>NW_026575159.1:15822500-16432500 GCF_905146905.1 Nyctereutes procyonoides
TCATCCCGTACAACCATCTTTTTCCATTGGGTCTTTCTTGTTTCCCCAGCAGATCTGCCAGGAAGTGGTGCTCTGACATCTCTTCCTCCCATTGCTCTCTTTCCCTCACACAAGGCCTGTGTGGTAGGTAGGGTGGCTGGATTTTCTTTCTAGTCTTGGACAAACTTTCCTCACTTCCTGCTTCCAGTAAGACACCTGTTCTCTGAAGAGATTACATTTAAAACAGGTCTCAAGATAAGAATCCAGTCATTCAGAATGAAAAGAAACCATTTTTCAAGTAGATCCAGCAAGGTTTGTTTGTATTTGGAGAACTATTCTAAATATATTACTTCCATTATTCTCTGTATTAACTCCATGAAATAAGCACTTCTGACTTAATCAATAAAAATTAAAGTCTGTATTGTGAAGTAATGTCCCAATGTCCTCAGCTAATAATTACAAAATAACTATTATTTTAACTGTGATACTTCCTAGGACCGAAAAGAAAATATGTGAGATGGGATAAATTGGGGTACCTGTCTTTGGAGAAGAAGAAGAGATTCCCTGAGAATAGATGTATAAGTGAATCACAAAGAATGAAGAAGAAGCAGTTGAGTGAAAAGTCAAAAGAAAAGCTTCAGGTTATGAGGACATTGTATGTGAAACCCCCTATACCCTATATGATAAAAAGGTGAACTGTTTGATGAATCGAATGAAGACTAGAGTTCTAATACCGAATATGAGGGTGGCAGTGCCCCAACAGGAACCTAAAGAAAGAAGGAACAGAGATGTTGCCTAGCCTCAAGAATCAGAATCAGGATTTGCAACTTCAGATTGTCTTATGGCTACTTTATTATACGATACTAACTTCACCATAGAGAAAAAAAGAAAAGAGGAAGAAAGAAAAAAAGGCCCATGTTAGTTTCCCATTGCTTCTGTGACAAATTCCCACAAACTTAGTGGCTTAAAACAACACATATTTATCTTATAGTTTTTGAGATCAGAAGTCCAAAATTGTGTCTTATGGGATTAAAATCAGGGTGTCAGCAAGACTGCCTTCCTTTGGGAGGCTCCAGCAGAGAATCCATTCTTTGCTCTTTCCTGCCTATAAAGGCTGCCTGCACTCCCTGGTTCATGGACCCCTTCCAGTAATGACACTATTCTCTGATTACATCCTCTTGTCATCTCCTTCTCTGACTCTGAGCCTCCTGTTCCCTCTTTTTAAGAGCTCTTGTGATTGCATTTGGCTCACCCAAATAATCCAGAATAACTTCCCCATTTTAAGATCTTTAGCCTCATCACATCCACAAAGTCCCTTTAACCATGTAAGGTAGCATTCACAGATCCAGGATTATTAGCCTACTGATATCTCTGAAGGACCATTAAAATGATTTAAATAGGTACAAAGATTTTAGAAAGATTGGTAAGGGTTGTTTTGTACTTTTTATAGAACCAAATAGATTACACCGTATTGGCATAATATTAAATAGTAAAAAAATGGAGTACCAGAACAGTATTTAGTGGTAAAAAAAATGGACTAGAATAGATAACAATGAACTAGATCCTATTTTACATAACAAGTAACTAAAATATAAAGAAAATATAAAAATTGAAGTGGGTTAAATAATTTGAGGACTGATGAGGGACATTCATTTTTTTTCTTCTACAAGTAAAACTATTCAGAGGGATGAGATGGTATCAGATGAGAATTATCTACTCTTTTATGAAAGAAAGAATCCATATAGAAGAGTGACAGCTGATTTAGAGATTTGTTAGGTATCTTCCCTTTGCCCTTGCAGATCTACTTTCTACCTTTTCCCACTCTGATCTCTATCCCAGATATCTGACCTTCATGGGCTACATTGGAGAATGCCCTTGCCCCCTGACTTCTGGTTGGGCTAATACAATGAAAGCAGTTTCAGAAAGAAATTTTTAGGGTTGGTGAATCTATTCTCCCTGGCCCCTTCTCTGTGAAGTGAGGTTGCTGCAGACTAACTCATCCCTGCATCAAAGGCAGCTCTTCCTAAAAACCTCTCTCCTATTGGTTTCTCCTCATTATTCTCTTCCTCCATTCCATTGGGGCAGCCCTGTTTGTTGTGGCTCCCTACACTCTACTCACAGCTTTGTTAATTTTGTTAAAGTTTCTTCAGATAATCTTATTTTGTAAAAGTCCATCTGTTTCTTGCTGGGGCTCTCACTGATGCAGTATGTCAGAAAGAACCATGCAACCAAACACATATGTAAAAGAAAGAAAACTGTGAGAAGAAGAGGTGATACACGGTAAAGAGTGCAGGAAGCGCTTGCAACTTGGAAGCAGATAAAATAGAAAGGGAAAATAAACATGAGCAGAAACAGGAGTGTCAGGTAAAAGTTCATACTTGAGAAGAGTCAAACCCATTTCTCACCTCCTCAAACAGGATGCTAGCAGGCAGTCTATTCTTACCCATTCATCAGGAGACTTGCATGTAAGAAAATATATGAGAGCAAAATTTAAATAATTTTTTTCCAGATATTTGAGTACCCATAAGATTTATTTCATGTGTACCTGTTCTAAGTAAGGTACTGTAGGATGTGCTTCAGCAAAAGCAGGGAAGAAGAAATAAACAAAAATAATCAAAGAAGACAGGGGATCTGTAGAAGAGTAAGAAGAGTAAAAAGATCTCCCAAGATGACATCTATATCACTACATCAGAAAGCATCTGGTTCTTGGCGGAGCAGAATCCAAGAAATGAAAGATAATTGTTTATGTGCTCTCTTAGCCCTACTTGGAAGGTTCACATTTGTTCTTACTTTAACATAAATAAGAATAGACAACTATATATTAAGATATTGATTTTCCATGTTTGTGACAAATTATTTTCCAGTGTGTTGTGGACAACTAATTCTTCATTATTATCTTGTTGTGGTATAGAAGTTTGAAGTTTATATTTAGTTAAACACTTGACATACTTCTTTTATGATTTATTCTATCACATTTCTTTTTTTTTTAAGATTTTACTTATTCATTTGAGAGAAAGAGTACACAAGTGGTGGGGGTAGAGGGAGAAGCAGACTCCCAGCTGAGAAGGGAGCCCAATGCGGGGCTCAATCCCAGGACCCTGAGATCATGACCTGAGCTGAAGGCAGACGCTTAACCAGCTGAGCCACCCAGTGCCCCTCTTCTATCACATTTCTACACAGAAATTTTTACTGCTAGTCAAATATGTAACTATTATTTTTTTCTCTTTCTAAGTTGGACTTAACTCTTTGATTTTATAGATATTATTTTGGTTTACAATAGAAAGGGGATAATTTACTTGAGTAGTTTTCAAAAATAATTTCCATTATTAACTATTCCCCTTTTAATTGCTGTTATTGTTTATGAACTTACATATTGGAATTCAACATATATATAGTAAGTACCTAAATCATAAATGTTGAATTTTCACACTATGTGCACATCTAGAATAAGGAATATATCGTGACCAATAGCCCCAGAGCCTCTGCATGCTTCTTCCCTGTCACCATCTCCCTGATATCCACAAACTGTTATATTGAATTCTAACACTCTACACTAGTTTTACCTGTTTTTGAACTTTATGTAAATGAAATAAGAAAATATCATAAATTACATTGAGTTCTGTTTACTCAACATTTTATATATTCTTTAATATCCAAACATTTGGGGATTTTCTAGTGATCTTTTTGTTGTTGCTTTCTAAGCTTAATTCCTCAAAACTCAGAAAATCTTTCCAAAAAAAGGGAACACACTGTTATTCAAGTTCTTCCTTTCCCATCTGACAAACAGTACAATTGCTGAGGCAGGGAACTCATCCTTTGGCACCATATTTGATTGACCATGATGAAATGTCTTAAGCCATAGAAGAAAAGAGCATTATCCTTTTATATCCAATAGCAACTATCTTTGCTGAATTTGGCCAGCGGAATCCCTAGTCCTCTAAGGTATACTCTAAAGACAACCTCTAGGTTGGGAGAAGAAAGTAGCAGCAGCTTTCTGTGAATCTGTGTACAGCATAGCTTGTCCCCTTAGATGAGCAAAACAGTTACAGGGCATCTGCAACACCAGAAAGTGCTTGAAGTGTCTGTGTCTGCCTGCCACGGGCAGGATGATGAAGTGTAAGTTTAAAGCCAGATTAAGTTTGTCATTTTAAAATGCACCCTTAAATGTATGGTAAGATATTTAGTTACTCCCGATAAGTTGTGATTCTTTTTGTGAAGTTCTCAGAAGCTCTAAATAATGCATTTTTAATGGACTCATAAAAAGTCATCCTTCAAAAGTGCGTGTCGGTTTTGGAAGTGCCTCATATAAAGATAGGTGAATGGCGTGGATAATATCATTTGGCATCAAAAATGATGTGAGATTACAGACAGGGTTGTGTCGATGATAACTGTCTCAGTCCGTCTGACTGCTGTGAACAAAATGCAATAGATTGCATAGCTCACATAACAGACATTTATTGCTCACAGTTCTGGAAGCTGGGAAGTCTGTGATCAACGCGCCAGCTGATTTGATTCCTGGTGAGAGCCCTCTTCCTGGTGTGTAGAGAGACTCCTTGCTGTGTCCTCACTGGGCAGAGAAATCACCTCTCTCATGACTCTTCTTATGAGGGCACTAATCCCCAACATGAGGGCTCCATCCTCATGACTGAATTGCCCCCAAAAGCCCCATCTCCAATGCCATCACTTTAGGTATTCAGTTTTCAACACATGAATGTTGGAGAGATATAAACATTTACCTCATGGCAATAACCGACTCTGAAGGCAGTTCATGAAACAAGAGCTCAGCTATCTTTGGAGAAATTATGTGACACTTCTGCCCAAATCTGGTCTTATTCTAATTTTCACCATCTTAAATAAAGGCATACTATTACATGGCAATAAGTCACAAACTATAATTATTATTAAAAATTTATGTACTTGGCTACTGGTATATTTTCAAGCTTCCTAACATATGTTCTCCATGAGGAATGAGATCTAGTTTCTTATGTTCCCAGGTGTCATATAATAAGTATTAATAATTCTTCACTGTGTAGAAAAGTAAATAAAGTGTTTTTAGTCACATGAGTACCTAGTGTTTCTCTTTTTTCCATCTTCTCTCTAGTGTTATGGGTGTCAGGGCAGCCTTGATCCACACAGCACTCTGGTGCTGCTAATAGGCTCTTTCTCAAAAGCTTCTCTCAACACATTGCTAAGGCTGTGTTCTTGCTTCTGATAATGGCACTTCCATGAAAGCTTCGGGGAGCTTTCAACTGATACCAATGTTGAAATGTGAAGAATCGATTGAAACCAAGCGTTTTAGCTCTCAGACATAGAACAACTATTCTGGTTGTCTATTACTATTTAACTACAACCATAGAACGCTGTGGCTTAATATAGCCACTTAGCATTGTCTCTCATGGCTCTGGAGGTTTGGACACTTAGCCACGTATTTCTCATTTGGTATTTCTCATACAATTACAGTGAGGTTGCAGATGGGGCTGGAGTCATATGGAGGCTTTTTCACACACATGTCTGGAGTTTGAACTAGCACTTCTAGCACAGCTGGGGCCTGGTACATCTCTATACATAGTCCCTCCACATTTCCAGCACAATGGTCTCAGGGCACCAAAAAGAATGTTCCAAGGAAATGGAAGCTGTCAATATTTAAGGAGTTGGCCTGGAAACTGGCCTAGTGCCATGTTTTAAATATCCTATTGGTCATAGCTGTCTCACCCAGATTCAGAGTGGGAGGGGTTTTATTACATTTGGATTTTCATTGGTTCTGTAAAAACCAAGCTGCAAGTGAATGGTTACTCATGTCGAGCATGGGTTGGGAAGGGGGAAGAGGTGACAGCTTCTGATGAGGTTAAGTATTTGTGTTTTAATTGGAAAATAACACCTAAGAAATCAGTGTTTTGGTACATAAATTCTCAAAATCTGAAGGAATTATATTTGAGCCTTTGAATTATAAACACAATACACATTTATATCAGTCTTTATACAAGCCTTAATTCAAAATCTGACTTCCAGAGTCTGTTTGCTTTTAACAAGTTTAATTTAAGGTTAATTTAACAAGGCTAATTTTCAGAAATCTAATCTTGGCTGATGAATGCTGGAAGAAATAAAATATAGTGCTTGATTGGAACAGGGTCATTTATCAAATAATACCCACCCACCCCCAGAAAAAAAAAAAATCAACCTGTGTTCTTGAATTATATTCCAACCAATATAAGGAAACGTTCTACAGTCACAACCAAATAGACATTGTCCGTATGGGAAAACTGAGGAATGGCTAAAATGCTGTCACACAGCAGTCAATCTCTCCAACAGACACAAAAATGTGAAGTTATGAAATAAACTAGAGGAGATCTTTTGAGCCATTGGCAGCAGTTGAAACAATTTGTTGATTGCCAGTTATAGCAGGAAAGGTCCAGCCTCCTCACTGCCAAGCAGCTCATGTAATCTAAGAATTAGTGTGGCACTTGCAAACCAACCTTACCACTGAGAAGGGGATGGCTTGCATTGAACCTTGACATCAGACCTGGAAGATCTCCCCAGTGCCAGTGCTCTAATCCAAATTTCACTGTGTGTCTAAATTATTTCGAGATCCTGATAAAACATAGACTCTTATTTAGTAGATCTGGGCTAAGTACAGAGATTCTGCATTTCTAACAAGCTCCCAGGTAATGCTGATAGTGGACCACACTTTGAGTAGCAGGATTCCAGCCAACATACCATTTTAGTGGATTGTTACGACTGTAACTAAACTTGAGATGGGAGTTTTTATAACTCAGAAGTCCCATGAGGTGCGACAGCAAGTCTCATTATGGAAGTTAAACAAATTACATGTAATGTTCAAGAATTCCAAACCTGATAGAGACCTCGCAAACTGTTTAATAAATTAACTGAAATTAAGGAAGATGACCCAGCCAATCAGTACCAAGTCACAGCAGTGCAATGTATTTGTGTTTTAGACTATTTCTGGGGACCCAAGATGGCTATACATACCTCAAGATTATCAAATTGTACGAGAAACTCAAAGAACTGATGACATCCATAACAGTTTTCTACAGAGCTCATCATAAATGCAGTGACAAAAATGTAGAATTACTACAATGATAGGTTTATATCATTCTGGCATATTCCACCCTGATTACAAAGAGCTCGCTTGTGTCATTATTATGATAAGGATCTCGCTTAAGAAAAGAAATATCACATACCCACTTACTTGTTTTGGCAAGCCACCCATACTGCTATTAGAGAAGAAAATGTAGCATGAGATAACAAGTCTCCACCCAGCCATGCACATCTGTCAGATTCTTTCTCATACACACCCTTTCTGGTGGGTTGAGTATAACATAGCCTCAAGCTATATCACTCTGTTCTTAATTAGGTGGGAAAATTTGACTAACACATAAGAGATAGTGTAGGATTTAATATTAAGTTGTGTATGTATGTGTGCTTATACTCCTATCTTTGTATTTATTTGTATCTTTCTAAATGTCTGTCTATAGATAAACAAAATCTTTCTTTAAGAAGGCTCTGAATTTTGAATTGGATCACAATAAATCAGAAGTGAGCGAGATCTTTTCAGGATCGACTTAGGGGAAAGGGGATTTTTTCCAAAGGAATTTTATAGGAGAATTGGTCATGTGGTTGAGTCTGTTTTTCCCAGAAAGGGCCTGGAGAAATAAAGTTCTAGCAACTCAAGTCTCTCCAGAATGATCCTCAGCTTTAGTTACCTGAAAAGGATCTGATTTTAGGACTGTGATTTCAAAGTGCAAAAGAGGGGATTTGCTTCCAGATACTTCCATTCCTATTACTAATTCCACCCTTTCATGTCACATTAAGAAACAAATTGCAGGGCACCTGGGTGGTTCAGTGGTTGAGCGTCTGCCTTTGGCTCAGGTTGTGATCCCAGGATCCTGGGATCTAGTCCTGCATCAGGCTCCCCTCTGCCTATGTCTGCCTCTCTCTCTATGTATCTCTCATGAATAAATAAATAAAATTGAAAGAAAGAAAGAAAGAAAGAAAGAAAGAAAGAAAGAAAAGAAAGAAAGAAAGGAGAAAGAAAAAGAAAGAAAGAAGAAAGAAAGAAAGAAAGAAAGAAAGAAAGAAAGAAAGAAAGAAAGAAAGAAAGAAAGAAAGATTGCAAATGCCAACACCCCTATTGGTTGTTGACTTATTTGGCTTCAAACATTCAGTTTAACTTAGTATTTCTGAATTTATGGAGGAGTATGATGTGCCCATCACTGTACTGGCTACCATGCAATCAGAATAAGTAAGACATCCCCTTGGCCTAGGTTCTCTAAAAGCAAAGCTCAGGGCTTCAGGTCTTCACTGCATCATGTCTCATGCCTTCCAGAATATCTGGCTACTCTACTACATTATGAGGCATCCATTCTATTTATGTTTTTTCTTTCTTGAGAAAATAAAGACATCTTTTCTTCTTCCCAAAAAGGATAATTATAAGTCAAATCAGATATAGAAACTCTTTCAATATGTTACTTAGCTAGTTTTCACATCCTGGAAGCCTAAGGTGACAAGACACTAAAAAAAGCTCTTGTCTGCAGGTTATCTATAGGGATAAATCGATCTAGGAATCAAAATGTGGTTTAAGAAAGTGTCTAGAATCCAGTGACTGATGCTGTGTGAACACTGTGGCAATGAAATAACACTGAAACACAATGAAGCTCGCATTGTTCGTTATTCATGTAAAATGGGGATACATGACCAATTGGTCATGTGGCAGGGTTCACATTGATCATGAAATAAAAGTCTTTGAATACTTAAAATCATAACAGATATCTAAGAGACTTACATGGTTACTAAATCAGCTGTGCTGGATTTTCCTCTCACTGGCTCTCAGCTGTATCAGCATCTGAGAAAAACCTCTGACTTGTTCTGTGAGAGCATTGCTTGAGATAAGAGGGATTAATGTGAGGTTATTGCTTATGTTCAGAAATTTCCATACTATGAAGGCCATACCACTTCAACTCCACAGGTGACTTACTCTTCTGAATGATGAAGTCATTTGTGCCATCACTGTTCTGGATGAAAGCAGTGTCCTCAAATGTGAAACTGGCTTTAAGATGTCAAGCTATTCAATAGGCCACAGGCAGGAAAATGGGAAAACACGAGGTAGTTAAGTGTTCTGGAAAGTATCCCTTTCCTAAGGAATTAGCCTCTGCCATGTGGAAAATGACCAGGACTTACGAGGTAGCAATAGATTTAGACAGAAGATGATATGCGAGTGATTAAAGTCAATGCAGTTATGTTTGTAGCACTCTTTGGCTTATCTTGACTATGGTTATCTTCTCTTCCAATGCTTTCCTAACAAAAATAAGGAAGTTCAGTTACAAAAATTGGTCCACGAAGATAGAAGTTAAGCTATATAGTAGGATAGACAAGTTATAGAGATACAAACATCCTTCCTGCTTCTTTCCACTAAGGACAAGCTGATTTCTTCAATATGGGGTAAAATTTACTCTAATAAGGGGTAAGTAGCTCTCAATATGGTATCTAGAAGATAGTAGGAATCAGAAGCCCAATGCAAGTTCTTTCTTTTCCCTTCTGAATAGAAAGACAACCCTCACAGCACCAACACTAGCTTTTTACAAAAATTTATCTCACAAAGGCAATGGAGATATTTATTTTGGGCCCTAGCCATTGACTAAAACATAATTACCTCATCAGATAAACCATTGTAAACTTGCCAGGAAGTCATATAAAGGATAGCAGTCAAAGAATAATGAAAGATGAGTCTTGTGTTTTCCTCTACGTATAGCAGAGTTGGAAAGATAGCTATTGATGGAGGTCCAGAGGTTGGGAAGTTCTGGTCAGGGCAGCCTGATGTAAAATTGTGAAATCATTATTCCACTTTATATGCCTGTTATATTTTTGAAATCCATGGAATACTCATGCAATCTCATGCAAATTTCAGCACAACCTGAGATTACTCCCATTTTTTGGATAAATGAACTCAGGATGGACAACTGACTTACCAAGGTCATATAAACTCTTACAGATAGAACCAGAACAAGAGCCTAAGCCTTCTGATTCTTTCTATGACTTTCAAATATGTAACAACTACTTCTATAATAGTAGCTAGGTGAAGGATAAGAGATGAGACAAAAATCTGGGTAGTAACTTAGTACATACTTGCCCCTAATATACCTTTGAAGTCTCGCAAGGGGCACGCACCCCAAGCACTCTTTCCTCAGTAAGTAGACATATGTAAAAAGAATAACAGAGCACAAAGGACCTACGATAGAAGTTCAACACTGACATCACACGTAGTAGGAAACCTCATCACCTACAGTGTTTAGAGACACCAGTTCATCACACTGCCCTCTGGTCCTATTCCCCCATTCATAAGGCAAGGAGTGAGAGAGTTGGGATATTGGGTTGCTTTCAGATTCCCTTTTCAATGTAGAGTGAACACTCTACAAGTTTGTACTGGATGAGCTGTGAGGGATTAGGGTAGTGAAGTGAGAAAGGGATTATGTCCATGTTCTGTCTAAGCAAGTTCAGTTGTCTGCCTTCTATTGGATCTCTGCTCAAATCCAAGCTGTGCTGATGTGTTGACATCTTGGATGCCCATGAAGCTTTTCCTAACACCTAGATGAGGCTATTGTAAGCATAGCAGAGGAATAAGAATCTGTTTGTGAATTAGGTTTGATCCAGTGCTTGATCATAGCAGTATTTCATGGAAAGACCTCAATGTCATGCAGAAGAAGTGTGAAGGGCCCTTGGCTATGGTTCTGCAGGTTATCTATAGGGATAAATCGATCTAGGAATCAAGATGTGGTTTAAGAAAGTGTCTAGAATCCAGTGACAGGTGCTGTGTGAACACTGTGGCAATGAAATAACACTGAAACCCAACAGCAAGGAATGCAAATGTTTTGTGAGTGGTTGGAGTAGATAATATCCCGCTGGTAGGAAAAAAAAAAAACATTTGGTAGATCTAGCACCCACAGAGACTCAGAATACAATGTGCTGTTGACCAGATTATTCCAAAAACAGATCTTAGCTCTGGCAGGGACTAAGCCAATGATATCTTGTTCCTCCTATTCAGGTTTCTCACCTGTTTCTGGGAAGTGAGTTCACTAAGTATACCTACCTTGTTGAGTTGGGGTTAATTAATTTCCATTTTTATTTTGATTTAATTGTAAAGAAAATCATACCTGGAACTTAGTGTTAGAAATATATAAAGTAATAGCTATAAAAAGCCACCAACTAGTTTTTCAGATAAGGAATTAGGGTTCATAGGTGTCAAAGACTATTCCCAAGGTCTAGGCCATTAGTGACTGATCTAATGTGGTAAAAGTTGTATGTGCAGAGTATTTATTGTGTAGTACACACTGCAAAGCACTTCACACAATGTTCTCTTAAAATTTCATCACAATCCATTTACTTCTACAAATAAAGAATATGAGAATTTGAGAAGTGAAGTAATTTGCCTAAATTATAATAAGTTACAGCAATGAATCTCAACCCCAAGACATGATATGAGAGCCAGCCATGTTTGGCTCAGCCTATGGTCTAGGTTAAAATTCCAGAGCACTTAATTTGCTGACTACTACAAGGTAGCAGAGCTGGAGAGCTGTGGTCCTATAAACCACTGGTCATGGAGTGATATGCAATGTAGCCCACCTCTTTGTATTATTCTTATATTTTCTTTTTCTCTCATACATCCCTGGCTCTTTTTTCCACCTTGCAATCATCTTCAAGCCAGCTGGTCTGGATAATTAAGTTAAAAAACCAAAAAAGGCATATTCCAGGTATTGTAATTATATATTTTCAAACTGCTTCAATACCTTCCTTATCTTCATTTCATTTGGAACTCTTCTATTTTTTTATATCACCTAAAATTATTAAGCATCATAAAATATCTTCCATTTTAGAACCCTTCATTATGCTTGCTTCTGGATCTTTCTCTGAAAGCATAGACTATTTTGCATAACTCCTCCTCTAAATAAACCTTCCATTCCTTTTCCTTTGCTCTGATTTAGTTTGTTACCTAAGCCTGGATTCTAGGACTCTTCATTACAGATACTCATCTTCCTTCTCATCCTGACCTCTTAGTGCCCTATGAATGGAGCATAAAGCCAAGCTCTCTGAACTTTACTTTTTAGGGTCGTATACCCCAGATGTCTGAACCTTTGATTATTCTATTTTCTCTCAGTATAGTAATAAACATTTCTTTCCCTACCCCTTTCTCCACCTCTCCCAGTGAAAGTCCCTTGTATCTGTCAAACCACATCACAAAAAACATCTCCCACATGCAGCTTTTCCTGTCTCATCTTCCCAAAAACAGGATTTGCCTTCTTCCTTCTACGAATTCCCATAGCATTTTTTTTCTTGGTTAATTACCATAAGCCAGGTTCCCCAGAAGCAGACTCTTAGAGATTTGCATGAAGGAATTTTTTCTTTTATAATTAAGATTTAATTGGTTGGAAAATGTGGGATGAAATCTCATGCCATTTGTGAAATCTCATGCCATTCTCTTGCAGTAGCCATACTAATCTTCTCTGTATAGTTCCAATTTTAGTATATGTACTGCCCAAGGGAGTACTCTGTGGAGTCATTTTATTGGGGAAACAAGATTGTGCAAGCAGTTGGGCTACAGAACTGCCTCTACCAAGGCCACAGCCAATCCCTTGGGGGAGCTCAGGAGCTGTGAACAAGGGAGTCAGCGCCTTTGCCTCTCTGTCCACTGCCCTTGGCTGTGAGGATCTTGGGCAAGGAGCACCTAAGGAGTATTTAGCTATGAACTGTCAGCTGTCAGTACTCCTGGGGGAATGAATACTTGCATCTGAAAAGGACTGAAGACAGGAGTAGAAATGTGAGGGATACACCTCAGTAGCCACTGCGTCACGCTAGAAGGACTCTAGCATACTCTGCTTTGTAGGTCGTATCTTTGTCTTCTGGAAACTAGAAATAAGTATTTCCTAAATATTTTCTGAATTTCTTGTAGCTGTTAGTACAGTGTATAAGGGATGCTAGGTAAATAATTTGCTGAGATCATTTATCTTGTGTTCTTTCACAGAACTTTCACTTTAAAGATATATTAATGAGGTATGTCAGACACATACTATCTCTATTTTATAGAAAAGAAAAGTAAGGCATATACTGATAATGGGAATTGGTCAATAGCACAATTTGTTTAAATGTTTTCAATGAGAAAACCTGGTGTCAGGACTCTCAAGCCAATTGCCTTGCAAAAAAAAAAAAAAAAAAAAAAAAAGAAAAGAAAGAAAAGCATTCAATTAACCAAATACAAATAGTAGCTCAAAAAAGGGCTACAGTTGGGTCAAGAGTTAATAACCTTGCTCCCTAAACCCCTTCTCAAAAATTCTTGCTTCTGGGCCTCCCTGAGGTGCCTCAACTTGATAAGCTATTAGACTTCCTTTTGGCACATATTCACGTACAAAGAGCCAAAGCTTTCAACTGAGATTTAAAACAACTTTGGCTCCTTGCCCAGGGTTCATACTGTGGAAAGAGCAGAGAGCATCCTCCAAGAATCTTTAAAACAATCACTATGGGGAAGATGACCTGAAATATAATCCCTGAAATCATTTTTCAGGAGACTTGCCACAGTCATAAAAACAGGTGAAGTCATAAGCAGCCTTTTTAAAAGATAGCAATGTCCCCTTCTCTCTCCCATCCTTGTCCCTTGCGCCACCTCCCATAACTACTCTATTATCCTCACCCACCCCAAATCACAGCTTTAGCAGAGAAAATCATCTATGATGTAGCCTATTTCTAGGGAAAATAGAACCTCAGCCATGTGCATGAATCTGTTTATGTTACACAGATGTGGGCTGGTGCTTAGCAGGATTTCTTGTTTATCGCCACTCCTGTTTACTCCAGGAGATTGGGGCAAGAGTAGGCCTGCTTCTATTACCTGCAAAATCAAGTTCTGGGCATCATCACCTTGACTAGTTACCTCCTTTTCTCTGGGTTCTTGACATATAGAAAGAGACATGTGCATAGAGATGACATATAAGTATTTGTGCCCTGGCTATATATACTGAGTTGTTCAAACTGTGCTAGTCTTCAATTCATTGTCAAATCAATTGTCCTTAAATATGGCTTTTTTTTTTTTGTCTTGCCCAAGGGCCAGCAAACACCCTTGATCACAACACCAAATCCTTAGCCTAAATCTGCTGACCCTCCACGAAGTAATTTCAAGCTCCTTTTTAAGTTCTATTGCCCACTTCTCCTTGGCACAAGTTCTACATTTCAGCAAAATCCTCCTATCTACTCTTCTATTAAAAGCATTTCCCAAGATTGCCAGGAAAGGTGCCCTCAAACACTCTGGCTACTGACAGGTACTTTATGATTCCCCAAATTCTGGAAATGTGGTTACAGAAACCAAAGTTTGCATTCTGCTAAGAGAAACTGTCCAGCAGATTTCCAACTCTTGAATTTCAATTTATAAACATGTTTCAGGGACAACAAATTCACCTGCTGGACTGGAGATGCCACTCACAAATTTCACATAGAAATAGGCATACTTTATATTTTTGCACATGCACACACACACACACCTTACATTTTCACACTTGCAAGTTTTTTGGTGCTTTTTTTCCCCTGCTGAGAAGCCATTTCTTGTTACACTGGTTTTAATCTTACTGAGGCTTCAACGTTTTATTCAGTTGCCATCTCTTCTTCGAAGATGTCTGGTGGCCCACTGCCTAGCCCACAGGTGGTTCACATCATTTTACGCTTTGTATTATTTGTGTTCACAACTCATCCTGTCTCTATTAATTAGTAAAATGAGGCAAGGGCAGAAACCAGAGGTCAACCATTCTTCTCTTCCAACCATTATTGGCATGATACACTGGGACAAAGTCAATATTCAGTGAAGAATTTAAAAAGCAGGAGGCATATCTTCCAATAGTCACTGAAATATATATAAAACAAATTTGGAAAATACTTTGAAACATTTTTGTTATCATATGTAATATGTAAATAACTACTAAATATACAGACTGAAAATTTGTAAAAAGTGGTTAAAGGCATGTAATCATCTCCAAGAATATAGAACATTATTTATACTCCAGAAACGAACCACATCCCCCTGCCTTACAGTCAACTCCCAAAAGTAATCGCTATCCTGATATCTATCATCTTAAAATGCTTTCAGCTCTTTTTATGGATGGAATAGTATGGTCTGAACTCCTGTGTGTTTATCTTTTATTTTGTTTTGGTTTGGTTTTTTGCTCATTATTATGATTATAGATTTATCCATTTGATTGTTCCATAGCCTTTATTCATTCTTTTCATTGCTAAATGATATTCCATTATACGAATATGTAACAATTTATTAATGATAACGGACATTTGGACTATTTCTAGGGTTTGGAAATTATTAATAAACTTCTCTGAACATTTGTGTATGGCTTTTGGTGCAATGTGCATTCATTATGTTTCATATTTAGCAAGACCTCCTCCACACTAAATTCCATTGGATATTTATTTAAAACTGTAGTCATTCTGGTGGGTTTATTGCATTTCCCTGATAATAAATAATGACAAGAAACACATTTTCTTTCTTTTTTTTAAGAAACACATTTTCTTATACTTTCTGGCCATCTATGAAATGTCTATGTAAGTCCTTTGACATGTTTAAATTGTACTGTTGTATTTGTCTTATAAATTAGTGATGTTTTTAATCTAAAATTTTTTTGGTTCAATTTCTTTGTCAGATCTATGATTACAAATCTCCTCCATGCTGCAATTTGCATGATAGCTCTCTCAATGGTGTTTTGATAAGTAAAAATTATCAATTTTCATTAAATCTAATGCATCAATCTTTTACTTTATGGTTAGTGATTGTTCATGATTATGTTCTTGTTTAAGAAATCTTTGCCAAATTTAAGATCATGAAGGTTTTCCTTCATATTTTCCTTAGGAGCTTTGTTACTTCACTATTCAATATTGAGTCCCAGGTACATATGGGATAAATTTTGGTGCATGGTAGGAGAAAGGTGTCAAATTAATTTTTACAGAATATACAATTAATCTTGAGTCATTTATCTAAAAGGTCACTTTTTCCCCCACTGCACTGCCACAGTACTATAAATCAGCGACAGTTTATGGTGGGTGTAAAGCTGGGTATTCTATTATGTTCCATTTGTCTATATTTCTATCTTTGTGCCAAAATCATAGTTTTTAATTACCACTTTATTGTTGTTTTATTTTTAAATGTTAGTTCATGTCTTTCAACATTGTTTATTTTTTTGATTTTCTTTGATACTTGAGTCGTTTGGATTTCTATATATATTTTAGAATTTAGCTTGCCAATTTCCACAAAAAAATAGCCATATGTGATTTATAATTAGAGTTTTATTGATTCTATAAATCAGTTTAGGAAGAATTGACATCTTTAAAATATTAAATCTTCAAACATATAAATCTGGTATATACTTCCATCTATTTAGAACTTTAAAAAATGTTTCTCTATAATACAGTTCTTAGTGTAGAAGTATCAAATGACTTTTGCTAAGTTTATTCTGAGGCATTGATATTTTTGGTACTATCATAAATTAAATGTTTTCTAATGTTCAATTTTGATTTGTTCCTAATAATTTGAAGTAATAATTGAATTTTACATATCACTTCTCATCCAACAATGCTATTTTTGGTTATTACATGTGCTTTATCTATAGAATTATTTTACATGTTTAATATACACAATTGCATTGTGCATGAGTAATGACAGCTATTTTTTTTTAATTCTTATACCTTTCACCTATTCTTCTTGCTCTGCTGTATTTGAAGTGCTATAAAAATACTGAGTAGATGTTATATTACTGGGTATCCATTTCTCTTAGCAGACTTCAATGTGTATCTTTACTATTTGATAATCAAATAAAATTTAGAGGCTTCTTTGGGTAGCTATATTTTGTCAGATAATTAAGGAAATTTCTTTCTACGTTTATTTCATCATGGATTAATCATTGGTGAAGAATTTTGCTAAAGATTTTTTATGTATCTTTTGAGGTTTTCACATGGTTTTTATCTTTTATTCTGTTATATTTGATTTATTTTCAAATATTAAACCAACATTTCATTCTTGAAATAAACTCAGTGTGATTGTAATAAAGTATTATTTTTCTATATTTCTGGATTTAATTTTCTAATATATTCCTAATATATTCCTTAGTTTTTCTTGTGTGCATGCTTATGAGATATGTTGGCCTCTACTTGCTTTTCTCTTTTTTGCATGGTTCTTGTCGAGTTTTGTGTTAAGGTCATGCTGGACCCATAAAATAAGTTTGCAAGTGTTTCTTATTTTTCTGTTCTCTGCAAGAGTTTGTTTAAGATTGTTTTCTTTTCTTTAAATGTTTAGGAGAATTCACCAATGAAGACATTTGATCCTTTAAACTTACTTGTGGAAATGTTTTCAATTAAGAATTCAACAAATTTGTGCATATTTCCTATTTCTTCCTATGTTCACTTTGAGTTAATTGAGTTTTCATTTAAATTGTCAAATGTTTTACAGCGAAATTTTCTTAGTATCTTCTTCTTTTGTTCATGTGTGATATGTGTAGTGACATGTTCTCTTTCACTTTTTAAGTGAATAAATTTTATTTTTATAGTAGTTTTAGGTTTACAACAAAATTGAGCAGAAAGGACATGGAGTTCCGTATACCTCCTGTTCCCACATATATATTACCTCGTCCACCGATGTCCTGTGCCAGAGCAGTACATTTGTTACAGTAAATTTACATTGAACATCATTATTATTCAAAACATATAAATTACATAAGGGTTCATCCTAGGTATAATACATTCTTGGGGTTACCACAGCTCTATAATGACATGTATCCATCATTGTAGTGAGATGCAGGAGAGCTTCACTGCCTTAAAAGTCATTTGTCCTCTATTCATTCTTCTCTCCCCTCAAACTCTTGACAACCACTGATCTTTTGTTTTGTTTTTTGTTTAATTTTTTGTTTAAATTCAATTTAGTTAACATAGAGTATATCATTAGTTTCAGGGGCCTAGAATTTAGTGATTCATCAGTTGCATATCACATCCAGTGCTCATTACATCATGTGTGCTCCTTAATGCCCATCACTCAGTTACCCCCATAAAAACAGAGAGCGGGGCAAACCATAGGAAACAAACTGAGGGTTGCTGGAGGGGAGGTGGGTGTTTGTTTGTTTTAAATATTTTATTTATTTATTTGAGAGAGGGAGAGAGCACACAGAGGGAAAGGGAGAAGCAGATTCCCCACTGAGTAGGGAGCCCAACATGGGGCTTGCTCAATCCTACAACCCTGGGATAGATGCTTAACCGACTGAGCCACCCAGGGACCTCTGTTTGTTTGTTTTTGACAACTGATCTTTCTTACTGTTTCTGTAATAATTACCTTTTCCAGAATTTCATGTAATTGGAATCATATAGTATGTAGCCTTTTCAAATAGACTTCTTTTATTCCATGTGTTTTCATGACTTGATAGCTCATTTCTTTTTAGTGCTGAACAAAACTGCACTATTTAGTGTACCACACTTCATTTATCTATTCACCTACTGACTAAGGACTAAGGACTTCTTGGTTGCTTCCAAATTTTGGTAATTATAAATACAGCTGCTATAAACATCTGTGTACAGGTTTTTGTGTGGACATGTTTTCGATTCATGTGGGGATAAATAGCAAGGAATGTGATTGCTGGATTTTATGGTAAGAGCTTATTGAGTTTCATTAGAAGCTGTCAACTATTTCCCAAAGTGGCTGTACCGTTTTGAATTCCTACTAGCAATGATGTCCTCCCCCTTAACTACATTTAGTGTTGTTAGTATTCTGGATTTTAGCCATTTTAGGTAAGTGGCAGTGTTTCATTGTTGTTTGAACGTGCATTTCTCTGATGACATATGATGCAGAGTATCTTTTCATATGCATATTTACCATCTGGGTATCTTTTTTTAATGAGGTTTCCATTAAGAACTTTGGCCTATTTCAAAATCAGGTTGTTTGTGTTCTTCTTGTTGAGTTTTAAGAGTTCGTCATAAATTTTTAGTTAACAGTACTTTATCAGATGTATTTTCTGCAAATGTTTTCTTCCAGTCTGTGGCTTTTCTTCCTCCTCTATTGACAATATCTTTTATAGAACAGAAATTTTTATTTATTTTTTAAAGATTTTATTTATTTATTCATGAGAGACACAGATTGAGAGAGAGAGAGAGGCAGAGACACAGGCAGAAGGAGAAGCAGGATCCACACAGAGAGCCCAGTGCAGGACTCGATCCTAGGACTCCAGGATTACACCCTGGGCCAAAGGCAAGCGCTAAACCACTGAGCCACCCAGGCGTCCCTAGAACAGAAGTTTTTAAATTTTAATTAAGTCAAGCTAACCAATCCTCCCCGCCCCATGCCTTTATCATTTGGTTGAATAAGACCAAAAGCAATCCAAGTGAAATAAGTCAATTGGAGAAGGACAATCATCATATGGTCTCACTCATATGTAGAATATAAGAATTAGTGAAAGGGATTTTAAGGGAAAGGAGGGAAACTGAGTGGGGAAAAATTAGAGAGGGATACAAACCATGAGAGACTCCTAACTCTGGGAAACAAAGTTTGCGGAAGGGGAGGTGGGTTGAACTGAATTATTGTCAGTGTAGCTGAGAAAAGTCAATGCCTTTGGGATATGGAATTAAGAGTGCTTGATACCAAATTTTAAAAAGTAAAATAGGTGGGTGAATCTGGACATTCTTTGCCAAAAAAAACAAAAACAAAAACAAAAACAAAATCTGGTCCTCCTATTCTGAATTATTTTCTTTCAAAAACACTGGGGGGATGGGCTAACAGCAATGGGCACTGAAGACAGCACTTGATAAGATGAACACTGGGTGTTATACTATATGTTGGCAAATTGAATTTAATTTAAAATTTTTTTTAAAAGACCAAAAGAAATCCTTTTTTTTCTTTTCTTTTTTTCAAAAGAAATCCAATTCACTGATTGAGTAGTTGTTATTTAAAGAAATGGCTTTTCTGGGATCCCTGGGTGGCGCAGTGGTTTGGCGCCCGCCTTTGGCCCAGGGCGCGATCCTGGAGACCCAAGATCGAATCCCACGTCAGGCTCCCGGTGCATGGAGCCTGCTTCTCCCTCTGCCTGTGTCTCTGCCTCTCTCTCTCTCATTCTGTGTGACTATCATAAAAAAAAAAAAAAAAAAAAAAAAAAAGAAATGACTTTTCTTTTTTTTTCCCCAATGAATATACTGTTACTCGGTGCCAACTTCTTTTCTGGACACTTAGTCCTAAAGGCACAACAATGAATAAATACAGCTCCTGCTATCAAATAATTAAATATCTAATTGTGGTAGCATGAGGGGAGACAGGCATGTAACTAATCAACTAAAATAATAAAATAAGAAAACATAACTAAAATATTTGGAACACAGAGAAATTATTGTTATAATTATGATCAAAATAAACATTGTCATCATTATCCCCTTTTATATTTGTATTATGTTTTTCAATGATGTTTATGGAAAAAAAGTAGCATGTCCCTGGCTAAGTGATGGTTATATGTATGCAATTTTCAGTAGAGGCAGGCACATTCCCTCATGTGGCTTCCAAGTTAATAGCTGCATTATTAGAACTTTTGGTAAACAATATGTTGTATGTGTAAATAGTGCCACATAAAGAACAAACACTGAGAAAATCACCACCACCACTACCAACAACAGCAAAAACAAAAAACCCGTGGATCAGTATGAGGATAAAGTGAAATAACATATGTAAAGAAGCCTCAAAATTATGAAAAGTGTCATCCAATCCTTAGCTAATTTTATAATAGTTATCATATATCTCAGCCTTGCCTAGATTTTTCAAACTTTTCAAAAGAATTATTTCTCATTTCTATAAAATAGATTCCTACATATTATGAGAAGCTTGGTTTTATGTATCACACTTTATGTCTTTTTGTTTATTCTCAGTGTTGAGTGAGTACATGTGTCCACAGGTCACAGGTTGTTAGGGTAATGAATCTGGTGCCTGAAGAATTATGATTTCAGGTGGGGAGCGTGAAGCAAATGTATGGACATAAGTCTATGCTCCCCCAAACATCTTAAGTCATAAATACTGTGGTGCTGAAAAGTCAGCAGAGAAATTACATACAGTCTGCACCATGTTATGGTGCAAAACTCATTTCTCTCTAGAATTATTGGAAGTTTACAATAGAATGGGCTACAGTATTCTACTGCTATTACTGTTAAAATGTAATAGTAATAATGCTAATGCTCATATAATGAATTTGCATGAACTCATTTTATTAAAATTAGTTCTGTTGGCAAAGTACATTACAGTAATACTCAAGAAATAAATGGAAACCTAAATTAATAAAAAAATTTCTTCATTATTTTCTACTTTATGGAGTAGAAAAACTGGAAGGAAAGAAGAAAAGAGGGAGACCCAAAAATGAGGAAAGAAGGAAAAAAGAAAATATTACCTTCTTTGGAGGGTCCATGATGATAATCTGAGAGTGGATGGACTCAATGGTTTGGCATGTCTGAAGCAATAATACAAACTGCAAGTACATTCCTTTGATTTATTCAATGCCTGTTGAGTAACAATGATAATTTACAGAACCATTACAGAATGTCCGGATTGGACAGAAAGAAGGAAGATTCTATGGTTGGGCACACACATTTTAAAAAGTACTTTCTATTTATTAGATCATTTAAACCCAATAACTACTCATTATGAAAGCTATTATTAAACCCATTGTGCAAATGAGGAAATGGGACTCTAGGAAATTAAATTGTCCAAGTATAAGGAGGAAGGATTCAATACACTCAGTTCTCCTTGAATTTAAGTCCTTGCTTGTTCGTTGATACCATACTGAAACACATAAAACACATAAAGTTGAAATGGAAAGGATTTTGTGTTTTTTTTTTTCACTTTAAGTGTAATATGAAGCCATTGGGGGACTTCAAATAAAAGAGTGAAATGCTTCAATTACTAATATTAGCCAGAATGGAACTCAGGATTAGGTCTTCCATTCTATGGAAAATAATATACTTATTAATATACGTAATGTAGCTAAATGATGAAAGACATGATATATGTTATAAAATAATCACCTCTCTTTTCTGTTTGCAGAATTGATTACAGAGGGCATGAGTGGAAGCAGGAAGATCACTGCCAAGTAGGAGGTGATAGTGACTTGAACTGAATTATTGTCAGTGTAGCTGATAAAAGTCAATGCCTTTGGGATATGGAATTGAGAGAGCTTGATAATAAATTTTAAAAAAGTAAAACAGGTAGGTAAATCTGGATATTCTTTGCAAAAAAAAAAATAAATAAAACAAAATCTGGTCCTCCAATACTGAATTATTTACTTTCAAAAGAACTGGGCTGTTTTTCTTGTTAGGATTTAGCAAGCATTTTTCTCTATTCATTTTATACATTGTCCTGCCATTGAGCTAGCATTAAAATGCAAACACACATGCATACACACACACACACACACACATACTCACACATACCCACACAAACATTTTGGGGCATGTCCGAATGCAGGACACTTAACAATCACAGATCTTTCTGAAATATACATTGGAGAAAAATATCAGCAAAATGACAATGGATTCAAGAGAAAGAAAAATGAAAGACTTAAGATGAGGTCATCAGCAAATAAATTATTACTACATTTAAATATAAATTATAAAAAATTCTAAATTATATTGGATATATAATGTCAAAAGACAAATAGATCTCTGTAAATTAAATTCTGAGATAGTCTTGAAATGGATGTAGCAGTGGCAGAGGGATTTGAAATAATGTCATTTCTTGTCTTATTAGTAAATAAGATACAATTGAAAAATGTCAGTTGAAAATTTGTTACTTCTCTAAGGGTAATCCCTAAAGAAAAAAAACAAGAATATATATTTTGTGTAATTATAGGAAAATAGAATAAAGAAAAACTTTACTGATCCAAAACAGGGTGAAAAATACAATATCCCATATGAAAAATGCTAAGGGGATCCCTGGGTGGCGCAGCGGTTTGGCGCCTGCCTTTGGCCCAGCGCGCGATCCTGGAGACTGGGGATCGAATCCCACATTGGGCTCCCGGTGCATGGAGCCTGCTTCTCCCTCTGCCTATGTCTCTGCCTCTCTCTCTCTCTCTCTGTGTGACTACCATAAATAAAAAAAAAAAAAAAAGAAAAAGAAAAATGCTAAGAAGCATGTCAAATAAAAACCATTAGATAACATGGCAGGAACAATTCCAACTATATCAATAATTGTATTAAATGTAAATGGATTAAATTCATTTTATAAAAATAAGATAATATCCTGTTAATTAAAGAAACAATATTCAACTATATCCTATACACAGGAGATAGAACTAGAGCTCTTTGACATGCCCACCATTATCTGTATTTTTACCATCATTTCCATGTTTCCTGTCCTCTAGTACATACTGAAAGATAGGCCTCCAAGTAAGTCAACTGTGAGGTCACCAAGCAAACAAAGTCCCAGGTCACATGCTTAGCTTTCTACCTTTTTTTTTTTTTTTTTTTTTTTAGCTTTCTACTTTTAAGTAATACCTTATTTATGGTTTCTAGCAATTTTTTTTCTTATAAACACAACCATGCATCTTATGTTTTGTTGCTTCCCACCATACAGTTTCTTGCTTTTAGTAGGAGATACCTTAATATCTCTTGTGTGAGCTATACATTCTCTACTTTATTATATTTATAAAACAAGATGATGAGGAGTCCTGCCTGACATTCTACTCGAGTCATACATTTTACCTTGGACAAGTTAGTTACCATTTCAGGGACCCAAGTATGTACAAATGGAAATAGGAAAATGATTCTTGTCCCCTTTACTCACAGGGTTACTGTCAATATCAAATGATAAAATATATGTAAAAGTGCTTTGGACAGAACAAGGTGTGACACAAATATAAAGAACTGCTATAACTCTGAATATTTGGTATTCAAAACCTATTGGAAATCTTTATTTCTTCCAATATAGTATAGTGCTTAAGAGTGAGAACTCTGGATTTTGGGTTCATAGTCTCTCTAAAATAAGACACATGATTTTGAACTGGGCTAGAAGATCTCTGTGGTTCTTTCCAGCCACAATATTTTGTAATTTTGTGGAGTTCATAAGGGACTCATAAGCTGTTGTTCTCCCACCCATTGACCTGTTTATAATATTACCATTATGCCCTGACCCTTCCAAATAGATACAATCAGAACTGGTCTAGAAGAAAGAAGAGATATGGTATAAGATGTTCTTACACCTTTGCAAGAAAGAGTCCATGACTCAAGGCATCTCCTATTTGAATAGAGAAATCCAAAAAAAAAAAAAAAAAAACCACTTTTTCTCTACCAGCTTCTGCCTTGAGGATATCTTCAAATATTTTGCCAATAAACATGGGAATCCATCCATCTGTGCAGCTGAAATCGTGGGCAGGGTCACCAAAGAATGAGCACGCAGGGCAGGAACACATGAAAACATTTCTCAGAAAAAAAACAGCATTTCTCCCTTTTCGTTTAAGACAATGTTTTGTTTCTGTTTAGGAATCATAGAAACTGCAAATGAACAAGCTGTGTTGGGTCATCTAATGTGCCCTCCAGGGAGGGGATGAGCTGCTGCAGTTCATTCAATTCCCTTCCAGTTTCATGTGGAGACTCCACTGGGGGTTTTCGCCACATACTTTAGCCAAGGCTCTGTGCTCCAAGTCGTATTGCAGGAGTGTTGCTGTGACTTTGGAAAGAAAAGGAAAAAGAACCTCCAACAAAAACATTTGTTGAGGGGGACGATTAAAAGAGGTTAACTCTATACATAAATGTGAAAATTGAACACATGTAAGAGGAACTATTATCTCTTGATGTTGAAACAAGTAGGGTTTCATAACTTTCATTAACCAAAGATAAAAAGGTAATCATTCTTCCATTCTTCATTGTAAATACACTATCTTGTCTTTGTCAAAGACTGTGAGATTAATGACTGTTTTAAGTTTCTTGATTTTTAAAATCGAGTTTTTAAAAACATATAAATAGAATCCTAAACACTTTAAGCTTGCAAGAAATTCAGTTATCTGTATTTTCTAAAATGGTACATATACCCATATTTTGACTTTTGTTGAATGCTTACTATGTGTCAAACCATTACGTTAAAAAAATTTAAGATTTTATTTATTCATGAGAGACACAAAGAGAAGCAGAGGCATAGGCAGAGGGAGAAGCAGGCTCCCTGCAGGGAGCCTGATGCAAAACTCGATTCCAGAACCCTGGGATCATGATCTGAACCAAAGGCAGATGCTCAACTACTGAACCACCCAGGTGCCCCCTTTATGTTAAATATTTTACATGCATTTTCCATGATACTCCTCATGAAATACTGTGATGTATTCTATCCCTTTTCCAGATAAAAAACAATCAATAACTGAGCTTTACGAAGGCTAACCAGCTTGATTGATTTCATAACTGTATGTGGCAGAGTGGAGTTTTGAGGTCATTTTGGTCAGTCAGATTCCAAAGCTCTGAACCATTATCTTTTATTAACATGTATTCAAAGAATTTTTTAAAAGATTATTTATCTGTGACAGACCAAGTGAGCATGAACATAAGCAGGGGAAGGAGCAGAAGGAGGGAGAGGCTCTTAAGCAGACTCCCCACTGAGCCCAGCCTGAGATGACATGGGGCTCAATTCCATGACCCCAATATCATGGCCTAAGCTGAAACCAAGAGTCCAACACAAGCGACTGAGCCACCCAGGTGCCCCTAAAGAATTTTTTATTAGGCTACCCTTTTAGATAAAGAACAGGGGTTTCCTTATTAGATTTCATGAGCATAGGGAACCTGCTTCTGTCCATAAGCATATGAAGACTATATACTGTAGGTTCCAGAACATGATTGACTTCATCTATACACCTGCTCTGTTGATCTTAACACTTTTGTGTCTGCCTCAGTTTTCCCATATCTAAAATGAGGGATTTTACCTTCATTCACAAGTTTTTAGTGAGTAACTAAATAAGTGGATATAAGAAATGCAGATAATATACTGTCCAGCATAAAATTAAATACTAAGTCTAATATTTCATTATTATGTGTTTATGATTATACTAATATCTTCATTAATGTTTTCATTATTCAGTATGTTTATTATTTATATTATATTAGATTTATGTATTTTAGTTAATTAATATTAATGATCACTATCATCATATATGGTCTGAAATCTCTTCATTATATACCTTCTGATCCTAAATCTTTTTAGTTTTGTATGATCTGTTAATTGAGTGGAAATACTTCTGAGAGGAATATTAATTTAGTCTTTATTTGCAACCTGATTGTGAATTAATTTGTCCTTCTAACCGGTCTGGAGAGGGATCTGAACAGACAGGGTCACCACTCAGAACATGCAACAGGAAACAATGGCTATACTTGGAGTAATTAGATGTCCAGGACACACAGGCCCTCCTCACAGTTTAGTCTGTGCATTTAATATGTGGGATGGCTTGTACTTTTGCAAGTAAAAACATAACTTTCATTCACTCTCTCTGAATGTGAGAGTTTGGGATTTTTAGCAACTAAGGCCAAAGATATTTAAGTTAATCTACTGATTTTAAAATGCTTTTGCAGTTGGAATTCTAGAATTAAATACTGTATACACTTTTCAATATTATCGGAAATTTTTTTTTAAGATTTTATGTATTTATTTATTTGAGAGACAGAGAGAGCACAAGCAGGCAGAGTGGCAGGCAGAGGGAGAGGGAGAAGCAGGCTCCCCACTGAGCAGAGAGCCGAATGTGGGGCTCAATACCAGGACCCTGAGATCATGACTTGAGTTGAAAGCAGATGCTTAACCAACTGAGCCAAAATTTTTTGTTATTTTTATTAAAAATAAAACTATATTTAATATTAGTATTTAAAATTACACTTATGATAGAATATTAAGAAAAGGCATTAAATCAAAAAAAGAAAATCACTCGAGGCACCAATATTCAAAGATAAACACATTTAACATTTTTAACGTTTATTTTATTTTTTTAATTTATTTATGATAGTCACAGAGAGAGAGAGAGGCAGAGACACAGGCAGAGGGAGAAGCAGGCTCCATGCACCGGGAGCCCGACGTGGGATTCGATCCTGGGTCTCCAGGATCGCGCCCTGGGCCAAAGGAAGGCGCTAAACCGCTGCGCCACCCAGGGATCCCTTAACGTTTATTTTAATATTTTCTTTATTAAATATTAACATTTGTTCTATTCTTTTGCTTTGTCACTTTTATATGTATATGATAATTTTGTAACCTCTTTTCACATCATTAAACATCACGCATATTTTTATTATTACATGGTGTTAAAACACTTCTAATGCTTGCATAAATCTGTTCAGTAGATGTGGTCTCTATATTTTATTTAACCATTTTCCTAATTGCTACACATTTATTTTATGTACCTTTTACGTATTATTCTGATTTAGTGTACTTAGAAATAATACTATTATGAACATTTTGTTTATAAACAAAAGCATATTAAGCCCTGAACGTGTGCCAGATCCAAAGTTTGGCCCTATGGGATCAACACTAAATAAGTCATGGCCCAGCCTGTGAGGACCTTAGAATCCACTGGGAAAGATTAACAAATCAGTAAAAGGCATTTCTTGGTACAGCTCAGCTTTTGATCTCATGTTCAAAAGTTGCTTTGGAAGAGAAGCTGCTTCAGGCAGCTTCCTGAATCAGGTAAAGCTTGAAGTGATATTGGAAGTTGAGCTGAATTTAACTGGGTAAAATGGTAGGGACTGAAGAATTTCTTTTCAAGAGGAAAAGAGCTTGTGCAAATATGTATACCTTCTGAGGAACACTGACTAGTCCAGTATGACGAGAGGAAAAAGCTAGTAATTGATAACATATCCTATTTGCCAGGTGCAGTATTAACCACTTTACAACTATTAACTTATTTAACCCCTACAGCATCCTTCTGTAATAAATATTATTATATCCTCAATTTCAGATGAAAAAAACAGAGGCTAAATGAAATTCTGTAGCTTGTTTCAAACACACAGTGAATTTGCAAGTGGTGCTGGATTTAACTCACACAGTCTGATTCCAGACACCAGATTCAACTGTTATTTTAATTAAGTGGTTGGAGATGATACCGTGAAGCCTTCAAAGATTAAACTGTGTCCCCAGAGAACAGCTTAAAGATTTTCAGTAGTACAGTGGTATCACTATATATATATATATATATATATATATATATATATATATATATATATATTTATTTATTTATTTATTTATTTTTTACTTAGAAATGCCATTAGACGATTATAAATGATATATTTGAGCAAGTAAAAAAAAATGAAGGAGTCCTAGCTTAAGGAAATGTTTTAGAGATGTATAGAAGAAAGTTTTATTTATTTTATTTATTTATTATTATTTTTCAAAGTTTTAAAAAGTAGGACAAAATTTGCTGGGCTTAGTTATAGATTGCCCGTGGGTGTTTGACTTCATCTCTTTATAAGAAATTCCTATAGCAGAAGTGTTTGTTCAAGAGATACACATATTTTTAAAAGTCTTGGGTGTATTTTCAGAAAGGAGTGTGTGTGTGTGTGTGTGTGTGTGTGCGCGCGCGTGCGCGTGCGCGCACGTGTACCTGTACACCAATTATTCAGCTATTATTTTCTCAGCCAAAATTTTCTTTTTAACCTTTTTTGTGATCTGGGTCTCTTTGTAAGCCATGTTCTCATTTGCCAGCTGGATTTCTGTTAGACATTTCACCTTGGCAGAAATATTTGTTTCTACTTTTTGGCATTTTTTTGGTGCATTGACTGCCAGAACCAGCTTCATTGCATACTCTTAGAAGTACCACACCACTGGGTTCATCTCTTGCCTTAAGGTCTAAGTGTCAGCTCTGAAAAGCAACTCCACAAGCTTCTAGATTTTCTATATCCCAACCTCTTGAATCTGTGTGCAATTCTAGGATGATGCTACATTTTTTAGTTTCTTATATCTGTGGTACCACAGGATCTCTTTTTGGCATTTACCATCTTCCAAGTTCTTTTTTTTCCATCTTCCAACTTCTTATATTAAATTTTACCTGATAAAATAACTGTTGTGGGTTCTATCCTGGTCAGATCCTGATGGATACTTTTTAACACGGAGACGATAATTTCTGTTAGCAGCGATGTATTTCTGCATTAATTAAACAAAAGCTTATCATAACAAGTGAAATATTTGTAGAGGATGTTTTGAAGAAGAAAAGTTCTCTTAAGAATTCATATCACGTTCCATGTTTTCTATTAATCAATACTCAGTTATTAAATATCTTTACCAATCTATTAACTAGAAAACATTTACACAACCTATAGATTTGTATTGTGATTTGTTGATTTTGACTTAACTCAATGAGCCCTTAAATTTGCATACAAATCATCCAGGCTTATAAATCCATTCACTTGTTTGATTTATTAACATTCAAAAATATTTGCAAAATAAGGGTTTTTTGGTTTGGGATTTCCAATATTACATTTGTCTTTGGAGAAAATTTAAAGGATGAAAAATGTTACTTAAACATCTTAATATTGTAATAGATTCTGAAATGATATTAAATTGACTGGTAAATTTAAATTAAATAGAAAGCTAGGAGAGGTATTAATAAGTCCCTATTTATTTAAATACTTAAACCAGTTCCAGAAAAATTTAAGGTGGACAGCAGAGAGGTCATGGATATCAGAATAGAAAAACAGAGTCATAGAAGGCTTAAAAAGGAGTTAAGGATTTTTCCCCCATTTTAACCTTTCTATAATTGGTAAATGAATTATGCTTTATATATTCATTTAATATAGGGATTTTTTTCTTTATTTTTCCTCAGAAAATATTACTAAATCGTAGGTACATCTTAGCATTTGAAGATATTTTAAAGTGAATGAAGTGTGATAAATATGAATATGTGTACATATATACATATATTCAATATATTATAATTTATCCATCATTTTTGTATACATTTTATTTTACTTTTTTTGGGATGGCTGAAACTTTTTTATATATTTTAAATTTTGACTGCCTCCTCTTATTGATTTGACTGACTTATTAATTGCAAGCCACGTTACCTTTTTTTCTATGTAAGTATTCTACAATAAGAATCTAACCCAAACCAAGCAAAGGGAGAAGATACCAAAAAGGTAAAAAGTAATGTTAAGAGAAGGGTGTAATTTGGGGCTATATACATTTGTAACTTTCTATGAATCCCAATTTTCTATACATGTATTTTCCCTTTCCAATCATTAGGAGCTAAGTTCCTTGACTTGGTCATGCTAAGTGAATTTGCATCTGAAGAACTGAAGAAGTTCTGATGGAAAGTATAAGGAATGTGCTAAAAATGAATATACTTCAATTTTCTAATATCTTCTTCCTTTCACTTAATGATTTTCAGATTTTCACATGTATCTTGGGATGCATGTGCCCCACTTTGGAGACCACTGCATCACAAAGATCATGAAAAGATTAGCATAGTGACTTTTTAAATATATTTTGACATTTGCATTCACATTCAGATTTTGACTTATCTATTAATAAACTGTGTTTTCCCCCTTAGAACTAATATGGAGGAAATTTTGCAATATAGGCAAGTTGCAAAAGGATTTAAAAAGAGTAAAAAATAATCTCTGCTTTCTTGAAGCCTAAAATCTAATGAAACAAACTGATGTGATTGCCTTGGAGTGTCAAGAAGGCTTAACAGAACACGGGAAGAATAGAAGAGCAAATAGCTTGCTATAAGATTATAAGTGTAGGAGAAAGTCATTCTTCCTAGAGGCTCAGAACAGATTCCAAAGAGAAGACCCACATTTCCCCACAATATTATCAATCCAGTTTAGTTTAATCTATACACTATTGCAAGTTGTTAGAAGTATATCCCAAGACACTCTTTATCAGACCTACAATATTTTAATATTGTGAATGATTTAAAAGAAACTAAATATGTCAGGTTCACAGAATATTGTTAATTTTATGGATGTTCTAATCTCTGGGGTGAACACTGTGGAATAAGGAAATGGATAGAGTCAGCCCAAGAGTATTTTTATATAAACTAGAGAAAATCCCCCATCTCACTGCAATATTTCACAAACTTACCTCAATTTCAGGCTATTCTGCTCATTATGATAATCAAGACCATCAGGATGGAGGAAAAAATGTATAAAGCTTAAAGAATAAACCTCAATGTCTCAATGTAAGGCACTGAGGGAAATCAAAATTAACTCCAGATCAAAAAGGTTTTTGACCTGGGTAGCTCAGTCAGTTAAGCATCTTACTCTTGATTTCAGCTCAGGTCATGATCTCAGGGTCGTAAGACTCTGCACTGCATCAGGCTCTGCACTCAGTGGGGAGTCTGCTTGAAATTCTCTCTTGCCCTCTCTCTCTGTCCCTGCTTGCATGCACATGTGCTCATACTCTCAAAAAAAGAAAAAAAGAAAAGATGTTTTAATGGTTCTGAATTTATACCATGTGGTTAATTATCAAGCTCATCTAAACATTTCACTATTGAAGGAAACGGACATTTTTATGTATTTAATCAGAGCATGAGAAATGTCAATTTAATTAAACAAATATTTATAGAATCCTTAATAACTGATTATAACTATGAGAAAGACCTAAGCCTTTACCCAAGAAACTTAGATCTATATTCCCAGGAGAAGTGTGGATACTTTATCTTCTATTTTACCTGTTTCATTAAGTAAGTTGTGCTATTTAAGTGCCTGCTACACTTATGGATCCGCTCTGGCCAAGAAGAATACCAGCAAAGAGAGAATGGGGAAACTGAGTCAAGAGGAGGGCAGGCAAGCAAGATGTAATTGAGTTCTAAACAAAATTACAATTATACTGAGGAATCGCTCTTTTGATTTTTTTAAAAAAATTTTCCTGTCGTTTTCATCTTTTTCTCTATTCTTGCAGTAATGTTCAGTTTTTTGTGAACTCATTTTTGCAAGTTAATAGCTTTACACTTAAGCATTGTAAAATGATTTGCTCTGGTGATCACTCTTACTTTCCTTACAAAATTAGCCTCAAACTGTTCACTTAACTTGTCATTTGTGGTGTGACTTTTCTCCTCTCAACTCCTGCAGGTACTCGATTCTATGGAGGAGAATCAGAGCTCCTCACATTCTTTCATCTGCCAGAGAGTGAAGATGTACAAGGCTTGCATTAATCAGAGGAGAGGTATCAATTGGCTGGTTGCTTATAGGTCATTTTCAAATTGAAATAAGAAATATCCCTTACAGGTAATTGTGAGAGCTTCTTCTGTACAAGGTTACCACTCTCAGTATTTAAATTTGCCTCCCAAAGCACATCTGTCTGGCTTTCTACACAGACTCTATCCCTTTAGTGCTAATGAGAACCTCATGCCTTCCAGTCTGAAAGCAGGATTTGGAACGATTTCTCCCTTGTTAATGTAAAGCATGTCATTCTGGGCCCTATGCAGTATTATTTGCTTTTCTTACTGCAGAATCTTGCCTGTAGGTGGTTTTGTATCATCCAGAAAGTTTCATATCTTAGCATCGTATTGATTCTTAATTTCCTGGTCTCAGAATTCAGTGAGCTATATTTGACTTACTAAGAAACTAAGCCTCTTTTCATATCCTGGTGAGATCTGCAAGAGATGGAGATGAGATTTAAGAGAATAAAAGTCCTTTTGGCAAGTCTATCTTTTCCTTGGTCTTACAAATGATTCTGTTTGGTAAGTGATTAAAGCTGGTCTGGACAGGCAGCAAACACCAGAGTAGATTTATAGCCTCTAAAACAATACCTTCAAAGATCTCCTCCCAGAAATCATGGCCCAGAGGCATGCTTTTGATTGATCTAAGTCTCTAAGGTATTGTGCCTGAAGCAAACAAAGACTTATTATGCTTCTTTACTAAGAGACTTTGACTTTTTATGGTTTTCTATGAAAATATCGAACAGGAGTAAATAGTCAGGAATTCTATAGTCTTTCTTTGTCTGAATTGTAGGCATGCTTTGTCCCATAGCAAAATCAGCTATTTACTCTTGTGACCTTACACAGAGTGCTGTCTATCCACTCTACTGTGTCAACAGTCATTATCCACATGCACTCCTGTACTGGGGAGAAAAACAAGGGAAATTATATATGACCACATTTTGGGAGGTGATAACTTAGTGACAGGGAAAAGTGAAACCAGTATTGTACTCTTCACCAAGTATCAAGAAAGGTAGAAAAAAGAAAGATGTTATTTTCAGTAATCTCCTAAGTCTTTGACATTTTCAGACTTAGCAGAAAATAATTTTTACTGGGACACCTGGATGGCTCAGTAGTTGGGCGTATGCCTTCGGCTCAGGGCTTGATCCCAGGATCTGGGATCAAGTCCCACATCAGGATCTCTGTGATGAGCCGGCTTCTCCCTCTGTCTATGTCTCTGCCTCTCTCTGTGTGTGTTTCTCATGAAAAAATAAATAAAATTTAAAAAATAACTTCTACTAACTTCATGTAAAATTTTGGACTTTCCACCAGAAAGAGGTGCAATTTTTGAAGTGTTCTGGGTTTTTCAGAAAATTCTCATCATTGAAGAAAATTTCTGATTCATCACTGTCTTCCTGCAACATAGTTCTCTGCTTCGCCCTCCAGAATGTCATCTCTACTACAGTAAGAAACTTTTTATTTATTTGGTATTGTCTATAGACCTAACAGACTGTGTACTAGATAAACAGAAATTTTAATAAATTCTGGTTAAACTGAAAATCCTTGTTCAATTGTTGATTTCTTTTGATAGTATTGAATAAAAGCAACCTTATTTCTTTCTACACAAATGAAGTCTTAATTCAATATTCTGTTCTACTCACCTAACGAGAGATTAGATTTGTGGTGATAAACTATGTTTTATTGCCACTATCTGTGTTATGTCTGTTGTTTCCATCCCAAATTATGATTTTCTGGAAGGCAGGGACCATGTCTAATTTTACTTTGTGTTCCCAGCATTGTATATGTCCATATAATGCTTGCTGAGTGAAGGAGCAGAATGATTCAATAGGATAAAACCAAGATTCTTACACAGGGATTAACCTCCTGATTTATGGATTATATCAAAACTCTAAATAATAGGCAGGCATAGTAACAAAAGATAGTGATAGTCTTGTTCATTGGTATGTCATACAAAATAGGTGTTATCATGAATCTATATTGTCCATCCTACAATCAAGTGTCCCTACCTAAACTCATCTCTGAAGTGTTTCAATATTAAAATATGCTTTGTTTAAATGTCAGCTAGGCTCAGCAGCATGAGAAGTACATGGAGCAAGCAAAGAGCAAGGCAGGGAAAACATTGCCAGTGTCTGAATTTTTTTCCCAGTTTCTGTTTGGCTTATCTCTTCTGTCATGAGAAAGATCCTTCATTTCAAAGTAAAAAGGCTGTTATATATCAAGTAATTACATGATGCCTGCTGAAACACTCAGCACTTACATGGACAACTTCCTGTAATTCTCATCTCAAACTTATGAGATAAGTACTATTATAATCCCTATTTTAAATACAAACAAAATAGAAGCTTTGAGTATTTAAGTAACTTTCCCATTGCATAGCAAAAACAGGTTGGAATTGGAACACTTTCAATTTTCTAACATTATAACGAAAGCTCCTAAGTATGCCATACTGCCTACCCTTAAGTTTGGTGATAGGAGAGCTAAAGCGTGTACTGTGTGGTGCTAATGTAGAAGTAGGGCCAAGCCTACTTTGGCCTGAAAACCAAAGAAGGAAAGCTTCCACTTCAAAGAAAGAAAGATATTTCCAAAGACTAGAACTATCCAGACTAGGTTCTTTTTGTAGCATCATGCACAATGCATTGTAGGTACTCAATAAAAGATTGATGACATGGGGGCTGTTGCCTCCAGACACACTGAGATGAATCATTCTCAATTCTTTCAACTGAAGCTGTACAAAATCTTTTGGAAGGTATTGAGGAGGTAGGTCTTGTTTCGTAAGATTAGATCAAGTGACCTCTGCTTTCCAAGTCTGTGATCTAATTGTTTATGATTGAATGATAATCTAGATATTTTAGGAAAAAAATTAGAGAGAAGGGAAGGCGAGGGGGACCAAGAGAGGAAGGGAAAGAGGCAGTGGGGTAGGAAGGGCAGTAAGAAAGAATTGAGAATTATAGAACCTAATGTTCAATTATTTCTAGTAGCTGGTATTTAATAGTCTAACTTCTTATAGATCTGCTCAAAACTTGTTTGGTAAGGTCATCCTACCTTAAAGGGAGGTAGCAGGGAATATATTCCTAATCTACAGAAGAGGTTGAGGAAATGATGGAAATGACCAAGCCTCCTGGGATCCCTCCCTCAAATGGGTCATAATTAGCTTCTCTACAAATCGCCCTCTCCGTATTGCCACATGTAATTCAATGAAAATCAGCACAAAGACTTCTAACCTCTCAGGGCCAGATTGCCCCATCGTCATGTAAAAGAGTGTTCTCCTGGTAGAGTTCTCTGGAAGTTTCAGAGTTTAGAAACCAAGTGAACTGTCAGCAAAGTTTCTCAAATAGGGTTGAGGTTATATTCAATAAGCCAACCATTTGAATAACTGAGAATCAGTGCTCACTTTGCTACTCTTTTGCCAAAATGTGTAACATCTACCTGCTTATGCTGATCAAGGTCAACTTTTAGTCAGAGCTTTGGGATCCTCTTCCAACAGAAGAGGGTCTAGACTATTTCAATAAACTGAATTAAGCTGGCTCATTTGACATACATTATCAAATATTATATTTTTTCTTAGTCAATTTATTGGCTGCTTTTCTTACAAGAGAAAAATCTCTCTGATTTAGATTTTTGGCATGAGTTTTTATTCTCTCTAACTTGGATCTAACTCCAAGGAACTCCCAACTCATTAGCATATGATGCCACTTCCCCTTAACCGATATCTTTGTTGTCAGTTTACTATGGATGTCTTGATCATGATGGATTTCTTTGGGGCCATGAGTTGATCGAAATTCTAATTGATGAGTGATACAGGAAGGGAGGACTTGTCCATTGACTAGCAAGATGCATGATGTGGTTATGAATCTTTCCTAAACCTGGGAAGCTTAGTTCTCAACAGAATGATTAAAAATATCAAATGAACTCAGAACCAAAGTTAAGAAAATAAAATGAGTGGGAAATATCAGAGAGGGTAACAGAACATGAGAGACTCTTAACTCTGGGAAATGAACAACAGGTAGTGGAAGGGGGAGGTGGGCAGGGGAATGGGGTGACTGGGTGATGGGCACTGAGGGAGACACTTGCTGGGATGAGGACACACACTATATGTTGGCAAATCGAATTCCAATAAAAAATATACAAAAAAAAAACAAGTTCAGAAAATAATAAAGAATTCAGTGCTCAGGTAAGAATATGCACAATGGCACTGAAAAAAAAAAACATTTTAGAATAGTGAAACCTAACATATAAAACTGAACTTTTACCAATAGTTACCTAGTGGTTATCATTTGCAGGGTGCTGTGGTAGATGCTATGACATGACATCCAGACCCACCCTTAGCATGGAGTACTCATTGCCCAGCTTCCATGAACATAGGCAACTAATAATTCTCACCTGACTTCTCTGGGAATTGCCTCAATTAAAAGAAGCTTTCTTGCTCAAGTGTGTAGCCTTCCAACATGCCAGCCCATATCCAATGGATGGTCCAAGGGTACAATGGCCTGTTCCATTTGTTTGCAAGTGGAAAAATGCTGAAGAGTCTGCTCATTTCCAGATCTCTCTGTGGTATGAGTGAGGTCTCCATGACAATTGTTTGTCATAGCTCATTTTCCCCTCTTGTACAGTCTTGCTTTTCTACACCTTTAGAGTCTTGTTGCCAAGAATACTGCCTAATAATATTCTGCTTATTAATCTCCATCTCAGAGTTCTTTCCCAAGGAATCTGATTTGAGAAAATCAGGTACTGAATGGTGATGCTTGGTTCAGACTACAACTGATGGATACTTATTGTGCCCTCTGCTTACTTAATGAGGTGAAGGAGATAGAATGATAAGCAGCTAACTGTATTATAAAAAAGACCAACAAAAGCAGATTTTGTTGTCCCTTTTCTTTGCTTCGTTGGTGCTCCATGCAAACTTCTACTTTGATTGTATCATATTATATTATACAATTGTGTTGTTGTCATAAATCTCCTGCAAAAGGTTTTGAGCATTATGGGGACAAGATTTCATCTTCCTTACCTTTATATCCCTGGCATGCTGCCTGCAATAAACAATTTATGTCCACTTGAGAAGTAAATTAATGAACAAAAATAAGTAACACAATTTGGAAGTTTGACACACAAAAAAGTATGACTAGTAAATGATAAAAATTCAGAAAAGAGGTAAATTCAGAAAAGAGGCAGAATTTGAGCATGGCTTCAAAGAAATTTAGTAGATTTGGGGCATATGGGTACTTCAAACTGAGAAAGCAACATCAGGGTGCATGTGTGTGCATGTGTATGTGTGTGACAAAGTGGATTAAGTAATTAAATTTTGGCACCAGACTTCTATTCAAGATTATATTTGTATTAAACTAACACTACAACCATGCTGAGTTCCTCAAATGCATCCAGTGCCAGGGAGGAGAAGTGGTATTAAATAGAGAACCTAGCTTTGTAAAAATCACCTTGTCTAGGCTTAACAGTTGCCACATATAATCCTCAAAATGGACGGATCCCAAAATAAGCAGCATCTATAGAAGCCTTTTATGTGCAAAAACCCAGTGATAAAACAGTAAATATTATTTTTTTCTTCAAAAAATCATGGAGTAACAGGTGTCAGTGACAAGAGGTATGGGAAACAGTGACACATGGAAGAGTCTAACATACCAGGTACAGTGACTGAGAAAAAAGCAAAGTGCTTTGGGGGCATCTCTCCCCATAGGGGCCAAAAATATCTCAATATAGGATGTGCTGTTTCATTTGGGTTTTCAATAATGAGTAGCCTTGACCAGATGGAGATTGGGAAAGGAAATTTCAGCAAAGGATACAGTATGTGCAAAGCCAGAGGATCATGAAACATCGTAAATGAATAATGGTAAAAAACAATTCAGTAGCAAAAACAAAATAGGTTTGTTTTGTGAACAGGTTGGAGAAGGAAGCAGGTAAAAGAACAAGACAAGGAAAATAACTTTGAGCAAAATTTGGAGGGATTGAAGGGTTTCTATATTTTACCAAGGCATTCTGGTTGAAACTTTTTTAGGCCACTGGACACCAGGAAGAGACAAAGAGAGGGGCAGGGGGAGATTTGCAGTGTGAGGACTCTTTAAAAGGGAATTCAGGGCAGAAGATATTTGGAAAAGTCTGTGTCTTTGCATAAAGCCACAGGAAGACAGGTCTTTGCAGTATGTGACTCTCTTGGCTGCAAATGGAAATCTCAGCTCCTAGTTTAATGATATATATCAAAGGAAGTTTATGTATTGAAAAGTGTATGTAGGGACACCTGGGTGGCTCAGTGGGCTAAGCGTCTGCCTTAGGCTCAGGTCCTAATCCTGGAGTTCCGGATCAATCCCCACATCAGGCTCCCTGCTCAGTGGGAGGGGTCCACTTCTCCCCCTGCTCCTCACCCTGCTCATGCTCTCTTTCTTTCAACTAACTAAATAAAAATCTTTAATTAAAAAAAAAAAAGTTTATAGAGTGTCAATTAACCTGTCACATTTTCTCAGTATCTTCTCTTTCAGGCCCTCAAAATAACACTAAAAACAAAACGAAAGAGTTAGCTCCGATGTCTCATGTGCATAATTCACTTAGCACAATTCTTCTCATAAAAAAAGGTCCAGGTGTGCCATCAAGGGGCAGTGTGGTGTCACAGCAAAGATTGGGGAACCAGGAGCCATTGGGTCTGGGTTAAGCTGCTGGCTTGCTGCTCTTTTCCTGTGATCTGAACAACGTCCTCAAAATCCCTGTGCCTCAGCTCCTTGTGTATATGGTGGGAATAAGAAAAGCATGTTCTTTATAGGGTTGTTGGGAAGATAAATGAGTTAATATGTGTGAAGTGTTCAGAACACAGCCTGGCACATACTCCGTATTACCTAAATTTTTGTTATTATTATAAGGGGAATTTAAAAATGCTTTTATTTTCTGCCTCCATTTCAACCTCTCTTAAAGTAGTTATCGTTCTTTTGCTTCTCCCTAATATCTCTCTTTCAAACAAACTCTCTTGAGAGGAAGGAAACGTCCAGATAAATGCATCCTAACTGACTTAAGAGTGTCAGATCTTGGGATGTCTGGGTGGCTCAGTGGTGGAGCATCTGCCTTTGGCTCAGGTTGTGATCCTGGGGTCCTGGGATTGAGTCCTGCATCAGCCTCCCTGCAAGGAGACTGCTTCTCCCTCTGCCTGTGTCTCTGCCTCTTTCTCTGTGTCTCTCATGAATACATAAATCTTAAAAAAAAGAAAGAAAAAGAAAAAAAAGAATGTCACATCTTGCCGGTGGCATGGGCAATTCCCAGTACTTGACAGTCAGTGAGTGACTGAGGTTTTATTATCCATGTCCTTCACCTTTGTACCTCTTAGACTGCAGCCAAGCCTGGAGCAACCAAAGGTTTAGGGCCAAACATTTGGAAATGCTAATTGTGACCACTGATTTTGGCACCTCCTCATATATGGTCTGACACCCTTAATTAGATGTTACCCATTTGTTTGTTTCCAAACAATGTCTCATGGGCAAAGTCTCTCCTCTGCTTCTCTATGTTCACAATACCTGGCCCCGTTGTGAGCCTAAAGCAGGTGTTCAGCAAATACATGCTGAGCAACACGCAGTGGCAAAGCTTTAGAATGGGAAATCACCAGTTGGTTGATGTCATATACAGACTGTATTTTCATCTTTTGCTGCAAAGTCCTCATAAACGTTTCAAAGCTCCTCCCCCCACCATGTCCTTTAACCACAGACTTAAACTCGTACAGTTTTTCCGTCATCTGCACAGTCAGATTCTACTGCACCCAACCGTTTTAACATAACAACCTAACAGCTAATGTTTATTGATTGCTGCCTAGGTGCTGAGCACTGTTTTAAGAGATTTACTTTCACTATCTCACTTATTGCTCACAGCATTCTTGTGAGCTAGGTAATGTCGTTATCCTCATTTTATGGGTGGGGAAACTGAGTTTTAGAGAAATATGTCCAGCTATAGTTACCCAGCTTAGCAAGTGGTAGAACTTGATCTCCCTCAAGCCCCAAAGGCTGACTCCAGTTTTTCGCACTAAACTAGCATCCCGATGCATCCAGAGGCAAACCATTCCACTTCTGAAATGTACCGTTATCATTCCTCTCTCTCTAGTTTCATTCTTGTTTCCCTGACAAGAAGAGTCAGGACATCTCTCTGCCTCTCTTTTGCCATCTACTGCTAAGGAGACTGCTCTAATGTCTCATCCATATAGGTTTTCACATTATCTTAAATCTTCTGAACTATACTGTGCTTAATTTAATGCTCTCATGTATTGCTTATATATGTTCTACTAACAGGTTCATTTGGTAGGCTTACCTCTCTGGAAATATAGCCTTCCTTCCTCCGTACTATAGCACCAAGCTCAGTGCCGAACCCACTTTCAACACTCAGTATGGAGTTAACAAGTGGTGGATTCCCAGAATGTAATTGTAAGAATGCTGGATCCTGGGTTACTTTATCAAATAGCAGCCTGATGGTTTATACCCACTAAAACTTCATCATCTGTGCGTGCAAGTCTCCATAGTGGCAACTATAGGCACAAAAGTGGATTGCCACAACTCTGCAAGTGGACGGAGGCATATCCAAGTGACGAGTGTACTTTGATGTGATCAAATGCCACCTAAAACAAAGTGACACAAATTTACATGAGAGGCAATAGAAAAGAAAAAACCAGTATTTTTGGAGAGTCTGTATCTTTTCCCATATCCACCTAACATGAAGGATAGGCAGGCCAGAGATGAAGAGCTAGAAGTCACAATGAGCTAGGTACACATATCATCTCTAGAATCAGTTGCCAAGTTTTTTGTTTTTGTTTTTTTTTTTTTAGCAGTATTGTCTCAAATGTTTACTTTCTCTCTCTCAGCTCCAGTGGTAAAGGTCTGAATTTCATAACTGCAATACCAGTGCATCCAGCGTGCCTGTCAAAATTCCCTTTGGTAGCAATTAACATTTATTTTACAAGCTTTTTTTTTCTATTGGGGGAAGTTTGGGCTGGAATAAGCTACAGAAGTGAGTGGGGCAAAAATAAATGGATTCAGAGTTGAACAAACAATTAAAATCTATGAAACTGTAGAGCAAACTAATCCATGGTGAACATGCTGCTCCAGAAGCTTTCATTACTCCCATATCTGCTGTTTTTCATCTAGACTCCAGGCCAAGACAGAAGGGGGTCTCTGCTACCCCTACTCACAGATTACTCCATGTAAAGTAACAAACACACAAAATAAAAATTCAGGTCTGCTCTGTAACAAGGTTGACATGTGGTTAATCAACTTTAGTGTAGATTTTAGGCAAAAGTATATACAACCTGCCCAAAAATAACAAATGAACATATGTCAAGAATCAAACAAAAACCAGAATTGCAGGAGAGAAAACTTTAGAGATTCTCTCTTAAGCAAATTTATGAAGTCAAGGATTAGGTTAGAAAAAACACTAGTCTGGTGGGTATTCAAAGGCAATTGTCATTTAGCCTGGAGCCAAGTTCCTCTACTTGCCTACCATATACTCCGCTCTATCAGTGACTTTATGTTACTTAAATGGAGTTAAAGAATGCATCAGGGCATAGGTTTACTGAAGAAAAGTTAAAGGCTGATCTTAGTGGTTAGAAGCCACTGGGGATTAGAACAGGAGTGTGAAAGAGCAGGAAATTTAACAAATGGCCTGTGGGCCTGTCACTTTGCATCATGTCTTGATTTGATCTCTTTCTGTGGGTTATCCATTCTCAGGTCCCCTTCCCTCCAAGCACTATTCTGCTCTTTTATGCTCTTAAACCATTTCTGCTCACATTTCGTACTACATAATTGAGACCACATAGAAACCAACTAGGGATGATGTGAAACTCCTTTGTAAAAAAAATCATATGTGACATGAGTCCAAAAAAATAGCACTAAGACAAGGATTCAACCCTAAAACTCACTGAATCAGATTCTTCCAGAGTAGGTGTTGCTTTTTGGAGAAGATATTTTGTTTACTGTGACATGCACTGCCAATTCCTTTATGCCATCAGATGTGGCTTGTGACCTACAAATAAGTCATCTGACTCTCAGTTAAAAGAGTCATTCTCATTTGTGCATTTTATGATACTTCACCCTGCCCATCTTGATTATGCTTCCTGGTATTCCATATTTCATGACTTTGCAAAAGCTCATCTCTTCCTGGAGTGTTGTTTTCCTTGGAAAGCTACATCTACTCTAGTTTTGTCATCTGTCACTCTCCTGAACTTCTAAAGCACAAGATTTCATATAGAAGCTATTTGCCTTTTTGTGCTATAGACACGTCACATTCCAGCGTATAATTTATGAAATTCTAGAAAGAATGTAATATGTTTTTTAAGTTCATAAAATAACATACATAGGATTACGATAGAAACCAATGTTTGGAAATACAGTTATCAAAATACTAAACAGATTTGTGATATATAATTATTAATGCATTTAAAAATAAGTACTAGCAGTTACTATAATTTCAATAGTGTGGTAACTTAAATAATATTTTGAAATATCTGCAGTACTCAGGTGTGATATGAAAAACTAGAAATCCAGTGACAAGTCATAAGTGTTGCTAAAACCACTGTGTGTGTGTATGTGTGTGTTTCTACATTCGTAATGCAAAGAAACATGAAGTTTCAGTTACAACCAAGTGAAATTTCTAAATTCTACCCAGCTGAGAATGTCCGATTTATTACTTGAAGAAATCCCTTATCATCTACCTTATTAATGCAACTAGCTGGTATAATCAAATCACAGACACACAGCTTCTTCTCTTTATACTTCCTTCAGAGAATGGGCTACTTCTTAGCTCTTTATAGAAGCTGAATAAGAAGTAACTGGGTATAATGAAATGAAATTAAACAACTTAGGCATAGCTAAAATGTGCCAAGCCAACCACACACATTCCCAGAGTTAGTTGGTTATGTTGTTATTTGATATAATTTCTCTTTTGCTTTGTAATATTCTTAAGTGTTTGCATTCCTGTCTCTTCCAGTAAATTGGGTATTCTTAAGAGTGGACTCTGCATCAAGTTATCTATGTTTAGAGCTTAAATAAAATGGCCATAACAGTACATCTGTGGAATAGGTTAAAATAATATAATGAGAAGGAAGAATTGATACATTTCCAAGAGAGTAAGAAAAGCCAAAATTTGATGCAAGAATTTGGACTAGAGATTCTTGGAAAATTAATACAAATAGGAGAGCTAAAGTACAATGAGTGTGGTGGGGCTCACACATAATGTTCTTCTGTTCCTTTTTATAATTAAATTACCATGTATTTCTCTTTTAGAATATAGCACAATCTGTAATTGTCAGCAGTGTGATAGAATATGAAATATTTCTGAGGATATTGTGGGAAAGAGAATGTAATAAGCCAGATAATCATCCTTGTGGAAGAGTCCGAGAGTAAGATAAAGGAAAACCAAAGACAAATTGTAGAAGGAGTTACTGGACAGCAGAAATGGGATTACGATAATGTGGTGATATTTGAGTCTCATGGAGGCAAAAGTTTCAAGAAAAATTAAAGCTGAGAAATTGAATAATTGGAAGAAGACTGATAGAAGTGCAAGTTTACTAGAGATCTGAAAACATCATTGAAGAAAATGTAGGGAAACAGAAGTAGTAAATATAGAGCTTTTCACCAATGACTGTAAATAGAAAATATTAGACAGCAGATTGCAGGAGTGTCAAAGCATGAAAATCTTTTAGTTTTGCTTTTGTATTACTTTTAAAATTTTATTTATTTTTTTGAGAGTGAGCAACGACCATAGAACAGGGGAGTGGGGCAGAGGGAGAGGCAGACTCTGACTGAGCCACTGGGCACCCCTTGTTTTTTGTTGTTGTTGTTTTGAGACAAAGCAAAGTCTAGACAAGCCTTTGGAGAAGGGGTGGAGATGAGGGAGGATACAAACGAAAGATGAGTTAATTGACCAAGATGAGATCATTGAAAGTCTCTAAAGGGATAGGAAGGAAGTGAATTTTGAGGCTAATTGAGGAATGAAGTTTCAAAAGGAGCAGAGATACATATTTCTCTGAGTCAAAAAAGAAAGACAAAAAATGGGAGTAGTTACAGAGAATTAAAGTTCATAAGTTGGTAGAGGAAGAGGCCCAGGCGAGATTGCTTGGATGTCTTCATTAAAGTATAAGGTGTAAATGGAAGAGAGAAACATACTGCTGTCCTTCCTAGCCCAAAGCCAAGCTGGAAGGGTCAACCTGGGTTCTCTCCCCCATGGAAATCTCTGAGGCCAAACAAGCCAGGTTGGCATGCAGTTCTCCAGCTAAGGAGAGTAGCCATGGATGAAAGAACAGACTGAGGGTGAAAGGGACCATGTACGAGGAGGACATACTACAAAAGCAGAAGAACTTTCTAAGTGGCAAGAAACTGGTGCATGCTTATGCGACAGTTAAATCAGGTTTGTCTATTTCTCAATTAAATATAAATTCAAAGAGTTAATGGATATAAACTCTTTAGGATTTGAAGTTAATTCCATTTGACCAAATGGAGGAATAGTGTGATGGAAAAGAGTTACTTTCCTTTTGGATCTTGGCATGCAGAAGCCAAGATTTGCAAATGCCCCATATGAAATCCAGCTTTTAAAATGCTGAGACCCGTTGGACTTCAATAGAATTCTGACACATACGTGTAGAACAATTCTAATCCCATCCGGTTGCTCATTCCTTCTCTTGCATTATGCAGTGCTGACAGAGTGGCCACATTTCCCAAGAGCTCCCTTTTCTTCAACGCAGATGTTGTTCCAGTTGTGATTTTTAAAAACTGAATGTTGCAAATTTACCCATTGTTTTCTTTTCATGCTGTGACTAATTCCAACTATGGCCAAAGGTTGACCTGGTCTCTGAGAAAAAGAGTCACATATCTGCCTTGTTCTTTGTCCATGGAGAACCCAGGGACTCAAGGGGACATCCTTGCAAATACTAGATACTCTCCTGTAGCTAACCAAGTACCAATTGAGACACATTTTTGAATACAAGTCTACTTTCTTATTTTCATTATTCCTGACCTATGCACCATTCTTTTCCCTTAGAGGAAAATGCATTCTCTTAGATACTCACTTACTGTAGAATTTGTTTTACAGAGTGTCTTCCTTCTCAGACTGAAAGAATAATTCTAATGTATTTATGATAAATACTTTTTTACGTGTAAATGAGGCTTCTTTTTTTTTTTCCTGGCACATTTTTGGGTTAATCAGGTATATCTCTGATCTCTTTACAGAATGCAGGCTAGAGAGTTGAGTATAAAATGCTAAGAGATATTAACAATCCATTCAGATTACTGTTTTTAGAAAAGCATAGATGATAGAATGGGTAAAGGAAATTAAAGGAAAACAAATGCAGACCAGATGTTGGATGGCAAGTTTCCACTTTGAGAATAATAAATGCAGGCACTGGGCTGCCAGATGAGGTTAAAGAGCACAGATACCAACTTAATTTAATAAAGAAAGAGATGCTCTTCATTGGAAAGGCCGGTGCCAATTGTGACAAAGGATGATTTTATGAAACTGCATTTTCTTACCCTGTCCCTCATTTTTATTGTGGAAAAAATACATATAAATAGACAGGATCAGCATTCGCAATGACTCCAACTTGCCAGAGCTTTAAACATTTAAACACTGTAGTAAAGAAGGCTTAATATCCCTATGATTTTGCTTCCCCGGGGTCTTTACCAGGAGTGGAGCATGGCTTCCGTCCCAGAGGGAAGGAAGAAAGTGAGATAAAGGAGGAAACTATACATAATTAACAGAAGCACTTGGGTTCAATCAATATTCTTCTGAGCTGTGTGCCCAGGAAGTGTTTGACTCAAACTTGGAGAGACTCTATGTGGTGGTTACATTTATTCGGGTTCTAGATGAGAAAACACGAGTGCAGAGACACTGTGTGTTCTAATGAAGTTCATAGTGCTAAATGGCAGATGAAGATTCTCTCCCCAGCTTCCAAGTATGACAACCAAAATGTCTTACTCAAAAAAAAAAAAGTCTTACTCTTCTTCTCCATATTTGCCATGTAGCTGGTATCAGCACTATGTTAGTTTCAAACACCTGCTAAAAAAATTATCATAAACTTAGTGGTTTAAAATAGCATGTATGCACTGTCTTTGTGTTCTCTACATTAAAGTCTGATATGGGTCTCTATGGCCTAAAATTAAAGTGATGATCATGTTGTCTTTTCTTTATGGAGACTCTAGGGAATAAAAAATTTCCTTGTGTTTTATTTTTTGTTTTCATCTTCAGTGGCCAAGGAGTATTGGCCACCCATACTCCTTGGCTTTGGCCACCTTCCTCCATCTTCAAAGCCAGCAATATTGAACCTCTCTGACCTTTAGTTTTTCATCACATTTCCCTCTGCCTCACTTCCCTGCCTCCTGCAACCACTTCTAAGAATAATTACGATTACATTAGGCTCATCTGAATAATCCAGGATAATCTCCCCATCTCAAGGTCCTCCACTGAATCATATCAGCAAAATTCTTTTTTGCCCTGGAAGGGGACATAGTGATAGGTTCCAATGATCAGGATTTGGACACTCTAGGACATTATTCTGCCTACCACAAGCATACAGACTCTCAGTCCTCCAATGAACCTTCTTTACCACCCCCATCTAACTGTTTCCAGGGTTCATCTTGCTATGCTATTTGTGTCTTTCCTTCTTTTCTTAGTTCTGCCAACTGAATGCCCTACTTGATCCTTATTTTCCAAAATAGATCCATGGTTAAGAATTATTTCTCCTGATTAATTCCCTGTATGGCCTGTGAGAATGAGTAGTGTCACTCAAAGGAAGAGGCAGACTGAATGATTTACTCTCTTTAGATAGCTCATAATGCCAACAAAATACATGAGCAATATTGTTGCAACAGCATGGGCAAGCAGGCTCTGAGATGGAGTTTAATGTGTAGGTATTCATTCAAAAGTTGAAATGCATCTCTGAGGAAGAGAAGGAAAGGAAACAGAAGTGGGCAGAGGGAGAAGTTGAGCAATGAAGCAGGTCTCAAAATGGCCTCAGACAACCCAGTGGAGCCCTCCAAAACTGGAAGGATTCTTCAGGTACATCTTGCAGTGTCCTGGAAAAGTGGGCTTTTACCTCTGTACTCATGTGTTTCTGAATAAACATTGCCTCTCTCTACAGCTGAGGCAAGCCCTTTCCTGAAGGAGGGTCTCAGTGGCCAAACACTGTGCATACCAAATTCCCTTCTTTCCTGTTTTCTCTACTTTATTTTCTTCTTTTAATTGTCACTGTTGTTTCCCTTCAACTCTATTCCTTTACCTTTAATAGTTCTGTGTCTAGAATTTGCTGAGCATGAATACTGAATCTGTTGAGTTTGCAGATGACACAGAACAGCTCTCATGCCTTATACAGTACACTCTTACTCAATATTCTATGGAAGTATATAATCACATCATAGGGGGACTCATGGCCAAGAGCATATTTAGTATGGTTTATAGCCCTCCAACAAGTATTTGGGGTTTGAAAGATCCTTGTGTTTTAATCTCTTGCATTTCCCTTTGCTGTCTCATCACGATACAGAATTTTCTCCATATTTTATTCATTTATTTTTTCCTTTTATCATGATATCCTTCTGCATTTTTCTGTCCTCCCAAAGATAATCATTTTAGGATGTGTCATGGGTATAGTTTTGTGGAGGTTTTTGTGCTGTTTCAAAAATATATTGTTTTGTACACTACCTTGGCTAAATCTCTCAGATAACCAAGTAAAACTTTAATTCTTCTGCCAGTATTGCTACACCTTCCTCAACCCCAACAACTAGCAATTCATCACACAAAGCTAGGAATCAAATACTGTAACTCTATGCCTTTACGGTTTCTTGCCTTCAACTGTTTTTTATATCCCCTTGCTAACTTCTCAGTTCAATCTGCAATTCTCTAACTTTTCAACTGCAGGAATCTCTATCCACTTCCAGATTCTGCTTACTGTTTTCCCCAAAAGTTTCCACTCCATCAGTAACCAAAAGTGCAGTCATCCTGTTCCATAGAGCTAAGCATACTTGAAAATCTTTACTAGTTCTTTCTTGGTTATCTTATTTCCACAAAATCCCTTGTAGGAACAAGAGTAGTTAGTAGTCACCAATATGTGATCTCATAAAATACATTAGTTTATATCACCCAAATATATCTTTGGTTGTCTGGTTTCTATGTATTTGTCTATGTGATCCTCTTTGTTTGATGTGTTTTTCCTGAATCTCTGATTTATGAATCCTTCCTATCCTTGAATTTTTCTTTATAATTCCTCCTCTCTAAATCCTGTCCTGAGTTCATTTCTCTCCCAGATGCTCATTATCTCTCTCTCCTGCTCTCTCTCTCTCTCTCATATTTATGCATGTTTGCTTTTACTCTTGGTCTTGGGTAGCCCAAAACACATTCTACTTTATATTGTATTAGCCAATCCAATTATAATATAAATACCATATAGACAAGGACTCATTACCTTATACAGTACACTCTTGACAGCATCTTATACAGAACTCTGGGAATATTAGATGTTAGATAAATTAATGTTGAGCTGCATTTAAAATGTGAACACTCCTTGGTGGGCAGAGCACAAGGTCTAGGGTTGTCCAATCACTATGTCATACACCTGAATCTAATGTAACATTGTATGTCAGCTCTACTTCAATTAAAAAATAAAAATAAAATGTATTCTTGCTGATTACATTGAGCTTAGTTGAAAAGAAGTTGGGAATTGTGAAATAGCCATTAAGTAATCAGAAAATCACCAGAGAAAATTCTACAGCCAGAGTATCCATCCTTAGAAGCCACAATTAGGAACTACTCAGTTCTTTTCTAAGAATCACTCATTATTTTTACAGCTGGGGAAGCCTTGAGAAAATGTTCTAGTCTGAGAGATCACCTTTTTCACAGGCTGATGCCAAGCTAAAATAAATTCCATGAAAACAGAAATATTCCAAAGCGAACTAGGAAATAACAAACAGAAATACCCTTTTCTTTATCCTTGTGAGTTTATTTTTTTTTTTAGCATTGATCTTTTTCCTTTCCTCTAGTTTGGTGTCTCTTGTTAGGAAAAATAGGCACAAATTATATAGCTCATTCTCTATAGATGTCCATTTTTCTTGTGTTATAGACACTGTAGTTAGATCATTTATTACAAACACTTTGCTACAGAAAATCTTTCTCTCTTCATTCTTAATCTCAATCAAAACTAGGACACCTCCCTCCCCCCTAACTTTCTTACACAACAATATCAGCTGGTGTCCCATGGTCATAATTTCTTACAGATCAGTAGTTGGTAACATCAAGCATTTAGCATGATAATTAGAAAAAAATGGTTGAAACTATAGCCATTGTACTATGTTGGTATAGCTTATATAAACCATAAAATAGGTTTTGCAAAACTCTATTCTGTAAAACACTCATCCTGGCTGTACGATCTAACATAAACACGGAATGATATGTCCTTCTTAGTAATTCAATATATTCATTAGCAGTTAAGGTTCGGAGAAGTCCTACTTAAAAGAAACCTATTAAAATGTTTTCATAGCCAGGGTTTTACTTTTGCTTTGTATGGCTCCCGTCTTTTAAAAAAATAGATAATTTATTAGCATTTATAAGATGTTTGAGATCTGCAGATTTATACCAAATTAGACTTAGAGAGATATGATAAGACTATCATAGTGTTTGGAAAAGACTGAGGTTTATTTCTTTTTCATGAGAAAACAAGTCCAAAAGTAGGTATTACATAGGTATTATGATGGCTCCATAAGGCTGTTGAGGACATAAGCTCCTATTTTTCTGCTCCACCATTATAACATGTGATTTTCCTCGTTATGGTCATTGCATAGTAAAAATTGACTGATGGTTCTCTGATGCCTAAATTAGTGCTAGATCCCAGAAGAAAAAGAAAGGACAAGATGAAAAAGCCAAGATAAAATCCTTTTGAAGAGATCTTTCTAGAATTACCACTGATCACCATTACTTACACTACTTTCGTGCTTGGTCACATGGTTACACATAATTCCAAAGGAGGAAGGAAATACAGTTTTTAATCCTAGATGGGCATATTCCCACCAAAAATAAACTTCCATTACTTAGGAGAAAGAACAGTTTAGATGTCATGACGGGAAACTAGCAGTCTTTTCAACAATTACTGTAAATCTAAAGTGTTGAAACAAATAGCCATTCTATCAATTGCTCCTAGTTTTCCAGCCTTCCTTTATTCATGCTTTATATATTTTTTTTCCCACAGTGATTCTAGGTTGAATCATGTGAATTGCTTTGGCCATTAGGATAATTACAGACTTGCCATAAGTAAAAAATATTTGTGTGTGTCTATTCCTCATTTGAATCCCTGTCATACCATGAGAACAATCCCAGGAAGATCTCTTGGAAAAAGAGAGACCATGTGGTACAAAGTCTTGTCATCCCAGTTGAAGATATCCTAGAAGAGTTAACCTTTCTTCAACTGACATAAATGCGTGAGCAAGCTCAGCTGAGATCATCCATGCCTGGCTCAGATGGGCAGAACCACTCTGCTGATTCATAGACAGGAGAAATCATAAAGAGATGCTGTTTTAAGTCACTAAGTTTTTGTGTGGTTTGTTACATGGCACAACTAATTGTAGCTAGCTGATAGAAACCAGCTGTCTATGCTAAATCTTTCAGCCAAACAAAGTAGTTGAGGAAAGATTAAGTAAACTATTAAATAATGACCTACCCAGGATATGTTTGAAAAGCTGAGAAATATGGAATTTGTAGCAAAAGCAAGGGCAACTTTGAAATAATGGGTCTCTGGGTCAACCATCCTCCCTATCTCTTCTTACATTCAGCGAATGCCCCTCTGTACCTGCTGATCAATGCCGTTAAGCAAGGTTCCCATCTCCATGAATGATCTGCAAACCCTATGCTCATTCTACAATATTTATTTGAATTTTACCTAACCCTGTTTAGTTCCCTTATAGTCCTCCACTCAAGTTGAAGCTAACTGATTAATTACATAAAATACTCTCAGGATACCTGGGTGACTCAGCAGTTGAGTATCTGCCTTTGGCTCAGGGTATGATCCTCAGGTCTGGGGATCAAGTCCCAGTTTGGGCTCTCTGTGAGGAGCCAGTTTCTCCCTCTGCCTATGTCTCTGCCCCTCTCTCTGTGTCTCTCATAAATAAAATCTTTTTTTAAAGGTTTTATTTATTTATTCATGAGAGACACAGAGAGAGAGGCAGAGACATAGGCAGAGAGAGAAGCAGGCTCCATGCAGGGAGCCTGATGTGGCACTCGATCCTGGAACTCCAGGATCATGCCCTGAGCTGAAAGCAGGCCCTTACCCACTGAGCCACCCAGGCATCCCAATAAAATCTTTTAAAAATAAATAAGTAAAATACTCTTGGTGTAATGTTATGAAACTGGATTATTTATACATAATCGTATAGTATAAGATTTAGGCAGTGATTTCTAAATTGCCCATATAGTAAAAATTATATATAAACTATATTATATATAATATATGACATATAAAGAAATGTTACATATAGATATAGATAACTAAATATATGTCTTCCTGAATCTTAATACCATGAATATTTCTAAGTGTTTACATTTGAAAAAAATCCACAGGAAATTATGAGGAACACTTAAGATTGAGAAACATTGCCCAAAAGGATATTAAGCTGCATTGATATTTCTATTGTAGAATAACAAAAATTGAAGGATGGGACACATTAGTGTATGTTAAATCACTTCAAAAGATAGATGCTTATTAAATATGAGTAATAGATCATGCCTTGCTACCTGAAAGTTGGAATAATGCAAACTTATTCCTTTAAATAAAGACTATTCATTACAAGTAATTTTTTTAAAACTTGACAACTGTTTGACGTTAGAATGCTTTTAATTTCAAGTAAAACCATCCAACAGTGGCTGAAACAAATAAGGGATTGCTTTTTTGTGCCTCTCTCTTCAAATTACAAGGCATCTGGAGAGAGCTAGCTACTGGCAGTGGTTCAACAGCTCAGCTGCATCACGGTGACTGTCAGATCTTCTCAGCTTTTACTTACATACATACAAGGTGAATTGCAAACTTAGGCATCATACCCATGGATTTTAAGGCAGAAGGAAAGAGAAGTAGCTTCGGGGTACTCTCTAAAGCAAACGCTCTTCAAAAAGCCTCTGCTCATGTTTCATTTGTCTAGTGCTGTGTTAAAAAGCTATCCTTGGATAAAAGGGAGGCTGGGGAGATCCTAAAAATCCCTAGGCATTGTAAATGAAATACCTAAAGGAAATAAAGTGCTCTACAGACTGCCTAATAGATAATAAGCCTGCCAAAAGAGGCATTATAAAACCAAAAATAACAACAATAGCAACAAAAACCCAAAAAACAAAAAAACTGTACTCAGAATTTTCAGTTGCATGGTAGCAATATCTTTCATTGTATCACCATGAAAATTAAATAAGACAATTTCAGAAAGAAATTTATTGAGCTCTTACAGATATCAGGTAGCCTTGGCTTTGGGGACAAGTTAGAATAGTACAGAGTCTCTATTCACAGAGCTCACTTTCTAATAGGAAAAACTGATTGTAAATCAATAGATTCAAGAATTGATAAATCCAGGAAGAAGACAGAAGTAGGTTAAATTGAAGAAAGGGATTTATGGTTGCCAGGGAGAGTGGGAGGCAACAATGCTTAGGGAAGATCTTTCTTTGAGGCAGAGGAAGACCAGATTATTAGGAAGCAGGACATTCAAACAAAAGTTTTATCCAGGAAAAGGGGGTTGGATTTTGTGTGTGAAAACAAATTTAAGTGAGTGTGGCTAAAAATCAATTCATAGAGTAAAGAGTAGTCATCTGAGCCAACTCAGGCAAACCCTGCCTACAATTAGGGGCCTATATTTGGGTAAAGTATAGTGGAACACCATTGGTTAATATTTTAATCAGTGGGGTTTATGATTTAAGGAATGCTTTTTTTAGAGAGAAAATGTTTATTTTATTTTACTTTTTAAGATTTTTATTTATTTATGAGAGACACAGAGGGAGAGAGAGAGAGGCCGAGACACAGGCAGAGGGAGAAGCAGGCTCCATTCAGGGAGCCCCATGTGGGACTCAATCCCGGGTCTCCAGGATCATACCTTGGGTCAAAGGCAGGCGCCAAACCACTGAGCCACCCAGGGATCTCTAAGGAATGCTTTTAAAAAGATAACCATAGCTTCCCTGTAGAAGATAGAATAAAAGAATGCAATATTAGAGGCAGGGAGACCAATATAGCTGGGAAATAGAAATGGCTCAGATTGTAGAAGTGGTAATAATTAGATTCAAGATATATTTTGAAGGTATATCCTCCTGGATCTTCTATTTATTAGATGTACACTATGAAGGAAGTAGATGAATTCAAGTTGACTTCTAGATTTTCAGACAAAACAACTGAGTGAAAAGAGTGTCATTTACTGAGATTAGTGAAAGCTTGTAGGAAGAGTCATTTGGGGGCATAGGGAGGAAAGTAGCTCTGCTCTTGCCAATATAATTTTGAGGTGCGTATAGTACTCCCAAAAGCAAGCACAAAATAGAGGGTATGCATTTATGACTATGCAGCTCAGGAGAGATTTTTTAGATTAAACCATTCCAACCACTGTAGCAGGGCAACAAAAGTGAAAAAGAACTGTGTGCTTGAAATGGTCCTAACCATCAACCATTAATAAAAAAAAGGAGTCCACAAGTCTAGAAATGTGGGCAAAGATTCACAACTGCAGACAGGCTCTTCCTGAAATCTGTAGCATAGAACTAACGATGAGGACACAAAGGTGGTCAAGCACAGTGAAACCCACAAAAGTAGAATAAAAAATGTGTGAAGTGTGTATGTAAACCCACGAAAAGCAAAGTTGAAAGCGTTTTTCCAGTGACTGTGATAGAAGAGTCTCCAGTGAATTGCTCATGTAATAAATTCAATGGCATTAGAAGAGGAATTGTCTCCGTGTTGGTCCAGGCGTTTCCTCAGTTTGAATAGTTAGTGCACAACATTTCATGTGCAGTTGTCATGTCGCAAAGGGACACCACATGACTTGTGGGACATCTCTATCAAGAAACCAACGAATCACTCCACAGATGCTGTTCAGAGTGCTTGCTTGCTCTGATGGCTGCCCTACAGTGTCTAGTTAAAGGCACCTCAGTGGATCCACCACACAAACTGACTAGCTACTAAAAGAATACTTGTGAATGATGTGAAAAAAAATCCCAAAACTTCTGTTCAAATCAATTTGGTTGATCCTTTCATATTCTGAAGCACACAAAGAAGGTTTCCTGGGAGTCATTTCTGTTCAGTGTCCACATTTCATAACATTTATTGGATTTATGCAATTCTCTTGACTCCCCCCTGCCCCCCAAAGCACTTTCATATGTGGGCTTACTTTAGACTCAGGACATTTCACGGAGATGGATAGGATAGCTATATTCATCTGCTTTTCTGAGACGGAAGCTTCTTCAGAATGGGAAATACTTAAACTATAGTCAAAGAAACATCTATTAATGACCTGTGGAGGACCGGTTTTAGTTGGAGCTACCTGCATCTGGTCATATCCTAACACCCTAAAAGTATGTTCTTTGGCAAAATTACTTCCAATATTAGGGATTTGGAATTGCAGCCAAACATTCTTACATATACAGATATACTGACCTGGCAGAGATGTTACAGGAAGGGGGTGAAATGTAAATCCATACGGCAGCTATACAATTTATGTATTTTGCAAGATGATGTATTCCTCCTTAGGAAACTGAGAAATAATAGTTACTTCAAATTATCCTCGAAGATCATACTTTATTAAAACTAACTGAACTATTAAATTTACAAGTATTTTTCTCCTATACAATAATTAAAAGCTGTGGCTGCTTCTCAAAAAAAAAAAAAAAAAAAGGAGGGGAGAAGAGAAGAGAAGAGAAGAAGAAAATAAATTTCAAAAAGATTTTGCCTTTGTTTAGATATTTTTGTGGTACCTTTCATTAATGGTCATAAATAAAAACAATTTCTGATTATTTTTCTTCAAAGTTTTAATTTTTCTCTTTATTTAATTATAATTAGTTGTGATCTTCATTTTCTTTCATATGAATAAGAGAAAGAAATTTTGAAAGAAATTTTTGAAATTTGGAAAGAAAGAAAACAGGACTACAGAGAAACATATACTGCATGTCTTCTTGGAAATCAATATTTAAACAAATCAACCCATAGACATATAGCTTGAAAATTACAGATTTGTTTTTAAGCTTCCTGTTTTTAAGCCTCTAAGACTGAGGTACCAGAAGCACAGTTAGCTATTGAAAAATCTTTACCTCAGAAAAAAATAATTTATTCCCTGTCCTCTTTTGCCACACAGTTTGCGTGTGTTTATGTGTGTTTTTTAATGTAGAGCCCAGTTGTGACATATTTGTTTTCTTTTGTATTCTCCCAACTGGCTGAAAATTAGCCAGATGAATAATCTGGCGTCAGTCTTCTGGTCCCTTTTCTGAAGCCTGGTATTAGCAGTCCAGCTCATGTAAATCTCTCCTTCACTCTAACTTCAAGCTCTCTCTGCAGAACTGTACCTGAGCACCATGTGCTAATTAGTTGCCTAAAAGAAAAACTCTTTTGCACAGAAAAATTACATTTATTAAGGAACACACCTAAATACTATCATTTCTGATAAAAGTGACAGTTGGAATCATTTGAGAACCGTGCAGAATTCTTCTGGCAGCAGTTACCCTTAACAAATGTACTGTGATGCTGTGTGCTGGATGTAGATTCCCATGGAAAAGGGAGTAGCTCCAAAATCCTAATAGTACCATGTGGTCTGGCCATGAACTAAAGCTTTTCAAACCATATGGAAATTCATTACTTCAAAGCACTTACACAGTCACCTTATTTTATTATTATTTTCACATTAGCGCTATAGCATAAGGGTAAAGCGGAAAAATATTCCCAGTTTATAGATGGGGAGACTAACATGCAGCAATCATTGTTAATTTCCTTATTTCTCCTAATGTCACCAATATTCTCTTGGAAGTTTACCTGTTCATTAGTTTTTAATAGAATCGATTGAGCTATTACTAGGATTTATTCTTTCCCCTCCATTTCTGGCATTAACATTCTAGACCACAATTTCTTCCCACATGCCTAGATTACTTCCATAACTTTCTAGATTTCTCCCTACCTATGTTCTCTTCTCCTTTTAGGTTGTGTTCAGAATTGATATAGTTATAAAAGTTTGGCTCAGTAAAAAAAACACAAGAATGTTCCAGAGAAAGGAAACATCAGCCTGGAGTGTTCTTGAGGAACTACAAGATGTTTAGCTTCCCTGGAGATTGTAATAGAAATGTAAAGCGTTGTGTAAGATGAGACCATAAGATAAAGTGAGGAGCAGGTTATATATCGGCTTTTATATTCCATTTCAAGGAACGCTTATGCTGAAAGCAAGGACGTTTTAAGAGCTTTAGGTATGAAAATTGCAATAATCAAATGTGGATGCTTACAAAATCAACCACACTCATGCTGTAAAATGAAGAAAATAAATTAGTCCATTGGGAGACTGTACAGTTTGGGATGGGAGGTAATTAATTTGGAAGCCTGTCAGTAATCTGGCCAAGTGATTATGGTATTCTGTATTAAAGTGCTGGCAAAGGGGTGAGTAAAGGTAGGTTGCTTTAAAAATATAGAGGAAATAGACCTAAAACACGTGATTAACAATTGGATGTAGAAGTAACCTATTAAAAAATCAAAAATAGGGATCCCTGGGTGGCGCAGCGGTTTGGCGCCTGCCTTTGGCCCAGGGCGCGATCCTGGAGACCTGGGATCGAATCCCACGTCAGGCTCCCGGTGCATGGAGCCTGCTTCTCCCTCTGCCTGTGTCTCTGCCTCTCTCTCTCTCTCTCTCTCTCTCTCTCTCTCTCTCTGTGACTATCATAAATAAAAAATAAAAAAATAAAAAATAATTCATAAACTCTAACTTAAGCACTGGTTTTTAATGGTGCTTTTCTCTCAATAGCGAACAACAAGAGTTAGGTTCTAACTTGGAAATGATGAGCCTGGAATGACTGGGTACATCCAGATGGGGATGTCTCAAGGACAGTTTAATGAACATGACTGAGGGTCAAGAAAGATATACACTTAGGTGTCATCTGTATAAATGGAGCAGCTGTTGAATGATTACACATATGGCTGTGTGTTATATGCACGATGTTAAAAAGGGTGCTGTTTATTTTATCTATCTTCTCTACTTGGGGCACCAGTTGGGGTCAAATATATAAAACGATTCTTTATCCAAAGTGGGTAAGTTTAATTTTACTAAAGCGATGAAAAAGGTGGTATAAAGCCTAAAAATTAAATATACATAGGTACTTATGATGAACAAGACACTGTTCGAAATCACTTGCTTTTTGTGCCATGTAATCCACTTAGAAACTCAACAGTAGTCCCCACTTTACCCCAAAGACATAAAATAAAGGACCGTCATTTACCTAGAAGTCCAAGAATGGAGCCAAAGCATGGATACAATTTCTTGAAACAGCATGATTAATTCACATTTATTAATGGTTGCTATATGTCTAGTATGACACTAGATGCTGTGTACTGAAGTCTCTTTTTTATTTTTATTTTTTTGAAGTCTCTTTTTTAGTTTATATTAGGTTACACTACATAACCCCAAATAATGAATGGCACAGTGAAATGTAAACATAAATACATATGTGCACAGGTACCCAAAGGAATCTACAACTCATTGGCAGCTAAGCTCAGTATATTTCAGTCCCTCTTTTCTGAGAAGCACATAGAAGGGAAAGCCAGCCACCTGCTCCCAGTGCCCCTGAACCCTGATCCAGAAACAGCCTGACCTGGTGGGATATGAAAAGTTTATTCTCTAATAGTGAACAAGGTTTAGAAAGAGCTTCGGTGAACTCCTGTGATTTCCTATCCTCATTTCATTCTTAAGGTAATTCTATTTGAATGGCCTTTTCAAAATTTAAGTTCTATATTCTCATGCTATTTCCTCATCTGGTTTGTTCAGTTGGACACTCAAAGGTCTTGTTCTGATTCCCCTTACCTAGTTACATTTGATAAATTGGCATTTCGCCCTCACTTCAGCTAGGCTGAATTACACTTTACATTGCTGATCTTTGGGGGGGGGGGTGTCATGCATTTCTTTAGTCTCCAGGCTGCTCCTTTGCTTCTCTACTCTGAGATCCATTCCCCACTCTCCCTGCTTTGCTCTGTCATGGAAGTCCGATTGCCGCACACTGCAATTCTGGATGGTGCTAATTAGCAAATGGGAAGTGTTAGCAGTACGAGGAGGAAGGGACAATCTAGGGTATTTTTTCCCTTCACTTGGATTTGGGCGCCAGCCTCTGGGGTGGCCGTGTCTCCCCAGGATTCTAGATTTTACTGGATGTGCTGCTGACTCCTGACCCCTGTTCTTTCTATCTCCTTTAACTCTCCTGCCCAGGGGTGTTACTATCCCTCTGCTTTGTTAATCTCTGGTTTGTTTCATTTGTCCTCTGATTGGCTTTTCAGCCACCAAAACTTTTATACCTATTTTGCTGTATGCAATGTCCTCCACTCAACTACCGGGTATGAACCATATTTTCTTGATCAGTCCCAGATTAGTATACTTTTTCATCTACTTCTAGCTGAAGATCTTCCAGCTGAATTTGAACTGAATAAAGACAAGATAATGATAGTCCAAAAATAAGTATTTTCCCTATGATCCAGCCTTGACTTCTTTTCCATGACACTCTCTTTGGTTTTCCTTATCCTTTATATTCCTCTCTTCTTGACTATTTTCTTAGGTTTTCCTTACTTATTAGGATTGCTTTTGCTCATTTATTACTCATTTGTTTGTTCATTTGTTGCCATATCCCATGCTCTTCCATTATTGGGGTTATGACTTTTTTATACCATTTCTAGCACACATTTGCCAAGATTTTTCAGGCTGTCTTACAAAAAGGTTAAAATGCAGACTTTGTATATTCATTTTTCCATAGTAGATGTCAATTTTATTTTGAGTTCAAATATGTTTAATGTGGAAAATACAACTCTTAACTTCCATAGCATTCCCTACAAAATTGTTAGCTACAGCTGTCAGCAAATACTCAAAAATTCAAGAGTGGCTTTTAGATCTCTGCTAAAAGGGTGGCCTTTATTAACCTCCTTGGCTTTTGGCTTTTGTAAAGAAAAGTTGTACTTCCAATGAATCTTGATTCGTCACACTTGCACAGAGTCATACACATGCACACTACAAAAATACAGCAAAACAATTTTTTCTACTTTTCCTTTTGCATTATTAAATCATTGTCTCTGCCTGGTGTTTATTTAACCACTTTTGGCATATCTACATATTAGTTATAGAAACATGTAACACATCCTGCCTTTTAAGGGATGTTTATCTTTTCTTCTTTCTTTCCCAATAAATAATGAACTTTTTGAATACCTTAATCCCACTTGAGTGTCTGACAATCCTTGCATAAGATTTGCATACAGTAAATGTGCAATAATTGTTAAATAGAAATAAATATAAAAAATAAATATAAAAAATGTTAAATAGAAATAAATATAAAAACATTTAAAGGTAAAATGTTTAAAATCAGAAGTAACTTCTTCTCATTTTGGAATACTGTTACCTATTCTTTTTTTTTTTAATCCATCTTCAGTAGATAATGCTATTAGGGCTCTGAAAGTAACAAATACTTTCATAATATTTTGCTTGAAAAATGCATGACCCAGATTCCATAAGATTATGATGGAAATATCCTCCAGTGCAAAAATTGACGCATGGCAGGAGATCAACAAGTGGATGCTGGTTGAAAAAAAATGAATTGCCAGTCCCTGAGACTAAGTCTCATTTGTTTTCATAACTTCTACTTTATTCATATTTTTATCCCTTTGAACTCTTAGCACCAAGTATTTTCTCAGTATGCTTTTACAAATTGAATGAGTGAGATAACTTTCAGACGTTGATTCTCACCTACTTTTATTGCTTTGGAGTCTAAACCAAGTTTTATTGGTGGAAGAATGGAAAATATTATACCATTACCTAGGAAGTGTTATGTGGATCCTATCTTTGAGTCATGAATTTTACAGCCGGACTTTTATCATGTCATTAGTAGATGGCTCATGATCTAATTCCTCCCTCTTGGAGCACAGGTAGAGGCCCAGTACACTCCACAGTTATATACCTCCTATATATAGTTTATTGTGAGTATTTGAAGGCAGAAATGTCATCCTGTTCATTTTTGTGCTTTAAAGGTTCAAGTCCCATCACATTGCACCACTGGTACTCTGGCCCTCTGAACAATTATAAGAGTCATAGGTATATTGTTGATGTATAATAAATGTTTACTAAATGAATAATTTAATAAAATAATTGATTCATGCAATTGCCCTGAAAAGCAGGGGAATGAAGCAGCCAGCAGTACTTCCAGGAAGCAACTGAGAAACACCCTTTGGCACCCACCATTCAATCATCTTAACATCAGCCTTGAAGCTTAAGAAATAAAATTAAGGGCCAAGTAAGCATAGCTCAAGCCAACTACTTTTGCATTCCCCAGGCCACTGATTGCCTCACTAAATCTCTCACTTTGCTGAATATGTGAAATCAATTATTATTATAGGATACAAAAGACAGAAACTTTTTGGAAAATTGTTTTGATTATTAATAAAAGATGACAATGTCAAGGCATGAGTTACCACCATAAAACTCCACGTTAGCATTATTTGAATTCAGTAGAACAAAGACAGAAGTAGATTTGTCAAATTACAGCCCTGATTGTGTCTCCTATGCATCTCCATTACCCAAACCGGTGTAATGTTCTCAATAGTTGCTTTCTTCCAATAGGGGAGCACTGTAAGCTCTTATAAAAATACCTAACTTTCAGGTTCCCACAGAAACTGAGGGAATCACCCCAGATCTAACCTCCCACTCACCTTTGTCAACTTCACTGCCATTTTATTTCTTTGATTTCTGCCCAGTTTCTTGGCCTCTAACTTCAGTCCTTCAGACCAGAAACCTTTGAAGCACTGTGCAGACTATCTGTTCTTGACTCTGTGCCAACCTTGGATATTGCCTTAAAGATTTGCCTGACTTGATTTCCAGCTTGAGAATTAGCATAGCTCTACTTTTATCGTGGTGCCCATCTCTGGCCCTTTAGAAGCTCAAACTTCAGCCAACAAAGGCCCAGGACCCTTTTGCTTCCCCAAGAGGAATGAATGTTCAAACAGAATCATCTCCTTCTGTAAACAGTGATCTGTGTACTTTTCCTCACCCTCTTTCCCCATTTAAAACCTCTCTGTTTGCATACTTCATTTGTCCAGTTCTTACTGACAGCTCCAGACTATCTCAGCCATCAACTCAGGAAGCTATACTAACCAATTTGTAACTGAACATCTCAAGCATACCTTGATATGCCTCTCATTTTCCCCTTATCTCCTCCTGCCTCATATTTGAATAATCTTTTAAAGTATAAATATGTTATATTAACTCTGTGAATGACTGTGATTATTTTTGAGAGCTCTAGGGGAGCTATATTATATAATTCTTGGTATCTCTCACTGTACTTGCAGAGTGCTTTGCACACAAGTAAACCATAGAATGGTATACAAATGAATATTTAAATGTTTAGCTGTTTTTGACCAATTATTCTTAATATTGGTTTACTATGACTTATTACCTTGTGAAATATTTTGTTAGTTGTATATCTAGAAAGGTTGATAAATTCAGATCAGCTCCACCATTCTTGTGTAATTATTATTATTTTCTAAATGTTCAATAATTTAAATAGTACTTATGTACAATTATTTCTTAATTTGATCTATGGCATAGGTCTGTGCCCAGGTGCTTGGGAAATTGACTTTGACAGGGAGGTTTGGATGCAGGTAGCTAATAGGGAAATAAACTAGGCAATAGCACCAGTGCTAGTGTGAAAAACAAAGGATTGGACAGAAAAAGTTGAACTCCAATGCAAGTGAAAATGAGACCTTGGGGCACCTGGGTGGCTCAGGTTGTGATTCTGGGGTCCTGGGATGGAGTCTTACAACAGACTCCCTGCAGGGAGCCTGCCTCTCCCTCTGCTTATGTCTCTGCTCCTTCTGTGTCTCTCATGAATAAATAAATAAAATCTTAAAATAAATAAAATAAAAAAATGGGGGAGGGGAATGGAGCAGCCATAAGGACTTGGAGAAAATATTAACTTTTTAATGATAGATTTAATATATTAATGTATGCCAAGTACTTAGTGTAATGCTTATCATGTGGTCACTGCTCGCTGCATTGAAGTTGCCTGAATCTAGCTTAGAGGCAGGTGTGAGTAAGTCATAAATTAACTATGAAATGACCTTTATGGCTTTAGCAGCTCTATAAGATCCCAGTGACCACATTCATGATCAAGTAATCTGGCCTTAATCTTGATAACTGATTTTGAATTTATGACTCCTCTTTTACTCCCTCATCTACATCTCTTCAACTGCATTGTTAATCTTTTCAGTCCTGTGTGTGTCATATCAACTTCCTCCCATTACCTTGTCCCATGATGTTCTACTCAATTTTCTTCCAGAAAATGAACTGTCCCTCCTCTCTATAAAATCACATCTTAAATGTCCTCTCTCCCACTTGCATAAGGCTTCCTTATGCAAGGATTACTTTGTTTTTTAGACTTCTTTACCTCCTCCGAAGTCTTGCACTTATTAATATGTATTACTTTTTTATAAATCAGGATTTTGGAGATTAATTTAAATACAGTAAAATTCACCTTTTGAGTTTGCCAAATGGCAAAATGTCATTCAACCAAACTACCATTAAATTGTAGAACATTTCAACTACCATGAAAGGTTTCCTCATAACTATTTGTGGTCAGTCCCATCCTCCTCCACCCACCATACCTGGTGACCACTAGCGGAGTTTCTGTCTTCACAGTTTTGCCTTTCCCAGAATTTCATTTAAACGGAGTCATACAATATGTGTTTTCTGGCATAATGCTTTTGAGGTCCATTCATTGTTTCATGTATCAATAGGTCATTCCTTCTAATGGCTAAGTAGTATTCCATTACATGGATATACCACAATTTGTTTATATATTTACTACGTTGATGGGCCTCTGGCTTGATTTCAATATTTAACTATTATGAATAAGTTTATGTAAATATTAATATACAGATCTTTGTGTGGAAAATGTTTCAATTTTTTCCCATTAATAATGCTGAGGGAAACTGCTGGATTATGAGGTATAATTGTTTAACATTACTTGAAAATTCCAACTTCTTTTTGTACATATTTGTACTGTTTTGAGTTATAACAAACTGTGTTTCTGTTTAATCACAAACTAATTAAACTGGGTAAATATTTTTTAACTTTAGATACCTACTTGCTATGTAGTAACATGTCGGTGTGGTCTTAATTTGGATTTTACTAATGACTAATGATGTTGAGCATTGCTTCCAGCCAGCTATGTATCTCCTTTGGTGGAGTGTGTAAATCTTTTGCCATTGAAAAAACTGGGTTTTCTTCTTCTTGATTCCTATGAGTATTCATATGTTCTAAATATGCCTCTATCAAGCAGGTATTTTGACCATATTTTCTCTTCATCTGTAGCTTGTCATTCTCTAACAGTCTCTTTGTGAAGCAGATTTTTTTTATTTATTTATTTATTTATTTATTTATTTATTTATTTATTTATTTTTAATTTTCATTTTCATTAGAGACACACAGAGGGAGAGGCAGAGACAGGCAGAGGGAGAGAAGCAGGCTCCATGCCAGGAGCCTGATGTGGGCCTCAATCCCGGGTCTCCGGGATCATGCCCTGGGCCGAAGGCAGGCACTAAACTGCTGAGCTACCCAGGGATCCCCCTGTGAAGCAGATTTTAATGTTGATTAAGTCCAGTTATTTTTTTCTAGGTTTCCTTTGTGTCCTATTTAAAATATCTTTATCTAATCAAAAGTCACAAAGTTGACAAAGTCTTCCTGTTGTTTCTCCTGGAAGTTGTACAGTTTTATTTTTTATATTTTTAAGTCTGTGATACATTTAATTTCTTCTGTAAGGTGTAAGGTGAGGGCTGAGGCTCATATTTTGCATGTAGATGTGCCATTGTTTCAGCACTCTTTGCTGGAAAGACTACTTTTCCCTTCAAATTACCTGGGAAGTTTTTTGTAAATCAACAGAATATATATGTATGGATGTATACCTTTCATTATGGATTAGTGAAAAGATCATGATTTTGGGGTTATACTAACATTTAAATCCTGTCTCTATCATTTTCTAAGGCCATTTATTATGAATCAGTTCCTTAATCTGAAAAAAATAATTAAAATATAAAATTTTTGAGGTTTAATAACTCTGTAAAATAAGCAAGATACATTAAATTTTTAGTGTCCAGGCAGTACTCAAAAGTGGTATTTGTGTTTATTTGTTTTTAACAATTTTCAAATTTTCCCTTTCTAGTTAGATGAGTAGTCTCTTAAGTCAGGGACTGTTTTGTTTTGTTTTGTTTTTTCTATTTCTACAATTAGAGCCACAATCTCCAGGGTAGATATTGTGTCCTATGGAGGATAAGATACCGAGGGTGGTTTGAATTCTCAAAGAAGATGATGAAGACCATGACCACTGGCTGTTTAAGCAAATTATTAAATTAATCAAAGTTCAGAGGAGATCAAGAATGTTGGGCTATCTCTATGCTCTTTAATCATGTACATACTGCTTTGTTTTATCCTCTCTCTGTTCAATAGGACATGAAATTCAACATAAATCCTACTGATTTAGACCAAAGATCAACAGCATTTTATTCACTATAAATTGCTTCATTATTTTGCAGGGTCTCCATTCTCATAACCTAAAATTAACCGTTTCTTTAAAATCACCCAAATTCCAAAGTATAAGTCAAACAAAATTGTTGATTGCTTTGGGAAGGGTTTTATGATGTTAAGAGGAGCAGAAATGCATTGCTTTCAAGGAATTTGTCATTTAAAATGAATGCAGCGATGTTTGCAGAATAGATTGTTGAACTGGGAGTCAAATTAGTTTGGTTCAAATTCCACTCTGCCTTTGAATAAAAAGCAAATTGTTGAACTGCCTTAACTGCCAACTTTATTATCCATAAATAGGAGCTAATTCACCTCAAAAGGCCTTTGCATGCACGAATGAGATAATAAATGTGAAAGCACTTTGTAATCACTAACATCCTATACAAATAAAAGTCATTGTTATTACGAAGATTCAAAGCCAACTCTAGAAAGAATATGTTATTTGTTGATCAATGAAAATGACCCCTGGAGACCTCCTTCTCCTAGTCAAGGAACACTCTACTAAGATGTAATACTACCTGTCATTTCACCATGTGCACTGCATTGTTTTATGTTAACTAAGCCCTCTCAGATTTCCTTTTAAAATGGCAATACCTCCTAAAGAGTAATAATTAAAGTCACAGCTCAGAGTGCATAGGTCTCAAGGACTTTCTGTTAAATACCTGGCACCTGAGCAACTTTTACATGTGTCTTTTCCGCAGCTCTTTCTGCCTAGGGCAGCAAAACATAAAAACATGAGTCCTAGAAGACTTGAAAAGAGTAAATGGGGGAAAAAACAACCTAGAAACTAGAGAATATGTTAGAGAGAGGTAGAAAAGAACAAGAGTCTCTTTCCAATTGTCCAGGGTAAGCCTTGTAAATAGCAGACATTAAAGATATATTGCACTGATAATTATAACCAGTATGTATTTTTTAAATTACTGAGGTATAATTGACATAAAGAATTGCATGTATTTAAGTGGACAATGTGATGAATTGGGGCCTATGTAGATGCCCATGAAACCATTACCACAGTCAAGAAAATGAACAAAACCCTCAACCCTCTGCCTACTGCAAATGTCATCCCTCTGGTTCCTCCCACATTCCCTTCCCTGGCCTACGTCCATCATTCCATAGTACTTTGAATTTCTTAGGATTTTATGAAAATAGAATCATATGATATATATTCTTTAAAAAATCTGGTTCCTTTTTAAAAAAGATTTTATTTATTTGAGAGAGAGAAAGAGAGTGCACAAGTGGGGAGAGGAGCCAAGGGAGAGGGAGAAGCAGATTCCCCACTGAGCAGGAAGCTTGATGGGGGGGTTCAATCCCAGGACCTTGAGACCATGACCTGAGCTGAAGGCAGACATTTAACCAACTGAGCCACCCAGGCCCAAATCTGGTTCCTTTCACTCTGTACAGTTATTTTGAGGTTGATCCAGGTTATACTAAGTATGAAGTTAATTCCTTTTTATTGCTGAATAGTATTCTATTGTATGACTATCAGTTTGTTCTTCTACATGTTGATGGATGTTTGGATGATGCCATTGTTTGACTTTTATGAATAAAGCTGCTATGAACACAAGCATACAACTCTTTGTATAGACACTTGCTTTCATTTATCAGGTAACTATCCAGAAGCAAGACAGCTGAATTATATGTCAAGTATATATTTAATTTTGTAAGAACTGTCTTCCAAAGTGGTTGCACCATTTTGCGTGACCACCAGCAGTTCATTGGAGTTCCAATTCCTCCATATTTCTCCAATACTTGGTATGGTCAGTGTTTTTTTTTTATTTTAACCATTCTAATAGGCATGTAGGGATATCACTATGGTTTGATTTACATTTCATTAATGACTAATATTTAGCATTATTTGATGTGCTTATTTGCCAATTATGTAAATCTTCTGTGGTGAAATGACTTTATATTTTTACCTTTTTGTTGGTTTGTTTTGTCTTCACATCATTGGACTTTGAAAATTCCTTATTTTGAATACAAGTCTATTATCAGTTAAATGCTTTTCAAATATTTTCCCCAGTCTGTGACATATCTTTTCCTTTTCTTTGTAGTCTGTTGAATCTATTTCTGGACTCTATTCTGTTCATTGACCTATTTCTCTATCTTTACACAAATACCACATTTTTATTACTATAGCTTTAAAATAAGTCTAGAAATCGGTAGTATCAGTCCTCCAACATATTCCTTTCTTTCAAAGTGAGTATGGCTATCCTAGATTATCTTTCCCTAAGTGTTTTAAATCTGTTTGTTAATTCAACAACAGGAGGAGGAGGAAGAGAATTCTGGTGGAGTTTTGGTTGTGGTTTCTTTGAATATTTAGATCAATTTGGGGGAGAAGTGACATAATGTTGAATCTTCCAATCTAACTTTATTTCTGAGCAATAAGTAAGGCAGTATGCTATGGTTTAGTTTTCTTGTTTCTTGTGCTTGAGGTTCATTGAGTTTCTTATATCTGTGAGTTAATAATTTCCATCAAATTTGGAAAATTGGCAGGCATTATTCCTTCAAATACATTTTCACCTCTCTCCTTCGAGGGATCCAGTTTCATGTATATTAAACTATTTGAAATTGTCCCACTACTTGCTGATGATTTATTCATTTTTTAATAATTCTTTTTTCTGTCTGTTATTTATTATGGATAGTTTCATTGTGTCCTCAAGTTCACTCATCTACTGCTGCAATGTCTAGTCCATCCTTATTCCCAGCTAGTGTAGTTTTTATCACATAAATTTTAATTTTCACCAGTAGAATTTCAATTTTTTTCATCTTCCATACATCTACTTACTTTTTGAACATATGGAATAGGATTGTACTAACATTTTAATGTCCTTATCTGTTAATTCTAACATATGTGTCTGTACTGGGTCATTTTGTTTGATTGCTTTTATTCTCATTTTTTTTTGGTATATTTTCCTACTTTTTTGCAGGTTTCTTTTTATTTTTAAATGTATGTCAGATATTATGAATTTTATCTTGTTTGGTGTTGAATTTTTCTTTTCACTCCTTGTTGCATTTTGTAGTTTTCAGTTTAGTTCTGAGATGCAGTTAAATTACTTGGAAATAATATCACAGATTTCAAATCTTGCTTTTAAGATTTGTTGGGGCAAAAGATTTTTAAAAGCAGTGTTCAGAACAGGGCTAATTATTCCTCATTATTGAGGCATGATCCTTCTGTCAACCTTTTTTGATATCCTGTGAATCATGATGTTTTTCTAGTCTAGTTGATGGAAGCACTTTTCTTGGCTTTTTCTGACCTTTGGTTACCTTTACCTCTAATTCTTTCATGTGGATCTCTCCCTCTGTTCAGGTTGTTTCCTTGTGCATGTTCAGAATAGTGTTCACCTGAAATGTGGCTTTATTTAGGAAAGGACGTCCTCTTAAGTTATTCTGAGTTCTCTTCCCACACACCTCCCTCCTGTCTGAAACCCTGCCATAAGAACTCCAGTTGCCTAAGTCTTCCCAGACTCATCCCAAGGAGTCCAATATGTTCTGCCTGGGTTTGCCTACTGCAACTTGGAAATTCTCTCAAGGCTATGCTGTGGTAATCTTAGGGTTCACTCCACTTTTTTTTTTCTCTCTGAGATCACTCTTCAGTGATTCATATGTCTCGTGAACATTTTATAAATATTTTGTTGTTTTCTGGAGGGGTTAATCTGTTTCCCGTTGCTTCCTTTTATCTGGAAGCAGAAAGTCTATTGACTATATTAGGTAATTAATTACAACAAACCCCAATGTCTTTTCTAAAAATTAAGAATTATTTCTTTTGTACACAATCCAGCATAGTTCTTGTCTGCCAAGTAGATGGTACTTCTTGATGTGGTAATTTATGGATCCAGGATCTTTCCAGAGAATGGTTCTAGCATGACCTAAGTCCCAGGAGTATTTTGTATTCATTCGTAGACAGGAAAAGTGAGCACAAAGAGGATATATTATTTCTTAACTATCTGGACCTGAAAGTGATATCATTTTTGCTCACTTCTCATTGATGAAGACCCACAACTGCAGGTAATGGGGAAAGGAAATGTAGTCCCTGCATGAATAGCCACTTCCCATGAGTAGATGATAGTATACCTATACTATGTAGTTCTTGTATTTTTTAAAACACACATTTTATAAAACCTTTGGGGGGATCCCTGGGTGGCGCAGCGGTTTGGCGCCTGCCTTTGGCCCAGGGCGCGATCCTGGAGACCCGGGATCGAATCCCACATCGGGCTCCCGGTGCATGGAGCCTGCTTCTCCCTCTGCCTGTGTCTCTGCGCCTCTCTCTCTCTCTCTATCTGTGACTATCATTAATAAATAAAAATTTAAAAAAAAAAAAAAAAACCTTTGGAATACATTATTTTATCCTGCCAGTGTTGAGGTATATGTCTTTATCATCCCCAATGTCTAGCTGTAGGAAATGAGGCTCTCAGACTGAGAGACTTCCTTAAACTCACTTAACTGATAAGTGGCTTTATCTGTGACAAAAGCAATGCCTTCTGATCCCAATTTAGGTACTGTCCCCTCATGTCATGCCATTCTCAATGGATCCTGGGGAATTCAACTAGATTTCATTGTATATACTGAAAGCAACCTCTTCTATCCCTGAAAAATATTTGAGATAGGTTTTCATAAAAGCTGTAAGAAAATTAAAACCATACTATTATTGTGTGATTTGTTTCTATTTGTTCTTGACTGTATTGGAAAGAAAAGTATTTGAACAAAGTGTATATATTGATTTTAGGTGCTATAAACCTTTTCATAAGTTCTTAAAATGCTGGGACCATATTATTTGTTTTAAAGATTTAATTAATTAATTTATTTGACAGAGCAAGAGAGGGAGCAGCAAAGGTGGAGGGAGAAGCAGGCTCTCCACTGAGCAGGAAGCCTGACATGGGGCTCCATCCCAGGACCCTGAGATCATGACCTGAGCTGAATATATACTCCTGAATGTATAGCTTGGATACAGACAACCAAAAATTGTTGAACTTAACAAATAGTTATTTAACCAGATAAGACTCCATAGTACTGTAACTGCTGTAAGATGATATAACTGAATGAGAGACAACTGTCTCTGAGCTGGTCCAGAAGTTCTTTTGGGGGGCTTTTAGGCACTTGGCAGATGGGCCATTTGAGAAGTCAACTTTCTTCTGCCTTAGATGCCTTCTCCAGCTTAATAGCATAGTTCCTACTCCACCGGAGAGAAATACAACTCAAAACAATCCTGTAACCAAAGAAATATCATGGTGCCCATCCAAGTTCTCAAGTGAGAGTAAGATGTATCAGCATGCCACCATGCTAGGATTTAGGGACAGTTGCATAATACATCTCACAATGAATAGACCCATCAACTGCCAAGATAATTTAATTCTTAAAGCAGTCAAAACCCATTAGCTTGAACTTAATTCAGCCTAAATAATATGTTCTCTCCCAATAGCCCAAATGGCAGAAAGACAATGCCCTAAATTATTATATGCTATACGAAGCCAAGGTATACATATTTTAAATTTATTCCATTAATCTTATGATTCTCTACAGCTTTATATGCCATTCTTAAATGTGAGCATCCATTAAGCAATTCATATTTTACCTTTCTATAACTCTATACAGTTTGGAATTTTTTTTTCAATTAGTATTATTCATTGCCTCTGATTGTTTGGGAAAATGTGGCTCAGAAATGAAATTAGGCTTCTGGTTAAGATGGAATAACAAGCAGTGGATTTACTCTGCTATGTGAGACAAGAAAACATTCTCAACAAATAGAAGAAACAAAAGTTTGGAACACATTGGAAATCAAAAAACAAAAGGTGGTGGTCCCTGAGAGATGAGAACCAAAGTAGCTGAGCCCAGTGATTGCCCCAGCCTACTACCTTGAGAGAATCTTCAGGCTTCAGTGCAGGGACCAGAAACCCAGGCAGAATCCAGAAAACTCCCTCAGTTGAAGAGATGGTTCTGAGTCCAGGAAGAACAATGTTCTAGAATTTGTGGAGCAGGGTACTAGAGGGGTGACTGCTGCACAGAAAACCCTGGAGATTCTATGGCATTGGTGATATAGACAAATGAAACAGAAGAGGGAGTGTAGAAATAGACTTAACACATTTGAACAACTAATTTTGTTTTTTTTTTTAAATTTTTTTAAATTTATTATAGTCTCACAGAGAGAAAGAGAGAGAGAGGCAGAGACATAGGCAGAGGGAGAAGCAGGCTCCCTGCACCGGGAGCCCGATGTGGGATTCGATCCCGGGTCTCCAGGATTGCGCCCTGGGCCAAAGGCAGGCGCCAAACCGCTGCGCCACCCAGAGTTCCCTGAACAACTAATTTTGAAAAGTACAAAGGCTTCATTAAGAGATTAGTCTTTTCAATAAATGTTTCACAAATGACTAGGTAACCATAAGCCAAATCAGTGACTTTGATCCATATGTTGCAACACATACAACAATGAACTCAAAATAAATTACAATACTAATTTTAAAATTCAAAATGACAAAACTTTTAGAAGAAAACATTGAAATTCTCTATGACCTGGGGTTAAATAAAGATAACTATAGAGATGGTTATCTATTTTAAAAAAGATAAATTGGAAATTCATTAAAATTAAAAATGCCTGCTCTTCAAAAGACACTGTTAAAAGAATGAAGAGGCTAACCACAAACAAGGAAAAAAAATATGCACAATTCAAATACCTGATATATAGCTTGTATCAAGAACTCCTAAAACTCAATAAGGAAACAAACCAATAAAAAATGAGCAAAAGATATGAACAGATAGCAATTCACCAAAGCTAGCAATTTAGCATGTGAAAAGATATTATCAAGGGTAGGATCATTAGAGAGAAGCACATTAAAACCACACTGGGTTATCCTTAAACATGTATTAGCATGAGGGTGCCTGGGTGGATCAGTCGGTTAGGCCTCTGCCTTCAACTTAGGTCATGATCTCAGGGTCCTGGAATCAAGCCCCACATCTGGCTCTCTGCTCAGTGGGAGCCTGCTTCTCCCTCTTGCTCTCTCCTTGCCCCAACCCTGCTTCAGCTCTCTCCCTCTTTCTCTCTCAAATAAATAAATAAAATCTTACCACCACCCCCATTTTAGCATGACAAAAATGTAAAAGACTGAAAATACAAAGTGTGGGCAAGAATGTGAAGGAAATGAAATTGCATAAATACTGGTGGAAATGTGAAATGTAAACTATTTTAGAAATCAGCTTGGTAGGGTCGGGATTTTTTTAGATTTTTTTCATTTATTTGAGAGAGAGAGTGCATGAATGGTGGGGAGGAGTGAGTCAGAGGGAAAGGAAAGAGAGAAGCAGGACACCACCGCCCCCCCACTCCCTGCTGAGTGCAGAGCATAATGTGGAGCTTCATCCAAGAACTCCAGGATCATGACCTGAGCAGAAAGCAGATGCTTAACCAGCTGGGCTCCCTGAGTGCTCCAGTCTGGTAGTTTCTTAAAATTTAAATGTGTACTTATCATATAGTATAGTCATTCATCTTACATATCTATTCAAGAGAAATGAAACCAAATGCCCATACAACTTGTATATAAATATTTATTTTTAATAGCCAGAAACTGGAAACTCCAATACTCATCAACAGTAGAATGGATAAACAAAGTGGTGTATCCACACAATGGAATACTACTCAGCAGTAATAAGGAATGAACTATTGATACATATAAACACATTGCAAGATCTCCAGTTATGCTCTAGGATGCCAGATGGGTTAAAAAGAGTTCATACTGTATGATTATATTTATAAAAATTCTAGATAATGTGAAATAATATATAAGGACCAAAAGCAGATTGGTGTTTGTCTAGGAATGGCAGGTGGAGATAGAGCTGTGAGGAGAGGCCAGAGGAAAACATTACAAAGAGGCATAAATTGGGTATATGTGATGGTTACACTCTTTGTTTTGATTATGATGGTTTCACACAAATATATATATACATATATGTCAACATAACAAATTATTCACTTCAAATATGTGCAACTTACTGTGTGTCAATTATACTATAAAAAGGGTGTTTTAAAAAAAGAAGTGTCAATTATTTTTCCCATTAAATCAACAGATATTTACTAAGCAACTACCATTTGCTATGAACTATGTAAGATACTGGTGATAGACTAGTGAATAAAACAGAAGTGGTCTAATGTCACAGAGGTTCAGCTACTGGGGAGAATGTGGATTCTAAGAAGTCACTGCAGGAAAATGTGATACATATTGTGCTATGATTAAATACAAATTATTCAAATAACATAGGCATAACTATTATCGGCCCTGTTGTCCAAGTCCAGTCCTTATCCCAGAGGCCAGTAAATGTTCTAGGTCATCTGTAAATTTGATGGGCAGTTCCTGTACACTCAGGTGGATTTTTACCTCAAGCACCTGCATTTTTCTGCCTGAAGATTTTTCTTGATTGCTGGAACATAGCCAGTTGGCACAGGGGAGAGGCCTGAGGTTCTAGGGGATAAGCACTATTGGATTCAAAAGATTCTTTAACATTTGGAAACCTGTAAAATCCAGCGTTTATACTAAATCTGTTATTGAACACAAAAATGTACTTTGCCTTTTTGTGATTTTGTAGTTGTACAATTAGCAAACACATTACACATAAGATGCATAGAAATTTAATTATGAACTCTGTAACTAGCAGTGATGTCCATAGAACAGCCAGAGTAGTAGTACAGTGCCATACATGTTTTGTTCTTGGTTTCTTTTTAGACTTTTTTGGGCACAACTAAAATTTTTAAAGTATTTAAGACTATAGAAAAATCAAGGGGAATAGTCTCTTTCAGAAGAAAGCACATCAAATCATATCTGTGATCATTATAATGTTCCATTTGATGCATGGAATTCCTTTGATTCATGGATGCTTTATTTCACTTTTTAAGTGAATATTAACAAGCACTTGCTATGTTCCCAGCAGAGTCCCCCAGGGCCTGGGATGCGATTTCAAATAGAGTGATAAGGGCAGGTGTCAATCAGAGAGTGATATTTGAGAAAATGTCTCGAAGTAAAGAAGAGAGTCATGCAGGTACGTGTGTGTGTGTGTGTGTGTGTGTGTATGTGTGTGGTGAAGTCAGGGGAGCACTGCAGGCAGGGAAAGCAGCAAGTATAGAGACTCTGAGTGTGAAGTACGATTGTATGGTTTGAGGAAGGGTACTAAGATCAAATGTGGTCAGAATGGATTGCACAAGTAGTAGAGTAGTAAGAAATACGCTTGTTAACAGGGGCCAGATCATATAAGGTTTGCAATATGCTGTAAGGGCTTTCAATTTTATCCTAAGCAACAAGGAGAATCATTGGAAAATTTAGCTAAGTTTTAGAGGGATCATTTAAGCTACTCTCTTGAGATTAGACTGTGGCTGGGTCAAGGGGACAAGGGACAAAAACAAATAAGCATCTTAGGCAGTGTTTGCAGTAATTTAGGTGAGGTAGAATGATGATGTGACCAGAGTCGAAGTGTTTGTAGTGGTAGAAAGTGGCTAGATGGTGCATTTCTTTTGAATGCAGACTGAAGAGGTAATAATAGATTGATTGTGAGATGTTGGCAAACATGACAATATGACTCCAAGTCTTTGTGGAAGGATGGATTTATTACAAATTACAATGAGGAAAAGAGTGGGAGGGTACTTAATGGTGGGGTAGGACTAAGAGGAAATCAGAAGTTCAATTTAGTACAAGATTCTATGAGACGTACAAGTGGAGATATTGAACATATATTGAGTATATAAATCCTAAGTGTAAAAGAGAGGTCCCGGATGGAAATACACATTTGGAAGGTATCAATAAGTAGATAATTAAAGATATAACATTTGATGAGCTCATAGAGAAAGTGAGCAAAGATCAAGAATTTAAGAAGTATAATGAAATGTCTTGGAGCACTCAGCTGTCAAGCATTTTAGGAGACGAGAAGAGAAAAGCACAGAGACTGAGAAAGGAGGCTGATATTATAGGAAGGAAACAAAGGAGAGTGTGATGTCCTGAACACCATGGAAAGAATGTTTCAGGAAGAAAGAGGTGGTCAACTATGTTAAGTGATTGGTAAGTCAAATATACTGAGGAGTGAGAATTGAGCGTTGAGTTCAGCAATGTGGAGGACTTTGGTCGCTATAATGTGCATCTTTTTTTTTTTTTTATGGAGAGATAAAGGCAAAATTCCATTTGGAGTGGTGGATTTAGGAGACAATAGAAGATGAGGAACTGGAGACAGCTAGTCCAGACCATCTTTTCAAAGTTCTAAGCAAGGAACTTTGCTTTAAGGAGATGAGGGAGTTGGGGTGATAACCAGCCAGGGGAAGTAAAATCAAAAGAAGTTACTTTGTAAAAAAAAAAAAAAAAAAAGATGAGAGAAATATCAGTGTTGGTGCTGATAAGATTAATTCAGAAGGTAAGAAAAGATGATGATACAAGGGAAAGAGGGCAATTGATAGAGTAGCATTCTTAGTATGTAAAAGAGAATATAATCTAACTCAGAGAGGAAGGGGTTAGCTTTAACTAGGGGCATGGGCAGCTCACTGACTTTAAAATAGGTGAAAGCAGAGTATGTAGATAGCAATATGGCAAAATGGATAGATATTTTCATATCTATAGGACTTTATAGAAATTCTATTCCGAATGATTCTATGAGAGGCAATGGTGTTTTATGCCCACTTTTGCCCTACAAAGGCAGAGTTCAATAGTTGTGGCAGAGAACCGATGATGACCCCAAAAGACTAAAATATTTACTGCATGATCCTTTTTAGGAAAAGTTAACCAGAGTTTGGAGCTTCTAAGTTCCAGCCTACTCATGTATTCAACAAATGTTTTCTAAGTGTTTTCTATACACCATATTCCTTGTAAGGTAGTAGGACAAAAAAAATAAATAAAAAGCCTACTGGCATTATCTCCCATTATTTTCACTGCTCTCATGCCTGGTTATCTTCTTCAACACACCATTGAAGCAGCCACTGCCAAGATCATTGGTAAGCACTTAAATGGTATGTAGGCTGGAGAGTCTCTATCTTACTCGTTCTCTTGGCCAATTTTGAACATGTTAACACATACCTAGATAGACTGGATAGACCCAATTCTCAAGACCCTACAGTCATCCTTCAATCATCTTTATATGGGAAGTTTCAACTCCTATTTCAAGAAACCAGAGATAATCACAGATGATGTACGAATCACTGTCTTGGGAGTTTGGAAGGTATTCACCAAAATGAAATAATGGAGGAGATGTTGGGACCATAGGAAGAAGTTAGAAATAGTGATTTGGGCCGGAAAGAAATGCAATTTTGAGAATCATTAGCATATAGATAATAGTCGAACCTATGGGAGTAGGAAAAAAAAAAAGAGAAACCTATGGGTTATTCAAGGAAGTTAAAAATAACCAGAGGACAATGGAGTAGTGCCATTCAATTCAATTAACTTATTTTCCCCTAGTTCTCACTATTTATAAGGATAAATGTAGAATTTGAGCAAAGTAATAGAGTCAAAAAGTAAAGAGGGAAACCAACCCCAACCTTCTATATTACTCAGCAAAAAAAAAAAAAGTATATTCATTGAATGAATATACAAAATATACTGTATTTAACTGTATTTTTAAGAGTTTTTACTTATTTGAGAGAGAGAAGGACAGAGAGTGTGCAGCGGTGGGGGGGGGGTTGGGGGCGTGGGGGAGGGCAGAGAGAATCCCAGGCGGATTCTGTGCTGAGTGCCGAGCCCGAGGTAGGGCTTGATCTGAGGACCCTGAGATCTGAAACCAAGAGTCAGACACCTAACCAACTGTGCCACCCAGGCACCCCTTCATTTAACTGTATTTTGAATACATTTCTATAACTATAAATTATTTAGTGCCTTGTCATTACATTTACATAGTCAAGTGACCCAAGTAATATTTTTTCGCAACATTTTTCAATTTTTACAAAATCCATTTAGAATATTTTATTCCTTATCTAAATGCACTACTTTAGAGCTTATTTAAAAGTAGCATCTTGGCTTCCTTCAGGCCACTTTTCACATTACAACATGTCAAGAATGGCTGTATTTGCTGAATAATGGCCCGAATCTTTTTTTAGTCCTCAACTTTCCCATTTTTTTTTTTAGCCTTAGCATATCGTTTCCCATGATCGCAGAATCAAAGCAATGTTGCCCTGTTATAATCCTTCCATCTTCTTGTTTCAATCTATAAAGAGCAATAAAGCTGTCAACTTCCTAATTCTTCCTCTGTCCACCTCTCTTTATGAGCCTGAGGTTCATTTATAAAAGGCGAAGCTGTTAGGTGCACTGTTGGTGGGCTGGGTTCTCAGAAGTATACAATTTCACAGAGAAAGCAGACTTGGGGTGTTTCTCTTCTTTAAAAAAATACTTCTAATAAAGGCAAGAGAAGCAGCTAACCCTATGGCTCATTTGATCAAAACACTGCAAATCACGTAGCACTGGTTTTAAAAAAATTGTGTGAAATAATTTAAACTAAAAAATAAGGGTTTGACTCAATGCATTTTTTAAGCAAAGCTTTTCCTAATATATAAAAATGCTTTTATAATGTATTACTTTGGCCTTAGTGTCTCAGTTGCAATATAAGAGGCATTTTAAAAATGCCACCCCTTTCTAAAGTAATATTCACCTAGATGAGGGTTTCTCGATCTTGGTCCTACTGACATTTTGCACATCAGAAATGTGTGTCTGTGAGAGGCTGTCCTGTGTATCCATGTTTAACAGCATCCCTGGCCTCTTCTCATGAGATGCTAGTAGTATCTCCCAAGTTGTAATAGTCAAAAATGTCTCCAGACATTGTCTAATGTTCTGGAAAGGAGAAAGGGGATGGGAATGAAGGGTGTAAATTTAGCAAAACTGATTTTATATAAAGATGATTATTGATAAAGAGGCTTTAGAGTTTTAGCTTGTTTTATATTCAGTCTCTGTCCCTCCCTCCTATCCTTCTTTTCTTCTTTCTCTTCTGTCTGCCTCCCTTTTCTCCTTCTTTGCTTTCATGGGTAAACCCTTATTCAACAAGCATTTTACATGGAAATCCAATGTGTAAAACCGGACATGAATGTCCAAGTGTAGAAATCGAACAGATGAGCTACACTCCTTAAAATGCACTTATTATGATTTTTATTTTCTGTATTTGATGATGTTTTGACATCTTAAATGATGTTTTGACATCCTCCCTCAGCTAAACCTTTTCTAAGTAAAGGGCTTGACTGAGAACACTTAGCTCATAGACAAACCAACCAATCTGAGTACTTCGCCCCAACCACCTCCTTGGTTAATCTCACACACTAAGCCAGTGCCCTTTTATCCTCTGTTCTATGTATCCATATCCAGCAACCAGAGATCACCCCTATAGCCCAGAGCCTGCTGGGATTATTCAAATGGATTATTCAAATCCCTCTGCCCTGGCTTGCCTTTTCCCGTGGAATCCCCAGTAAAGGCTGTGACTCGGAATTTTCCCTCACTCCTGTTTTCTGCCACCTGACCCACACCTGGCACTTTCCCTGGTGGCCCAGCATGACGTGGGTCCCTCCTGAGACAGGTGAGTAAAAGGAACTTCTTCCCTCTAAGGCCCATTTTCATTTCTTCCTATGGCCACGCCAACATAACCACAAAAGTCAATATCTACCTATTAAAAGTAAATGTCTATTTACTTTTCCACCAAATCCAACATGTAAAATTTTATGTGGAAGACTAACGTGTAAATGTCTGAGAGAGGGGTTGCTCTCTTTGACAGGTGTGGTCCTAAGACTGACTATATTAATCATGCTTTTTAAATGCTCTGTATCTTACGATGATTATTTACATTCTTAGAACACTTACCCCCTTGACTCTGTCTTAGCTTCCAACTATCCAGTCAGTGACCACTGCCTGAACAGGTGCCGTCTATAGCTTGCCTTATTTATCCTCATAAATGAACTAAGGTATGTATTATCATCCCAAAATCAGAGAAGTGGCTGATTGCCCAAATTCAATTGTTATTTTTTCCCATTGAATATATGTTCTTAACTCGAATCTTCTTTTTTTAAAGATTTTATTTATTTATTCATGAGAGACAGAGAGAGAGAGAGAGAGGCAGAGACGTAGGCAGAGGGAGAAGCAGGCTCTCTGCAGGAGCCTGATGTGGGACTTGGTCCTGGACTCTGCGATCAGATCATGCCCTGAGTCAAAGGCTGATGCTCAACTGCTGAGCCACCCAGGCGTCCCTTAACTCGAATCTTGAATAAGAATGAGCTACTATATTAGGCTTATGCCATATACAGTATGCACACCAACACTAAAGATTAAACACTGTAAACCTGAAACTAATATAACATTGTATGTCAACAACACTCAAATTAGAAGATTAAAACCGGAAAAGATGTTTAAAAAGACTGTTGTCATCCTTTATTTTACGGATTAGCTTCAACCTTATCCATCTAAGTTGTATCAGTTTGCTTCCTCACCATTGACTGCCTTCAAACTAAAATGCAGATGTAAATGTGCCATCTTCGCTAAATAACATTCTATTATTTACCATATACAAAGTAAGCTCCTTAAGTAGCGTATGGGGTTCTCTAAGATACAGCTTTTGCCTCCCTCTCCAGATTTTTAAGTCACTCCAACAGCATTCAATAGTTCATAACTTTTTCCAGTGTCTACTCCTACCCTCCATGTGTTTCTGACCTAAGTGCACATGCATCTTTGCTTGGAAGAGGCCTTTCCTATTAGCTAATTCCTTTTTATCTTTTATGATGCAATTTATGGATTGTCAACCTTGGTAAAAAAAATCTAACCTTAACTCCAGGTTATATACCCTTCTATTCTTAATACATTTACAATAACCTTCTATCTCTATCATTATCCTTAATGTAGAGCAATAAAATTATCTATTTTGATGTGTATCTCCTCTATTAATTGATACATTTCTTAAGAACAAGGTTGTGAAATTAACTTTATTATCAATACATTAAATAGAGCTAGGATTATAGGAAGCATTGTATAAATCATTGTGGATACATAGATTAATTTTATCTAAGTAACCTCAACTTACAACTAGGTTAAATTTTTATAATGATAGTAGATTAAAAAAAAAACTCTTTTAAAAATAGGACAGTTTCCCTGGCTTGCCTAGAAAGTAGTATTGAATGCAAATCTCAAGATGAGAAGGTGTGGAGAGATGTACAGAAATCTATCACCTTTTTTTGAAAAGCAATTATATGACACTTTTTTTTTTACTTATTGCCATAGGCAGAATCATCTTTGAGGATAAAGGATGGCATATGATATTTCAGGGAAATTTAATAATAGTCAGATATAGAACATGACTCATCGAGCCTTTAAGTGGAAGGAAAAATGGTTTCAAGTTGCAGTTTCCAATTTAGGTAAATATATAAGGCACCTGGAAGGCATATGTGTTTTAAACTTTGAAACTAAAGTAAATGAGAGGGTGGGGAGTCAGAAGTCAGAGAGTCAAATGGTTTGTGGAAAGTATAGATTTAAGTGATTTTGTTGAAGTAAATTGTATTCTTATAAGACCAAAAATGATGAAGTCTTTAGTATCTAAAAGCTTAAATGAGGTCAGTGGTTAGAAGAGAAAAAGATTTGCAATCAGGTAGGTACAGGTTTCAAGGTGGTGTTTGTTTGATGACAGCATTGTCCTGGTGTGGCTGCTTTGTCCTTTACAAAATCTCAGTTATTCCTCATACCATGCTCTCATTTCCTAAAATTATTTGTCTTTCCTTCCCGATATAGTCAGAAGACTGCAGACTGCACCGGAAAAGCAAAGGAAAATTATGTCCTCCTAAAACCACATAAACTTCCTTCCTTGACTCTGGCAACAAAATCTAAAGCCTTGTTTGATTATACCCTGTAAATTAAGACTGACATATCATTCACCAAGGATAAATTTAAATGATCTTTCTCGGAAGGCATCTTTAGGCTAAGATCACAAAAAGCCCCGCGTGTACACAGTATCCAAGAGTGATGTAATGTGTGAACAATTATAATATGAGTCACTAGGATCCTCTCTACCTTTGCAAAAGCATTTCTTTTTGAAAGCTGTGTTTTCTAAAAACATCTTTCCTTCCTCTGCTCAGTAGCCTCCAGGGCTCAACACTCTACTACTAATCTTTTCTTTGAAACAAAAATCAATTCCTCAACTTTTCCAGCAGACCATGTTTGAACTTAATTGAAGGACACCTCTGCTACAATTATGTGGGAACGTTAGAACTAACATTTCCTAAGAGCCTATCGAAATGTCAGTCATTGTATCATTATTGTCATACCACGAGGTAGAATTTTTGTACCCATTTCACAGATGATAGGAGGAAGTATTAGTACAATACTGTCATTGCTTTCCCCTACCTCTTAGAATTGCCTACACAGCAAACTAAAAGAAAGGCACATTTCAAGGTTAGAGGACAGTTAGGCCTTTTGGTTTGGCAATATTCAGGAAGGACTGGTGGGGATGTCCAGTACACATGGTGCATTCTCAACAGTCTCAGAGAATTCATTCACAGGCCCAAGGTCATATGGATGATAAGGAATAGAAGATCCCTTCAAATCTAGACCAGTTTGAATATAAAAAATCTGTTCTTTCTGCTCCATCATATTGAATTCGTTTCAGACTCTCCAAAGTGCCTTCATACTTGCTACATGTAATCCCCACTGCAGAGATTTATGGCCTATTGTTTATACTCTGTCTTCCCAAGTCTTCCTATTTTCCTTGTGATTCTAATTACATTTTACATGCCGACTACATTTTTTTTAAATTAAATGTCCCCAACGTCTGCCTATGAAAGTAGAATCACTGGCTCTGAAATTATTTTTATGGAAGATGCTTTAAAAGGAAAAGAAGCTGATTTTCCCCCTTCAAGCATTTGGAAATCTCATTGGAGAAGCAGAACATAAATATCTAACCCATAAGGGAAAATTATTTGTGTATATGCACACACAAATTAATAGCCTGGGTTTGGAACTAGAGATTATTGGGATTCAGAGTAAATTTGAAGGTGCTCTGAAATGATATTAAATTGGAAAACTTAAAAAAAAAGTGATGCCTTGCCAGCTGTCTCTTGAAAGTATATGGATTTTTCTTCAGCAAATTGGATAAAAAATATTGTGAGGCACTCTTGCAGTATATCAGAGTGAGAACGACTAGACACTCCTGGGCTCAGTGTCATTAATGAGATAAGATTAAGACTAAGAATCCAAATGTTTCCCAAGTGTTCACTGCTAGTTTTAATGTCTTCAATTTTTAGACTTATGTATTCAGCTGCCTATAGACATAGATATTTCATTTTTTCAAAGGAAACTAAAACTCAACATGTTTGGGAGTTAACAACTCTTTCTCCTTTCCACATCGTGAATCTCTGTGTTTCCCAGGGGTTCCTTGAGTTGAAGGAAGAACCTCCACTCTAGTTGAAAAAGCCAAAAGTCCAAGAGCGGAAGTTAATAGTTTTCTCTCCCATATTCTCTAGGTATGACTGGTTTGCTACTGTGCTTCAGTTTCTTTCTCCCATTCATGCTTCCTAATTCAAGTTACAACCAGAGCTTGCACAGAATCCTGCAATTCCTTCCAGCTGTCCTTCCTATACTCATACTTGCCTTCCTCTAGAATGTTTCAGTGTGTCAACAGGTGTATGGGTTGTTTTTTCTTTCTGAAAGTTAAACTAATTTAACTCTGAAATATCTCTGCTGAAAACACTTGAGTGGCTTCCCAGAGGAAACTTCGACATATCTATGAAGCCACAAAATCTGGCTAAGCCTTTGTTTCCAGACTCAGCTCACACCTCAGTCCTTTACAGGCTTCATTCTCCCTGGCCTTTGATTTCCTCAGGGGAGATGAGTGGAGTCCCTGCCCACATAAAAACTGAACACACTGCTGCCTTTGCTTGGGAGGCTTTCCCCTAGGAATCCCCGTGCTTTTTTATAACTAACTGCAATCATTGCTTGCTTTGGTCTAGCACCACTCCCTAAGGAAACTCTTCTCAAGTCCCTAGATCAACTCAGGTTATCTCTAGAATGAATCAGAGTAAATAACAACATGACAACAATAACAAAACCAGAAGTAGATGGCTAGAACTCTGTCCAGAGCTTAAATTTGATGTATTGATTTTGGCCTTATGGAACAGTTTTTTGGGGAAAAAAAAACCTATAGACCTTCTTCCTAGAAAAGCAGAAATAGCCATAGAGGTGAAAATTTGCATAATACTATTATACTATCTGTAGGCAAATTGAATTTAAATAAATGGGGATCCCTGGGTGGCTCAGCGGTTTAGCATCTGGCTTTGGCCCAGGGTGTGATCTTGGAGACCCCGGATTGAGTCCCACATCAAGCTCCCTGCATGGAGCCTGCTTCTCCCTCTGCCTGTGTCTCTGCCTCTCTCTCTCTGTCTCTCATGAATAAATAAATAAGATCTTTAAAAATAAGTAAATAAGTAAATAAGTAAGTAAGTAAATAAATAAATAAATAAATAATAATTGTATAAAACTCTTCTTGAAGACACCATGTATTTTGTAAGCCCAAGTTAAAATTTCTGATGAGTTTTCAGATGTTGTGGTTAAAATGCATTTGCACAATCCCCACCACAGAAACTTAGATTAAAGAGATCTAGAGTACACTTCAGGAATTGCTGGTGGTTGTTTTGTCTTTTTTAAAACACGTACATGTTCCCAGTATTCATAACTTTCACACCATTGTGAGAAATGTTACTAGAAAAATCATCTGATAGCTGAAACACAAATGATGATACAGTCTTTGAAAGTATTCTGGTTATTAGATAGTTTCTGGGGATAAAATGTGCAGCATGATGACTGTAGCTAATAATACTGTTTTGTATATTTGAAAGTTGCCAAGAGAGTAGATCTTAAAAATTCTCATCACAAGGAAAAAGAATTAGAACTGTATGAGATGATGGATGTTTTCTTGTTTGTTTATTTTGAGGCGATGGAGGTTAACTAACTTATTGCGGTTAATCCTTTCATAGCATATACAAAGATGAATATTATATTGTATACTTTAAACTTACACAGTATTATATGTCAATTATACCTCAATAAACTGGAAACAGATATTCTGGATCAGGAAAAGAGGAGATCAATAAATTTAAGATGTCATTCATTTGCCACACCATGTAAATTTGTGTGCACACCTACCTGCCAAACTGTACACAGCAAAACATATTGCTTTGTAATACTTTATGGTATTGTCAGATTTTTCTCTTCCTTGCGTACATCTTCACATCATGGTTTGTCTTGATTTAGCTGTTACCTCAGGTTGGTGCTCTGGGTTCAAGACACCCTCAACTCTAATCAGTAACCTGTCCTCTTGGTGCTCTCCGTGTTTTATTTAAACTCTAGGAAAGGCACTCTTTGCAAGACACTAGAATCAGCTACTGGAATTCTTATGAAATATGAATTTCAAAGCAGTCTTATCTGCCAGACATGATTATATCAGTTTCAGGTTTCTGACTGAGACATTTAGATTGAAAGAAGGAAGCAAATTTACAGATCCTGAGAAACTGTGTTGGCTGGATCCAATGCTGAAATTCTTGAGTCATCGTGTTACGTAATCATTGCCTTTATGTGTAACTACTGTGATCACCACCACATGGGCACTGGTAACTTCCTAGAGCAAGCCATACCCGAGTTTCGAACTTAGAACATCCAGGATATTCCAACAGCTTAGTGCAGATCTGGCACATAGTAGGTATTTCCATATGTTGAGTGAGCCAAAATGTGCAGACACTGAACACACAATGAAGGAATCTAGAAAATGAAGAATGTTGGTGTTTTGTTTTGTTTTGTTTTTTTCTGCTGTCTACTCATTCTCTGTTGCTTAGGCATCTGGAAATGAGTGTGGTTTGAGGGCTGTACACTAATATCTGATCACAATCTGGCTGGGTGAGCTAGGAAATCATTTCAGTTGTCTGTGATTTTACTTATTGTAAAATTTCCAACAGAAGTCTGACTAATTGGAAATGTCCTGTTATCTGTTTAACTCACCAAAGGAGAATGGCAATATAAAAAGCAGACACATATATTTGAAAAGAAACTGTGATGTTTTGCCATGACGTCTATACACCTTTAATTCATTTTCCTGTGACTTCAAACCCAGTGGCAGCAGGTCAGTATGAAGAACTCTGAGTTCAAAATTGTAACCCATCCTCCCACAAATCACTGTCATATCTCTACAATCATTCAGTAGAGGATCATTTCTAGTCACCATACTCTGCCTACAAAGGCTAGAAAATGCTGGTATATTTTAGAAGATTTCTCATAACGTTAAAAAAAATGAGTATTTCGTAGTTCCTTACCTCCAGGTATTGGGTCCACCAACTGTGAATTAGTTTATCTCTGGTCTTCAGCAATTTGATATGTATTTCTTCTCACCCTAATTTCTCTTCCTAGTTGTTCCCTCTTCTTGACTGTGATTCCCACACACTGCCTCTTTTCTCCTCTGCACCCGGTATTATCCTCACTTCTCTGACTCTGATGACTCCCGTTGTGCTAATTCCACTCCACTTTGAAATATGCACACATACCTCTTGTGCTGAAGCAATGACAACCATCAGAAAAAAACTTACTGCTCTCCTGATTTTTTTAAAGGAAGGCTTGGGTTTTGCTTTCTTTCACCACCATTTTACACAAACTCTTATGTCAATCTCGTCGTTTGCTTTTTCAACATTTATTTTGCCCCTTTAAACTCTCTACTCAAATTTCGTGACAAAATAGCCAAGTGATTAGAAGCATCAATTCTGGTGCCAGATTGCTGGGTTTCCAATTACATCCTCAGTTCTTTATAGTTGAATGATATTGGGCACTGGATATAAAATCTTAATGTTTCAGTTTTTGCATCTGTAAAACAGGGATTTAATGCACACACCTCAAAAAGGAGTTATGGAATTAATTGAGTTAAAGCAGATAACACAATTAGAAGTGTGCTTGTCACACAATAGGCACTCAAGAGTTATTAATATCTTCATTATCATCACCATTATTATTATTATAACCATTCTCCCAATTCTACTGAAGTTACATTGTCAGTAACATTTAGGTAACTCTTGACGTGCCTAAGTGGTTCAGCAGTTGAGCATCTGCCTTTGGCTCAGGTCGTGATCCTGGGGTCCTGGAATCGAGTCCCACATCAGGCCTCTCTCAGGGAGCCTATTTCTCCCTCTCCCTATGTCTTTGCCCCTCTCTCTGTCTTTTATGAATAAATAAATAAAATATTTTAAAAAATCATTTAGGTGACTCTTAACTTTTCAAACCAGTAGATTTTCATCAATCTTTTTTTCTTCCTGATTTACATTCACAAAATGTGGCCCTGTTGACCATTCGTGTCAATAAGAGTCCAGTGTAGAAACAAAGTATATATTTCAAGCACTATGGATTGAATACTGGGAATGAGTTGCTTACAAAATTATTTGATGGATTGGAGGAGTAGAAGTCAGAAAGGACACCACTGTACTACTGAATCCAAGAGCATGTTGTCATTCATATGACTCAGAGGTCAGGATGCTGCTCCTGCCCTACCACTTCTATCACTGCACATGCCCTTCTGCTCATGAAGCTAGGGTCTAGCTACTAGGATCCAAATCCTATGACTAAACTGTTCTAACATGTCACATTTCACCCTATTGCTTGTTAACAGAAATTGTAGCAGGAAAGAGATCTCCTTTAAATTTTAAGCAAAGGAGTTTGGGGCATGTAGTTTTTAGCTTCTTTTTTTCTTTTATTTTGTCCTGAAACTTTTGTTCTCCTAATTCCACTGTCACTTCTGCAGAGCTAACTACCAAACCTCTACTCACAGCTCTGACCTCCTTTCTCTAATCTTGAATCTGTAACTCCAAGAAATATTGGAAATTTCCACATGTATATTATACTATAGCCTCAAACTCAGTATATGTATAGCATAATAAACCCAAAACCAAATACAAAACTCAATCCAACTTTCTTTTTTTTAATAAATTTATTTTTTATTGGTGTTCAGTTTGCCAACATATAGAATAACACCCAGTGCTCATCCCATCAAGTGCCCCCCTCAGTGCCCGTCACCCAGTCACCCCCACCCCCGCCCACCTCCCCTTCCACCACCCCTAGTTTGTTTCCCAGAGTTAGGAGTCTCTCATGTTCTATCTCCGTTTCTGATATTTCCCACTCATTTTTTCTCCTTTCCCCTTTATTCCCTTTCACTACTTTTTATACTCCCCAAATGAATGAGACCATATAATGTTTGTCCTTCTCCATCAATCCAACTTTCTGTATGATTTTAATTTGTGATACATTTTTTACCTAGTGCTCAGGTACAAAATCTGTTTATCATACCTCATATTTCACCTACTCTTGTTTATACCTAGTTAAATGATAGGAATTCTAAAAGAATAAAAAGACTGGTTTCCCATGAAAGGATCTTCATACATATCAAATCTCTTATTTTGGCTTTTCTTAGAAATGGTCAGTAATAGAATTTACATTTATTATCGCAGCATGATATTACAGTGAATTTCTTTAGCTCTGAATTGCAGTGAATTTTTATATTTAACCACATATAATTGGGAATGTTGACATCCCACTATGAAAACTGGGGAATCTAACAAAGAGACCTACTCAATGCAGAAATTGTTACAGCATATGATATAACATTACTGACTAGGAATTAGATAAAATCAGACAGATAAAAATTTTTATCTTTGATGCTTACTAAATGTTTGACCTTAGGGAAGCTGCTTCATATAATTAATCCCAGGTTTACTTAAAGGTAAAATTGGTACCCACATCATAGAGAGGTCATCACAAAGATTAAATGTGATAATGCTACAATAAAGTGCTTATATATTACAAAGCTATAATCATCAAGATAGTATGGAACTGGCACAAAAACAGACACATAGATCTTTGGAACAGAATAGAGAACCCAGAAATGGGCCCTCAACTCTATGGTCAACTAATCTTCAACAAAGCAGGAAAGACTATCCAACAGAAAAAGGATAGTCTCTACAGCAAATGGTGCCAGGAAAATTGGACAGCCATGTGTAGAAAACTGAAACTGGATCGTCTTACACCATATACAAAGATAAACTCAAAATGGATGAAAGACCTAAATGTGAGACAGGAATCCATCAAAATTATAGTAAATACAGGCAGCAACCTCTTCAACCTTGGCTGCAGCAACTTCTAGATATGTCTCCAAAGGCAAGGGAAACAAAAGCAAAGATGAACTATTGGGACTTCATCAAGATAAAAAGCTTCTGCACAGCAAAGAAAACAGTCAACAAACTGAAGGCAGCCTACAGAATGGGAGAAGATACTTGCAAATTACATATCAAATGAAGGGCTAATATCCAAGATCTATAAAGAACTTATCAAACTCAATACCCAAAAAACAAGTAAGCCAATCAGGAAGACATGAACAGACTTTTATCCAAAGGAGACATACAAATGACCAACAGACCCATGAAAAAAAATGCTCAACATCACTCAGTATCAAGGAAATACAAATCAAAACTATGATGAGATAGCACCTCACATCTGTCAGAGTGGCTAAAATTAACAAGTCAGGAAACAACAAATATTGGTGAGGATGCAGAGAAAAGGGAACTCTCTTACATTGTTAGTGAGAGTGCAAACTGGTATAGCCACTCTGGAAAACAGTATGAGGTTCCTTAAGAAGTAAAAAATAGAACTATCCTATGACCCAGCAATTATGCTACTAGGTATTTACCCAAAGATGCAAATGTAATGATCTGAAGGGGCACCTGCACCCCAATGTTTATAGTAGCAATGTCCTCTATAGCCACATTATGGAAAGGGCCCAGATGTTCATCGACAGATGAAAGGATAAAGAAGATGTGATGCTGTCAGAAGGATGAATACCTACCATTTACATCCACGTGGATGGAACTAGAGGGCATTAGGTGAGCAAAATAAGTCAATCAGAGAAAGACAATTATATGGCTTCATTCATATGTGGAATATAAGAAACAGCACAGAGGATCATAGGGAAGGGAGGGCAAAGTGAATGGGAAATAATTAGAGAGGGAGATAAATCATGAGAGACTCAACTCTGGGAAACAAAATGAGAGTTGCTGGAGGTGAGGTGGGTGGGAGGATGGGGTAATTGGGTGATGGGCATTAAATAGGGCATGTGATGTGATGAGCACTGAGTATTATATGCAACTGCTGAATTATTGAACTCTATATCTGGAATTAATTATGTACTATATGTTGGCTAATTGAATTTAAATTAAAAAATAAATTAAAAATAAAATGCTTAAATATGGCAGTAGTAGTAGTCTCAAAACAAACAATAAATTTTGATTAACTTTTTTGTTTGTTTCAATGTGTTGTTTTTATTTAAATTCTACTTAGGGGCAGCCCGGGTGGCTCAGCGGTTTAGCGCTGCTTTCAGCCCAGGGTGTGACCCTGGAGACCCGGGATCGAGTCCCACCTCAGGCTCCCTGCATGGAGCCTGCTTCTCCCTCTGCCTGTGTCTCTGCCTCTCTCTCTCTCTCTCTCTCTCTCTCTCTCTCTCTCTCTCTGTCTCTCTCATGAATAAATAAATAAAATCTTTAAAAATAAATAAATTCTACTTAGTCAACATATAGGGTAATACTGGTTTCAGGAATAGAATTTAGTGATTCATCACTCACATACAACACCCAGAACTCATCACAACAAGTGCCCTCCTTAATGCTCATCATCTGTGTAGCCTGTATCCCACCCACCACCCCTCCAACAACCCTCAGTTTGTCCTCCATAGTCAAAAGTCTCTTATGGTTTGTCCTCTTATGATTTGCAAAAGTCTCTTATGGATGTCCTCTTATGGTTTGCTTCCCTCTTTTTATTTCTCCTTCCCCATGTTGACCTATTTTGTTTCTAAAATTCCACTTATTTGTCCTTCTCTGACTTATTTTGCTTTGCATAATACATGCTAGCTCCATCCACATCATTGCAATGGCAAGATTTCACTCTTTTTGATGGCCAATATTCTATTGTGTATATATACCGCATCTTCTTTAACCATTCATCAGTTGATGGACATTTAGGCTCTTTCCATACTTGACTATTGTTGATAATACTGCTATAAACATTGGGGTGGATGTACCCCTTTGAATCAGTATTTTTGTATTCTTAGGGTAGATATCTAGTAGTGCAGTTGCTGCATTGTAGGGTAGCTCTATTTTTAACTTTTTGAGGAACCTCCATACTGTTTTCCAGAGTGGTTGCACCAGTTTGCATTCCCAGCAACAGTGTAAGAGGGTTCAGTTCTCCTTTCTCCACATCCTTGCCCACATCTTCTGTTTTTTTGTGTTATTAATTGTAGCCATTCTGAGAGGTGTGAGGTGGTATCTCATCATGGTTTTGATTTGTATTTCCCCGATGATGAATGATGTTGAGCATCTTTTCATGTGTCTCTAAGCCATTTGTATGTCTTCTTTGGAAAAGTGCCTGTTCGTGTCTTCTGCCCATTTCTTGACTGGGTTATTTATTTTGGGGTGTTGAGTTTAGCTAATGTTATCATTGCTGATATTGATGCCATCTTCCCTTCTTTTGAATATGTTTTAGGGTTATGCTGCAATTGGTATAATTTGATATTCATTATTAAACTTTGTAGATTCACAGCTATAAAACTGATTAGAATCACGCAGGGACCTGGGGCATAATTCAGTGTCAAATCCTAGAGTTTCATGTAGGTAGCAGATGCACTATGTTGCATAGATTGAAAATTATAGGAAACGTAGAGCTGGTTCAAGTCTTCACAATCAATTTATAAATATTGGTATTTAAAGTGATTACCTTTGTTTGTGGTGGGGGTGATTTAGGTGCTAACCAAAATTTGAAAACCATTAGCCTGAGTCATCAGTAAAAATTGTTCTTTTCTACTACACATAATGATATACTATGTTGATATTTACTAATAAAATGTGAGTTGCTTTTTTTTAAGATTTTATTTATTTATTCATGAGAGACACAGAGAAAGAGAGAGAGGCAGAGACACAGGCAGAGGGAGAAGCAGGCTACACACAGGGAGCCCGATGTGAGACTTGATCCTGGTTTCCCAGGATCAGGCCCTGGGCCTAAGGCGGCACTAAACCGCTGAGCCACCCGGGCTGTCCTGAGTTGTTTTTTTTTTTTAACTTTGCTACACACTGCAAATACATTAAACTGAACAATGTAAGAAAAGTCTTACAATACTAAATAAAATACTCACTTATGCTTCTATTTCTCCATTTCAATAGTGGCTTTTTGATTGTATGTTGAAATAAGACTGAAACCCGCTCTAACATTTTATTAGAAATCACCAGGAATTATGCACTTTGGGTCAGAAACAGTCTTACAAACACATTGCAACTGATAAGATAAGGAGTTCCCTAAAAAAAAAGAAGAAGAAGAAGAAGAAGAAGAAGAAGAAGAAGAAGAAGAAGAAGAAGAAGATGATAAGGAGTTCCCTGAAACTCTATACATGGAGCTGGCTTAATTAAAAAAAAAATTCAATACATGAAGGAATTTATTTATTAATTAACTACTTAATGAATTTTAACTTAATTTTCCATTACACTTTCCTCTTCCAATTTCAATTCCAAAATTTAAAAAAACTTTATTTTTTTACATTAGATATCAAATAACTAAACTTTGTGAAATGTGGACAATTTTTTTCCCTGTCTAAACAGATTTAAGAACCATTTTTCTTTCAGCTCCTAGATGTACCCACAGCATACAGTTGCCAAACAAACTTGAGAGGCCACAAAAGAACAGAGTTGAAGAAATGAGAACATCATAGAGAGGAGGAAGTCGTCACCAAGGAATGAGCACATGTTGTTCTTCACCATGCTGAGCACACCAGTGCACAGAGCACACCCTATGACAATCCCATCGTAGACATATTTCTGGCTTCATCTAGGAGAAGCAACAAGTTCACAGTCTCTGCTTCCTCATGGCAGCAAGAGACTTTGCTGAAAACTGATATCATTGGGCTTGTCTCCCTTCAAGGCCTAAAACATAATAACCAAAAGAGTCAAACATGTTCTCTCCACTGTGACAGGGGGTGTCGGTGGGGAAGCTCTGCCTGCTTGGCACAGACAGCTCTTTAACGGGGAGGGAGCAGAGTTTTGCAAGGCAAGGGAGCTGAGGGAATGCACTGAAAGCCACACCTCTGCCTTTTGGCATTTAAATCAACTGAAAATATTCTTTGGGGACTGGGTTTTGGAAAACTTTTGTTCATGATGAAAGCACAAGTTCTTTTTTTTTAATAAATTTATTTTTTATTGGTGTTCAATTTACCAACATACAGAATAACACCCAGTGCTCATCCCGTCAAGGAAAGCACAAGTTCTAACAGAAGCTCTGTCGCAGAGCTAGAGCTTAAGAAGTAAACTGCAAGAAGACATTCTTAAAGAAATTCCAGGGTTTTCAAGAGATGGTAGCCCACTTGAGACAGATGATGAAGGCTATGGTGGGAACACAGACAACCGCCATTATGGAGTCTACCGTAAAGCAGGAAGGTAAAATCACAGAAATACAACCCTGGTAGAAAGTAGTAGAGGTGAAAAGAAAGGTACAGATAAATTGCTCAATGGATCAAAGAGTGGCAGGACAATTATTTCCATTTGGGAGAAATTACCTAAAGCTTTATAGAAGATGTGCAATCTATAAATAGTACATGGTAAAACAAAGATGAAGTATTAAAAAAAACTGGAAAACTAAGTTTGAAGCTTTCCCATCTCAAGGAAAACAATTGTGTGTCATGTTATTTTACCTTTATTGAATTAAAAGTAATTAGAATCCATTCAGCTAAAACACCCTATTGGAATTTTAAATGGGATTGTGTTACATTTATAAATTAACTTGGAGAGAATGGATATCTCACAAATATTTAGTCTTAGGCTACAGGCTTATCTCACTGAATTAACCCACATTTTTCTCTATTTGACCAAGAGGAGTGTGTTGGACTGTTTTTACTTCATGTAATATCCATTTCCATTGTTCCATCATGCAGTTTGTTTTGTCTTGGTAAGTATTTGGATTTCTTGTCATTAAAATATTATTGGGACTGGAGTGTGGGATAAGATCATAGAATGACCCTGTCCAAAAATAATGTCTGCCTCTGGGGTGAGTGTAATAAAGACTATGTAGCTTCAAGACAGAAAATGTATTTTCCAGTGATATTCACTCTTGTTGTGTGTTTTCTTAACCTTTGCCACACTCATCTTTCTATATACACTATGCCTTCTAAAGTGTGAAAACAAAAAGCTAAGACTCCTTGATTTAGAGTGGATTAAAGAGATGAATTCATGTTGAGAAATGCATTCCCTACTGAGAGAACATGTTTCTACCCATCTCACAGGGGCATAACCTTTGAGACTAGCAATTTCTGTGGAAAATCGTGATTATAATCAATTTTTAAATTTCAACTCACATTGCTTAAGAGATCATATTTTTGGAACCAATAAACTATGTCTGAATTTAGACACCAACACCAAAGCAGTATGGTCTCTAGAAAAAAAGTTAATGGGTCATCTCCCTATTGCTTAAGTATTGAATTAACATATATATTCTTACAGGAGATTATTAACTGTTCATAGACAAATTAAGAAAAGGAGATATATGTGGTTTTGGATTCAGTTTGAGGTAAATGTATGTTCTTGGACCAAGGGTCAATAGATGCAGGTCAGGAAACTATGATCTATCTTATTTAAGATTACCTTTAAAAGTATTAGCTTGCAGGTACATATGGTAGAGATAAGACCAACCTCAGTGTAGATGATCGCAGCATTTGTTGAAAACCAGAGAGGGTCTAGAGAGGAACAATATCTATATTTAAGAACTCAGAAGAGAGCATTCTCCCAAACTCTACCCTCCAAAATGAAGAAAGAAAAAAATTTTAAACAATTTAAGTCTTATTTATATGCTTTGAAAATGACTTACAAAACATTAAATAAGAAGAATTTTTGTCAAACTAGCTACTTCATATCATGTGTTCAATGCTAATTTTAACTAAAAATAATCAAGATTTTATTCTGTAAATTCAACAATATTTTTCATTATATTCATCATCATATCTTACTCAAATAGAAGTTGGTCTCAACATTTAGCTACTTTAAAAGTATATGATATAAATTGTTAATTTTGTTAACATTAAAAAATCCAAAAATCCATCTATTTTATGCAGAGATTTCAGATCAACTTTCAATGTTACTGTTACAATCAATACTACATTTTTACCTGAAAATGTGACATGCCCTAGTGATAAGTGACAGGGGAAATTGTTGGTCCAGAAAATAGAGCTTCCAGGAGCAAGCAGCATTGAAAGAGCGATTTGGCTGAAACCTATGGTGTCTTATATGGGATAAGCCAATGCTCAGAGAACCATTTTCAAGTTTTGCTCTCACACCCTTAAGGTCAGAGGAAAGTTATTGGAAGCATTTCTTTGGTGTACAGGCCAATTTTCCTCACATCCTATCAACGTGCTCTAGCATGGTGATGAGGTTAGAAAATCTTGAGGCTGAAAACCTAGAAATCTTGATAATGAGGAACCCCGGTATTTCTGTCCTGGAAAATATGAAAGTCCTGGAGAAATAGCCATCCAAATCCAATGAAAGAAACTAAGCTTCCACCCAAAACTTTGATCAAATCACAGAGGAAAAAAAAAAATCAATGGAATAAAAGTAGTGCTAGCTCTCACTTAGAGCAAATACCCAATTTGCACTGAGTATAGAGCCAATATGAAAAAATCCAGAGCGGGCAGCATGGGTGGCTCAGTGTTTTAGCGCCGCCTTCAGCCCAGTGCGTGATCCTGGAGACCCGGGATCGAGTCCCACGTCGAGTCCCACGGCGAGTCCCACGGCGAGTCCCGGGTCCCCGTGGAGTCTCACGCGGAGTCCCACCTGGGCTCCCTTCACGGAGCCTGCTTCTCCCTCTGCCTGTGTCTCTGCCTCTCTCTGTGTGCGTCTCACATGAATAAATAAATAAAGCTTTTTAAAAGAAGGAAAATATCCAAGGCAATGAATAAACAGAAGCACATCCAGGTTTTGTGTGGCCTGACACTTATATACTTTGTGAGTTCCTCCTTTAGAAAATTAACTTTAAATACCATACTTTGTGAAATTTACAACCAAGCCTACTGTGCTATGCCCCTGCAAGAGCCTTGGAAAGAGCCCATGCAGTTACAGACTTCTTTGCCTTTATAATATCTGCCTCTGAGATAATCTATTGAATGGAGGAAGCAATATATAAGTTTAGTATCTACTCTATAACTCCTACAAAGATTGTATGTAAAAATATATCACCTACAGTATAATTATACACATTTCAATGAATTTTCATTTCTATTTTACATAGTTATCAAAAATTGATTTCAAAGGAGAACAACACAACAGGACTTTTTGAGGTAGTTCTATAAAGGAAAAGTCTGTAACATTTTCATATGGGTGTTTTGAAATAGCATCTATTTTACTATGGTTATGCCAAAGTTGGCATTCTCCAGCAGGCTGGGGATCTTGACATGTTTTTAAAAAGCACCTAAACATTGATTGATTGATTGATTGATTGATGACTACTATTGCAGACCTGGTTCCTAGAGAAGCAGATTCCAAGATGAAGATTGGCATGCAGAAAGTTTATCAGGGAAAGCTCACAGGATTCAGGCTAGGAAGGGAAAGGTAGTGAACTGGGTAGTGAAGGAGGTTGACAATGATGCAGTCACATTGACGGCCTCAGTCAAGGCCATAAGGGGCTCTAAGGATGGAATTTTATTGTTAATACTACTGAATTAAGTAAAGGGAGTAGTGTTTTATATACCTACATCAGCCATCATGATATACAGGCTGCCTCTGGAAGCAGATGGAACCTCGATGAGATGGCTCTTTTTAAGCCAAGACAACTTCCAGAGAAGAGTTAATAGATTAGGGTTGTCATTCAGTTACTCTCTCAGCATCTAGGGGAATGGTTCCTTCCATCTTGCAAGCTGGATCTGGGACACATGGCTCATGGTCCACTCTAGTTTACTTTTTGTACCATGCAGCTCCCCCTCTTCAAAAAATGTTTCTAGAGTAGCTCCTCCAAGATCCTGGCTGATCTCCTGATGGAGGAAATGTACAGAAAAACAACATTTAGTAGTGCTCTCCTCTCCCAGTAAACTTCCTTGTCCCACTGATACTGACATCATGGTGCTCATTCTCTCCTTCTTCTATCAATTCTAAATTCATTTTCCCCTCAACAGGCACCTGTATAGGCCTAGGTGGCTTACCTGGTGGTATAACACAGATCCTTATCCCTGAAAGGTATCAGCTTCTAGTTATCATGCCATGGTCAGGCTATCACTACTTCCCTCCTTCATTTGTCATATAAAATGGCTAGGAGTATAATAAGAGACATTGAAATGGGGAATTTCTATGCCAAACATCTGTCTCTTTGCTAGGGTGCTGGCTTCTTTTCTTGTGGGCTTTTCTTCTTTTCTCTTACACATGGTAAGGAGCCCAAAAAACATACAGGAAGTAGCCTTAGCTTAAATATAAACAAGACTTTTGCTATTTAACCCAGTAGAGCCAAGGAACCAAGAACAAGGAACTAAGAGCTCTAAACCCAGAAAGCCTGGAAAGCCCACATTTGTGAAGATGGAAAACACAAATTATTCCTTAAGCAAGTCATAAGAATGATGATAAGTGAGTGCATTCCTACTTTCACACCTTGGTTCCTGGATCTTTGCACTGTACATGTTGAGGGCATAGTGCCATATAAAATTTAGTGTATTTATTGAATCCACGAGGGTAGCTCTTAATCCTCACAAGTCATTATTTTGAGATGGTGCCTCATCTGTACCTTCAACAGGCCATTCCACCATTCTATCAGGCCAAAAACTTAGTGATATAGAGAGGAACATTGGATCCCATCATTATATGCTCATTACCTCTTCTTTTTATTACAAAGTGGATTCTATGGTCTATGGTCTGTTACAATAGCTTGTTGCAATCCTACATTAGTGGTTCAAATACTTTGCAAGCTCTAATGTTAATTAAAGCTCTGAGGGTAGCAAAGGTAAACTAAGGGTAGAAAAGGCAACACAATATCTGGAATATGTACCTATTCCAGACAATGGAATAAAGTCTTCTTCCTTCTATAGTGGAAGAGACCCACTGTAGTCAACTTGTCTTCAAATAGGAGATTTGTATCTTGAAGAAATGACACAATATTGGAGACTCTGTACTGGTCTCTGCTACTGACAGTTTGGATATTTGCCAAGAACAACAGCTAGATCAACTTTTTGTGAATGGGAACTCAGATTTTGGGGCACATGAGAGCCTCCATTTCTGCCCAAATAGCTACTCCTTTCATATACCCATTGTGCCAGCACCAGGGTGGTCAATGACAGAAAACAGCAGTTTTGATTATCAGCAGGTTCAGTCATTTATCTAGTTGGTTGTTTCTGTTTAATAGTACTTGCTTTCTACTGGCATTTTCTTGTGATACAAAGACCTCCACACACTGTACTCCCATAATAACATCCAAATGTCTCTACCCCAAACCTCCTTTTCCCTCATCTTCCAATTATTCTCTTCCTAAATGCGTTGACAAACTAGCCAAGTCATCTGCCATCACCCAGAAGCACACATATATACTAATCATGGTCATTTCTCTATCCACAGAAAATGGATAACCAAGTATACCTCTCAAAGCTCTGCACATGATTTAGGCTCACTAGGTTAATTTTTTAAAGATCACTGATTACTGGGGGCTGCAGTATGTGCAATTTACTTTTAGTTTGCCCACACATACAAAGCCAATGTATTAGTAAATCAATATGGCTGTTCTTCTCCTCTGTCACCTGGTCATAAGGATCATCCCCATCTATCCACAGATAACAGTTGAGGTATAGGTACTGGTATAATAGTGTTGGATGCCATGGGGGATCTGGGCCATCAGTTCATACAACCTCTTCCTTCCAGACTTGTTTGTGTCCAATCCCTGATTTATCACTTCAATCTTAATTTTTATTGATTCTGGACTGGTTTGAATGTATAATTTGGTGGTTTTGACAGACTCAGCTCTTGATGGGCCATTCTGGCACTTATTCAGGCATTAAGGTTAATATCAGGGAATAATACACCCTAAGGGATATTTTTTAGAACTTGTACAATCCTGGAACACAGAAAGCTTTACTCCAGAAAAATAGGGATCTACATTGTGATTCTATTATTAGGATGTTTTTGTTTGTTTGTTTGTTTTTGCCAGTACAGACATATTTGATCCTATTGTATTTGCTAGAATGACGGCACTCTATCTTGCACATAATACTGACCCCTTTTTCTGCTCTGGATCCCATTTAATCTTTGAAAGTAATTAACCATATACACTTTCAAGGTGTTTCAGGGTCCTGCCTCCTGGGGAGCCAGCCTATTCAAGAGTGGATTTCAAATCTGAAAATCCGTTCATGTCAGAAAAATAAAAAGGGATCATCACATTTTGCTGGAGGCAGATTGCGATTTCTTATTCATCCATCCATGATATCTTTTAGTTATTTAGATCAAGCATGGGCCATGTTTTTTTTTTTTTAATTTTTTTTTTATTTATTTATGATAGTCACAGAGAGAGAGCGAGGCGCAGAGACATAGGCAGAGGGAGAGGGAGAAGCAGGCTCCATGCACCGGGAGCCCGACGTGGGATTCGATCCCGGGTCTCCAGGATCGCGCCCTGGGCCAAAGGCAGGCGCCAAACCGCTGCGCCACCCAGGGATCCCAAGCATCGGCCATGTTAAGTGCAAATTCATCTTGTCCCTAAAGATCCCATCATTCTGTGGGTCAAGAATTTATGACTGAAATGTTGACCTGGCTGTTCATTACAATAATTGTATCTTCTTTCTAATGTTAAAGTACTAACAAATACTTTCTTTATTCTGAGGATCCCATCCTTCTCATTGTTATGAGTGAGGCCAGTTCTGTATTGGTATCAATTACTATCACCCCTCTCCTGCAGAACAGAGCCAACACTGAATTTTTCAGTGAGGGAAGTGCCCGTCTTACCAGTAAATTACTTGGTTGCTTTGGTAAACAGGATATTCCATAGGTGCTCCTGCAGATTTTAGTAATCTGGAAGTTTAATAATCCATACACAGGATATGTACTCCAGCATGTCTACTCAGGACCATTTAGTCATTTATTCCATCATTTCTCATGGCAATTCTGACTTAGCTTACCATAAGTTATTCTTTTCTCCAAACTTTTAAGGCCCAACCTAACAATGTGCAAACCCCATCTCAAAAAGTTTTGCTAGGAATTAAATAGTATTGCTCTCAATCATTACATTCTTCTTATCTTGTCAAGTTTTATGTTCTGCCCCTCTTCATCTCGTATCCTCAAAATCCAGATCTGTATGTACTCTCTAAGTTCCCAAAGTACAGTATGGCTAGTTCCTAAGGATCCTTTAAATATACTTCTTTATATCCTTGGTAGTATCAGCACTTTCTGGGCAGGTTATCTTAGTCTAGTAGCCAGAAATGAGAGGAGGGTCTCCTAGAGAGATGGCTCATATTATATTGCAAAAAAGTGATTCTTGCATCATCTTCATGCAAATTTCATGAGTGATTGTCTCTAACAGGAAGGGGCAGACCACGTTTTCCCACAGACAGTATTTAAGAAAGAAAGGAAGAGTACCAAGTCCTACTAAAAGTCTTTCAGAAAACAAAGGTTTTCACTCATCGCATAAAGCCAAAGGCATCACAAGAAATGAAAACCACAGCCCAATATCTCCCATAAACATAGACACACACAGGTTCATTAATTTGTAAGCATAGTAAGCCACTGCTGAGGGAGATTGTGCCTCAAAGCCTAAATATGTTTATAATTTTGCGAGTTAGAATAGTAAAATCACACAAATCTAAAGAAAAATGCAACACGGCCATCCCATGTACTCTTTTATTTTGTATGTTTTAGTTGATTTCCTATAGAATTTTATGCTTTGTGCTATTCTAATGAGTAAAGATTATATGGCCATTCTTGATTTGCCACTGAATTTAAAACAGAACTATTAAGAAATTAGCAATATAGAACCAGCTACTTGTAAAAATGTGAAATAGCTGTTTCTTTCATTGAAGGGAGTATGCAGTGTGATTTATTAAATACAATAGGATATCAGCTATTATTGCCAATGATCTACCTTCAGAAGAGACAGATGTTGAGTGGGAAGATTCTAGTTCAAATCTCAGCTTTTTTTAATGGAGTGCTGGGAATATTACACATGTTACCTGTTTAGGAGTGTATAAGTCAAGGTACATGGCCATATATCTTTCTTATTCAATTGTTACATAATATGCATTACTTCTTTCTAGAAACATACCTCCAGAAAAATATCTATGGTGTTTTGAAAGAGCAAAAATCAGCAGCAAGTTGGGATTTAACAATGTCATGGAATGTTCTCTGCGGTACTTAAATTCTGATATGTCACCTACCACCTGCATATCTAAGTAGTTTTCAGACTTTCAGGATCATTCTATTAGTGTATTTTCAGATTTATCAGTTTTCTCTGGCTATACTGCAGTTGTGGCTTTCAGAAACAGACAAGAAGGGAACCCAAACTAAAATCCTTGATTGGTTGAGTCTTCCATCTGATACTGTTGAATGTGTTTCCTTCTATTTGTTCACTCTGTCTGGGGCAGGATAGGCAGATATCTAGATTCTATATTCCTTCATGATACTGAGTCTTTCACTTTAATTGAAAAAGTGTATCATCTATCTACCTACTATTTATCTATCATCTATCTATCATCTATTTATCTATCTATCCAACTATCTATCTATTGATCAATATCTCATAGCTAAAGCACTATTTAGATATAGGAAAGAACAAACTTTAGGAGTTGCCAATCAAAAGTTTTAGGTTTTTGTTTTGTTTGGGAGGATACATATCTCATTTAGATCTCAACTAAAACTTTTAATCTGGTGAATATAAATGTAAAATCTGTCATTTCTCACACATAGCATGTTATTTCCTTGTATGTTCCTGAAAGCACAGGTGTCTGTGCCTGCCTATCTTTCCTATTTGCCTCTGGCATCAAATTTGCAAATAAGATCAGCTGGGCTTCAGTTACAATTCTGACAGTTGGTTATAGTGAGACTCGGGTCTTTCTCTTGCTTTTGAGTCTTATTTTGCTCTGAAATTTACACTTTCCAGGGCCAGCCTCGGGCTAAGAGATAATGAGCCCTTTCTTGTAAGATAGAAATTTGGTATTCCAGTAAGAATCTCTGTTAATGAATTCTACTGTCCCAAATGGGGAGGTGCTCTAGAGAACATATACTTTGTGAAAAAAATTCTTAACCATTTTGTTCCAACAGAGTTGAATTTTCTTTGCATATATTTTTTGTTAGCATATATTGTTTCATCTCTTTTGCACACTTTTTAGTTATTCTTACCTATATTAAAATCAGCTGGTATTCTTACAGCTTTCTAATTTCCAACATAATCCTCTTATATAGATCTATTATTTGCTTTCCCTAATCTCTCCTTTATGTTACTGAGTACTCTACCATTTGCTTTACTTTTCCTAAAGTTTATTCTGCTTTTTTAAATGTTTGTTTCCACTCACTGTTTGCTTTCTCAAGAAATTCACCATTAATTAACCCTTCCTTCCTAGTTTTTAACCAAACATCTTTTGGAATGAATATGGCATATAAAAAAGATATCATTATCCTTAATTTACATAAATTACATATGAGATTACAAAGAACTATATTTAAGAAAATCTCAAAAAAAGTCAAAGAAGGTACATTTATTAGAAACAAAATTGTCTTTTTAAAAAAAACTTCCAAAAATATATCAATCCATATTTTTCAAAAGGATTGTATATAATCCTGAGCTTATTTGTACACATCATGTATGTTTACACATGGTGTGAATCAACACATCTTAGGAGGAATAGCCATAACTCTTATTACTGTACTATCTATTCTTCAGGTTTTAAATTAAACCAACTAAACAAATAATTTATCCACATGATTGTCAGAAAGAGCTCTTAATTATAAATTTTTGCAATGATAATATTCACTCAAACTAGGTTAGTTTGAAAAAGTGTGTATAAGTGTATGCTTGTATGTCTGCCTCTGTATTAAGAAAAGATGCAGGGATCCCTGGGTGGTGCAGCGGTTTGGCGCCTGCCTTTGGCCCAGGGCGCGATCCTGGAGACCCGGGATCGAATCCCACATCGGGCTCCCGGTGCATGGAGCCTGCTTCTCCCTCTGCCTATGTCTCTGCCTCTCTCACTTTCTCTCTCTGTGACTATCATAAATAAATAAAAATTTAAAAAAAAGATGCACACTCTCAGTCATTGGCTATGTCTTTCTTTTGTTTCCTCCCCATCTCATGTGCTCTCTGTTATAACTTCTCTTTGTATTTGGCTCCCTTTCTACAAATCCAGTTTTCTCTTTTGCACATTCTTTGCCGAACTTGACATCCTACATCTCCCTAACTTACAGGTTTTCCTCCAAAGTCACACTGTTGATAAAAACTAATTAAAACTAGTATGTCTTGATTGTATACTCCTAGGGAAGAATCTAATAATTTAATTCATCCTGAGGAAACTGTGAACTAAAATCCTTTCAAACCAACTCTCCCAAGCTTACATACAACCATCAATGGCTCTTCTCGTAGATAATCCTCTGACTACTGGCTATATTAGAAGCTGATCAAAAAAAAAAAAAAAAGAAGCTGATCAGCATACCCTTTTAACAAAGTCATAGGTATGAATTTTTAATATTTACCATGAATAGAAATGTGAAATTTAGGCTCTATAAGTAGCAGTTGTTAGGAATACAGCTACACTAAGGTAGCCTTATAAGAAAAAAGCACTCTTTACTCTCTGGGACAACTCTGCAGCAGAAACACTTGCTTTTCCTATATTGATACTGCTGCACATGCTCAGAAGTGGTTTCTCTTTCCTACCTGGAAGAAGATGAAAAGAGTTCCTCAAGAGACCCATAAATTGCTGAGGTATATTACTTTCTTTCCCTTCTGTTCATCAGTGTCAGCTATTAAGACAAGTGGCATTTCTGGGGCTTGCCTCTTGCTAGTGAGTACTCCTTAATGTCCAAAGTATAAAGTCTGAGTATAGGCTTTTGGTAATCATTGAGATATTTTGCTTAGATTATGCATCCAAACCTCACCTGATTAGTAACTGCCAGAGGAACAACATCAATTACTGCACACAACAACCCTTCTGGATGGCTGGGCTTCTGTGAGTACAGAAGTCACTTCTCAGAAAACTGAGGCATGAATGAGGAAGACAAACAAAAAAGGTGTGTCTACTACAAACACAAATTTGTTACTAAATCATTGCTCTTTCATGTATTGAAAATAAATCCCTAGCAGAAATGTTGAGATGCTAAGAAATCAACATCATATAAAATATTGGGTCCAAATGGCAATAGAACTCTGTTCAACTTGACCTTTTTTGCCAGAGTACTCCAAAGTGTTGGCTCAAAAAGACATAGCTTTCCCAAAGTATTGACATCCTTCAACCATACTAAATTCTAACTAAAAAAAACATATCTATCTATCTATCTATCTATCTATCTATCTATCTATATATTTTTTTTAGGTTGAAGTGTTTTACCTTTGAATCACAGTGCCATTTCAAATACATTTATGGGCCTCCACTAAATTCTAGGTACTGTGCTGGGAGGAGGGGGTGCAGCAATGAGAGTAAAATATCATTTTTCCACATCCAAAGGACAAAAATTTAGATGCTAAATTTTTCCCTTGGGATCATAAGCAATCTCTTGCTCTGCTGGTACAGTATAAATTTTGTCAACAAAATTGGTAAACATTGTGGCCAAAGTAAGTGTCATTTGATATTCACAAGCCCTGAAGCCCCATGATAATAATCTTGCCTCAAAGACACACGTTCACCATGGCATTAGTTGAGTAATGTGGTCTTATAGGTAAACTAGAATTGTATTAGTAGGCAAATGGGCAGTGGCTGGAGATACCAGCTGTATATACAGTGATAAATATAAAAATTATAGTGCTGAGTAAAAAACAAGTGAGAAATGTATACCACAATAATATCCATGCATATTAAAGGTTATACAAATATAAAATACCAAAAATTATTATACATGTACATGTATACATACATATGCATGCACATATGTTATATGTACATAATATATACATGCATGTAAATATGTAAAACATTTGAGTAGTTATCTCTTAGGAAGAAATGGTGCTAAGGGTTAGTGATAAAGTAGGAAAATGAAACTAAAGCAGATCAAATTAAAACAAAAAGGTGTCCTTGTATAGACCAAAACTTCCAGAAGCATGGTGGACCTTGTGCACCTGTGTATCCTACCCTTTCACCATTCACACACCAAAGACATTTTTTTCAAGTGAGAAAAATGGCATAATTTTGACTTTCCTGGAGTTCTCATTCTAGCAAAGTAAATTCATTGACTCTAGGGGGTTGGAAGAATAATGTCACACTGTCCATATAATGCTTACACATTTTGCCTGGCATCTTCCTGAAATGTGTTAATCAAGAATCCAAAACCAGGAGAATGGAGTATGTCAGTGTGTCCTGCATTTGTAATTTTTTTGTGGAGTCAGAGATACTGTTTCTTTCAAAGTTCTCTTCAGCATTTCTCCTGCTCTCCTTTCTTCTTTTTCTTCCTATTCTCTTCAAACATTCCTCAGGTGGTTGTGTTCTTGCACCACCTGATCTTAGATACATCAATTACTCATGGTCCCAGGAGCACTTGGATAGGCATACTTACTTGGAAGCAACTTGGTTTATTTGGTTTCATAACAAGACAGAGAAGTTTTTATTGACAAACAAATGTAAACTAGAATTGTTTTGTGGACTATTAAGATGTGTGCCTGGTGTGATGTGACAAAATAGCCTCAGGCACTCTCCTTTGTGCCCTCATACTTTGAATATCCTCCACCATACTGTACTGCAATAATGGGCTGAGAACCCCACCAATACTTGAAGACCTGGTAAAAGTGACTCACAATTCAGATCCTGAGGCAGTTAAAATGTCTTTTCATGAATTCCCACAATTCTTTGTGCTTCTTTCATCTTCTGTGTTCTTGCACCCCTACTTTCTCTGTCTTCGTTGAGTCCTAAGTCAGTGGTAGGCAGACATGGCCCCCTTGCTTCCAGCCATTAGAAAACAGACTGGCTTTTACTAGTTCAGCAACATTACTGGGTATTTCAGGATTACCAGGGTAAGATCATATGAACAGTTCCTCAACATTTTGCTGGGCCTCAACTTACCCTTTTTCAAAATCCAAGCTCCTGAAACCTAGTTTTCACATTGTTCCTTCAAGCATCCCTTTCAAAAATGTATCCCTTTTACTCTATTCAAATTTTATCTCTTTCTTCAAATTGCTTCTCACATAGTGCTGACAATATGGTCAACAAAAATTGTTTTTTTTTATCTTACAATAGCTATAATTACTTATTAGCATATTGATTCTCTGTTATACTAGGCACACTCTGGCAGCAGAGATCTTCACATATTTATCTCTGTAACCCCAGCCCAGAACAGGTATAGCCATAAAGTGTTTGTTGTATTAATAAATGTATTAATTCATGAATAGGAGGGTGATTGCCAAAATAAAAAGGAAACCAAGAACAGTTAAATACCTCTGACATGAGGCATTATAGCCATAGACTTTTGAAAAGTCTCTGAATTAAAATGAAAACAATATTATAAGTGAAATGAAAGGAAAGGTGTTTCAGTGATCCATAGAAAGCAGTTTAATGAAGTATAAAGGGCAGTGTGGTGGTCCCCAGTGTGTCCTGCTGTATTTCTATCCCTCTGTAATCTCCTCCCCTAGGATTTAGACTGGCCCTTTGATTCTCTGTTGAGAACTGGAATGGTTAAGGCATGAGATATCTGGGGCCAGGTTCTATGATGCCCTGCAACTTAAAATGGATGTCTTGGAACACATGCTGTGGGGAAAATTATAACCATGTAAGAAGTCTGACTACCCGGAGACTACCATATTCTGAAGAAACCCAACTTGGCCACAAGCAGAGGCCATCTTAAGAGAAAGATGACTAGGCTCCAGCTCATTCCAACTGAGATGCCAGACCTGAAGGAACTATCTTAGACATACAGTCCAGTACAGATTTCACATGACTGACTCAGTCATGGATTTAGGCAGATTCTCATGGATCGCTGATATTCTAAATGCATCAGGGAGTCAGTCATCTTAAAACAATATTATATTTGGGCAATAAAGCCTCTGACTAACTTCCTGATTTTTAACTAGTCTTCTACATGAATTAATTTCTTTCTCTGCCACATATATTTTTCAGTTTTTCTCATTTTTGGTCTAGATCATTTCTTAGGAGATTTTCATCTAAAATTGTATGGTTTTTTTTTTTTGGCCTTAAGAAGTAAGCTTAGAATATTATGTTATCCTTAGCTCCTAAATTAATATGCATTATAGAGTTCTATTTCAGTAATATTTATTTTCTTTTTTTATAATAAATTTATTTTTTATTGGTGTTCAATTTGCCAACATACAGAATAACACCCAGTGCTCATCCTGACAAGTGCTCCCCTCAGTGCCCGTCACCCATTCACCCCCACCCACCCACCCACCCCCTCCTCCCCTTCCACCACCCCTAGTTCGTTTCCCAGAGTTAGGAGTCTTCATGTTCTGTCTCCCTTTCTGATATTTCCCCACACATTTCTTCTCCCTTCCCTTATATTCCCTTTCACTATTATTTATATTCCCCAAATGAATGAGAACATACACTGTTTGTCCTTCTCTGATTGACTTATTTCACTCAGCATAATACCCTCCAGTTCCATCCACGTTGAAGCAAATGGTGGGTATTTATCATTTCTAATGGCTGAGGAATATTCCATTGTATACATAGACCACATCTTCTTTATCCATTCATCTTTCGATGGACACCGAGGCTCCTTCCACAGATTGGCTATTGTGGACATTGCTGCTAGAAACATCGGGGTGCAGGTGTCCCGGCATTTCATTGCATCTGAATCTTTGGGGTAAATCCCCAACAGTGCAATTGCTGGGTCATAGGGCAGGTCTATTTTTAACTCTTTGAGGAACCTCCACACAGTTTTCCAGAGTGGCTCCACCAGTTCACATTCCCACCAACAGTGCAAGAGGGTTCCCCTTTCTCCGCATCCTCTCCAACATTTGTGGTTTCCTGCCTTGTTAATTTTCCTCATTCTCACTGGTGTGAGGTGGTATCTCATTGTGGTTTTGATTTGTATTTCCCTGATGGCAAGTGATGCAAAGCATTTTCTCATGTGCATGTTGCCCATGTCTATGTCTTCCTCTGTGAGATTTCTCTTCATGTGTTTTGCCCATTTCATGATTGGTAATATTTATTTTCAAATTAAGTACTATTCTCAGCAAAGTCACCTGCTTAGGTAGGCCTTTTATAACAAATAATAAATCTCCCTTCACTAAGATCTTCTTTATCACATTTCCAAAGCTTAAGAAATACAAATATAGCTAAGAAAAATTCTTTTATATGAAAAGAATTTAAAAATCAATTTATACAAATACTGTCTTAAATATAGAGAACAAGCTGGTGGTGACCAGGGGGAGGTGGGCAAAATAGGTAAAAGGAAGGAGTACTTATCATGATGAGCACGGAGTATAGAATTCTTGAATCACTATATTGTACACCTGAAAGTAATATAACACTTTATGTTAATTACACTGGAATTAAAATTTTTAAAAATAAATTTATATGCATAACAAATAAAACATTTGAAATAATAGAGTTTAATTCAAAATGTAAATTTTGAATTCAGTGTTTGTCAGAATCTAGTTTCTGTTTTAGCCGTTTTCTCTTTTTTTTTTTTTTTTTTTAGCTCTAGAGAAAACTGAATCATTCCAGTCATTCCTCAGTTTAGGATCTTGAGGTGGTTATGGCTCTTTTCTAATCAGTAAACCTTAATATACAAGACTCTGGCTTCAGATGAAGGTTATATGGATTTATTAGGCAAATTTCATCATCATTAAATAATTTCCTGACAGCTCATTTGATAATACATTTACACATTTCTTTTCCTCCTAAAATGAAATCTGTCAAAAAAAAAAAATCTACTGATTCAGGAGTTTGGTTATTTCAGCAAATACCACTGCAATATGATAAGGCTTCTTAGCTAAATATATTGCAACCAAAACAACAAAACAGGAAATAACAAAAGAATTTGCAGGCATTTGTACCATCCCTGCTTATAATGTAATGGGAATTCAACCTGTATCTTATATTTCCATCTGTTAATGGTTTCCAAAGCAACAATCTCCTGTTATTCACTAATTCTGCTGGATCCATGTGTTCTCTGTACTCTAATTCTGGCATGAGTCCCTAATATTTGGATTTATTTTTTGGAGGCAGTTTCCTATAAGTGCAATATTAAAAATAATGTGCCCATTTATATCTACCCTATATTATTCTTCCTTTATATGGCACTCAGTTTGGAAAGCAATAATAGTGTGGTTTTTAGTGTTTTTAAAAATATAACATTAATATCTGCTATCTCATTTTATTCTCCCACAATCCTTGGTCTGGGGTTTAGTCTAAGCAAATTGTCTAAGCTTTCAAAGCCAATCACTAGCAAAATAGGAACTTTTCTTCTAAGTATCATGCCCTATCCAGGGGAACCTTTTCTAGCCAAGAATTCCTAAAGATTCCCTGACACATCTCCACTAGGAAAATTGTACTTCAGAGACCTATTAGACTGACATGTTCAAGAGAATTTTCTTCTTGTTGACCTTGTGGGGTGTGTGTGTGTGTGTGTGTGTGTGTGTGTGTGATTCAAAATTTTCATTCTAACAACAAAATATATGCCCCTTACTACTGTCTTCTTTTCTACTTTCCATTGCGTTTTAGTTTCTGTGTTTCCTTTCTCTTTCATGGACTTTCCCCTCACATTTATCTGGAATCACAGCACCTCTCTTATCAGTGAGGCTGCTTTTTCCAAGTAGGTGAGCTCATGCTGTTTCCTGGATACTGAAAACAGCCCAGTATGACAGTGCGATCATGTCTACTCTAAATGCTCTGCCAACTTAGCCACCTGCCACATTTCTTCCTACAAGTCCTCTGGGAAAGGAGGGTGCTTTCTTTGTAATCACAAGTTGATTGAGTCCTAGTCCAAAACACACCCCAAAAAGAGATGCATGCACTCTCTGATTGTCATATGCTGGGTTAATTATTCTTCCCTTGGGTTCCGAGAGCACTTTCTACTCACATCTGTTATATTGTATTTATCACACTGCATCCAAATGTATTTTTTATTCATTCATTAAACGTATATTAACTGTGTGTCTACTATGTGTCAAGATGAAAACAGAAAAATATCCCTGTTCTCAAAGAACTTCTAATCTACCAGGAAAAAAGAGACACAACATGGCGCATATCATGCATTTTTGATAGAACGTTAAGAATCATGGTCCTTTCTAGAAAAGACCCCATCTGGGAATCAGGAGAAAGTTCCCCAGAAACAAATAATAAGAACTGTAATGAAGCTACAATCATCAACTTCTTTATAACACCTCATAAAGATTCTTTTATTCCTTCCTTAAAACAATCTTGTCAGAGTTTTTTTTTAATATATCCACATAGTAGAAAATAAATTAAGAAGCTTAGAAAGGTAAAAACACATATGGTGAACCTGAACATTATTTTCAAAATCAAATATCCAAAACTCAAACATTAAAGTGCCCTTCCAAAAATAATATTAGAAAATCCAGTATATTGGTCTGTGCTATATTGCCTTATATATGAGTATTCCAGTAGGATGGGTAATTTCCTTCTTACATTAAACACACAGCCATACTCTTGTTACTACCTTCCTAAGAATTTTCTCTTTTCCTCATGCCAGCAGCCCACCTCACCCCATCTCTTACAACACAAACCCTGGGAAAAAAGCAGAGTCTACCTAAATGTTAGTGTCTTCATCAGGGCAGGCTTCTTATGTGGGGATAAAAAAGAAGAAAAGATTGTGACAGGCCTGGAATTGAACACTCCCAAGTAACCCACCCACCACTCTGCCCCTGCTCACCCCATGGTGGAGTGGAAAAGGTAGCATTTGTCCAAATGGAAGCCAGGTGTTTGGGGTAAATAAAGCTAGAACCTTACCCTGGGAAGTCATCTAGGTGAATCAGCCAGTTCCTCAGATAAATTACAGATTTTATTAAAAAAACAAACTTTTTGAACTTGAGGAAAATGGGTTCCATTCTAAAGCTCTAGCTCACTCATACATCTTTTTTTAATTTTTTTAAATTTTTATTTATTTATGATAGGCACACGGAGAGAGAGAGAGAGAGAGAGAGAGAGAGAGAGAGAGAGAGAGGCAGAGACACAGGCAGAGGGAGAAGCAGGCTCCATGCACCGGTAGCCCAATGTGAGATTCGATCCCAGGTCTCCAGGATTGCGCCCTGGGCCAAAGGCAGGCGCTAAGCCGCTGCGCCACCCAGGGTTCCCTCACTCATACATCTTACTGATATAACTATTTTAAAAATCCTGTCACCACCAATATCAGTATCCCAGAGGGTCCCACTATTCTTTCCATGTTCCCTGCCTCACTCTTCATTTTATCACTCAGTAGAGTGACTACTTGTCTACACTGTCATTCTATCTCATGGCCTTGACTGGGAACATTAGCCTAAAGTAAAATTGGTCATCAGTGTAGATTTTTTAATTTTCCTTATTATGAGATTATACATGGTAATTAGAGAAAATTAGGTAAAAAAATAATAAGGAAAGGAAATCAAAACAAGCCATAATAAAATCAACCATATTATCAACAAGAGATACCACTTATACTTTGGTTGACAAATGGACTGTTACTGGTTTCCATCGTGGGATTATGGAAAAGGTTCTGGTTACCACCTATCAAGGAATATTGTTTCCTTCTCTTTTGAATCAAATATACATAAGATTCTGATGATGGTTTAAGTAATCTTTTATTGAGGGTACAATTAATTACAGGAGGTTAGAGGAAGAAAATTAGAAATTAAACCTCTCATCCACTGATATTATTATCTTATACCTCAACAAGTAAAAAGGTTTATTGCCTAAATCTTTAGAGAAGGCCCCCTGGGGTGTTCTCTTGGTCTCTAACTCTCTCCCTTCACTTCTCATGCCCCATGGTCTTCTACTAATATTTTCTTTCCCATTTGAGATTTTTGCACTATATCCTCTTCTGGATGTGCCACGTCTTCTCCCAGAAAAATAATTTCCTACTTACTGTCCATTTTTCAGGTTTTGAATCTCAAGAACATTTGGAATTTTCTGAAAGTCAGTGGCTTCTTCTTCTGCCCAGTTTCTGCTGTGTGGTTTTAGGATAGAGTGAAGTGATGCTATGTCCAGTGTCTTTACCTACTTGGGGAGAGTCAGTAGGGAGTTTCCACTCTGGCAAGTGTTTCACATTTTCCTAAGGTTTCTGAAATCCTATACCTTACAACCATTAGGAATCATTGCTTTGTGAAATCTTCCTAACTAACATGATATTCATCACATATACTTAATGCAATCTAATCCTTTTTTTTTTAATTTTTTTTTGTGGGGGCAGGGCAAAGTAATGACTCTGACCCAAGGAAACATTTTCACCATTCCTCCTCCACCCTCACCCTACCACACACACTACTTAAAGTAAATTCCTCATTTAACTAGAATCACTTTTCATAATTCCTAGGTTTCTTTGTGATGATCTGAGAAATTTATAGTTCACTTGTTATTTTCTCCTTCATAAATATTTGTCATCATCATTTGGTTGCCACTGCATTATTTAACCAATGGTAAAGTTCTCAACATTTTGAGAGTATTGCTCTTGCTCCTATTCTAAACAATGCTATCATCACTCTCCTAGTAGCTAAATCTTTAAAATTATCTCCAGTTTTGGCCTTTGAACAGTGGCTAGAAGTTGAATTCTCCATCAGACTATGAAATTTATAAGAATATTAATCCATATGGCCAAATTTGCTTGCTGACAGATTACATCAGTTTTCATTCTAACAGCCATGTTTCTAAGTTTTTGGAAAACATTAAATATCTTGGCTTATTAAAATCTTTATCCACTTGGTAAGCAAATATATCATCTAATTGTTATTATAAATCATGCATTTATAAATAATGAGAAGGAGTTTGGGGAAAAGAGAATTAAAATAAGAATCAAGTAATGAATGTAATACATACTGTGTGACTAATATGAGTAGAAGCATGAATTTAAATATTGATTTTTTTTAATTCAGATTCCAGAGCTTCTTTCTCAAATATGTTTTTCTCAAATCTGCTGTTTTAATCTATAAGGAAACATTTTATTTTTGCTATTTTAGAAATTCTAGTAGGCAAAACTCTTTACATTTCTATACTTTTAATATGTTACTTTCGAAATTCTAGTAGGCAAAACTCTTTACATTTCTATACTTTTAATATGTTACAAAGCATGTTTTCAGCTGTGCTACCTTTGTTCAATGGATGATTTTGCTCTTATTTAAAAATGAGGAGGAGGAGGACATTGAGGCCCCCAAAAGTTCAGTGACTCCACCACAATCACATATCTAGGAAGTGCCAGATCCCAGCCTGTATAGGAAAAGAAGAGAATCAGTGCTTCTTTTTGCTCTACCTCCTGGGAAATTCCCACATTAACATTGGCTCAGTGAGTAATGAATAGATTCTTTCAGAAATAGAGTTGTCACAGTCTGATCTAAGTTAGCAAGCTTTCATTTTGCATAGACAAAGAAAACAAAATGTTAGGCTGGCTTCTCAGCCTGAGGGCCTCAGAGAGAAGGAAGCTGTCTAGAGCTGGGATCCTTTCAGCTACACTGAGCATGAATTAGCCGACTAGAAAATACACGGTCTGCATGAATATGGGCACATCCGGATTGTTATTTACCCTCACTGGAGGGCAGGTAACCTGATGCGACCACAGACTCTGTAGACTTTAACAGGCTGAGGAGAAGAATGTAGATTTGGATCCTCTAATTGTATAGCACCCAGAAGACTTTGGGAACCAATAGCTCAAACTACAGGGAAGCTGTGAACACTAGCTACCCATCAGTAAAAATGTAGAAAATTCCTGGACAACAGAAGTCCCCTCTATCCTTTGCAGCCGAAGATGAAATATCATGGAGAAAGGCTTATAAATAACTACTCATATTTGATGTGGGGAACAAAAGCTCCTGGAAATTATATTTAAGGCCTGAGGACTATAATTTAGTGTTCTGAAATCTATTTGAAGAGAAAAATCTCCAAGATGGTTCAGCCACAGTCAGGATCCTTTAAGCACTTCTGGGTTACTTACATCTAGCTCCTCTCCTCAGTGTTTTATACAAACACAATTGCATATATGCTAAGCACAAGCAGTAAGTACTCTTGTCCTCATTTTAGAGGAGAGTTAATTGGAACTTAGTACAACTGAAACAAATAATTGACAAATGCCATTACTTTCTAACGGAGGTGGATCCTTGGTAAAAGAAAAGCCATTTTGTTTTAGTATACACCTTGGATTTGGATATAAGAAGGAGAACGCAAAAGTGGTTGCCAGTGGCTGGGAGGGAATGGGCAGTTGTACAATGGGTATAGTTTCAATCGTGCGAGATGAATAAGTTCTAGAGGCCTGCTATATAACATAGCACCTAGCACCTGCAGTTAACAATACTGTATCATGTACTTCAAAATGTATTAACGGAGTAGATCTTATGTTAAGTGTCCTTACCACAAAAATAATCAGTAAGTCAGGGTTACAAGAAAACTTTGAGAGGTATTTGATTTGTCTATCCCCTTGATTTTGGTGATGGTGTTATGGATATATTGGTATGTTATAAAGAAAACTGATTTAAAAAAGATGAAAAAAGGAGGAGGAAAAAGAAGACTCTGGAAACCATCTGTGAAAATGTTACTCTGATAGGCTGGTTGAAGGTCTTTAAGGCATCAGGTACAAGTGACAGTTACTTGTGTTTTTGTTTTGCTGTGATATAAAACCTTCATAATCTTTAGAAAACTCAGGCTTTTAGTAGGAAGTTATATCTGGGCTGAGCTATAGTGAGTAAAGTGAAATGGATGGAACTCACTTCTTGGTAGATCAGTCAGATATTTCTGGACTCTCAGTAAGGCCAGATCTCCATCTGCCTCCATAAATTAAAGACAGTAAAGTGTATCCTGCTAGTGGTTTTAGATGATACATTTTCAAAGGTTATGGTTTAATGCTGGAGATTTGTTTGTATAGTGGAACATTTTTTTATGAGACCTTTGTAATGAAGACAATGAAGGAAAAAAAAAGAGGAAAAAGAAGAAAAATGAGGAGGAGGAAGAACAAGACAACAAGAAGAAATCATTGCATTTCATCGTGGAGAATTTTGGCTTTTGTAGCCATGACTGAAAATTACCATCTTTATTTTAACTCCCCCAACAATAAGATATCATCAAAGAAAATTGGCTGTCAAATTACTTCACAAATTAAACTGCAGCATAACATATCTCTCTGGGAACTAAAGAAATGAGAGACCTAATTTTTTATGACATTAGAGATCATTTCATCCAACTTTCTCATTTTACATATAATGAAACTAGTGCTGAGAGGGTTTAATGTCAGCTGCCAAATTCCACAGTGGATTTGCAGCAAAGTCTTATTGAAAAATAATAAACGTATTCTATGGAGATGTAGTGGTAAAATACAATAAGAAATGAACTCTGAGAAACAAAATTTGCAAGTATATCTGCTTCTATTATCTGATATTTTTCTGTGAACCACAACATCTTTACCAGTTCTAAATGGTCATATATTCACTTCTTGTTCTTTTTTTTCTATTTGTTGTCCAAAGTAATTTGGAATACAGCTTTAATGCTACATCCTTTCATATCTTTCCCATCTCTGACCAATGAACCTCAGTCACCCATAAAATTTAGAATAACTTGCTCTACAAACAATAATGTGGAGCCTATTGGATCTTATAAATCACTGAATGTCAGTTGAGAGAAAGGATGTGGAAAACTCAGGTTGTTTGTTTGAGTTCTTGTATGTGGTGCCACATGATTGAAAAAGAGTAGTTAAAATACGTAATACTTCATTGTTAAAGTATTTGCAAAACTTTTCTCTCTTAAATTGGCTGTAGCCTAAATACTACCTGACTACCAAAGTGAAGTGAATGCCAAGTAGTCAAAAAAGTCCTAAGATTTTTCACATACACTAAGTCAGCTTTCTCTTTTATCCTAGAAATATATATATGTTGAGCAGTATTCCATTGTGTATATATACCGTATCTTCTTTATCCATTCTTCTGTCAATGGACATCTGGGCCCTTTCCCTATTCTGGCTATTGTGGACTTTGCGTGTTACATACAACTGATAAATCACTAAATTCTACTAGTGAAACTAATAATACAGTATATGTTAACTAAATTAAATTTAATTAAAGAATTTTAAAAATTAAAAAAAGAAATGTGTGTGTGTGTGTGTGTGTGTGTGTAAATTATGTTCACTAAGGAAAGTGAGGAGATCTTGGTGTTTAGTTTTGTTTGAATGGCCCAGAACTAGGCTAAGATTTTTACATGTCTTGCTTTATTTATTATATTGATTTGAGGGAAGTATTTTTATTTTACAGTGTGGAAACTGAGGCTCAGAGACAGAATCACCTTACCATAAGTGACATAGATTCCTTTAGTATCTAAAAACAAATGTCATTACCTTGGCTTTGGAGCCTATGTGATTCTAAATAAATCTGATAGTAGCTTAGGTCTCCCACCTCTCTCATACCAGTCTTTACTTTCTTTCTATATTTTAATTGCATTGGCTTTCCACATATCAGAGATTTCTCTGCCTTATGGCCTTGTGTCTGTTCTCTTGTCTCGCCTCTTGATACAGCACATTTCTCCTTACTCAGTTGTTGTTCATGCCCTCCTCTGAACTTCTCATCTAAAAGAGGTCTCAGCAACCTGTTCCTTAATAAGTATCACATTATACAATTACATAATTTTTCTTTTTATTTTACAATCTCTATGAGGGAAGGGACCTTAGAATAATATTTAGAACTATATGCACACAAAAATGGGAAGAAATGAACACATTTAAAAATGGAAAAAAAATTAATAAAAGGAATTGAAACCAGGTGTGTTTCACAATGCCCAGGCTCACCCTGCCTTCACTGTTTTATTTGTTAGACTCCATTGCCCAGCTAATCTACACCTATATTTAGGCTCATTGGAATATCTTCTTTCTTTGAACTCTGTGCCCTAGAACTTACAATGAATTGATGAGACTTGTTGGTCAGTAGCTCATGGGTTGATAGCTTATCTTCCCATCCTAATTGTACCTACACAAGCCATAGGTTGTGTCCATCATTGTGTTAGGTGATTTCTCACCAGTGACATTCTTCACGGATCACTGACAAACTAGATGCAGGATCCAATGAAAGGACCAGGAAATGGAAACCCACTATCTGTCCAGAGAGGAGGAGAAGCAGACACATTTGTGAATACAGGTAATGACTCCAAAGGAAGAATGAAAGAAGAGAGAAAAGAAGAGAGATAAGAAAGAAAAACAAAGCAAAGAGCTATGTAAGTGAAAATAGTAACATAGTAACTAAGGATTACAGTTGTGTCAGCTCTTTGGACCTGTCAACTTGATTTAGATAGTCTCCAATTATTCAATGAAACACTAATATAGGTGTTGCTGAGAAGAGATTTTATTTTTAATATTTTATTTATTTATTCATGAGAGACACAGAGAGAGCCAGAGACACAGGCAGAGGGAGAAGCAGGCTCCATGCAGTGAGCCCGATGACTCCAAGATCATGCCCTGAGCAGAAGGGAGGTGCTCAACCACTGAGCCACCCAGGCACCTCGAGAAGAGATTTTTAAAATGTAATTAAAGTCCTTAATCACTTGACTTTAAGCAAGGGCTATGGACCTAAAAATAAAAATAGCCAGTTATTTTACCAGCACAGTTTATTCAGAAATAGCAGAGGAATTGCAATTTGGGACCTACAAACGATGGCAAACCACAGGCAGGTTCCAAGAACAAAAGAGAGGAGAGTTCTTTTATAGAGAAAAGTATGGGGATGGAGGAAGTGGTGTTGGGAGGAGTTGTTTTGTACAGAAGTCCAATCCATTGGAGGAAACTGGGGGTCTGAAGTGTATAGTTTCTCATTGGTTAGTAGATGAAAGCATCTCATTGCCTGGGCTATTGCTAAGGCAGGGAAAACTTTCTTCCTCCTGCTAGGGGGAAAGTAAGCCTCTTCCTGCCAAGGAATATAAAATAAGCAGGACAGGCGGTATATGCATGAGAGCTCCCCTTCAGGGATTCCTGATTCCATTTTCAGTGAGGCTTCCCTTTATTAATTTCATAGGGAGATTTTCCTAGGTAATCTGGCTGGGTCTGACTTAATCAATTAGAAGTCTTAAATGCAGGGCTGAGGCTTCTCCTGATAAAGAATGGAAATTTGCTTCCATTTAACCTGTTGAATAAAATAAACTTCCTGTCTTTAGGCACTTTGAAGGACACCTAAAATTGGTGAAAATTCACATATTCAGTTAAAATCACTAAATGATCCTTAACTGCAAAAGGTTAATATTAATTGAACACTTGATCACACTGTTTTATGAAATTGGTCAAATATACAGTACCATTAAAAAAAAACAAGTGAAAAGCAAAAACTATGAATTAGAAAGGAAGATATGAGTACCACTCAGGGAAGCTGAGAAAATGTTTCGTCTCCCATTCTCTTAAACAGCAAAAGCAAAGCAAGAACAAAAACAAACAAAAAGCAACTTTTTCTCAGGGTTGTTCAGTAAAGCAGTAGAGATAAATTACCAAAGTTCCCACTTCCCACCGTCTCCCTTGCAGAAATTTGGCTTTGAGGGACTTTAAACCTAGGAGCTGCCAAAGTTTGATTCATTCATCTTGGCAACTGCCATGGAGACAGGCTTCTAAGATGGCAAACTCTACTGTTTTAATTGAAATAGATGATTGTGTTTAAAAGAGACACCTGAGTCCATCAGTGCCCCTTTCCCAGGGGTATTATTATGATTGGGTCTTAAATGTTCCAAGACTTCTGAAATGCCACTGCATTTCAGTGCCATAACGCCGCTGCATTTCATAATGCAATGAGAAGGACAAAATGCGTGCTTGGAGAGAGAAAGGATGAAGGGCCAAGTCAGGAAGAACTTGAAATAAAAGGACATCAGAATGTGGGAAATTCTTTCTGTGAGCATCACATTTGAGAAACGTGGCCAAATTAACCCAGAGCCCCCATGCTCTCTGCTTCTTAGCAGAGTTCTGCAATGTGCTTTGCTCAGGGATAGCCTCTGAATGTACATTCTGAGGTCTTGGCACACATGTTCACTTAGAGTGGGTCCAAAAAATCACAACTCTATGGGCCCTGAGTTGTATGTAGAAGCAACCTGGATATATACAGACAAGAAAGTACAAAGGTGGAGAAAGGAAATAGGCCCTGCTTCAAGAGAAAACCAGCTTCTGACAGGCCATGGTAATGTTCCTTTGTCACCAGCCCTTGCTAGAATGAGAGCCTAGATGTGTTATGGTGTCAGAGAGAAAAGATGTGGGAGGAACCCAAGGGAAGATCATTTCCTCACCATCTTAGACCAGTTTGAATCTGATTTCTACTAAAGGAAGAAGCTACAAGAGCATGGATAAAGACCTTGGCAGTGTGTTACAAAAGGTTAGGTATTACCTGCCCTCACATCCACCTACTTTTTGCTAGACATTTGCCAAAATAAAGGGTCTGCAAACTATGACTCACAGATCAAATTTGGCCCATAGCCCATTTTTCTAAATAGTGTTTTATTGGAATGCAACCACACTCATTTGTTTATATGTTATGGTTGTTTCCTTGTTACAACCGCAGAGTTGAGAGTGCTTTGCAAAACCAGAAAATGCTTTCTGACCCCAGGCCTAAATGTTAAGGCTATGCAGAAGAATAAAACACGACCCTTTCTTTGTCCACAAAGATACAACAAATCTGAAAAAGGTTATTTTGATATAAGCTGTTACATGTGAAAAAAAAAAGATATCTATACCATGCTACAGGAGCAAAGATGTTAAATATGTAAGTCAGTCAGAGTATTCAAAAAACCCTTCCTAGAGGAGATTAATTCCTGATCTTAGTTTGAAGGAGAAATAAAAGCTCTTTGGGTAATGAGCATTATGGTAAAAGGCATACAATATGTTAGACAAAGAGAAAAATAAGCAGATGTTATTATTGTAGTATAGTAATACTATAATAATAGTATCTTAATAATAAAGTAATGTAAATATGTAAAGGTCAGAAGCGGACTGAGGACAAGGTATGGATGGATCAGGGAAAGTCTACACTAAGGAGTTTGGACTATATCCTGTAAGATGTGGAGCCACTAAAAGGATCCATGATTGGATTTATGGTTTTCTCTAGCTAAAGTTGGTTTAGAGAAAAAAAAAATTAGAACCCAGTAGAATAGTAAGGTCAATACTACCATCCAGGTGAAAGAGAATTAAGCTTAGGGAGAGTTAATTAGGAAAGACAAGAAGGAAAAGACTATGAAAAATATTTAGGTAAAATCAGCAGGTATTGATATTTAGTGGTTTTTAGGGGGAGGAGGAGGGAGGGAGCATATCTAAGGATAAATCCTGGATTTTTGTGTTTGACCCAGCAGGTGGTCACATCCAAAATACTGCCTTAAACTTTTCCAATACAATATTTCATTGCTTTTCATTTCTTTTCAATTATTTCCTTATGAAATATTTTTTAATTACATAAAAAACTATAGAGAACCAAACAACAAACAGCCTTTTTTATTTTTTATTTTTTTTATAAATTAATTTTTATTGGTGTTCAATTTACCAACATACAGAATAACACCCAGTGCTCATCCCGTCAAGTGTCCCCCTCCGTGCCTTTTTTAAAGCATCTGTCTACTTCCTGCCCTCCCTGAACTCCTACTCCACTTTAACCTCTAATAAAATAGTTTCCTAAATTTTAAACTTATTATTCACATGTAAGTCTCCCTACATTTACTGTAAATGTATATATTCCTAAAAAATAACTAATATAGTTATACATACTTTTAAACTTTACGTAATTGGAAACATCACATGCATACTTCCACAAATTGCTTTACTCCTTCAAATATATGTGTTTGAGATTTCGCAGTGCTTATCTACATGGATCTATTTCATTTCTTGTTCTTTTAAAGTTTTACTCAGTATTCCATCAAATATATATCTCACATTTTTATACGTCATATTTTTTGTCAGAAAGTTATTCCATTTTTCCCCACCATAAACAATATTGTTATGAATTTTCTTATGGACTTCTAGGAGAATATTACATTCTATTGCTGGGTCAAGGTGGATGTGGAACAACACATTTACTAAACACTGTTAAATTCCTCTCTATGGCCCAGTTCAAAAAGGGTGTTGCCTGTGTTCTCCTCTAGGATTTTGATGGAATCTTGTCTCACATTTAGATCTAATGCCATTATATAATTCAAAACCAAATCAACAAGATATAAGTGATCTTGGATCTGGATGTGCCACAACCTTGCTAAGATTTGTATTGTCGATTTATTAAATTTTTTCTCATACGATTATCATAAAAAAATCTTATTTTGATTTTAACATGCATTTCTCTAAGCATAAGTGCAGTTAAGATGCTTCTTATATGCCTATCAAATCATCTGGCTTTCCTCTTTTGGAATTGCCCACACATCTACATTCTCCACTTTTCTATTCTTTTTGTTTTTGAGTTACTGATTTGTAGGAGTTTGCTGTATACACAGGGGAGACTATTGACAGATTTTGAGAAAGAAAGAGAGAAGACAGAAGGAATTTAAGATCCACAGAAATAGACCGTTTTTTTTCTATTTATTCATTGATACATCTAGAATATCTAGAAAAGTGTCTGATATATAGTAAATATTCAGTAAATATCTTTTTTTAGTAAATATCTTTTGAATGACAAAATGTTTTTACCCATATGTTGCAGCTTAACTTTTACATTTTTAGATTATTTCGGTGAAGAGAAGTTTATGTTTATTTACTTTAGCAAAGTGTGTTAGGAAAACATTAATGTGGTATTCCTATTCAGCCAATGCTATTCTTTATGTGTTGATTTAGGAAACCAAATTTCCTTCCATTATTGACTCCTTCATTCAAATTACATACGGGAAAAATGAAAGTAGAAAATGCTCATATAATTCTTAAAATCCCTAGGACACTCCCACATATATATGGACTTTACACATGCCACTTCAAAGAAAAGTTCAAGGATGGTGTTTGCAATTAATGAAGCCAAAATGATTGGTAAAACAATTAGCAAAAAAATAACATTAGACTAACTCATACCTTACACCAAAGAATACACCTATATATGAAAGGCTATTTATAACAATATAGAAGGATATTTTTATGACCTTACAGAATGGCAATATCTTCTGGAATGACACTAAAAGCACTAGTCATTTAGCCTATTGCTAAATCATATTAAATTTAAGAATACTTAGAGACACCTTTAAAATAGCATTTTAAAAAAAGATATATCATAAAGTGAGAGAAAATAGTTGCAACTGTAGACTTCTGTAGAACAGAAAACTCAGAAAGTTTTTCTTTTTTGCCTTCATGATAACTGTCTAAAAGGATTTAGTTGGAGAAGAACCTGTCCCAGGAAGGAAGCTATAACCATAATTAACCATAATATAATATGAACTAGGTATGGTAGAAAGGAACTTAGCAAGGCCTGTTTGATCAACGTCCTCTATGTCCCATTTTTTCTGAATGGCCCAGCAAATATTCGTTTATCATTTACTCTTTCCATTCTTTCTATGAATTGCCTTCCATCTCTTTGCAGCCCCAGACCCCTACCCACTTCTTCTCAATCTACAATGATATATATACTTCATTTTACCTATCTTTGGAATCTCTCATGTTTATGTGGATTCCCCATGCGTGCGTATGTAATTAAATCCAATTTTCTGTCAATCTGTCTCATGTCAATTTAATTCTTAGAGCCAGAAGAATCTTGAAGGATAAAATAATTTTTTCCTCCCCAACACAATATTTGTAACCAACAAGTACTAATATTCAAAATATAAAAAAGAATTTCAGGGATCCCTGGGTGGCTCAGTGGTTTAGCCTTTGACCTAGGGTGTGATCCTGGAATCCCGGGATCGAGTCCCACATTGGGCTCCCTGCATGGAGCCTACTTCTCCCTCTGCCTGTGTCTCTGCCTCTCTCTCTCTCTCTCTCTCTCTCTCTCTACTGTCTCTCATGAATAAATAAATAAAATCTTTTAAAAAATAATTTCTGCAAAACAAATTAGAAAAAGATTGACAACAGAACAAAAAAACAGCATTTACAAAGATTAAATTCGGTGGTTATTAAATATATGTAAAGTGTTTAATCTCTTTATTATTAAGAAGAGGAAGTAAATTTAGGCCACAATAAGATAGGACTATCTACCTAGTAACTGGGTGGCCAGTTGAAAACAATACTAATATTGACAAAGATGTAGAGCTAGAAAAAGACACTTGAAGTCCTGATGGGTATGTAATTTGATAAGACCATTTTGAAGTTCAGCTTTATCTAATAAATTTAATATAAATATTCTCTGATATACATTTCCATTACTTTCCATTCCTTACAAAAACATCTTCTCATTTGCAGTACTTACATGAATAGGAGTGTTCATAGCAGCACTGTTTATTATACATAAAACTGGAATAAGCCCAAATATCCATGGAATAAGCCCAAATATCCATCAAAAAAATTTATCAGTAAGTCATTGTGTATACCTAGCAATGAAAATAAATGAACTATAGGTAACAACACTGATTAATCTCAAAATATAAATACAAGTATAAATATGAAATAGTGAGCAAAATATAAGACCCAAAAGATCTATAATAATAATATATAATGCAATTTATATGAAGTCCAAATGTAGTATTTTCCTTGAATAAATAGGGTACCTCCATTTGATATAAGTTTCCTTTAGTCTTTTATATATAATTTTCTATGAAGATTTATATAGATTTAGCAGTTGTTGTCTTAGGGTATTTTTGAGACACATTTTATTCTTCTTTGAAATGCCATCATTTAAAAACTTACATTTATTTATTTTTTTCTTGGTTCATAGGAATTTGATTTCTTTTTACATTGCACTAATAGCAAGCAATCATTTTTCACAAGTTCTAATTATCTTTATGTATTTACGTTTTATAAGTAAAAGGTCATCTCTTTATAAATAATAGCTGTCTGATTTTTTCATTTCTAATCCCTTTCTTTTATTTTGCTTTATTTTATGTATCTATATCTTTTTTTCTGTTTGAGATGTCAGAACTTTAAAGCAATGAAAAATTAATCTGGTGATAATAAGCATTTGATCTTTTTTCCTAATTAAAATGCTTCTATTTTTCAAATCTCTATATTTAGAACTTTTAACCTTTAACTATGTTACATATGAAAAATGAACTATATTTTTCATGTGTTATTTTATTTCTTCAATTATTAACAACTTTGAATAAATTTCCAGTGTTTATCAATTCCTTTCATTATCTTTTAAGAGTTGCCTGTTTTTCTCTTGGGTCAATTCTTTTTCTTTAGAATTATTTAATTTATTTTAAATCTACTTAGTTTTTGTTTGTTTTTTTTTCTTTTTGTCTACAAACTGTGGCATCATACATGATAAATAATGATACAGTGATGTATCATACAAATGTGATTCATTATTTTATGGAGCTTTTAGTCTAACAGTGATAACACTTCTACATTTGGGAAATTAGCAGTATCAATCATATGTTTGTTGTAAATAATTTTCTCAAGTTGTCTTTTGTGTATTTTATATCTTGCCCTTGTCTTCTCATCCTCCCTCTCTCCTTACTCCTCCTTCTTTCCTGTCATTTCTTTCCTCTTCTTCCTCAACCCTTCCTTCCATCTCTTATTTCATTTATTCTCTCTAACCTTCTCCAACTCTTTCCTCTTTTATTTCCATTAGCTACCATTATCTTTCCCTATTGACCTTTCACTCACTTGTGTTCTATATATAAATGAAATTTATCAATATTTTTCTATATGAATTCTGGGTTATAAGTTATTCTTAGAAAAATCTACTCTATGATAAAATCTGATTATCAAGTATTAACATCTTATGTAAATCATTGTAATTAACAATGGTTATATTGGAATATATATCTGGAATTTAGATGTATACTAATGTTATAAAGGATGTAAGCCAATCCTTTATAACATTAGTATCGTTTAACTCATTTTTGCTACATTATTTGAATTCTGCTTTCAATTTTCATATCTATTTGGGTCTCGTGCTAAGTCTACTTTGTCTTATTAATCTTACATGATTCTCCTTGTGCCTGCCCCTTACATTTAACTAAATTCTGAAATAGATCTTAATACCTGGCAGCATGCTTTTGCTTTCATTACTCAATTTTCAAGTCTTAATTTTTTAAAATTCCATATTTGTTCTTATACACATCCTTTAGAATAATAAGGTTATCAAATAAATCTCAAAATGCCATGCTGCAGTGACTTTACTTTTTATTAATGGATAAATATGGTCTAAATTGACATCTTTTCAAACTTGCATTTGTCTAATCAAAAACAAATACAACAGGGGTTTTATTATCTAGCAATACAGATGATTAGATGTTCAGAGAAATTTTCTAGGTATAAAATAGCTAAAACTGTTCAATGGACAGTTTAAAAATATATAGTTAGCTTAGTAAAGAAAAAGAATATTTTCTGAAAAAAAATGTGAGAATGCACAAGTTCAGACAGACAAACAATTGTTAAAGCTTGCCTTTGTCCTGGGGATATTGGATTGTTCTTGGTAGTTTAGCACAGTTGGTTTACCACTCCAGAGCTAAGAGATAAAGTCTTTTAAAGTCCATGCATAATGACAAGTCTATCTGATAGGAGACCCCTACATAAAACCTGAACCCTGAGAAAGATAACTCACAGTGAATGAACAAGGAAAAACAAAAACAAAGCAAATGCTTACTCTCAGAAGATGTGAATGTATCTAGGCATGTGGAGAGTAGAAGGAATAGAAAGGAAAAATATCCCCCTGGGGTTTCCCAACCGAAAGTCTGATCTCATGCTTATGTAGAGAAAGAACTCACTCTTCCTTCACAACCTAAAAATATGGCAAGGAGATAATTTAGATTAAAAAGACCCCAGATAGGAATGCCTCTATGAGTCTAGAGACACAAACACAAACTGTCCCTGGGGAAATGAACTAACTAACTAAATAAATAAAACTAAATCCAGAATTTAAAGGTCAAGTTTCAAGGATTATTAACTCACAATGAATACATAAGAAACAAGTAGACAGGACCAAGATTAATCATTAATATTAAATAACAGAATCAGACAGAAGCACTGCTGATATTCAACTATGAGACAAAGCACAAATAATTGATTTTAATATATTAAAATGTTTATAAAGTATAACTAATCCAGAGGCTATTAATAATAGTCTTTTGAAAAAAATTAAACATTTCAAGAAAGTTTAAGAGCTCAAAAGAATTAAATTTAGAAATTTAATAGCAGTTTAAACATGGAGTTACACAAAGTCAAAAGGAGAGTGAAGCAATTTGAAGATAGGTGCAAGTTAAAAGCCAAGAAGGACTAAGTGATATAAACCATGGAAGAAATACTAAACTACATAATAAAATAACAAGTGTTTTTTAAAACATCTGTCTACTTAGGATTCCAGAGGAACTAGAATAATGAGATCAAGAACATACCTGAAATATAATTAAATATTTTCCACTCTAGCACAAAGATAGGAATAGTATTTTCAGGAATCTCTAATACTCGTAACGTTGGCAATTTAAAATATTAGAGTAAAATCAAATAACATGACATTAAAGAGATGAACCAAAAAAGCAGCCAACATTTAAAAACAAATAGTTTACTTACCAAGAATGAGACAGACGATTTTGCAACAATAAAAAGATAAGCCTTTGAAAAGTAGAATAATATCTATAATGTAAGACAAGAAAATAATTCTCAGGACATATTTCAAGAGCAAATTAAGAATTCAGACTTAAAAATTGGAAAGATTTACTAAAAAATTTTTAAAATATATTCAAGAAAAATACCAGAATAGAGGAGATGAAAAAGGAAGAATAATAGAAAAATATATATGGCTATGATAAGAAAAATTATTAAACAAAACAAGCATAAATACAATAAGTATCTAATTTTTGGACTTACAGTTTACAAGATGGAACTTAGTCACTCAATTGCAATAGCATTTCATTCAGGAGAAAATACAGCCCACACTTAAAGTATTCTAATATCCTTGTATTGTTTAGAAGACCAAAAACCTGTTTTGATCAACTATATATAAATTTTGTTAAGCCAATTTTTAAGGATAGGTAGTACCAGTATGGAAAGAGGATATAAACTTCAAGCTAATGAAGAGAAATAAATAATGAAATTGAAAAGAAAAATATTGGATCTAAGGAAAATGAACATTAATTATAGGACAAGGATACATGTCTTTCTCCAGTGTTTCAGTGGGGCTCCATCCCTGGCAGACAAACTGTCTCTTGCTTTGCTCTATTTCCTTTGCCTTTTCAGTCTAAATTGTGGCCTACAAGGTGAGGCAGCCAGACCCCACCCTCGGAGCCAGTTTTCTTACGAGTTTGAGTTTCCTTCCAATTCTCTGTTCAGCTCTCAGATGAAGCTTAAATCACTAATGTTTAAATCACTTGGCATGAGTGTCACCAAGTACAGGATACAGAGAAACCTAGAAATGTAGAAACTTTTTACCTATGTTTTTTGAAATATAAAGATCCAACCACAGCATGAGAGTCTTACTGTAAAAACTTTAATAAAATTGCCCATGGGGAAATGACACTTGGATTTATTAGGTGAGTAATATATCAAAGAGGTGACAGTAGCACCACCCTGAAAAGAGTAAATCATCAGGTGGGACCATTTGGCAAGGACCAACTGTGCCTGAATGTGATGATGAGCCATGTCTTTACAGCAGAATAAAGTACCCTGCTGGGTTGCATCGACTTTTGTGTCTTCCATAAGCAAGAAGAAAAAGAAACAAACTCCATAGAAACCTGCAAAAACTCAAGCCTAGTTTCCCAAGTTTGTTTATTTTCTTGTTCTTGCTGGCTTTTAATATAATATAATCATCCAAGAATTTTCGCACTGAATTATCTTTGTTTTTGCTATTTCCTATGTAGATTTCTGACCAACTGGCTTCTCCAAGAACAGGTTCTGAAATCTAATCTTTATTTCCTTGACTGTTTACCTTGTTGTTTTAGCCCTACTATTCAACTTTGGTCTTTCCAGCCCATTCTGTTCATGGTATCAGTAAAGTGGTGGAGAGTTCTAGAGATAGAGCCAAACTGCTTGGGTTGAGTTCCGACTTTTGCAACATACTAGCTGTGTTGTGTTTAACATTTGGGCAAACACCGAATCTCTGTAAAATCCATTTTCTCATAAGAACAATAGAGAAAAATAATCTGAACCAGAAAAACAAGCAGAAAATGGAAAACAGTTATAGACATGCAGTTCACAGAAGAAAAACTACCAATTCTCCAACACATAAATTAGAAATAGATTCCTTCTTTTAGAGATGCATTTTTTTCCTTAGGTTGTTAGAAATTATAGATACTGGTAATATCTTGTGTGGGGATACAAGAGAACAAGAACTCTAATAAATTTTCATGGAGAATGAAAAATAATTCTAGCTTTTTAAAAATAGTATCTCTCCAAAGAGATATTTTTAAAATGTACTTTATAGAAATATTTGCATGTGTATAATATATACGTAATAGGATGTTGATTGAAAATTTCATTATGTTTGCAAAATTTTGAGAATATCCTAAATCCATCAATCATAGAATATAATATAATCATGCTACATATTATGAAAATAATATTTTCCTAATATATTATGAAATAGAAAATCAGGTCATAGAATAATACATAGGTACAGTATATGCAACATACAAGAACATGTAAATAAGCACAGTTTATATTTAGTCATTCTCAGTGGTATGGTTAATTTTTTTAGAATTGAAATACAACCATAATGATTGGTAAATCGCTACTTTCCTAAACTCTGCAGGTCAAAGCAATTGGGTATGGCTCAGTTATTTAATTCAATGCTTCCCAAACTTCCACTGATCAGAAAATTCCATAAAACTAAATACTGAGGGATCCCTGGATGGCGCAGCGGTTTAGCGCCTGCCTTTGGCCCAGGGCGCGATCCCGGAGACCCGGGATCAAATCCCACGTCGGGCTCCCGGTGCATGGAGCCTGCTTCTCCCTCTGCCTGTGTCTCTGCCTCTCTCTCTCTCTCTGTGACTATCATAAATAAATAAAAATTAAAAAATAGTTCTTTAAAAAAAAAAAACTAAATACTGACATAGACTTGCCAAAATTTATTTCACTGAATTAAGCCATTAAGACATCAATAATGTAATTTCACCATCAGTTTCTTCAAGAAAATATTTCAACACCAAAATAGTAAAACAATACCTATCTAGGAAAAAAAAATCTTTAACCTGAAAAAAATGACTTTCAGAAAAAATAGACAATTTTATTCTAGTTTTTTCTATTCCCATAGGAAATTTGGTCATAGATCTTGTCATTTATGAAATAATGATTTAGATATCTCCTTATTTGTGTCAATATCCAACAACTAGAGAAGCATTTGTGCAGCTGGAGAAATGTAAGCTGAAATTCACACATCCACTGAGATAGAAACGTAGGCAACATGTGAATGAGAAGATGAATTTTAATCTCAGAATCAAAACTTGCCTTGCCAATAATCCATGCCACTAATTCCCAACTCATGCTGTCGACTGGAATTACCTAGATAGCTTTAAAAGAAATGTGATACATTAATCCCATCTCTAGAGATTCTGAGTCTCTTGGTCTGGTGTGGGGCCAAGCTTAGGTATTTAAGAATTCTTTGTGTGATTCTAATGACCAGCTAGTCTTGAGTCAGTGGTCAAATTTTTTAATATGCATAATGAAAAACAGTAAATTAATAGAGTGAATTGTAAGCATTCACTTTGAGAAATATGCTTGAAAAACAAAAAATAAACAGAAAACAATAAAAACACGAGTTTTTCACAAATCATATCCAAACATCTCATTTTGTCCTAGTAAACCAGGGATCAGATCATTTAAATTACTAAGAGTCACAGAGCTACATTAAAACATTGATATCATTGTCAAGTCTATACATAAACTTTTACCCTGCCTTTGAAGATGGTATTTCTTCTAAATATTATGATTATAAAGGTAATTTTAATTATATAATTAAATATACATGTAATTATAAACATGATTATAATTTATGGAAATTGATGCAGTATCTCACATACTAAGTTTAAGGTGAAAATACACGGGTTCCTTATCAAAAAGTAGTACTTATTCTTTATGCAAGAGGTGTGTTAAGATAGGTCAGAGGTGTATTTCCTGAGTGGTTAGAATTTGGAGACAAATATAAGACCTATAAAACCAAAGTGTAGTTGAGAACTGTTCTCTTTCCTCAAAACATACAAAAAAATTTTAGGGGGTATTTCTTAAGATGTGATACTATAAATTACACCCCTATTAGTGTTGTAGAATAGTAAAAAATGCAGATTCATTGTCTGGAAACAAGGTCTAGAAAGTTGTCTATGTTACAACCGCCTCATGTTTCTTATTCAAACCAAAATTTGGAGACCATTATTCAAGGTCTGAATCAGGTGATCCCAGAGCAGACTCTAAAAGCCACAGTTCTGTCTATGATACATCTTTCTTTTATTTGCCTGTTGTGTTCACATGGGAGTTAGAAGGACTATTGAGCACAGGGCAACACTTCTGAGCAGGGTTTTAAGTAAACCACTGTAGTGTGATTCATACTGAGAAGTGATGCCTCCCAGTTCCCTTACATAAAGTAGCTGGTGCTGAGTAGGGAGATTAAGGGAAGAAAACACCATCCTCTAATCTTTTCTAGACTTTCAGACTCCTGCCACCCAGAACTCCTCCTATCCTGCCAAAATAGAGATTAACACGCTTTACTGATACACAATTCTCATTTTCCTGTGGCTTTTAAAATTCATATTAGGACTTGGTCTTTGAGTACCTGTTCTCTCATCTGTAGCTCCTGTACATCTATGTGGATAGTAAGGAATTTCTAACATTGCAAGACTATTGCAGAAATAGCTATATTGAAAATGGGAAAATACTACTCCAGGAAGGCATACAATCATTACAATGGAAAGATCAAGCCCAATTTGATTGCAGTTTGCTTAGAATTTCTGGAATACCTTTATATCTATAATCATTTTTGACAGGTAGAAAATAAATCATACAAGTGTTCAGAAGAAATTAATTTCCCTTTTTTCACAATCAAGGCAACAGTGTCTAATATTAATTCCCCAATCAATGTTTACTCTAATCAAATGAATATCTACTAGGTTTCCAAATATATAATTTTTATCCATATTTTCCATATTTCCTCTGCCTTCCTAAATTCAAATTGCTTAGAGTCCAGCTTATTCTTACCTGGATGCAGTTTCCACTGTGTTTTTCCATTAAAATTGAGAGACTGGTGTTTCTGTCTCCTGGAAGGAGGAATCTACAGGAAGAACTCCAATATATATACATCTTACACATCTCTCTTAAGAGATTTAAGAAGTAGTTATGTGGTGGTTGTAGGAGATTCTACAATAGGCTAACAGAATTAACTATAAACTGGTTTTTATTTCTAGAAATGAACTTAGTAATATATGTTAAAAGACTTATAACCATCTATACCCTTTATACTAGTAAGATCACTTTTAAAAGTTGGCATTAAAGAAATAGAGGCTATCAACATTGTAATTGGAAAGATGTTCATTCAAATTGGTACTTTATAAGAAAGCTATTGAAAACATCTAAATATTCAACATCAAAAACACCTATATAAATTATGGTTCATTTATTTTAAAGATAGTTAACTTGTAAAAATATGTTTTTAATAATACTTAACCAACTGATTATTTCTTTCAACTTAATATAAATAAATATGACATAGAAAGTTATAATTTATCCTAATCTTGGAAAGAGTGTGTATATGCTCCACTCTCTTCTGGGCTCTGGGAATATAGCAAAAACCCAAATGGACAACTCTATTCAGGTCATTTATATTCTACTAAGATGGAAAGGTGAAAGATTGGGAACCATACAATCACCAAATAAAACTACAAATAAAGAATATAAGAAAGTCGTTAAGAGAATAGATCTTAAATGTTATCACACACATGCAAACAAATGGTAGTTCTGTGAGGAGATGTAGGTGTTAACTAATCTTATTGTGGTAATCATTTTGCAATATATACATGTATCATATCATATCATGGTAAGTCTCAAGCTTACATATGTTATTTGTCAATAACATCTCAGTAAAGCTGGAAAATAAAAAAATAAAAAAATCCAGTGTCTGAATTTCAGGTACGCAGAAGCCACTGTGAAAGAAATTATACATAGGCATACATGCAGTTAAAAGATTCTAAGGGAAACATAACGAAGTATCTCTTAATATGAGTAATTACAGATAATTTATATTTTTTATGTACAAGATTTCTGAGCTTGATTTCTGAGCATTTTATTTTAGGTCCCAAAATAATTAAAAGTGAAAAAGCAAATTGACTTTATAGTAGACTGGGGGAAAGATGCCTTCAGAATTCCTATCCTCAGACCAAACACATTCCAATAATCAACTTTAGTAATGCACAACTCAATATCCAGACATAATCAGCCACTTCTTTTAAGGTAGTGTTTTAGATATCAAATGAGTTCAAATGAGAGATGGGTTAGGAGAAGTCTTAAGATAAAGAAGAGAAGATTGAACAGAATGGGTCTCCAAACTCTTGAAGCCTCTCCTTTAAAGGTGTCTTAACCATAGGAAACCAACTAAAGGTTGCTGGAGGTGAGGTGAGTGGGGGATGGGGTAATTAGGTGATGGACATTAAGGAGGAAATATGATATAACGAGCACTGGGTATTATATGTAACTGATGAGTAACTGAACTCTACCTCTGAAACTAATGATATACTATATGTGAATTAATTGAATTTAAATAAATTAAATTTGAAAATAAAGGAGGTGTGATCTTACACCATTTGCTTCATGAAGCCAAGAAATTAACATTAAAAATAAAACTGAAGCCCTGTAAATTCTAATCTCTTTCTGAGACTCAAGGGTGCTAATTAACTGAAGAGACTGAAAGAGTATAAACTCTGTAGGAAGAGACTTTAGCCTGCACACAGATATGCCAATTTTGTATTCCCCATGACACAAGGGTTAGTCTTACACCACTAATTCTCAGCCACTTTTACCTCCCTTTCATGTCACCGTCATCTTGTAGTATGTAAACTGAAACTTGTTTACATCTACCCATGGCTTCCTCTTACATATTTACCATAACTAACAACTTACCAAGTCACTATAACATTCTCATTACAGCCCTTCCTTATCCTATTCTGCTGTTGATCTCATGGGTTAAGATTCTTCTGTTTGGGTTTAGATGTTATCCTTATACATTCCCTACTGCTAAGTTTTTCATGAACCATCTTTCTGAAGTGCACATCTCATTACTTCATTCTGTTTCTTCATACAATTTGATAGTTTCCCATTACCTAGAATTGCTTTTTGCAAACTTTTAAATTTTAGGTTGATAAATGACAAGTGCTAGCTTAGTGCAATGACTAGCACCTAGTAAGTGCTCAACAAATATCAACTCTTTTTTTACATCAAATAATTTCCAGACCTCCTCTATATTACACTGATTATGGTCATTTCTATTCATCAAGAAAATGAGTATTGAGAAAATAAAAATGAAATCCTGTAATGAATTTGCATTAATCTTGGAAGCACTTATATACATTTGAGAAATAATAAAATAGGCACGTATATACAACATAGTTCATGGATAATGCTTGGTGAACCTATGAACTCTGTGTTCAGCCCCTACCTCTAAACCACTCTACAGTCCAAATAAAAGAATCTTTAGATCGTAGAGTAGTGCCACAATTTCTTAACATGTTATCATAATCCCTACCCAGTTATGCTATAATCTTCCAAGCCTTCTCTACCCCCATTTCCTTTCCACAATATCTTATCTCAAGGATGTTATGATTTGTCTCTTTTACCCTTCATCTAAGATCCCACTGAATTTATGCTTATGGATCTCATCATCTTATACATTTATCATGTGTTTATTTATATGTCTTTCTTTACTGTAGAGTCCACTAGAGCAGGATTATGTCTTTTATAATTCCAAATATTAACGCATTATCACTTCCTGACCCATTCAGTATTTGGGCTACATGGCTGTTTTTTACTCAGGAATTTTTGGACTCAAACAAATAACATGTGGGGTGAGGGGAGCCAATTGGATGGCCCAGTAGGTTGTGTCCAACTCTTGATTTCAGCTCAGGTCATAATCTCAGGGTGGTGAAACTGAGTTCCATGGCATCAAGCTCTGCACTCAGTAGAGATTCTGCTTGAAATTCTCTCTCTCCTTCTGTCCCTCCCCTGACACACACACACACACACACACACACACACACACTCTCTCAAATGAATAAATAAATCTTTAAAAGATATATATACAGCCTATGTGTGGCACCTGGGTGGCTCAGTCAGTTAAGCATCTGACTTCAGCTCAGGTCATGGTCCCAGGGTCCTGGGATTGAACCCTGCATCAGGCTCCCAGCTCAGCAGGGAGTCTGCTTCTCCCTCTTCCTCTGGCCCTGCTTGTGCTCTCTCTCTTTTGCTCACTCTGTCAAAAAAAATAAAAAATAAAAAATAAATAAACTTAAAAAAATATATACAGCCTGTGAAAAAAATTATTCAAGCAAGTATTAGAAAGATGAATTTAAATGTTTTCAATTCAGACCATTTCTCACCTAGGATATTCATTTCTTCTAGATGTTAGGGAAGTAACTGTTTAATTTTATGGCTAGAATACACACTTAGTGATTATGAAAATGTCATCAAGGGACAACTTGGATCTGCTTACCAATATCTGTGTCCAATATGACTTGCTATGATGCTAATGGCAGTTTTGCTTTTTGCCAAAATTGTGCATTTGCCCTGATCCTTTTAGTTGGAAGCAATAGATTGCTGAGAAAATCAAATCTCTGATAAGATTCAGAAATAAAATGTATTGAATAATTTATGGTTTTAGTTAAGTTCTTACTATTTATTCTTCATTACAAAATGACCGCATACAATTTGACGTTTATATAACATAATTAATAGCACCTGCCCTAGGAAGTTTGGCACAGCACAGCCTTCCATGAACCCCAATATAGCCATACACAGCATGAACTCCAAGTATTGAATGTCCCTCTGGAAAAAATAGACAAAGACTGATAATACATTTGAAACATACTTTCCCTCTGGAGTTTATGCAGAGTCAACAGAAAAGTCATCAGAAAAATATCTATACTTTGAAATCACTGATGGGTATACATTCATCCATCATTAAATAAATTGTTACTCTAAGAAAAAAATGCAAAGACAATATATTTTGAACATTTTTGAGCAAAGCACTGAGAGGAATCTATAGAAAGGAGGGTAATACAAATAGTCAGAACCAGTGTGAGAGATAGTCTCTAACCTCATGGGATATTTAGTCTGTTGGTAGCTCAATATGGACTCTCTCCACTCCCCCACTTCTCATTTATTCTCAGTATCTGACATCCAGTTTTGGCCCCTATTTGATGGGAGACATTGTTACTTACCTGCTTTAATGTCTGTTCTGATTCTTTTTCCAATCGTATGAGAATTTTAATCTTTATCTGGTTTATCATTCAAGGGACAAAAAAATAATATATTACTAGGAAAGTTTAGGGACAGGAATCATTAGAGATTCTTTACAATTTTATTTTTTTTTCAGGAGTGGCTAATTGACCTTTAGATAATGTAGGTAATGGATTTTGTGATTTGATATGAAGGACACCTCTAAAATGGAACCCTTGCCTAAAATTCCCTTTGTACTTTCCCAACATTTTGTCACTGTGACTGAAATGTCACCACTATTGATATATTCCATGGCTTTTACAATGCATACAACTGTTCAAATTCAAATAAATATGGGTTTGTTATTTTTAACCTTCACCAGCAATAACATACAATCTCTTATTGATAGAAGAAACAAATCTAATTGGTAGAATGGAAGAAAATTAGAGATATTCTGAGAATTCCTAATCCTACCGAATAAATTAAGAAAATGAGTTGAAAACATACCTATAGCTATATTTCTTATATTGGAAATAGAAGATCTTTGCCCAGGCATTCACTAAGGAAAAAAAATCTAAAATTGGGATATAATGATATTCCTTTCCTAAAATAAAATCTTTCTCTGTATATACTTTGGGAAATTGAAGTATTAACAATAACAGTGGGGAAGAATGGGGTCTCAGGATTTTATTTCAGCCTGAGAATCTAGAAGCCTAGGAAGCGATGTCTACTGAAAAATCTGCTTTCAGTATAATCATTTAGAATAGGAAGATAAGCCCTCTGTCAGACTTGTAGAGTGAAAGTGCTTCTATTTTAGAAGAAGAATTCTTTTTTATCACTTACATATTTAAAGAAGGGATTTGCAAAGATGTATTATGCTGATAATTTTAGGGTCTGAAGAATATATTCATGAATTTAATAAGATCCATTGAAATGAGGATCAGATTTATACTTGAAAGAATGAATGATGAGCAAAAGATGATATATAATTATGAGCTAAATGAGCTGCTTTCAGGCAAATACGAGATTAAGGCTAGTCAGACTCCATCCTCAAGGATTTTAGACCTGTTTAACTCAGAATATACTCAGGATATATGTTTTTTCCATCTAATCCACCTCCTTCATGTTCTTTTTAAGTTTCTAGCATGCATATCTAACCCTTATGCTCTTCAATAACATACACTTCACCTTCAATAATATCAATGTTCATGTTTTTCTCTGGTAGAAAGTGGTCATCTGAGAATCACAGAATCTATAATAAGGAATAGACCTAAGTGCCATTTGTACTGCATCTGAAGTGCGTAAAAAAAAAGTCAACATGAATTGCTTTGAAAGTCTGAAGAAAACTATGGACTCCCCCTTTTCTGAATAATCACATGTGTCTGGGTGTGGATGTGTGTAGATACACACGAACACACACACTCCATACACACATCACACACATATATACACATACATATATCACACACACTACACACACATATACACACTTTACACACATACCACACATACATACACCACACATACATACACCACACATACCGCTCGTACACATATACACATGTACACACACACATACCCATTTGATACAACTACTTCGTTGACAAATTTCCTGAAACCCTTCTACAAATTCCTTGGATTCCCAGATTCCAAGAGAATAACTCTAATTTTAGGGATTTTACATCTTCTCAAAGTCTTCCACTACTATTTTATGCCTGAATAGCCTCAAACTGTTGTCCTTTGTTTCTGCAATTTAAATCTTACATTATCAAAATCTAAAATTGCCCCTTAGAAATAGAACATGAATTTCTCCACCTGTTGAAAACCTAGTTTTCTCTTGATATTGTTTAACTTGATATTGTTTAACTTGATATTGTTTAACTTGATATTGTTTAAAAAATTGTAACATTTTTTAACTTTTACATTTTTTGATATGACAACAATGGCACAGTAATAACTGCTATATTTCATAATTTTAATACATTAACTTTAAAGAAAAAATTGTCAACCATATTAAATTACAGAAAGAACAAATTTTTAAAAGATAATCAATTCAGAATTGTGGAGTTTGATAATTGAAGGAAGCAATGTATCACAAAGGAATGATCAGAGGACAGAGAATCAGGAAATCAAATTATAATTCTTAATTATACAGTCACACACTAGCAAAGTCTGTCTAGAAATTCTAAAAAGTTTGGAAGACTTTATTACTTTTCTTTCTTCTTTCCTTTTCTCCCCTTCCTTCATTTTTTTTCTTTTTTTCAGCCTATGGTAGTAGCCTTTAAATATAATAATATACAAAAGCCCAAAATACAAGGTAAAAGTGGCATTTTATTAGTATAGCCCTATTTTGCATGTGCTGAAAACCATCATCTTACAACATTGACTTCATTAATATAAATATTTGAAATAAAGAATTATGGAAAGTGTTATAGTTTTATTAACGTTAAAAGTGATACCCTTTGAATAAAAGGTTAGCAAATTCTCTAAAGCACATGATAGACTGATAAAATGGCATGTTCAATTTGTTTAGCCTTTTGTCTGATATGAAAGCTCAGATAGACGGAAATTCCAAATCTGAATCCCAGCTCTGCCTCTTGTAAGCCATGTGACCTCTGACAAGTCATTTAAACTTCCTAATTTTCTGTTTTTTCTTTTAAATGAAGAAAATCCTATCTTTCTAGTATGATGTTAATATTAGACAAATGTCAAAAGGGATCAATCAGCTCAGTGTTTAATACACAATAGTGAGGCAAAAACAAAACACTTCCTTTCCTCTTTGAAACAGTCACTTCTATTTTCTCAGTTTAAATTTCAGAAAATGTAAAGGAAGATGTTATACTAACTCCTCTATCCAAAGAAGTTCAGAATCCTTCAGCTAGTCAACTCCACAGCTAATCTGGGCTCTTGTACCTGGCCTACACTGCTGGCATATGTGCTACTTCCTTTAGCACACCAATATCACGAGAGACGCAGAACAAATCAAGTTCCCATGCACTTTATCAGTGTCTGTAAGTGGCAGGAAGTACTGCAGAAACTGATACTAAAAACTAGACAAAGCTTTGGTTTCTTTAAATATCTAGGTAAGGAAGAAGTCAGGGCAGAATCAGCATACAGCACTTTTCATGGATTTCCATTTCTCCATCATTATTTCAACAACATTCGAAAACACACAGAATTACTTACTATCAGAACTCAGCTCCCTTTGATTGGAGTGATTCCTGGACTAATTTTTCTTCTGCTGAAAGTTAATTTTAAGCATCAACCTTTGTCAGCCATGATTCAGAGATCAGTCTGCCCTTTAGAGATTCCACAAAGAATAGTTGCCCAATACTGGAAACTAGAGAGATCATTCAGCTCTAAGATATGGTAAAAATTCCTGTGGTTTGAAAACCAAGGCTTTCATGTGGCTTCAGGATGCCCTTTGCCTGCTGATTCTTTTGGGAAGTCTATATGACTCATTGCCTGGTAGGACATTTCATGCCCTCACCAAATTGTTGGTACATAATGATCAAATGAATGTAAGTATCATTGCTGCATACCTAGGCCTGATATCAAGGTGAGGAAAACTTAATGTGAATACAGAATAGGATGGGAGAGGAGCAGTTTTGTGTGGTAAGATCCAAAACTTCATTGGAATAGAGTAAATGAAGAACCCAGAACCAATTTGTCATTAGTAGAATCGCTATGGACTTTAGGCTAAGTACTGAAGGTCTACCACTCAAATCAAGTCTAAGAAAATACTGATATCCTAGATAAAGTGGAGGCAGAAAATGAAAGAGATGAAGTGAGAGAAAATTAATAATAGAAATTTAGTGTTTGCCTAGCCTTGGGAAAGTTACCCTTTTGAAATTCAAATTAAAATTTATCAATTTATTTTTAGTCTTTAAAGTAAATTTGACAGATGATCTGTGAGTTGTTTGTTTTGTTGTTTTGCTCAACTTCACCTTATTTTAGGTCTCTTCTGTGTCAATGACTTAGAAATTATTCCTTTTACCTGAAAATTATTTTCTTTTGGCACGTCTAGGTGGCTTAGTTGGTTAAGAGTCTGCCTTCAGCTTAGGACCTGATCTTGGGATCCTGGAATCCAGCCCCTGTGTTGGGCTCCCTGCAGAGCACGGAGTCTGCTTCTTCCTCTACTCCTTCCCCCTGCTTGTGATATCTCTCTCTCTCTCAAATAAATAAAATCTAAATAAATAAAAGTTATCTTTTTTTATATTTTGTGGCTATGAGGAGCAACACAGAAAATGCATTGTAGTAGAAAAAGAAGAAGATTTGTAAGGGAGACATTATTCCCCAGCTTGGCCATCAGTATGCTCATCCTGTCGCAGGTGGGCTCTAGTTGTCTCATACTGGGAAAAGGTCAACCCTCCACAAATTAATTCATCAAAGCATCATTTTTTTTTGAAAATTTAACTTGACAAATTAATCAATCTACCAAAATCTTCTTTGATGATGATTAACATCCTCATAGATATAAAATCTTATTCTGAAAAGAGTGTTCTTGAATCTATTCAGTCAGTATCAACTTGTAAGAAACATTTTTAAAGGGATGTTTGTTCAACTTTTCAAACCTGAAGATTATTGGATGACTTAGTTTTTCTCTTAAATTCCATTTTTTGTAATGATAACTTAAACCTCATTTGATATGTGATGCCATTCTTTATGGATTTCTTTTTTCATCTTTTCAAAGTTGTTTCCAATTTTTCTAACACTTCAGCTCTTTTTAGGGATTCTTTCCAAATTTTTTTGATTGAAAATTTTTCCATATTTTCATATTTATGTACAAATAAAAACTTGTTCACTTTATTTAGACAGTTTGTAACGCTTAATATTAATCTAGTTGTTTTTAACTGCATTTGAAGATTTTTCCCAAAGAGTCATTAAGCCTTAGTTTTTATTTTAATATCATGACAGCTAATCAGGAAACATTCACTGATCTTTGCCGGCTCCCTGATACTGAATCTTAAAAACTGGTGCAGAGCAAGAGGCCCCTCTGCTGGCAGAAAGACAGGCAGGAGATTCAATGCAAAACACCACCCCACCAACCCCAGAGAAGCTTTGGGGCAGAGCAGGGCAAAAGGAAGGGAGGCTAGCAGCAGGAGGGGGTATAAAGATGCCTATCTCCCCAAATCAAAGCTCCAGAACTTTTACTTTAGCCTTGCCAATTTACCCCAGCTGAATTGCTGTAGACTCTAAAAGTAGATTAAAATATAAGTTTGGATAAACTTGGTGAATTAAGTGAACTAGTTGTTTGGCTAAATAATCCTATGGGCAATGTACATCTCGATAAATCAGTGTCAGAATATTCATTTTAATCATAAAATAAAAGGCCATGACTTTAAAATTTTACAACTCAAATCAGTATCCCTCTAAGGACATATTTGCTAAAGTAGTAATTTCATCGCCTTCCTCATTAACTCACTTACGCATTCAGCAAATATTTCCTAACTATCATGTGCCAAGTATTATTTTGGGTGATGGGATGCATTTTGTTAAGAGTGCGCAAATTCAATATTGTAGGTTATATGTATATAGAATACAGAAAGAACAAAAAGAATGGTATTGGTTAATTCCACTCTTGCTGGTGACATGAGAATTAAAAGGGGTGGGATGGTGTTAAAAAAAGAGGCAGCTTTTGACATGATTTTTGCAATGAAGTTGGAAAAGTGAACTCAAAAGGAAAGTGCATCAAGGTTAAAGGAAGTACATAAGACACAGTCGGTATGATGAAAGGCTGAGTGCGAGGGATGATGCTGTGAGACCACAGACTACAGGGAAGGCAGTAACCCAATTAGGAAGAATCATAAGTAACTGTGCAAGGGGTTGGGGGCGGGGAGAGATAACTAATAGGCCACTTTAATGATGGAAAAGAAATCTTTTTGGAACAATGGTAGATGACTGGAGTGGGCTGAGGCAAGATCTTAGGCTGATCCTAATGCACTATTGCAATAGTCATCGGGGATGAGCTAATGCAATAGCTTTCATGCTGCCATATGCAGACTGATAAGAAATTCAGGAGGTCAAAGATGGCTTATAATATGGTTTGATATCACAAGGAAAGGAATTCCAACTTGGCTATGTTGATTACAAAGTTCTCGGATATACTTTGGTGTATTGGTTAGTAGTCTGGCCACAAGAATAGTCTCAGACTATTAGCACATTAGCTCTGAGTACTAAACGTGATTATACTCTTTGAAGAGATAGATTTTTAGGTAAGTGTGTATATTACACACTTACTTGTATTACTTATTTTTATGCTTGCTTCTCACCTACTCTTGATAAGGAAAAGGCAGATCCTAGCCAGTAGATCCTTCCAATATTGGAAATTGCAAAAAGGTTTCTTATGCTAATAGAGGGGAAGAAGATCAGGAGTGCAAGTCAGTGGTCTGTGAACCCTCTAAGTTAACAGGATGTATTATGTCTAACTGAAAGAGACTCTTTCCTTCTGCAGCAGATTCCAAGATATTCCAAAGGCTCTCAACAGATAAATCCAGTGAATTGAGCAGGGTTGATCTTTCTCTCAAGCAAACTGTAGTTGTGGTTTTTTCAGTGACCACCAGGTATGTCTAGATGGGTCTTGGTCTACCCCATTCCAAAAACCTTTAATTCCACACACACACTCCTACATTACCAAAACCAGCCATTTCACTGTTTTAGAGTTCTACTAATTTAGTTAGTAGTCTAGTGATATTCTACAGGGAGACATTAAACTAGTGAGAGCAGAGTATACAATGTGCTTATGGTGCTATCAACAAAGATACTAAAATAATTCCTCAGGAAAGATGGAGGTTCTATTTATCACTCATGTTAACTGTCCAAAATTGCTATGGACCCATGGTGGTCAAGCAACACTGCTTAGTCATCCAGAGTTCCATTAAGTCTATCTGTGTTGCTCCATGACTCCTTAGGTTTGGACCTTGTCTGAAAAATTGAAGCTGCCAGCTAACAGGAAACTCATGGACAGTTATTTAAGAAGACCAAGAAGTTATACACAACACTTTAGAAATGTGTAATATGTCATATGTATGGAAATATGCCTTGTATATAATATATATGTATATACATAAGTATATACAGATGTGTATGTGTGTTTGTATGTGTTTATAACTGGAAGTAAAACTGTAGAGCTAATGAGCTCATCTATTGAGTGAAAAGAGAAGATTATCAAGAACACATTAAATAAAAGAAAAGAACTAAATTCTCAAAAGAGCAAACTAAGGCAAGAGTAAGAAGATTCAAAGTAGGAAAAAATTGTGGTCATGTAAATTGAAAGAAAAGAAATTTTGAGAAATTCTGGATGCTACGGGGAAGCCAAACAAAAATGAGAACTGAAAGGGACCTACTAGTTTAGCCAATTAAGTGATTATTAGGTATCTTGGTCAATATCAAGTAGGGCATGGAACCATAAAAACAAAAAGCTATTTTTTTGAAAAATGAAGATAAGATGATTATTACATAGACCAAGCATATGTAAGGAGAGCTGCAGACTGAATGAAATTTAAGTGAAAAAACAGAGTTAAATATACAAAGATGTGGTGGCATTTGATTTGTAGCTTAGAGAACTGTGACAGATTTATCTTGCTAGTTTGTACTGCATTCTGGAAGACTTATATAATACACATATCATGTAAGTATGTAATACATATATCATATATATACACATATATCACATATAATACATATATCATATAACATCATACATATATGTATTTGTAATACATATATGCATAATTATAATGTATTTGATACCTAACAATAAATTATGTATATAATGCGTACACACTATACTCTGACACAGACTTACATAATAATATTTGGCTAATACTACTATAATATCCAAATTTTATATTGGAGAGAAGATTTGGAGAAATTTTTTTTTAAAGATTTAATTTATTTATGCATGAGAGACACACACAGAGACAGAGACAGAGAGAGAGGCAGAGACACAGGCAGAGGGAGAAGCAGGCTCCATGCAGGGAGCCCAACATGGGACTCAATCCCAGGTCTCCAGAACCACACCCTGGGCTGAAGGCAGCGCTAAACCTCTGAGCCACCCAGGCTGCCCCTTCTGATGAATTTAGTTCTCTCCTTATACCAAATTGAGCTAGAAATAATTTTGCCTCAAAAGTGCCCCATTCTGCCTTCCCAGATCATTGCTATCCTGTGAAAAGTGAGTTAACATAGTTAATGCAAGTCAAACTTTCATGGGGTCTAGCTTGAAAGTAAAAAAAAAAAAAAAGATAATATAATAGGAGGAGAGAGACATAAAGTTTCAATGGAGTTTCTTTTCCTCAATTATTATATTTTTAGATTGAGAGCATGTTTATTCCCTAGGAAGAAAGCTAGTAGAGATTGAAAATCTGAGAGGCATAAAATGTGAGAGGAAGGAGGGGAGAGGAGAGAGAGAATAAAAAAAGAATCAATATTTAATGGAAATTCTTAGAGTGTTGAGCTAAAAAGGATAGATGAAAGTTTTGACAGTTAAAAACAGAGAAGGGAAAGGTCTTTCTCTGGAATGAGGTGGATTTCCACACACAAGGAAATCTTACCATTCATCTTAACTCTTTCCTTCACAGGTGAGAAAGTAGACACCCAGAAAGGCACAGCAACTAGCAGGCAATCTGAAATAGAGTCTTTAGCCCTTTTTTTTTTGGTGCTTTACATATTTTTAATAATTTTGTCATTTTTCTTTGAGTTCTTTTCAAGTCCTCCTTACCCTATTTAAATTTTTGTGTCCTGAGTCAGCCATGAGTTTCTAAGGGAACTAATTGAATAAAATGCTAGGAGACTATGCTCCATTTAGCATATCTCTTGGTCACTTTTTTTCCTTATTAATTTTTCTCTCTCATAATTTATTAGACATTTTAATCAGACATGACCTATCTCTAAGTCTCTAAATCTCTCCCTGTTATCAGATAATATCTAGACAGTGCTCAGGCTGAGAAGCTCTGCATGATGCCCACTGCAGCATCCAAGTTAAACACACACAGTATTATCACTCTCATCAAAATAGTGAAAAAAAAAAAGAGAAAATGTTCTCTGCATGGTCAAATTAAATCTTTACTTTTAAATACAGTGAAAGATTATTTTCTCCTTTTTCCAGAACAGAAATCCTAGCCCTGCTTTATTGAATCCCATCCCAGTGACTCAGTTTTTTATAGGCTTGCTCACCAGTCCTCTGTTTCAGACATTAGTGACTGAGGTACAACACGCCATTTACTCCACCCCAAGGGACTTCTTGGTAAATATCAGGCAGTAGCACATGGGAGCTATTGGGACCCAACCCAGACTCTGCTTTTCCAGATCACTGCCTATAAAAACTTGAGTGTCATGAAGAAAGCAGAGCTCTGTTATGTTTTTCTTAATGGATAAAGATAAAGCCATCCTAAAAGGGAAGGATATTGACCACAAAATAGACTCTTCTAGTCAGAATTGTTATACTGTCCAAAGCCACTAAAATGTTATCATTTTAGATTTGCAACTGCTTCAGTAAGCATCTAGCATCTTTATAATGTTTGGCTTCCACCTCTCAGCCATGAGGTGCGGTTGGCTTCATGTGCAGTCAGCTGGACTGTTATTCTTGGGATTCTAGGTAGGACCTTTGCAACATGTGATTTTTTCCTGAAAGAGGCCCTTACAAGGACTTCAACAAATGGTGCAGAGAAATACACAATCTTTTCTACCATTTCTCAACCCCCTGGAAGCCCATCAATACAGAGGAGCCTGTTGTGCCTTTCTGCCCCAGCTGGACTAGGCCCAGTCACCAGTTTCACCTCTATGAACCCTTGGTACTTTTTTTTTCAGTTTGACTTTTATTGATTATTAAATTAACATTGTGAAAAGGAGAAAAAAGTATAAAGAGGAAAATTAATGTATCTAAAATCCACTACCCAAAAATAACTGTTATAAAAATTTTAGTGTATTTTTCTTTTTTCCTCTCTCTTCTACTTGAAATGAGAGAAAATATGTGATACATTATAAGAAGTACATGAAGTTCAGGTTAGCGTGACAGGAGTTTGGAAATATGGGTAGGAATCACATACTTAACAATCTTTTATTTCCCTGTGACATAATTAAAAGTTTAATGAAAGGCGGATATCTTTTACCTTTTAATAAAGCTTACAAATTGGAATGAAAATAACATTTTGAGCTCTTGATCCACACTGGCAAAGTGCTTGAGAATATTGAGAAAGTATTGAGAACATTTTAACGCCAAAAAAGTAAAACTGGTAAAGAGTATAAATAGATCACAGGCACACACATCCACAAACACACAAAATTCATAAGATGGTACGGATATCCAATCATCATCTATCAACAAAATGCAAATAAAACCAATACTATATATATATATAAAATACATAACATATGTGATACTGTATCAAATATATATGCATATATAATTGTGTATGTGTATGCTATTTATGGTCTTTATCAATTTTACTATTTCAAGATAAAAATGTTTATATACTTCGGCACTATAAATCCATGCTTAGCAATCTATTCCAAGGGAGTATTTAAAGCTGTGGTCTGAAATATATATTTAAACATATGCATGAAAGCATTCATTATGGTGGTGAACAATGCAAGCAGTCAAATAATTAAAAATAAGGAAGTAAATGATTTTTAAAACATCCATCCAATGGGATATGTTACAACTTTTGCTTCTTCAGCCTTTTCCCTACAGGTGTCTACTGCTCTATAGGCCCAAATTCACAGAAATTATGATTGAGTTCTTTCCTCCAAGTTTTGCTGGCAATTTAATTTCCACCACTTACCCAGAATAAGGAGTTTTCACTGGGTAAGGGAAGAAGCCCACCTCAAAACTTCAGATTAACATGAAGCATCCCTCATGTTAATCAGATAAAGGTCCATTCTCTTCTAAATGTTTTTATAAGGCACCACTAAGACAGAAAGAGGTAAGATTTTATACCTCTATTAGCAGAGTAAAACAAGGAAAACAAAACATTTTGCAATGAGCAATTAGTCAACAAGTAGAGTGTGGACTGATTTTTGGACCCAGGAGTGTTTATAAAGATGTGTGATGTTGTTTCTTCTTACTCCACTCCTCCATAATCTCCTGATCTTGACTCCAATGGCAGAGGTAATAATTGCTTCCATTTTATGGAAGCACCATATGATGGGGAACACGGAGCCAAGCCTCATCACACATCCCTATTACTTTACATAGTCTCTAGATAGAAAAGACAAGGATGTCATTTCTCTGAGGGCTTCAAGAAAGGATAATGATAGAAGACTATCACATAGAAAAAGAAACAAGTGCATGATCCAGATTCAACAATTATGGATTTACAACATTTCTATCATTCATTTCTAATCCATGCTGTTCATTATAACAAAATGGACTAGCTGCCTGAAACAGTGCTACATTTCTACCTGAGAAACTCCAAACAATGTTATACAAAAACCTGAGCTTTTTTTTTTTTTTACTGCATAATCTAGCCAATTAAAATGAATGGCATCCTGTCCCTTATTATGTTCACTTAAAATACCCTGAGTTTTGCCATTGGTGGCCAGAGAAAAAATACTGTTATCCTAGGAAGCATTTCCCTATGCTGCCAGATTGTCAAATCAAGGAACTCATTCTATTATCAGAGAGATTATTCCTTACCCTAAGCAAGAAGCAAGTGAAATCTTCTACACACCAGTTTACTTATTTACTTACTACCTATTATTTATTGTTTGTAGGTGTATGCATATTGTACATGTGTACACATCTGTTCTTGGAGATTTATTTTTTAAGATTTTATTTATTTATTCATGAGAGACACACAGGGAGATGCAGAGGGAGAAGCAGGCTCCTTGTGGGGAGCCTGATGTGGGACTCACTGCAAGACCCCAGATCACAGCCTGAGCCAAAGGCAGATGCTCAACCACTGAGCCACCCAGGTGCTCCTGTTCTTGGAAATTTAATGGGGTTCTCCCTGGACCTCTATAATTTGAAAGGTTTTTCAGTGGCTGTATGTTTAATTGTAGGGTACAGAATAACAGAGCCACATTTGATCTAACAGAGGCATGAAGATCACTTCAAAATCCTTTACTTTAAACTGGAAGCAAATACTGAATATGATTATAGACTGTCTCCTTAATGAAGGGTAACAGTAGTGTGTGTGTTTTCAGCCTGCTGACCTACCCTACAGATTTCAGATTTGCCAGGGCCCATAACAGCATGAGCCAATTTCTTAAAAGCTCTCTTTCAATGCCTGTATACAAAAGTATACATACTCATGAGTACATAAACTTATATATAGAGGTATATACATTATGTATATGTATATGTATATATATATATAGACACACTCATATGTATAACATATATATATGAGTACATTGTTGTAAAACAATTTGGTAGTTTCTTTTTCAGTTTTGTTTGTTTTACAACTTGGTAGTTTCTTAAATGTCAAATATACACCTACCATATAATCCAGCTATTCCACTCCTGATATTTACTGAAGACAAAGGAGAGGGGCACCTGGGTGGCTCAATCAGTTCAGTGTCTGCCTTCAGATCAGGTCATGGTCTTGGGGTCTTGGGATGGAGTCCTGCATTAGGCTCCCTGCTCAGTGGAGAGTCTGCTTCTCCCTCTCCCTCTATCCCTCCACCCCATTCAGGCTCCATCTCTCTCTCTCAGATAAATAAAGGTTTTTTTAAGATTTTATTTATTCATAAGACACACACACACAGAGAGAGAGAGGCAGAGACACAGGCTCCACGCAGGGAACCCGATGTGGTACTCGATCCCGGGTCTCCAGGATCAGGCCCTGGGCTGAAGGCAGCACTAAACCACTGAACCACCTGGGCTGCCCAATAAGGTATTTTTAAAAAGAGAGAATAAGAATGTCCAAAGACCTACATGTGAACATTTCTTATAGCTTTATTTGAATTATCTCAAAACTAGAAACAACCTTCAATAGGTGAATGAATAAGTGAACTGTGGAAAAAATTATAAAATGGAATATACTTGCAATAACAAATAGAACTAATGGCACATAGTACTAATGGATAAGTCACAAAAAAATTATCCTGAATGAAAGATGCCAGACAAAAAGGGGTACATACTATGTAATAGCCTTCATGTACAAGTCTAGTATACCTAGGGGTTGGTATTTCTTACATACACACTATGTACTTTTCAAATATAATTGTTGGTTTACAAATGGGCCTCTCTGTGTCACTCTTTGCTTAACTTTGAGGTCCTTAAGTACAGTCAAAAAAGATATTCGTACTTCTATTTACCGTTTTTCTTACTTTACCTGATATGTAGGCTTTTAGTAAATATTGCCTATATTATTGAGGCCCTAAAAGGTATTATCTTTCTAAATCTTATAAATAACTGAATAACCTATTACCTTTTTAAAAAGAATCCAGGAAAAAAATAAAAATAAAAAATAAAAAATAAAAAGAATCCAGGACAGCCCAGGTGGCTCAGTGGTTTAGCGCCGCCTTCAGCCCAGGGTGTGATCCTGGAGACCCAGGATCGAGTCCCATGTCAGGCTCCCTGCATGGAACCTGCTTCTCCCTCTGCCTGTGTCTCTGCCTCTCTCTCTCTCTCTCTCTCTCTGTGTGTGTGTCTCATGAATAAATAAATTAAATCTTAAAAAAATAAAAAGAATCCAAACTCTACTCCATTAAGCTGTAATAACTATTTTAAGTAAAGCTCAAATTTAAGGACACAATAAATTCTGCTACTAGGAACCACAAAGTCCTGATGGGCTAATTGGGGATGGAATTGGTCTCACTGTAACATTTGCTATTCATTTCTTAATTCATTCAAATATTGAATTCAAAACTTTTGGTTTATCCTCCCCCTCATAGAAACAACCAGATGACAATGCTGGCTGTCTTCATGAGGCCCATAGAGACCCTTCAAGATTTCTTGACACTATGCAATCCTCAACTAACACAGGCTGACAAGTACTGTTTGTAAAACAGAGGTAGGATTATGGGTGCCATAGACCCATCTGTGGCTTTAGAACAACTCTTGTTTTAAGAAATGCCTTTTTTTGGGCAGTTTAGTGCTGCCTTCAGCCCAGGGCATGATCCTGGAGACCTGGGATCGAGTCCCATATCAGGCTCCCTGCATGGAGCCTGCTTCTCCCTCTGCCTGTGTCTCTGCCTCTCTCTCTCTCTCTCTCTCTCTCTCTCTCTCTGTGTGTGTGTGTGTGTGTCTCTCATGAATAAATACATTAAATCTTAAAAAAAAAGAAATGCCTTTTTTTTTCTATGACCTGTCTATTTCAAAGAGAGAATATGTCAGTCACCATCAAGCAGATTTGGCATTAATACAGATGGAAGGGCTGAGGTGGTGAGTGCATGACTGGAAACTAGAAATCCCCATGGTAAAGTCTTCCCTACTCAAGTAAGGGGAGTCCTTAAAGACGACAGTGCAATTTGCAAACTTTGGTTGAGAATGTGCCCTTTGAGATTTTCTTTTGGAGCTGCATTTTATGAATTGCTAAAAACAGAACCCTAAGTAATACTTGTAGTGATCCCAAGAGATTTTTCTTCCCAACTGTTCACAAATCAAGTTCTAAATGCCATTAAATTCATTAATTTCTCAAAAATGTCCTGGGTTTGCTATTTCTGAATATAATCATACCAGGTTGGTTCTTCTATTCTCTCATATCTGTGTTTGTGTTTGGGACATTTAAAATAGTGTTAAATTAATCAAGTTAATAGAAGCAAGACTGAGTTGGCAGCACTGTATTAATAAAGACCATTTTGTATTTCTACAGTGTTCTTTCTTTAAGGAAACAAAAACTCAAACACTGGGGCTTTCATTAATCTTGAAGATGAATATCTTAAAAAAGAAAGAAGTATATTGTGCAAGTCATCTTTCTGGAAAGCATTCCAACACTCACACTTTCAATTACTAACTTATAATCAACCATGTGCCAGGCACTGAGATACAAGCATGTATAATAAAGAAAGCTTTAACCTAGAAAAGAGAGATAGTCAGGTAAACACTTAATTGCTGTAGAATTTCGTAGTACCATAATTATGTAGAAAATCACATGCAGAGGTTCTCAACTCCTATCTCTCCCCAATACATGAAGGATAAGATACAATTCCATTAGTAACAGTTGCTCCTGCAATCAAAAATAGGAGAGAAGCCATACAAAGAACATTGCACACAAACATGACAAGGTATAGAGACAACTAAATCTGACTCATATGGTTGGAATGCAGAAGGTAGGATATGAATAAAGGAGTATTAATTGTGTGGAGACCTAGTGGGATACAAATTCTGAAGCATTTTATATGTCACGGTAAAAAGTTTGAGCTTAACCAAGGTAAGTAAGAGCCACAGAAAAACTTTTACATCAAGATAATACATTTCCATTTAGAAATTTCTATCAGGTGGCATTAGAAAGAACATTTTTAAGAAGGGCAGCTACAGCTAGAACATGGACAAAGCTGCAGGATAGTTTCAAAGGCATGGCACTAATATAAACTCAATGCTGCTTTTACTTCCTGATGACAACAGCACTGACTTCAAGCTCAATTGTATTCTCAGTCATGACCAAAGTCATCTTTGCAGTTAACTAGGGAAATTTAGGGACTTATCTACCAGGTTTTTCTCTTCAAGTATAATTAACATACAGTGTTATATTAGTTTTCAGGTATGCAATATGATTCAATAATTGTATACATTCTTCGGTGTTCATCAGGATAAGTGTACCGTTAATCCCCATCACCTATTTCCCCCAGCTGCCAGCCACCTCCCCTCTGGTGACCATCAGTCTGTTCTCTGGACTTGTCAAGGTTTTTGGTCTCTCTCTCTCTTTTTTTTTTTTTTTTTAAGATTTTGCTTATTTATTCATGAGAGACACAGAGAGAGAGAGAGACAGGCAGAGACATAGGCAGAGGGAGAAGCAGGCTCCCTGCAGGGAGCCCGATGCAGGACTCGATACCAGGACTCTGGGACCATGCCCCAAGCCAAAGGCAGATGCCCAACTGCTGAGCCACCCACGTGTCACTTTTTTCCTTTGTTCATTTGTTCTGTTTCTTAAATACCACATATCAGTAAAACCATATAATAGTGTTCTCTGACTTACTTAACTTAGCATTATATCCTCTAGATCCAACCATATTATTGTAAATGGCAAGATTTCATTCTTTTTATGACCGAGTAATATTCCAAATATATATACACACACATACACACAAACACACACACACACACAAATCTTTATCCATTCATCTATTAAGTTGCTTCCATATCCTGGCTACTATAAATAATGCTGCAATAAACATAGGGGTGTATATATCCTTTCAACTTAGTGTTTTTGTAAATATCCAATAGTGGTATTATTGGATCATATGCTAATTCTTATTTTTAATTTTTTGAGGAAACTCCATACTGTTTCCCATTATGGCTTCACTAATTTGCATTCCCACTAACAGTGCTCAAGAGTTCCTTTTCTCCATGTTCTCACCAACAATTGTTATTTCATGTGGTTTTGATTTTAGCCATTCTGACAGGCATAAGGTGATATCTCATTGTTGTTTTGGTTTGTTTCCCTGGGATATTTCGTGATGCTGAGTATCTTTTCATGTGTTTTTTGCCCATCCATATGATTTCTTTGGAAAAAGGCAGCCCGGGTGGCTCAGCGGTTTAGCACCACCTTCGACCCACGGTGTGATCCTGGAGACCTGGGATCAAGTCCCACATCAGGCTCCCTGCATGAAGCCTGCTTCTCCCTCTGCCTGTTTCTCTGCCTCTCTCTCTGTGTCTCTCATGAATAAATAAATAAAATCTTAAAAAAAAATTCAGGTCCTCTGCTCATTTTTTAAAACTGGATTTTTTTTTCTGGTGTTGTGTTGTAGAATTTCTTTATATATTTTGTATATTAACCCTTTGTCATATATATCAATTGCAAATATTTTCTCTATTCAAAGTTTGCCTTTTTATCTTGCTGATTTGGTTTCCTTTGATGTGCAAAAGTTTTTTTTTTTTTTATTTTGGCATAGTCCCAATAGTTTAATTTTGCTTTGTTTCCCTTGCCAAAGAAAACAGATCCAGAAAAGTGTTTCTGTGACTGATGTCAAAGAAATTACTTTCTATCTTTTCTTCTAGGAATTTTGTGATTTCATGTGTCACAAATGTTTAGGTTGTTAACCCATTTTGAGTTTATTCTTGTGTATGGTGTAAAAAAGTGTCCCAGTTTCATCCTTTTGCATGTAGCTATCTACTTTTCCCAAAACCATTTCCTGAAGAGATTGTCTTTTTCCCATTGTATATTTTTGTCTTATCTACTAGTTAGTTTGATAAGTCCCTTTCTGTATCTTCCAGGTTACCTAAATGTAGTGTTGTGGAATTATTGATTCTCTCCTTGTGAAAAGGGTAGAGAGTTCAGTTACTCCCATATTTCTGAGAGGCACAGAGAATGAGGAAATATCACCATTTCTTTCCAAGTGCTCTCAGAAAGGACATTTCATCTTCTGAGATGTGTAGGATGTGAACTCTGTCAAAAGGAATTCAGAGTGTCTGGTTGTTCCTTATCTAGAAAATGGGATAGTGATTCCTACCTTGCCAGACTACTGTTCACAATTACAGAAATGCATTCAAAGTGCCCAGATTAATGTCTTTTATAATAGATATTATCAAGTCATGATTATTTGTATAAAGTATTGCTTAAATTCTGTAAATTATTCCTATAAAAAGAGGCCATGAACCACAGGAACACCTGGGATAAGGATGTAAGGAAATCTAAAGAGGAAAGGGACATGAGCAACAAGGATTCAATTATGTTATTCATGAGATTTCATAACATTTGACAGAACTTCTGACATTCTGGAACATATGGTTTTTTAAGACATGCAGTAGTGAAAGATGGGGGTGGAGGAACTGGGGCAGATAAGAGTCTTTGTGTAGAGCTGTGGTGTCTGTCAGGATGGTAACTATCAGAAGAGATTAGCAGGCATCTAAGGAAGATAGCAGGGGTTGAAAGGACCAACAGAGGGAAGATAAATGTCAAGAAACTTAGAAATGAAGGGTAAAATCCAATGTTATCACTGGAGTTGCTGAAAGACAGCCACAGTGCTCCTATAAAGCTTCCAGAACTGAAGTAGTCAAAGGAGGTACATGAAGAGGAAGGGGAAATCCTGTGTAATAACAGAAGTGGAAGAAACCACTTTAGGAATCCCCTTTGGCAGATGAACTGAATGAACAGCAGTCTCTGGAAGGCAGACCCCATGCTTACAAGTTGCAACCAAACAATGTCATCTCCAAACTTGCAAATTTGACATGAGAAGCTTGAAGCCCATCTGTGCTTATACTCAGATTTTTTCCCTTTTTACATGTAACTCTGAGATTATCTCTACAAACTCAATCTTTCCATCACCACTGGGTCAATATCTTTATATAGAGAACATATCTACTACTTTCTTGGGAACTCCAACTCTAAACTCTAAACTCTGGAAGAGCATCTGTTCATTCACTTAACCAATGGGCTAGGCTCTATGCTGATTTCTGGGAATAAATGAAAAGACAAGCATGGTGTCTACTTTATGGAACACTGAAAAAAGAATAATATTAAATGACTAATCACACAATTACTCAATCCTTAAGTAATTAATGTGGGGATGTTATCAGAATGTATACCATTGTACTCATTATTGCCTTTTATTCACTAAGAAATGGAAAGCCATTGAATAAGACAGGGCCTGTCATGATTATATTTGTTTCTTTGGAAGGATCACCTGGATAACCTGGTTAGAGCAGTTTATATCTGTTGATTAAAGCTCACTCTAGGCTGGTAGCCTGTCACTGTCATTCATTAAAGCACAGTTCACCTGGGAGCCATAGGTATTTATGCTGCTTGCTAATTGGAACCAAAAGTTCTTAGCTGTTACCCACCCTGGCCCCACCCTCATCTTCTGGGCTCCAATAATTGCATGGGAGGTTGTGGTAGAATGGAGAAGAGTGGCCTTGCACCAAGCCCATGATTCACTTTTGCTTGTGCTTTGAATCTCAAACTTTTCTTTCATGAAAAACTCAAAACCTGTCCAGAAGACAAGGACAGGATAGATGGCACATCACACTTCCTTTTTCCATCTCTCTGATCTGTGTACCAAGACCCTGTAAACACACACACACACACACACACACACACACACACACACACACTGTATACCTCTAGATAAACTACCTTTCATGTATATCATTTCATAGAAATGATTAGATCTTATATATTTGTGTTTTGCTCCATTCCTTATAAAAGAATCTCTAAGAAACACCCATAAGCACAGATTTAAAGATATTTAACATTTTTCCCTTAAGTCATTGCAAAATAAAGGTGAAATATTAAGATAGGTTTTGACAAGTTGACACATCCTTTCAACTATAAAGAATTTCTGTTTACTCCTTTAGAAATTTGTGGAAGTATACATCAAATTGAAGAGTACATTGACCAAATCTTTTCCAGGAAATGTATTTATTCTGTAACTCCTTTGATAAGAACTTAGTACACCCATGAATAAGGGGTTTCACAAAGGAGTATAGAGCATCCTACCTTAGTGGCATTTCAAGCTGGTCACAATTCTTACATAAGTCACAAAAATTGTAAAACGAGAGGCACCTGGGTAGCTCAGGCTTTTAAGCATCTGACTCTCAGTATTGGCTTCGGTCCAGATCTCAGGGTGGTGAGATGGACCCTGTGTAGGGCTCTGAGTTCAACATGGAGTCTGCTTGTCTCTCTTCCTCTGCTCCCTCCCTCTCTTGAATAAATAAATAAAAATATTTCTTAAAAGTATTTAATGATATATCTATGGTATTTCTTCAGAAAACATTATGTATTTTCTCCAAATCACTTATTATTATCTGAAAGTATATATGTGTATATTATCTATCATCTATCAATTATTTATCTTTTGGCCTGTTTCCCTTCATTTAGATTGTCATATCCGTGAAGTTTTCAATACCTGCAAGAATTTTGGACAGTAAACATAGATTGATTCCTCTGATCCATGAGTGTGGTACATTTCTCCATTCAGTGGGGGCTTCTTTTATTTATCTAATATTTCAGTTTTTCGCAATTCAGTAATACACTCATTTAATGAAATTTAAACATTCATGGGGTCCATAGGTGGCTCAGTCAATTAAACATCTGACTCTTGGTTTTGGCTCAAGGCATGGTCCCATGGGTCATGAGATCAGGCCCCAGTCAGGATCCACATTCAGTGGGGAGAGTGAGTACTTGAGATTCTCTCCCTCTACCCTTCCCCTCACTTGCACACATGCACTCTCTCTAAAACAAATGAATCTTTAAAAAATATTCATAATTCTTATGTTCTTAATACTGTCATTTTCAACTATTCATTGATAGTATATTGAAAATCAATTTATTTGGGGGCATCGATCTTAATTCTATTTTTTTCTGCTTCTTTTGGATGTATTTTCGTTCTTTTCTTAGTTTCTTAAAATGCAAGCTTAAATCACTAATTTGATAACTTTGAAGCTATAAAATTTTCAAAACACCACTTTAGCATTATTCCATAAATTTGATATGCTGCATTTCACTTTTGCTTCAATTTAAAAGATCTTTGTATCTTTCTGTGATTAGCTATTTGATCCACAGTTTATTTTTTTATTATTTATTTATGATAGTCACACAGAGAGAGAGAGAGAGAGAGAGAGAGAGAGAGAGGCAGAGACACAGGCAGAGGGAGAAGCAGGCTCCATGTACCGGGACCCCGATGTGGGATTCGATCCCAGGTCCCCAGGATCGCGCCCTGGGCCAGGTCCCCAGGATCGCGCCCTGGGCCAAAGGCAGGCACTTAACCGCTGCGCCACCCAGGGATCCTGATCCACAGTTTATTTTTAAGTGTAGAGTAAAAAATCCCAGGTATTTGGCCATTTTCCACATATCTCTGAGCTCATGATTTCTAGTTTACTTTCACTCTGGTCAGAGAATATACTTTGTATTGTTTCAGTTCTTTTAACTCATTGAGACAATTTTTATGGCCAAGGATATTCTTTGTTCTGCCATGAACAGTCAAAAATAACGTGTGTATATGTATGCATATATTATACATATATTTAGTCAAATTGGCTGATAGTGATGTTTGTGCTTTCTATATATTTACTTATTTTCTATATCTGCTAACCTTGAAGCATTGAAATATTCACCTGTAACTATGGATTTATTTAATTCTTTTCTTTATTTAAGTTCTAATAGTATTTACTTCGTACATTTTTATGTTATTTTATTAGCTACGTAGCTGTCAACTCTTTTATTATTATATTATGTCCTTATTTACCCTTCTTTATCCCTGATAATATCCTTATTCTGGAATACTTTTTCTGATGGAAACACCACCACTAATAATTCTTTTTAAAATTTTTATTGTGTTTTTCTAGAATCTTTTTCAATTCTTTTATTTTTAACATATATATTTTCCAATTTAAAGTGGTTTTCTGTATGTAGCATGCAGTTGGTTCTTGGGATTTGTTTTTTTATCAAATTTACTATCTTTTTTTATTGATATGCTTAGATCAGAGGTTGGTAAACTTTTCTGTAAAAGGCCAGATCATAAGGGTAGCTGCGTGGCTCAGTTGCTTAAGCACTGGACTCTTAATTTTGGCTCGGGTCATGATCTCAGGGTCGTGAGATCGAGGCCACATCAGGCTCTAGATGTGGAGCCCGCTTAAGATTCTCTCTCTCTCTTTCTCTCCCTCTGCCCCTCTCCCTCATGAACTCTCTCTCAAAGAAAATGCCAGATCATACCTATTTTCATGTTCTCAGGCCATTAGGTCTCTGTCATAACAAATCACTTCTGTTAGTGCTGTATAAAATCAGCTATAATTAATATGTGAACAAATGGGCATGGTTGGATTTGGCCCTCAGTCTGCAGTTTGCTGACCCCTGATTTAGATCATTGAGATTTAATATGATTATTGATATGATTGAGTTAAAATCTTCTCAGCTGTTTTCTATTCATTTCATCTGTTCTTTGTTTCATTTACTTTTTTCTTCTTTTGGATTGAATATCCTTCCATTGTCTCATTTTATGTCTATGATCAGCTTGCTAGTTAGAACTGTTTTATAATAACAGGTCCCCTTCAATAGATGTTGAATCTACAATATATGTATTTAATTAGCTGTGGTCTATATTCAAATAATATAGGGCACTGTAGCTGTAATCTAAGGACTTCAAACAACATATTCCAAATGCATTCCTCCTATCCATCACATGAATTTTGTATTACATTTTACTTTGACATATACTATAAACAGACGAATGTTCCTATTTTTTGACAGTCATAATTAAGAGCAATTAAATGGAGAAAAGATTATTTTGTATTCCTTATTCCAACATTATTAATTTGTGTACATCTGCTGTTTTTTGTTATTGGATACATGCTAACTGAAGTAGTGGGATGGGAAGGGCATGCTAGGTTTCTTGATTCAACATCAATCTTAGCCAGGTACTTTTCTTTTAAGTAGACTCCACACCCAGCATCAAACCCAACGTGGGACATGAACTCATGACCCTGAGATCAAGACCTGAGTTTGGGTCAAGAGGTAGAAGCTCAACTAACTGAGCTATCCAGGTGTCCCTAGGCACTCTCCTTTTAAATGTGTTAGTCAAGTTCAGTCAGTAGAAAGAGAGCTTAGAGTATTTGAAATGGGGATTTTTAATATAAGGAGTGATTAACTATGAGCAAGGAGTTACATATTGCTAGGAAATTAAAGAGACCTCAAAGAATATCATTGAGTTGTTGGGGAGTAACCAAGTGTGAAACAAATATGGAAACCTGGGCTCTTCTCGAGGCTGGACTTCAGTCATTGTTGAAAAGGCTATAATTGCAGCCCATTGGATAGTGGAGAAGGCTCCTGAATTCCTCCTGGTCAAGAGATTTTTCCACAGTTGGCATAGGTGCTTGTGGGATTAGACTGATGCGCAAAGCAGTATGAGTTTAGAATAGCATGTAAGAAATTCCCCCTTGGAGTTTCAGAAGGCCACATTGCGGGCAGGAAATCACTTTCTAAGGTGTTGAAAAAATATGCTGTGAATCTGGCATGGGGATGCTTTTGAACTTGCTGGAAAGCTAGCCAGGGTACAAGCCAGATTCAAAAGAAAGTCACTGAGAAACAGCTGAGAAGAAAGGGAAGTATATGCAACTGTCTGGAAAGTTGGCTATGGAACCTGAAGAACTGAGTAACTGACCATGTGAGACACCACTGAACATGGGGAAGCCAGCTGGGCCACCCACGGAATTCAATGAGAATCTGCCCACATGGGTTGCTTCTAAACTTGTGAAGAAATTAGATGGATAACCCCTGGAACTTGCCCAGATATTGTTCTTGGGGAGAACCATTGGATTTGCCTCAGGGAAGTCAGGTGAGACATGTAGCACTCTCCATTGTGTGGAGTAGGAAATTCTGAACTAGCCAGTTGGGGCTTCAGATCTTACTGGGTATCTCTGTAAGTGATGCTGCTGAACACCTTGGACAATCAACTATGAGAGCTGCCGCTGAAATTCCCTGAGAATTCACTCTCCTGGGTGTCAGGAACACTAGTCCAGCTTCCCAGCAGCAGAAAGAAACAAAGCACTTTAGAACCAAGATGAAAAGCTCTGCTTTCCCCGAGTGTCCCTCCAATGCCCTCTGCTGTTTAAACTTTTTTTTAAAGTTCCATTATCATAATTGGCTGAATTTGGAGCTGAGAGGTAAGAAATTAATAAATGGTCCAGTCTATCCCTTGAGCCTAATCCCAAAAGCAGGATAAAATCAATCCCAAACATCATCTTTGTGAATCTAGCTCTTGAGACCACTTATGGTACAAACTCTGTATTATGTAAGTTTCATCAGAGATGGGAACCACACAAAAATATGGAAGAATCATGAACTATTTCCAAGGCAATGACTACTAAAAGGGAATAAAAGAAAATCCTAAAGAACCATCTACTGCTGAGAGAAAGTACCCCAGGAAGACAGACTTTGAAGGGGATAATCCTTCTTAAGCCTGGGATTCAGATTTCGTTGGAGGATACAGGGTTCCAGCACTATATCTGCTGAATTGCTTATGGTCCACAGCCTGTGAACTGAGTAGGTGGGTTGAAGACTACAAGCTGGCAGGACAGAAACCTCCCTCTGGAACACTGGTGATAGGAGGATGGTGAAAAGAGAACCGTGGACCAGAAGTGGAAGGCAGTGATTTTTTTTCCCAAAAAGCTTATCAACAGACTGAGGTGGGCGGGCGGAAAATTCACCAGGAAGCTGTCAAGCTGTCAGGTGTGTTGTTGAACTTACAGGGAACCTGCCTGGGCACCAGCTGGACTCACCAGGAAGTCACTGGGAAGATGCCAGCTAAGGGGAGGGTACTATAAAACTCTCTGGGGAGCTGTCTGGGGCTCCCAAGAAGGATCGAAAAAGATGGCTGTGGGGGAACCTCTTAGTGAAGACATTTCAAAAAGCCACTGAAACTCACCAGGGTGAGCTCTAGAAGGCACTATCATACCAATATACCAGCCCCTGACTGGCACAAAAAGCAGCAAAAATTTCAGAATCAGGAAGAGAGGACTCATCTTCCTCCAGTGTTCTTTCAAGGAAACAAAATATTTGAGTATCACTTAGGACAAGGTAGGACGGATTTGGAATTTAGAAGCAATGAATCAGTGGTTCAAACACTGGATCTCCATGCAAGGTCTTCCCAGGGATCCTCTCCATAAATGATCTGGGACTGGATATATTCCTTCCCTTGATCTAGGCATAGGTTTTCCTTCTATCAGCTTCCCTTCTGTCAGTTGCAATGGTTCTTCATCCTTTCCAGAGAGTGAGAGGATGAGCTGCTTCAGGATGATATAGGAGACGCAAGGGTCCCAGGCCTTCCACCAGGCCTACCTCTTTCTTTTCTCTGAACTTGTCCTCAATTTTTCTTGTGGGAAGTTAGTGAGGTCTAAGAAAAAGCCTTCAAGGCTCAGGGTGTCCAAACTGCCACAGTGGTCCACAATCAGCCATTATAGCATTTTGTTTAAAAATGCAGCTCAATTCTTCCTACTTTTTAGAATTCCCCCCAGAAACCAATGACCGCTCCAGATAAGCAAATCCTCCTGTCCAATCCTCCTTAACAGTGCCTATCTTTGCTTTGATTTGAGGTCCATTGTTTTCACTCTGACCCCCACTCTCTGATGAATTCAAGAAAAGTTGTGACTTAGCAGATTATCCAGTGTGTATTGTTAAGTCAGAAGCAATGCTTTTTATATTTTAAGGGGAAGTGGAGAAACCTTCCCATAAAATGTTATGTTTGAAGAAAAGTGAAAGAATAAATACGAGTAATGCTTTTAAAAAAAAGTAAAACACTTCTAGTCATGCAAATTAGAAGGTTTTTGGATCACCATTATTTCCTTCATCTGGGTACATACTAGCTATTTAATATTCCAGTTAAAATGTGTTCTTTTAAGTTTAAGACAATAGGTTTGCATTTCATACAAACAGGTTTAACTAAACCAGAACCAGGAGGATCTTATTTAAATATCCTTTTAGAACATCATGTTTGAATTGAGCACCTATAACACTGTATTTAATTTTCAGTCCATTTATTATTAATTCATTTATCTGTTCATGTATTCATCTATTCATATAGCCACATATTTACACCCATACACGTTATACATGAGAATAATATTAAATATTAGAGAACCAAAATAAAAAAATAAAGGAGAAAAGCATATTAAAATACCTATTCCACATCTCAATTTAGAACTTGAATGTCTTCAAAATGTTTTTTTATGCGATCTTTTTCTTTTATCTTGGTTCTCAAGTTATCTCCTGCTCAGTGCTGGGTACTTTATATTCTCTATTCATCAAAAACTTGGCAGGCAGTTTGTATTTTTAAAAAATAATAAATGTTGCTTTCCTTTTTAAAAAACTCAATATGGTTCAAATTATTCTGTAATTTAGCACTGTAATAAATGGATAACCACAAATGTTTGTTCTCCATTGTGTTACATATAGTCAAATATTCCAACTCCCTCACCTTAAATAATGTCTTCTAACTAGTCTCCATCATCCATTGTTAGCAGTCCAGTTTATTTCACTGTGTTGTATCTGATAATTCCATATAGGAAATGTGACCTTGAACTCTTCAGGGTTTTTCACACCAATTTGAATAAAGTCCAAAGTCTGGAACTAGTTCTAAAATTCCCAGAATGATCTGACTTTTATATTCCAAGCTTATTCTTTACATGCTGCAACATTCTTTTTTCTTTACCCATTGCTTGAAAATTTCATTATCCTCCCTGCCTCTCCATCTATGTAAAAGCTGCTCTCTCTGGCAATAATCCTTTCCCCCAGCCAATAATCAATACTTTTCCCAATTTCCTCACCAATCATCTCTCTCTTCTCAGACTAAACAACAGGGTCTACCAAAAAGGGAAAAATTTTAAATCCTGTTTATTTTCCCTGGTACTATGTGCCAAGAATACAGCATAATCACTCCTGGGACCTGCTTCCCAGTGCTTGTGCATCACATCATCCCTGCCAAATGCTAAGCAAACTGAGGGCAGAAATGGTATCTACCTTCCATGCCAGATTCTTTCTGAGGAATGCAAGATTTGGCAATATCGAAGATAATAAAAATTTGGAAATGTTATGAATAATTTTTAAAACAATAAAACCAGGGGCACCTGGGTGGCTCAGTGGTTGGGCATCTGCTTTTGGCTCAGGTAGTGATCCCTGGGTCCTGGGACCAAACCCCGGATCAGATTCCCTGAGGGAAGGCTGCTTCTCCCTTTGCCTATGTCTCTGCCTCTCTGTGTGTGTCTCTTGTGAATAAATAAATAAAATATTTAAATAAAACCACTCTTATTCAAATATATTTCCCTCCCTTCCCTAATTGCTGAGTTTTTAAGATCTATTTTTAATATGTTAACTGTTCTGTAACCGTTGTTTACTATTATTTCTTTATAGCATGACTTAGTATGTGATTCTCAGTTGCTCAAATTATGTTCTAAAGTCATTTTCACATCAATGGTGATGTTTGGTTACTCATATTGGGCTACTTTTCTGGCAGGTGAGACTCACGTTCAGAAAAGAAAATACACAAAAGAGGTATTTTCTAAATACCTAACTGTGTTAGGTGCCATTGGAAAATAAGGAAGCACAAAAACATTAATAAAATAGAATGTTTCCGTATCTGCCATTAGGTGAGAATGGAGATTGTATCAAGTCAGTAGTGGAAGTGGAGACAAATATATTTTTCATAGGAAGAAGCAGTAGACTCATGTGGAAAGTTTTCCAAAGGACATGAGAGAGAAGAGAAGTCAAGGGTATACTTAATCTAAAGCAGCAGGACAAGTTTTGATAAAAGTAAGCTGGTACACTCAAGGTAGAAAAAAAAAAGAATGAATTAATTAGAACCAGAAGTGCATGAGTTTTTGATAGAAGCTCACTTTAAAAAGCCAAGGTATTGACAAATTTTGAATGTTAGGCTAAGGGGATTGAACTTAATTCAGTGGTGAAAATGTACAATAGAAAATTACTCATTTCTGTGTGGCATGAAGTAAGCTGTGTTTGAATGGTGATGTGCTCAGGCAAACACAAAGATAGGCAGTGTATGAAATAACAGAGCTCAGATTGAACGTGCAAATTGTACAAAGGAGAGACTTAGAAATCTCCATATACTACACTGAGCTTTGGTATTACTAGAGAGAGTATACAGGAAATAACATTGAACAGAGGAGGGAGAAGTTTTGAGCCTAGGGGAGGAGAAGGTTGTAAGTGCATTCGGAGTGTAATGTATAACAGGATTATACAAAAAAAATATATGTAAAGTAGGAAGGCATTGTGCAGGTACATATAAGATGAATCAAAACAGGATAGAATGAAGCCGAGAATTGTATCTCCAACAACGTAAGACTAAAGAATTTTTCTTCAGTAAATTAGCACAGCAAATATTTTTCAATATTCTTGATATACATGATATTGGGCTAGATGCTGAAAATAGGAAGATGAATAATAAAGTTCATGGCTATATATAGATTCACAAATGTGAAGTAAATACACATTTATTAGAATATTTCTATATGAAATAATGCATTTCATTACATTTCTCTGTGGACAAATGCTATGGTCTGAATGATTGTGTCCTCCAAAATTCATATGTTGAAACCTAACACCCAAGGTAATATTAGGAGGCAAAGTCTTTGAGAGGCGATTAAGTCATGAGGGCAGAAAGCTTACATATGGAATTAGTGTCCTTATAAAAGAAGTTCCAGAAAGCCTAGTCTCTTCTGCCTTATGAGCCTGCAACAAATAGTCTCAATCCAGAAGAGGGTCCTCAACTCACCATGCTGGCACCTTGTTCTTGGGCTTTCACCCTTCGGAAGTGCATAAAATAAATACATTAGTTCATGGTATTATAATAGTCTATGGTGTTTTGTTATAGTTACTCCAACAGACAAAGACAAGTTACTCAGAAGCATGTGGCAAAGAGACCTCAGCAACCCAGAAGCTCTGAGAAGACTCTCAAACTGAACAATGATAGAAATTATTACAGTCGTCTCTTTGGAATATACTAGTACTCACTTGTTTTCCCCTAGATTTGGCTAGAGCCTCAGATGCTCTGTATTTGCTCCTTGAAATGTTGAGTATCTATGATGCCCCAACCTTCCCAGTTTAAGATTTCTTACACCAATATCTCCAAAACCAGTTTTCAAGAATTGTTATAATCTGTAAATTTAGTCTTACTTATGTACAACCTAATCCCACAACTAGATGCAATAAATGTTTCCATCCTTCTATTGAAGTACAGTCCATTCTAATACTTAAATAAAAAGAAAGAGGTTCAACAACCAAATAAATTCTGGCCCACAATCATGTCAACACTCATTAATTTTGGTAACAGCCAAGCAGTATGTATGCCATTCTATGAAGTTAATTCAATGCTCATAAATAATTCATACAATTAGCCAGATCCTATTCTAGGCATTCTGGAAATGGTTGACAATAACACAGTTGAGGTCCTAGCTTTTGAACAACTCAAATTCTAAAAGATGTAGTGCATAAATACATAAATTTGGTGTGATTGATAGTAATACAGTTTGTGATAAATATAAGTCTTAAGAAGTTAGAGAGCATTAAGGGACAATGGGAATCAGATAGAGAATGTCTCTTATACAAAATAACATTTGAGCAGAGACTTGAGTAAATGGGGACAGATACCAACATCTATTTCTGGTTAGTGCTTTTCCCCAGAGACTGCCAGTCTTTGAATCCTGGCTCTGCCACTTACTAGTGAGATAACTTTGGAAAACTATCTTCTATATCTATGAAAAGGTAGTGATACTAATACACACCCACTAAAGCATGAAGTTTAGGGCATTAACTCATAATGCCAAGTATTATATTTAATGTTAACTGAGCTGAGCTTTAATCTACTTCTATACATAGAGATGTGATTTAGGCTTTAGTCAGAAACATGGGTAGACAGAATTTTCAGTATGCCCATTTCCCTTCTGTGATACGCCCATTATAATCCATAGAAAACATAATACTATGTAAGGAATCAGAACTCTGATGAAGTTCAAGTACAAGGAAGAGTTGGAAGTGTTTTCATGCTTGTATCACTCAAAGTAGGAAGTGAATAGGTATTAACTGAAAAGAAAAATAGAGCATAGGAAGCTACAAATTCAGACTACATTTCCAACAGTTTACTTACAAAATTATAAAAGATACATACAGGTTAAAAAACACTAAATTTTAAATTCCTATTTCATATCAAATATGATAGACACAGTGCAGAAGCATTACATTGTGCTAATATTTGTTTTTTCACTACATATAAAATAATATACATATATTATATATTAAGTATACACTCAAATTTCTCTGATAATTTATGCAAACTACCAACATATAACCAAAATGCAGAAGACAATTTAGAGACAGTATAAGAGGGAGACTAACGTTTTACTTTATAACATTTTATATGACTCAGATTTTTCTATGTGCATGTGATTTTAAATGTGAAAAAAATATATTCAAAAATACATATAGAGAGAGTAGATATAAATGTAGCCTACTTAAAATATAACTATATTATTTAGTATAATTAATGTGTTACTTATGACTATGCTAGCCAGTTTAAGGCCATCCCTATAAATGTGCTAAAAAAGCACAGTGAAGATGTAATTATCTAATAAATAAATTGTACATTTGAAGGGTATTCAAAGAGAAAGCCGTTAAAAGGGTCACATACAAGTAAGACTACCACAGGTATTTTAGTTGTAACATCTCTATCAATAATCTTCATTTTACTAATTAGCAATCACCTTGTAAGAAGAAATGTTTGTGAAATAGTGTTCTGTTGAATGATTTCAATTGATAGATATTAGTAGAAAACCGACTCCAGGAGTGACACTCCTCATCCTTGCATGGATAAGTTATATGAGTTAAATGGAGAGGCTTTCATTGGCAGCCATCTATAAATTCTGGATTTGATCTGCTAATGGTTGCTAAGTCCTACATCTTTTACTTGACATTTTTCTCTAAAGCTTTCATGCAAGGTGATAGAGCATCTAAAAGAATTGAGACTTTCTTATCTTGCATGCAAAAAAACCATAAAAATTTGGTCTGGATTTTTTTTCTTACTTTATTTAAATTCAATTAATTAACATATATCATTAGTTTCAGATGTAGAGTTCAGTTATTCATCAATTGCATAGAACATCCAGTACTCATTACATCACATGTCTTCCTTAATGTCTATCCCAAGTTACCCCATCCCCCCACTCATCTTCCCTCCAGGAATCCTCAGTTTGTTTCCTATAGTTAAGAGTCTCTTATGGTTTGTCTCCCTCTGACTTCGTCTTATTTTATTTTTCCCTCCCATCCACTATGATTCTCTGTGCCATTTCTTATATTCCACATATGAGTGAAACCATATAATTTTCTTCCTCTGACTGACTTATTTTGCTTAGCATAATACCCTCCAGTGCCATCCACATCATTGCAAACAGTAAGATTTCATTCTTTTTGATGGCTGAATAATATTCCATTGTGTATATATACCACATTTTCTTTATCCAATCATTGGTTAATGAACATCTGGGCTCTTTCCATAGTCTGACTATTGTAGACATTGCTACTATAAACATTGTAGTACAGGTGCCCCTTTGGATCACAACATTTGTGTCCTTTGAGTAAATACCTAGTAGGGCAATTGTTGGGTCACAGGGTAGCTCTATTATTTTTCTTAAGATTTTATTTATCTATTCATGAGGGACACACAGATTGAGAGAGAGGGAGAGAGAGAGAGAGAGAGAGAGAGAGAGAGAGAGAGAGGGAGAGAGGCAGAGACACAGGCAGAGGGAGAAGCAAGCTCCATGCAGAGCCTGATGTGGGACTCGATCCCAGGACTCCAGGATCAGGCCCTGGGCTGAAGATGGCACTAAACGGCTGAGCCACCCAGGCTGCATGGGTAGCTCTATTTTTAACTTTTGGAGGAATCTCCACACTGTTTTCCAGAGTGGCTGTACAACCTATACTTGAGGTTGTGGAGCAACAAACTTTCACTTTGCTGAACTTTTTTTGATAGCTACATTTTTATTCCAAAAGACTTTTGAAAAAAAAAAAAGACTTTTGGTAGTTTTACTTGGCTGGATTTTGTTAGTTTTCAAAACCACATTTTATTTTTATTATAATTCTTTTCTAGAAAATACAAATAACATTTACTGTATGCCTACATTATGATAGATGATGGGATGCCGGAGTGGCTTAGTGGTTAAACATCTGCCTTCAGCTCAGGGCGTGATCCCTGGTCTGGGGACTGAGTCCTGCATTGGGCTCCCTGTGGGGATCCTGCTTCTCTTTCTGCCTATGTCTCTGCCTGTCTCTCTGTGTCTCTTATGAACAAATAAATAAAATCTTTAAAAAAAATAAAAAGGGGGTGGCAGCTGGTTGGCTCAGTGGGTTAAGTGTCTGCCTATGGCACAGGTTGTGATCCCAAAGTGCTTCTCCCTCTTCCTCTGCCCCTCCTCACCTCTGCCCCTGCCCTTTTGAGCACTGTCTCTCAAATCCTTTTTAAAATTGAAAAAAATAAAGTCTTTACAATCTGTAGCTCCATTTGGAATAGAATCTGAGATTTCACCTGAAATTAAACCCTTGCTTGGCTTCTTTCGCCATCATGCTTCTCAGTGCCTTGCTATTTTTTTCTGAGAGAAGTTTCCTAAATAATCATTTCTATCTGAGTTCATGGCTCAGAATCTGCCTTTAGGAGAGGCCATCTAAAATGATTGAGACCAAGAATGATCCCAAGCAGCAGACCCTAATGATGAGATTCTGTGTGTTTGGATCACTCACTGGTGAGATGGAAATGAGGAGCCAATCACTGGTAGGAGGGGGAGTATCAACAGCCCTTAGCATACTATAGCCTTAAAATTGTTAAAATTCTCAACTGTGGTGATACCAATGGAAAATATGCTGACTTGACTCTAAAGTCTATGGGAATAGATGATTATCAAATGATTTTGATGTTTTGAGTAGAGAAAATGATTAATGAATGTTGGTCAGATACTTAAGGGTAAAGTGTGAAAAACTGGACAATTGCCATCTAGTATTTAAAAGAACTTTATTAAAAAAAGTAAATAAGAGACTTTTATCATTTTATACCCTGAGGGCATACACAGCTAAGACTAGTACAGAGTTTAACCTAAGAGTGATGAAATTTGCAAACATTTAAAGAAAGCTTATTTGCAAACTTGGTCAAGTCTCTTATAACAAAATTAGTGTCCTAATGGAGAAGTGGGATCATGAGACTTGGAACGTGATTAGATGTGTGAATTTGCTTGAATACCCAGAATGACAACTTCTGAGTCTGCAGATATAGCCCACTGTGACAACCATACTGCAGAGTTGTATGCACCTTCAACCAAAATTTAGTTTGGATATAAAGACTCATGACATCACTTACATATCAAGAAGATATCAGAAGGTTGACTACCCATCTACTGAGATTTTTCTGGCAAAAGCAGGGCAGTTCCAAAGGAAGTCCAAAAATGGCTTTGGAAAGAAGAGAAAAGAGATTAGTTTGGGGATTCACAACAGTTATAGTGTGGGGCTAGGATGAAGCTTCCTGAGAATGGTTTGAACTTTCCACCAGCACCATTGAGGAGCACTTGGCCATTCTTATCAGCTGGCCAAGATATATACCAGAAAGAAAGAGTGTGGAATTCAAACCTGTCAGCAAACATAAAAAACTAGAGTCACACTATTATACCATTCACCTTTATTAGATTATAGCAACACCCTCCCCACCATTACTTGAATACTATGCAAAAGAAGTTGTCAAGAAAAACAGTGCTTAATATCTGTTCAACTCCATTCCATCAAACCAATAGCTAGGACTCAGCCTTATCATACGTAAATGCCAAAGTGTTGAACCTAGTGAAAAAGGAAAGCACAACTTTCACTAAAAGTATAGCAAACCTTGGACGAAACAGACCCGAAGGAACAGGTGGGCCTGCCTGGACAAAAATTTTTGAGATCATGAATCAGGAGGACTAGAACACTAATATGGTTGCAATACCATGGTGGTCCTTGAAACCACTGTGCTAAGTGAAATAAGCCAAGAAGAGAAATAAAAATACTATATGATCTCATTTATATATGGAACCTAAAAACTTAAAATCTAAAATTTAAAAATAAATTTTTAAACTCTAATTGGCAGTTTCTAGACGCAAGCTGGATGAAATGGGTGAAGGTGGTCAAAAGATGAAACTTCCAGTTATAAAATAAATAAGTCGGGCAGCCCGGGTGGCTCAGCAGTTTAGCACCGCCTTTGGCCCAGTGCGTGATCCTGGAGACCCGGGATCGAGTCCCATGTCAGGCTCCCTGTATGGAGCCTGCTTTTCCCTCTGCCTGTGTCTGTGCCTTTCTCTCTCTCTCTCTCTCTCTCTCTCTCATAAATAAATAAATAAATAAATAAATAAATAAATAAATAAATAAGCAAGCCAGTCAGTCAGTCAGTCAGTCAGTCCTGGGGATTTAACATACAGCATGATGACTATAGTTAATGATACTATAGTATATTTGAAATTGCTAAAAAAGTAGATCTGGAAGGTTCACATCACAAGAAGAAAATTTTTTAACTGTGTGTGGTGATGGATGTTGATTAGACTTATTGTGGTGACCATTTTGCAATATGTGTATGTATATAACTAATATAATGTTATATGTCAATAATATAGTAATACAAAAATATCAATCTAGTTAAGGAAAAATTGGTTAACATGCAGTTACTCTTCCATGATTCAGGAATAATTACTAAGATGATTTTTGGAAGTTCGGGGGGGAAAAAAAGCTCACATTAAGTAATGAAAAGTTTCCAAATATGCTTAGTTGGAATGTGGAATAAGGGATCAAAAGCATCAAAGAATTAGTCACAGGAACACCTGGGTGGCTCAGTCCATTGAGTGTCAGACTCTTGGTTTTGGCTCAAGTCATGATCTCGGTGTCATGAGATGGAGCCCCATAATGGGTTCCATGCTCAGCGCAGAGTCTGCTTGAGATTCTCTGCCTCTGCTTCTCCCTCTGCCCCTCTCCCTGCTCATGTGCATGTGTGCATAATCTCTCTCTCTCTCTCCCTCTCTCAAATAAATAAAATCTTTAAAGGAAAAAAAAATGAAGTCACAGTAAAATAAATTTATTTATTTTCTTTTTTTAAAATAAATTTATAAGGCCAGATATCCTATCAACTGTCATGAGAAACATACTTTTAACCAATAGTTTACTGCCGTAGTGAAGAAATGTCACTTTCTTAAAGGATTGACTTCTCACTTGCTAACAGACTATTTTGTGTTTTTGTTTTTTTACACTTGACTGGCTTTGATAAAGCAAGGTGCCATGTTGGGAAGGTCACACGGCAAAGTCTGAGTATAGCTTCCAACCATCAGCCAGTGAGAGACTGAAGCCTTCTGTCCAATAGTTCCGATAGATGGATTACATTGAACCCCTTCCACTTTGGATAAAGCAACACAAGAGTACAGATATATCTCTTCTGTCCAAGCGCTCTAGTTATAGATCTGAAGGTAGAGTGTCTGGTTTATACATGGGATCCTGCTTAGGCCAAAGGAACCCACCTGATGGCAAATGAGGTATTAGTGTGGGCACATGACACTGAATCTACTGATCCAAAAACATAGATAACAGTCAAGAAGAATCTCTTAAGTTATCTCTGGCTTAGAAAGAGAAGTTTATGTGTACCAGGAGTTATTCTTCAATATTCAGTGTATATCTTTATCTGAAGGCCTTTTTATAACTCTGTATCCCCAGTAGGTAAAACATATTGATCTTAGAATTCTGAGATAAAAGTAAGGATGGTCTTGCATATGAAGGGTTCCAGTAACCAGGTTAGGAATATATGTTTCCCATAGATGAAATTTTAAAGTCTTGGATCTAGATGTCCTGGTTTCCACAGAGAAGATACTTCTACCTGTGAACACTGGGAAAATCCCACTAAACGTAAAGCTATGTCTGCCAGTTCACTCTGAGCATTTTGTAGAAATATATCATCAAGAAAACAAAAATTAAAACATTGTTACTACTATTAAAAATAGTACTGGTCTGGATAATTAATACTGGGCATCATGAAGAGTTAGGGTTTCTGCTGTGTAACTGGGAAAGGGAGGACTGTCTTTGGCAATCAGATTATTTATTGGGGCATCTCTGAGTACCCTAATGCTTGGCTTTATCAGTGAATAGGCAACTGCAGCAAACTCAAATGGTAAAACATGCTTACTCGGGTCTATGACCCCTCTAAAATGAAGGTCTGGATCGCACTCCAGTGAGAACTCCAGTAGGGGCAGAAGCACTATCTCAGGGTTGGAAGATTCCCAAACAGATGGTAGAACGTGGAGATGATAAATATCAAATAAATCCTTAGGATGAATTACATCTGTTGGGACTCTAGCTTATTCCACTAACTGCTCACATACTTCTGATATTGGATTTCACTGTCTATTTAATATCACAAATGTGACTGTCCTAACACTAGAATATAACAAAGAAGCCATCAGGTTTGCCAGATATACATCCAGGACAGAATAGGAAGATCTGATAAAGGCTTTGAGAAAAGTGGTAAGAAAAAATAAAATGGTTTCCTGAATGGTCAACATTGAGTTCAACCTGTTCAATGAACTGGCTCAAAAAGTTTTGCCAAAGCTAGTAGTTACTCTCTCTCTCTCTCTCTCTCTCATCTATCATCTATCTATCTACTGTTTCATATGTCCTTAACTCTCTTTCCTGGTTCTTTCTGAGTAGAGAGGATAATATATTTGCCCAGATCAAGGATCCTGCTGGGAAGGAAAGGAAAACGGCCTAAACTTACCCATTTCAGGTTAGCTTTTTTTTCTATGGTTTACAGAATATGTTCTATGTAGTCAGGCTCTCGTTAATAAAGTGCCTATATGCTATGAATATTTGCTTCAGAGCTTTCCTGAGAATAAGTAAAACTGCATAATATACCTTTCCTTTAGACTGTACGTGTTTTCTTTTTGTGTCAGATGTTTTTGTATTTTTTAGAAAATGTGTATAGTCTTTTATTCCAGTATTTCAAAATTTTAGATATACTCTACCTGATATCATTATGCTCGATGCTTTAGTTGTATATTTACAAAATCATCCCAACACATTTTTAGTAATATAATCTACATCTGCCTATCATGACCTAAGATTTTTACAAAATGTACCATTGTCTCCTAAGTATACTAATTTTCAAACATCTAATACAATTTTTTTCCCAATTCTCTTTTCCCAATTCTTTTCCAATCTATTTCTCATCCTGTAATGCTCTCTTTGTTTGCAGTCAGCTGCATTATTATCTGCATTTCCCACTGTCTCCCCTAAAAGGATGCCACATAAAGACACAATCTATTTAAAACTGACGTTTATAGTTTTCACACAGATCCTGTAGATTCCAACCAATGAGTTGTCTGCCAGTGGGTTGGTTACCCCATTCCAACCAATGGATTGTCCACTGAAATTATGAACCTGCAAACATCTAATAGTAAGATGCATATATTGAATTTTGGTTACTTGCCCTTTGAATTTAAATCCTTAATTCATGTCTGGGGTAGTATATTTGCAGTGTTTGAGAAATTAAACTGCCCATAAAGACACAAAATAGCCAAGTTCCAACAGGTCTAGAAGCTGAAGAGTGAAGTTCCTGCTTTCCTCTGCATCAAACATTGCTGAAGCAATCACAGCATAGACCACTAACTGCATAGGCAGAGCAATGAAAGTGGGGTTAAGTGATTCTTTTTCCATGCAACATGCCATGCCTAATGTGTTTGAGCCTTCATTCCTTCATTTGTAAAATAAGGGGATTGGATGATTCTTCATGCTCTCTCTCAGAGTTTGAACCCAGGCAACTGCCATTCTCTAGTTCAGATATTCCACCTATGGTCACACAATTAGGAAACAAAGGACATTTCAGTCCTTCTTGTAAAAATTAGAAGAAGTAGTGGTAATAAAAGTAAGAGCTGTTAAAATATTTAAGATCTGTGTAAAGTGAGTGTGTGATCTATTTTTAGTATTCAGTTGATGTGAAGTATTTTATTTAGTACTTCAGAAGGAGAATATTACACTAATATTCTAAAGTCTCAAGACATCAGACCTCCCCCCCCCAAGGCATTAAGGAGAGGGAAAATAAAAAACAACAACAACAACAAAAATGTATGTTGTTGTGTATGCTCCTTTCAGAGAAAATTTTCTTTTTGCCAGAGGGAATGGAAACAACTTATCTGGCCTATCTCATGGGCACCAACATACTAAACTAAGAAGTAAATGTGTTTTGTGTTCATATTCTTGGATTTGGGGTGTGGCTACATACATAGGTTAATCATGCTTATTTTGAGGATACACCAATTATTGCCCCACGGAGGTTCCCATTTCTTTATCCTTGGGAGATGCTGTTATCTTAAGTTTGCTAGTTTGAGGATATTTTAATATATATATAAGAAACACTATTCTTTAGTTGTTTTTTTCCATCTGAGTCAGTTTTATAGTTTATCTTTCCAGAAATTTGTTCATTTCATCCATTATTTAATTTGTTGGCATACAGTTGTTCATAATAATCCCTTATGATATTTTATTTCTCTAAAGTTGGTAGTAATGCTCCTTTAATTTCTGATTTTAGTAATTTGACTACTTTTTTTTATTGCCTAGTCTAGCTACAGGTTTGTCAATATTGAGTACTGTTTTCAAGGGAGTAACTTTTGCTTTGATTGTCTCTGTTGTACTCCTATTCTCTAATCCTTTATTTTCTGCTCTAGTCTCAGTATTTATTTCCCTCTGCTTGCTTTGGTTTACTTTCTCCTCCATTTCCAAGGTCATAAAGTAGAACTTCAGCTTGTTGATTTGAGATCTTCCTTCTCTTTGATGCAGGTATTTAAAATTATAAATTTCCTACAGTGTCATTTAAGTTTTAGAAAAGTATTTTCTAATTTCTTTGAAACATTAATAGGATATTCTTTAGTTCCCAAATATTTGTGAATTTACCAGATTTGTTTTTAATTTCCAATTTCATGTCACTGTGATTGAAAAACCTACTTTGTAGGATTTCAATTCTTTTCAATTTGAGACTGGTTTCATGTACTAGCATATGCTCTATCCTATGGATGTTTCATGCATGCTGGAGATACGTGTGTGTGCTGTGCTGTGTGGTGTGTTCTATGGATGTCCACTAGCTCAAATTTGTGTGTCTTATTTTTCAAGTGTTCTATTTCCTTGTTAATCTTCAGCCTCTTATATCCATTACTGAAAGTTGAGTATTAAAATCTATTACTGCTGAATTGAACCTTTCCTCTCCTCTATTCTATCACTTTTTACTTCATATTTATTCAGTTTTCTGTTTTAAGGCACATATATATTTATCATTGTTATAATTCAATAATATATTGAACATTTTGTCAGATAATATCCTTGCTTCTTATATTTTATCTAATTGTTATGACTGTCAGTACAGAGTTGAATATAAGCATATAAGCAGTGACAGTGAGAATCTGGTCTCATTCCTGATTTCAGATAAAAAGCTCATTCTTTAGATTAAAAAATGCTGTTGTGTTTTATTTGTTGGTAATTTTCATAGATTAGGAATTTTCCATTCTGTTCTTATTCATGATATAATTTTTTGAAAAATCTTAGCAATTAAGAGTTAGGTTTGGGGATCCCTGGGTGGCTCAGTGGTTTAGCACCTGCCTTCGGCCCACAGCGTGATCCTGAAGTCCTGGGATGGAGTCCCACGTAAGGCTCCCTGCACGGAGCCTGCTTCTCTCTCTCTCTCTCTCTCTCATGAATAAATAAATAAAAATCTTAAAAAAAAAAGTTAGGTTCAATCAATATTTAAAATTTAATATCTGAATTTGATCTCAATTTATCAATGATAGGTAATTTTTATTGTATTTTTTATTTTTTAATTTCAACTTATTATTTCATTTCTATAATATTTATATTCATTTTGTTCTATTTATGATTTACAAATGTTAGATTGTTAAAATTAAATGATCTAAAGATTTATCGTTTATTTTCTTATATCGGATTTAAAGCTATAAACACCTCCCCAGGCACTGTATTAGGTATATTGTCAAATTTTAAATGATTTTTTTACTGATTACTTGTTCTGAATTTTCTAACTTTCTCAAGTTCCTTTACAATTTATCCTTTATCACAAAACCTGAAAAACATGACACAGATTATTCTTAGCCATCCCAGCTCATGCCCTTATGCCCTTCTACCTGTGTGAGCTTGAAAAAGTTTATTCTGTTTTCAGATGTTCTGAATGGAAAAAATAAATAAATAAATATATATACATATATATAGTACATAGATTCATGTTACCATTTTATGTGCTGTTTTTATTTTCATTATTCTTAGTCTATTTTTATTCCATGTATGTTTTTTAAAAATGTGGGTAAGAAAAGGATTATTTGAATGTATTAGTGTGTCCCTGTGACTTAATTCATTATAAGAATGTATGAATGTCAGTTTTGTAAATGTATGTTTGTGACACTGCAATCTCAGATAACACAGGCTCAAGAAAGCAAACTTAAGAAAGTGAAACAATCTCCAAGCATAATTCTAAATCTATATTTCCCTATGCTTTCAATCAGTTGTTTTTAAAATTTTTACTTATTTGAGAGAGAGAGTGAACAAGCAGGGTGAGGGGCAGAGGGAGAAGTAGACTCTCTGCTGAGCAGGGAGCCCAGTGCAGGACTTGATCCTGGGACTCCATGACCTGAGCTGAAGGCAGATGCTTAACCAACTGAGCCAACAGGCATCCCTGCTTCTAGTCAGTTTTAAGTGAAGGTATTTGTTACTTTAATCTGTATTTGATTACATCTTTTTCATGTTTACCAAAATATAACATCTCTATAATTTTGCCCTATATTTTTTACCATTAAATTATTACTTAGACTTGTGAATTATCATATCACTATAAAAAGATGCAGGAATGTTAAAAATAAAGTGTGCTCTCCTAGATAACATACAATAGGTACAACAATTGTAATAGGTGAATCTTATCTGGGTGTCCTATTTCTGATCCAATTTTTTAACCTATTTATGTTTACTAATATAAATTTCTACATGGATTTATGTTTAGCATTTTATGGTTTAAAATTTTTATACATTTTTTCTCACTTCATTTTTTCCTTTTCTTTCTATTGGCAAGTTTTCATTTTCTTTAATATATTTGAAATTTTTCCTTTATAGTTTTCCTTCTCTAATTCACCTGCCTTTTTAAAAGATATATGTATACTCAGTAACTGTAGTTTCATAATCTCAAATGACATATATTCTCTTTCTCATATTGCACCTTACTGTCCATTCAGAGTAATGGAGTAATGGTCTACAATTTTAATTCTGAATATGCTGTAAGTTCTTTTTTTTTTTTTTTGTAAGCTCTCTTTTAATGGTTGCTCATTTTAAAGTCAAGATGAAGTTTTCTTATGTTTGTTAGCTATACTTTTTAACATATCTCACCTGGATTTATTTCCTTATTTTGACTATTTTTTCTGAGTGTTTTTGATTTGTTATCTGAGTACTTGCATTTCCAATAATATTAGTATGTTTTCCTAATTTAGATGGATTAGATTACAAAATATGATCAAAGCATTGGCCAAGCTGATGAAAGACATTAACTCTTGGGGAGGACTAATGTCAAATAAATTAGTATGTTCTCATGACCTGCTCTTTGTCTCATGAATGTACTCAAGGGAATTTTTTTTTTAAATCTAGTGTGTTTAAGTCTATTTTGTCCAATAAAAAAAAATCTACTGTGTTTTGTTATCATCTTTTTTGTTCCTTTCTCAGCCCTATAATCATGATTTCTTTTCCCTTAGAAATTTACAGTAATTATGCCTTGGAAATGTCTTTTTTCTGTTTTTTGACAATCTAGTTCAAATTCATTGTATTTCTATCTGCTGTGCTTCACTATCTTTGATAGTTTCTAAATATTAACTCTGATTTCTTACAGGAGGATTATCTGACTTTATATTCCAGATTGCTAATCTGTTATTCTTTATAATTATTCCATTACTCTTTTTTGAGATCTTACTTATTTTGTTACTAAATAATTAACAGTATTCCTATTTGAATAGTTATCTCCATAGTCATTCATTCTTCCCTCAACTATCTTATTTCTTTGAAGATTTTATGCTTAAAAGTATTGAACTTTTTTCTATTAATTCTAATTTAGATGGATTATGTTGCTAATTCAAGATGTTCTAATCTCTAGCTTTTATCCCAAAAGAATAGTGAAAATATACTCTCCAACAATAGCTATTTTTTTTAAGATTTTATTTATGCATTCATGAGAGACACGGAGAGACGGGCAGAGACATAGGCAGAGGGAGAAGCAGGCTCCCTGCAGGCAGCTTGATGCGGGACTCCATCCCAGGACCCCTGGATCACGACCTGAGCCAAAGGCAGATGTTCAACACTGAGCCACTCAGGTGCCCCTCCTGCAATAGCTATTAAAATATTGGGGCTTAGTAAAAGGAGATAAGGGCCAGACAAGCTAGTTTAGGGTGCTGTGATCTACGTTTGGTTCATTTTGAAAAATGTATACACCTGTATAAATGCCACCATAGTCAATAAAATTTCTATAACTCTGGACATTTTCTCATGCAATTTCTGGCTTGTGTAGGTTGGGGGACTATAACAAACACTGCTCTTATTTCCAATATTATAGATTATTTTTTCCCTGCTATTCAATTTCAAAAAATAGATTCATGCAATATGTATTATTTTATGCCTGGTTTCTTACAACAGTAAAATGTTTGAGATTCATTCATGCAGTCACACTTATCAGTAGTGTGTTCCTTTTGAATTGCTAAATAGCATTCCATTGAGTAAGTATACCATAATTTGCTTACCATTTCCTATTAGTTAGCAGATAATATTAAAGTGGATATAATGACACTATGTATGAATAAAACAATGACGTATATGTGAAGATGAAATGAGACATCACCAGTGAAGGTATGTAGTATTTATACAATGTCATCTCTTGACCCTCAAGCCCACCTATGATATGCCACTCTAATGCCAACCTCTCCCCAAACACTAACCCTTCCCATATGACCTACCTATGTTTTTCTTTTTGCCTTCAACTCTCTTATTTTCATTTTTCAAACTCATCAAATCTCAATTTATATTTCACTTCAACAATGTGGCCTTCTATACTATGATAATTTCCTTTTCTCTCCTTGTTTTCTTACCTGTTTGCATTCCTTTGTTTTTGTTACACAAAACATGATCAACTAGCACAGTTATTTGTTTGTACTTATTCAAATTTTAACCTCTCTTAAATCTTTACAGATAAAATCATTAAATGTCTGAGACTGACTATAAAATAATACAGCACAGAGCAGAGGAAAAGGAAAGTAGCAATAGAGGTGACTACATTGGCCATATGTTGACAATTATTGAAGCTGAGGTATACATTATTGCACATTATGGTCTTAAGTTTTTATGTTTGAAAATGTCCACAATAGAGAAAGTTAACATGAAAAGTAAATAAATTTTGATGGTAAAATTTGTAAGTCGAGGTAATGTCATCTTTTCCTCCAAACTATATGTCTACTGACTAGCAGAGTTCCTGGCACAAACTGGTCAGTCATCAAATAATTACTGTTCATTGTCCCAATTTTCTGATTCTGGGTAACCACAAGATGTAGTAGCATAAAACAAATTCTTGTTTCTGGGAATTGTGCTCAGAAGATAATTTTTTAAAGATTTATTTACTTGAGATAGAAAAAGAGAGAAAGAAAGAGGAAGAGGCTCAGAGACAGCATCTTAAGCAGAACTAGTACTGAGCATGAAGCCTGACTCACGGCTTGATCTCATGACCTTGAGATCACAACCTGAGCCGAAACCAAGAGTCAGACACTCAGCGGACTGAGCCACACAGGCACCCCAGGAGATAATTTTCTTTTCTTTTTTAAACACACACACACACAGAGGTAGAGACATAGGCAGAGAGAGAAGCAGGCTTCCTGTGGGGAGCCTGGTGTGGAACTCAATCCCAGGACCTCAAGATCATGCCCTGAACTAAAGGCAGACACCCAACCACTGAGCCACTCAGGCATCCCTAGAAGATAATTTTCATTTGAGATTTTTCATGTGGTTGCATTTATATGGAAGTGGGGTAGGAATCATAGGAATAACTTCTTTACATACATATTACTAAAACAGCTTTGAGTTGGCCAGGCATCTTTCTACAATGACCTGCTTACATATACTTAGAGTTTGGAGGTTACAGGGTAGTAGAAATTTGTTTTGTATGTGGTTTGCCGGCTACCCACAGACAAGTTTTCCAAGAGAGTCAGGTGAAAACTGCAAGACTTTTAGTTATCTAGCTTTGAAAGCACCATAAAATAATTTGTGTCACATTCTATTAGCCAGGCAAGTCATTAAAGTTGAGTCTCATTCAAGGGAAGGAAAATTTAACTCCATCTTCTGATGGAAGTACAGAGATGGAAGAAATAAATGGCAGTCATCTTTAGTGATTATTTACCAGAATTATTGAATAAATACACGAAAAAAATGACTTAATGATACATATAATCTTCAAAGAGAATTTGGGTATTGACATTACAATTGCCACTTGTTAGAATTCATTTTTTCCATTCCTAGATGTCTTGAGTTTGAGAGTTTCTATCTATGTGAAATGGAATAATCTACATCCATTGTTCCAATAGTGTTTTTTAGTATCATTTTAGACAAAGTTGATATATTTAACTTTTGTAAGTTTCTTCTTCTGTGAGAACTAAATATTTCAAACTCTGGTTAATTGAAAGAAAAAAAAAACTGACATTAGAGCTATGTGTTTATAAAGCAGAGATCTCTTTCAGGTAAAGTTATCTTTCATCTCTTCTCATGATTCAAGCATCATGACTTTGCTGAACTTTTAAAACACATGGGAGATACTGAAAGACTTAAGATTCTTTTAGGCATTTTGATCTTGTTGATAAATACTCTGATGAATACCCACAACTTTGTGGAGAATTTTTCAGCAGCCATCTCTGCCACCATTGCTACACTCATCTCCTTCACAATGCCACATTTGTCACCAACAATTCTATGAATTTAACAACTGAAGGTCTCCTGAGGGTTCTCCATTTCCATGGACCAAACTACAAACCAGAGCAATGCCATCCATTCCACCAGACATAGTGGCAACTCTTAGACTGCAATGCATTAGCCACAAATACTTAGTGAGCTGGAGACAATCGTGCCTCAATGGTTGGATTTATGTTCAAAGAATTTTCACCTCCACCACTGTGACTAAGGCGTGATACAAATACCATGGAAACAAGTAGTAACAAAACTTTTCTAAGGGCATAGCTCTATAGCAAATCTGCTCAATGCACTCAATAATAAGACATCATTCCCAAATAATAACATAAGAAAATGGAACTCTGAGCATCTATCACCCATAAAGTATGCTCTTTTTTCTAACATAGAAAACAGTGATTTAGACTATAGCCTATGGGATCATATATTTTCAAACAGATAAAAGTCCTTGATTTGGCACAAACTTGCTCTGTCCTTACTTGAGAGCTTATGCTCACCTATAAATGCACAAACATGATGTCTAACAGAAAAATAGGAAATACACATGAACTCAAGTATGAATAGTAATATAAAACAAAGCATTCCTTATTTCCTTATGATTTACTGATACTCATATATCATGGCATATATTCCATGTGCCTTGATTTCCATCATCTTGGAATACTTACAAACAGGACAGAAATAAAAGAGGAAAGTCTCACCCAGATGTCTCCAGCATTGCAAAATTGTAATAGTTGACAAAATATTCAAACACAGAGAATTGAGTTAACTAAACCCCCTTTATAGGAAAAGTCAAGAAACATGAAAAATTATAGTAAACCATAATCCCATTTTGAAAATCTAAGTTGAAGTCTGTTTTCTAAGTATTTCAGGCCAAAAGATGATTATTCAGTGTTTAAAATTTTCCAGGAATTGTACTGAATGTTGTTTTTCCAATATAATTTCTGATGGCAAGTATTTTAAGTTTTCATGAGAAATATGAGCTATTCTTAGAACAAGTCCATCAATCCCATCAAATTCCAACAATTAATGCAACAATTGAGGCAAGAGCCAGATACTATAGGATCATATATAAGAGGTCTAGATAAGATTTCTGTATTTGTCTACTGGTGTATGATATTTCTTAATGTTTATTAAATCAATTTGTTATTCTCTAGATTTGGCCATAAACCAATATTGCTATGTTCTTCCCTGATTATTGGATTGCTGGGAACTTGCTCGTTACTTGCTCCAACTTGCCAAGTTTACTGTATATTAAGATTCATTATGGCAATATCACTGGGCACAATACTTGGCAATAACATTATACTTCATTAGTTTTAGTTCTCTAGCTCTAGTTTAGGAAATATTTTAAATGTTATTCATTTTATTATTTTATTAAAACTCTTTTTCCTCCTTTCAGGTGTAGAATGGATTCCAACAAAAGCCCAGCCCACAATCATGACAGTTCTTTTCTTGTCTATGAGCAGTGGCAGATTTTAAAGGCCACACTGGCTTGTATCTTTCGAGAATGACACATTCTACTATTAGTCATCTCTGTGCCTTATATTGCCTTCTTATTTCTGTGGTATGTTAAATTTTATTTTTATGGTTTTGTTAATTTGTGGGACATAATAGCTAAAGATTTGCCATATGTTCTGGCTATTACTTTCCAACAAACTCTCCAAAACCTAATAGCAGCCCAGCCATCATCTAACCGCATCATGTTAGAGGCCCCAAGCAAGAATTGCCCAGCTGAGTCAAACTACAGAAATGGGAGAGTATAATAATTTTTTTCCTACCATTATGTGTCGGCCCTTTCATTTAAATATCTCCCTGGGGTGGGATAGCTGGAATGGGTGGGGTCTGATTGAGTATCTCAAGGCTTCTCCAGATAGCTGGCTTGGGCTTCCTCACAGCATTACAGTCCCAAGTTATTCAGACTTCTTATGTGGCAGTTGGCTTCCCCCAAAGTGAGCATTCTGAGACAGGAAGCAAAACATGACAGTCTAATAAGGTCTGGGTTCAGAAACTGACACAGTTAATATCCTCCATATTATGTTAGACAAATCCATCAGATTCTATGCAGATTCAGGGGAAGGAGATACAGTCTTCATTTCTCAACAGGTGTGCTCAAAAATCTGCAGCCATTTTTGATCTGTCAAACTTACAAGCTTACTCCACTGTGAATTCTATTCTTAATGAATAGATGAAGTGAAAAGACTTAACTAATACTTAAGTACTAGGATTTGGATTCAGAGAAATTTGAAGATGTATCCTTGTATCTACTATTTTAAGTGATTATGCTCACCAGTTTAATTTATTTTTTAAATATTTTATTTTTATTTACTCATAAGAGACGGGGGCGGGGGGGGGGGTGGGAGTTGCAGAGACACAGGCAGAGGGAGAAGCAGGCTCCATGCAGGGAGCCCGACATGGGACTATCCCAGGTCTCCAGGATCAGGCCCTTGGCTGAAGGTGGCGCTAAACCGCTGAGCCACCCAGGCTGCCCCCCTCACCAGTTTAATTTATTAAACTGGCATCAAGCTTATGTTTTCATATTATTTACCAAAGTGGTTACTTTGCTAACAGGCACATCTCCCATTCTAACCAACAAGTGATTAAAAAGTGACGAATAAGCAATCCCTTTGTTATGAACATTATTCTCCATGCTAAGGGCTAGAAAGATAATTTGAGTAAGGAAGAGAACAAAATTGGAAAGAGGCAACTTTGTACTTCCAACTATCATTTATCGTGTTTAAATGTCCTTTTTGAAAACCTATAGATTTTCAGGGTTTTTATTTCCTGTTTCTTATTCTATTCTATGTACTTTACTATCAGAGGTTGCTTTGTGAAAAAACACTTTCAAATAATAAAGTAGTATGGATAAATTTATAAGAGTTAAATAATGCCATAAACAGGATAGTTGTTCAAATATGGGAATGGGACTGGCCTCTGATGACGTGTCTGTCACTCTTCATAGAAGTGTTTTTCAGAATCTGCACACTTGCTGATTATAGCTGGCAAACTAGAGAAAGAATTGAAAAAAAAAGCAAGAAGTTTGCTCAACTTATTGGCAGAAAACATGCTGCAGAGAACCTAAATATTGAAGTGTGGGAGAAAAAAAATAGTAGCTCTATAATGAGGCTCGTTTCCCTCCCTGGAAAACATTACAAAAGCAAAAATTACGATGGTGTCACATCATCATTAAACAAAACAAATATTGCCAATGACAGTTGCCATTCTTGGCAATTAATTTATCTTACTAGGAAAGGATTTGAAACCTCTTTTACTTTGTATACCATGATAAGTGACAAGAATAACTCAGAGCACAGGGCATACATACACGTAGACATTCATAGGTAGTACATCTCCTCTACGTTTTATATATCAGAATAGCTTGCCCTTCTGAGAAAAGAATATCAATGTCCTAACTATGTCTCCCTAGTAACATTTAGTTGAAGTTTCTCTCAGATTTTCCACCATATGTTTTCTCATCATTTATGCTTATTGGAAAATTTTGCTGATTTGAACATGCCATAATACTAAATGACAACTGACTACCATTGAAATGGACATGACAGTAGTTGTAAACCACGGATTGATAACTGACATCTACAAACCTATATTTTAATACGTCCCATAGCACACAACTAGTATTTATAAGATTCTACAAAAGGTACACCATGACCTGAATAAAACCCATTTTATTTAGATAAGTACTCTATTTGCTCTTTAATAACAGAAAGAAGTTTGGTATTATTTTACAAACTCAAGAGATTGAACGGAAATTGATAAAAAGAAATAATTTTTTCATTTATCTTTCCACAATTGGCCCAGAGTTATTTTATATATCATGAGGTAACTTTTTCAGTTAGGATTATCCCAATGACCTGATAGTGTCCTGATTTAGACCAAACTTCATATCCACACAGGTACTAGATCTGTATGTCAGAGTGTTGTGGAAGGGTAATTAGATATGACTAACTCTGCCTTAAGAGAGCAATAATAAGGCATGCGTGGACTTACCACTGTATACTGAAAGGTATATGTACAATGGTCTATTATACAAATGTAACTTTTGAATATGGAAAGCCTTGTGTTGAGATAACCTAATATAAGACTCTTCCTGTAATAGAGAGTCTGACATGTGGGAAAATCAAGGGTTCTAACCTATAGATATTTAGAGCCCAAAGACAGAGTGGAAGATGGGGGTGGGGGTGGGAATTGAAAAAAAACAATGACAAAAGTTTTCTAAATCTATAAACCTCCATATCCAGGAAGTTCATGGCATTTATTCCATTTGGCTTCCAAGAAAACTAGAAAGATGCATCAAACACAAGTGTTGAATACTAGTATTAAGTAATAAATCTTAAAAGAAGCAAGAGAAAAAGCATCATTACTGACATAAGGACAAAGGTCAGTATGAAAACAGACTTCTCATCTGAACTGTGCAAGTTGGAAGACAATGAACCAACATCCTAATTGCTGTTTTTGTTGTTGTTCCTTTTAACACTGTCATCCTAACCTTTCTAAACCCAGTGACCATTCCTGAAGGAAATCAAGATGAAATCAAACTTTTTTCATAAAATCAAGAGTTGAAGACATTATCCCCCTATTTTAAATAAATTCTTCTACTAAAATTGGATGGATGTGTTTATTAATCTGTTTCAAAATGTGAACATGTATTCATTTCTCAAAGTAAATTCTTAGAAGTATGGCATAGTTAATAACAAATACACCTAAGAAATAGAAAAGTTGTATAAAAATATGATCATAATGTACTTAGGGAAAGCAGAGAATTACTGACAAGATGAGAAAAGAGAGCCTTGACTTGAGAGTACAAAAGATTTCAGAAAGGGAGTCAACTTCTGCATCTTCTGGATGGAGATCTACAGATAGTTGCCAATTCTGGGTATATGGAAGAACCCAGAGGAAAAGTGCCCTAAACATTTACCAGGCTGGGGGTGTGTTAATCATACATATTTCCCACCCCATCCCCCAGCCCCAGGACATTTGACACATGACATGGGAAGCTAAAAGCAAATCAAAAAAGCACGTGTAGAGTCTCTGGAAACCAAATTAGAAATTAGGACACACAGGAAGAGATGTGATGCAGAATACATGCTGCTCTCGATAAAAACAGTAAATCATCAGCATGTATCAGAGGTACACTGAGACTCATCAAAGCTGCAGGGCATGGGCAGCCCCAGTGGCTCAGCAGTTTAGCGCTACCTTCAGCCCAGGGTGTGATCCTGGAGACCTGGGATGGAGTCCCATGTCGGGCTCCCTGAATGGGCTCCCTCTCCTCTGCCTGTGTCTCTGTCTCTGTCTCTGTCTCTGTCTCTCTCTCTCTCTCTCATGAATAAATAAATAAAACTTTAAAAAAATAAAAAAGCTGCAGTGCAGACTGTATTCATCTCAGGTCCTGCCTGCATTAATAGTAAACAGTCACCACTCTACCTGTCCAGCAGAGGGAAGTGTAAACCCTCTCAAGATGGCAGTATATAAAGCCTATTCAATTTTTATGCACAAAGTCCAGAGAGCCTGTTCAATTCTTATGCACAATGCCCTTACTTTTTAAAATCTACTAAGCATGTTGAAAAACATAGGACCACATCACTGAAAATGAAGAGAAATCCAAATATCATAAACCAAATTAGGTTTGATTCAGACTTTGAAGTTAGCTCATCAGAACTTGGAAACTATTATAATTAATGTGATACATAATAAATAGTTAAAAGGAAGACCAAAAATGAAAAAGTGGGAAATCACTAAAGAATTAGAATATATAAAAAATCAAATGTCAAGAAACAAACCTAGTGTTAAAGAGTGTTATGGGTTGGGACACCTGGGTGGCTCAGTGGTTGAGCATCTGCCTTTGGCTCAAGTAGCCATCCTGGGGTCCTGGGATCCAGTCCTGCATCGGGCTCCCTGTAGGGAGCCTGCTTCTCCCTCTGCCTATGTCTCTGCCTCTCTCTGTGTCTCTTATGAATAAATAAATTATATAAGTAGATAAAATCTTTTTTAAAAAAAGTGTTGTGTTTTGAACAATGAAGATTTTTCCAAGGTTATAAGATTGTTTTATTTAGAAAATCAGTCAAAACAAATCACATTAAAAAGAAAAACCATATGATAATGATGAATATAGAAAAAACTCAAGATCTTTTCACAGAAAAATCTCTGTTAATATAATATCAAATAACAACAAAACTCAACCTGATAGCAATATGCCAGGAACAAATTATCAGAAAATGCAACATTAAAAGGAATCTGTTTTTCTATTTCTGTTTTGGATGAAATAACTAGAATCTGGTCAATATCTTGCCAACAACTAGAAAAGTCAGATAAAATAATATACCTCATTGCCAGCAAAAAGAGCTGTTGATACAGGGGAAGGAATATGATTTCAAAAGAGAAATGTTAATTGCTGAGCTAATTTCTCTAGCTGTTTTCTGTAGGCATTTAATAAATCTGGACACAAGCTGAATAGAGTGAAGATTTTATACTCAAAGAGGACAAGGAAATTAGCAGAACTTTTCAGGAAGATTTGGTAGAGGGTGCCTCAATCATATAGCCCTTTTCATCAGCATTTGCTGAATTTTTGAGTGCCCAAGATGGCTAATTAAAAACCAAAGCACATTCCCACAGTGCAAGAGAGTTCCCCTTTTCTCCACATCCTCTCCAACACTTGTTGTTTCTTGTCTTATTAATTTTAGCCATTCTCACTGGTGTGAGGTGGTATCTCATTGTGGTTTTGATTTGTATTTCCCTGATGGCAAGTAATGTGGAGCATTTTTTTTCTGTGCTTATCGGCCATATGTATAGGTCTTTTTTGGAGAAATGTATGTTCATGTCTTCTGCCCATATCATGACAGGACTGTTTGTTTCTTGGGTGTTGAATTTGATAAGTTCTTTACAGATCTTGGATACTAGTCCTTTATCTGATATGTCATTTGCAAATATCTTCTTCCATTCTGTGGGTTGTCTTTTAGTTTTGTTGACTGTTTCTTTTGCTATGCAGAAGCTTCTTATCTTGATGAAGTCTCAATAGTTCATTTTTGTTTTTGTTTCCCCTGCTTTCATAGATGTATCTTGCAAGAAGTTGCTGTGGGAGCTTTCAACTAGAAAGAAAAATACTTGAGTTTTCGACCTTCCAGAAGTGAACAATCATAAAGAATACAGAGGCTTCCCAATGAAAACCCTGAAGAACCAAAGGGACTCAAAATAATTCCATGCCTTACCACAGATTCAACTGAATCTTGAATCACACAGTCCTTGAAGTGTTAAAGTGGGAAACCACTGTTCAACTAGCTTAGAAGATTGGAACAAAGTAATACATAGAGCTCCTCCATCTTTTTATAATAATTTGTATTAATTCAAAAATTACTAGACAAGCCAAAAAGCTAGGACAAGATACCTAATAAAAATCAACAGTAATAACAACAAAAAAACCCCACATTAAAACAAGACAATAGAAACAAATCTGCATTATATCCAGTTATTGGACTTTATTTATAAAAATATTTTACTTATTCATTTGAGAGAAAGAATGTGAGGGAGAGAGAACACAAGCAGGGGTAGGAGGAGAGGGGAAAGGAGAGGGAGAGGGATTGGGGAGAGGGAGAGGTTCTCATCAAAGCTGCAGGGCATGGGAGCCCATTGCAGAACTCCATCCCTGGGGCATCCTGGCATCCTGACCTGAGCTGAAGGCAGATGCTTAACCAGCTAAGCCACCCAGGCACCCCAGTTATTGAACTTAAAATAACTATGATTATTATGTTCAAAAGTAGAAGAAAAGATGATGGCCTATATAAAATTAGGGAGAATATTAACAGATAATTGGAACTTATATAAAATGACTGATTAATATAGCAAGAAAATAGAGGAAAAGTTGGACTTTATTTCACAAGGATTCCCATTTTTCTGTTGAAATTCTTTTTTTTACATATAATCAAATGGAAATGTCAGAGTGAAATATACAATATCTAATATTGGAAGCTGATCTGATGCATTAATATGCAGACTAGACATAGAAGACGCATCAATAGAACATAACTAAACCATAGATAAAGAGAGAGAAATGTAGAGAAAAAAAGCGATCTTGTAGATGAATGATCACATGCATCAAGTGATACATGATGGTGTTCCAGAAAGGGAAAACAATATGAACAGAAGCAACAGTTAAAGAACTATAAATAGAGGAATAAGATAACATTTTCACTACATACTGTGTTGCATTTTCCAGATTCTTTTACTCTGATTTAAGTGATTGTTTATTCTTTATATATTCAGACATTTATTTGCTAATAGAAAGGGATTCAAATATTTTGCATGTACTTTCAGTGTCAAGCCTTCTCATCCCCCCCCCCAAAAAAAAAGTTCTAATAAGGAGAATATAAAAAGTTTAAATCTCAGAAGCAAGATTAGCGTTAGCTCAGTGGTGGTCGAGAGACATTAGGGTGACCTCATAGAAAAAAAATATTGTTCGTGGAACTCATATACTGAAACTGAGCAAGTGTGTCCACATTTACCCATAATTTTTAAAAAGATTTTATTTATTTATTTGAGAGAGAGAGAGAGAGTGAGAGCACACGAGAGAGCACAAGTGGGATAAGGGCAGAGGGAGAAGCAGACTACATGCTGAGCAGGGAGCTCTATGTAGGGCTCTATCCCAGGACCCCAGGATCATGAATCTGAACCAAAAGTAGATGCTTAATTGACTAAGCCACCCAGGTGCCCCAATTTAGCCACAATTTTAAAAATAATTTTATTTATGTTTTAAAGAACTAACCATGACATGGACTTTTGAGAGGTCATAGAGTATGCTGGGGGTGGGGGTACCCTAATCATTTGCTTGTTTGAAGAAGAGTAGAGAATGAATCTGAGAGCAAAGAATCTTTCCCTATATCCTTTCACAACTGGCTTCTGAGCAGATTCCCTTGTGTGTAGTACCAGTGGGAGATTCAAGGACCAAAGTAAATATTTAGTTATTTTATCTTTATCTTTGATCAGCTTCTCTAAAAGGAGTTGTTTCCCCTTCATGAAGAGAACTAAGAGAGTCTGATCTGTTGTTCTCTGATAACATCAACCCATTCTCTATCCACCTAGCCCTAGAGCCAGCAGTGGGTTTCTCATTGCCAATCTCTGGATTGCCTCAATATCCCATTGGACTTTTTAGCTCTTTCCATTCTTTGGTAGCTCCTTCCCTAAATTAAAATCTTTCTACTGAAATACTCTGCCTAGGCTCTGTTTTCCTGAGTAAAATCTAACTGGCAATAACAATGCTATCAAAACTACAAGTGGAGGGACTAGCTTAGAGGAATAAGAATAATATTAAAAAGCAAAAAAATTAAAAGGACATTCAGAAGTATATAATTTATATAATATAGACCAGATTCTTGATGAGACACATTTTTTAAAAAATTTATCCAATTCCCTTATTAATAAAAAAGATGAGGGCAGCCCTGGTGGCCCAGCGGTTTGGGGCCGCCTTCAGCCCAGGGCGTGGTCCTGGAGACTCGCGATCAAGTCACGCATCAGGCTCCCTGCATGGAGCCTGCTTCCCCCTCTGCCTCTGTCTCTACCTCTATCTCTCTGTGTCTCTCATGAATAAATAAATAAAATAAAATAAATAAAATAAAATAAAATAAAATAAAATAAAATAAAATAAAATAAAATAAAATAAAATAAAATAAATAAAATAAAGATGAGCTCATTCATCCAAAGGGAGAAAGACTTTTATTGTTTGAAAAGAGCCTGGAAGATAATGAATAAAGTTTGTTAAAATTATATATATTTAAGGTACATGGATGAATCTAGAAGACACTATGCTAAGTGAAATAAATAGGACACAAAAAAAATAGTGCTGGATTTCACAGGTAAAATCTTAAAAACTGAATTTATGGGATGCCTGGGTGGCTCAGCAGTTTGGTGCCTGCCTTCAGCCCAGGGAGTTATCTTGGACAACCCCAGATGGAGTCCCGCATCAGGCTCTGCATGGAGCCTGCCTATGTCTGCCTCTCTCTTTCTGTGTCTCTCATGAATAAATAAATAAAATATTTTAAAAATAAAATAAATTTAAAAAGAACTGAATTTATAGAAGCAGATAATAAAAAGATTCTGAATCTTGAGTATGAAGAGTGAGAGACGGGTGTATCAGAATATTGAGACATAAAGTCACTCAGCCAATAATATATAGCAGCATCGATGAGAATTATACTAAGTTTATAAACATTGCATGAAATGTTTTCCTATTTTTTATATAACCCAGAGCCCATCCATTTTCCAAAATCAAGAAATGCATCTGAACTAACCCAATTTATTATTTTTCTTTTTAATTATCATTTGCCTACAGAAGTCCACCTTTTTAAAGTATACAAGTTGATGGCTTTTCACAGTATTATCACCTAAATACTACAGTGCAGATATAGAAAATATCTATCATTCCTAAAAGTTTTCTCATGAGAGTAGGATAATGGTTACCAGAGGCTGGGAGAGGGAGGAAAAATTGAAAGTTTGTAACCTCTGACCAACTCTCCCAGTTATGCAATAAGTTCTAGAGATTTAATGTACAGCATGGTAACAATGATTAATAAAGCTGTGTTCTATATGTGAAATTTGCCAAAAGAGTAGATATTAGGGCAGCCTGGGTGGCTCAGCATTTTAGCACCGCCTTTAGCCCAGGGTGTGATCCTGGAGACCCGGGATCGAGTCCCATGTTGGGCTCCCTGCATGGAGCCTGCTTCTCCCTCTGCCTGTGTCTCTGCCCCCCCCCCATAAATAAATAAAATCTTTTTTAAAAAAGGGTAGATATTAAATGTCCTTGCCACACATGAGAGAAGTGCTAACTATGTGGGGTAATAGACATGCTAGTTAGCTTATTTGTGTTAATTCTTTCACAATGCACATCAAAGCATATCAGTGTATATCAAAGCATCACTTAATATATGCAATTTTTCTATATCAGTCCTACCTTAATAAAGGGGGGGAATGGTCTAAGATGAAGACCTCTACTTCTTAAATTTTATAATCCATGTGTCTAACATAAGGTGAATAAAAATGGTAATTATAATAATAGGAGAAACAAATCCTGATTATATTTTGTTATTTTGCACTCAGATTCTATTGGCTTTGCTTTAGCAAAAAGCTAATAGGCAATGAAAATAAAGAGCAGACAGCCATGGCAGTGCCCTGCTGGAGAGGGGTGTGCACGCAGATAACAATGGTGATATATATGAAGCAAAAGGTTTACATAGTTTTATGGTGTAGTGGGACGAATGCGATAAAATTTTTTTCATAATACTGAAGTATGAAACAGGTACAGAAAAAGCTACAGGAAAAAAAAAAGAAAAAGCTACAGGGATTTGTAAAATCTGAGACAAGATGCAAAGCCCAAGCTCTAGTTAAAAGGATGTGCAAATAAGCCTAACAAAACAACATGGCTTACTTTGGAAGGTTTGTTACCATCCAAATAATCTAGTTTCTAGGAGATGTACAGTGAATGGGTAGTTCTTTTACTATAGTGTGATTTTTGGAGTAAATTTGTTCTTTGGAAGGATGTATTTAAATTATCTAGATCCATAGACCTCCATATCTTACAAGATATTTCATCATTTAATGAACTGAGCCACATTACCGCCAGGGATTCCAATTTCTCTCACTTAACTTCTCTACAGCTATGTTGTTCCTGTGCCGTGGCAATGGTGGGAAAAGGATCCATGGCAATATGCTTCAACTTTAATATGATGGAACTCACTTTTACAGGAAACAGGTATGAATGAGAGAATGAATGAGGTGTTCTAAAGAAAGTATCAACAGTTCCCAGGGAGTAGAGACCAGATCATGAATAGACATAGGCTAAACTTCTGAATCCTCATAATTGATCTATAATATCCTCTTTCCTATGGTCCTCCTCATGTTCTTCCCCAGAGACCTGACACACTCTCAAGAGCTTCATCTACAAGATCGCTATAAAGTCTTTCTATGGTATTACCTCACCGTCAAATGTCCTCATCTTTAGGTATGTTGGTATGGTTAGGGCAAACTTGTATATTTACTTGCTTTTACTATATGTCCTGTACTGATGTTGCATTGCTTCCTAGCAAATCCCAATCAAGCAAAATCTTTAGCAGTATAATACATACTATATTGAATGTTCAGGTATCTGGATTTGAAACTCACATAATTCATAAAATGTGAAAAACACAAAGCAATGAAATTCAAATGGTGGAAGTGAAGGTCCCCCTTAAGTCACTAAAATATGGAGAAATTTTCATTTTGCCTTATTATGGGAAACAAAATTTTGTATTACTATAACTTGGTAATTTTTTTTTAAAAGTAGAAAATATTTTTGCTATTATTCTCTCAAATTTTTCATCCCCAGCATTACAGAGAAAGAACAGGACTCTTTCTTGAAGGTAGTCATTAGTTTTGGAGAATTTTGAACTAAGGAAATGAGGAACTAAAAGATTTTATATTTATTTTTTAGAATATGCAGTCCACTGGCACTTGTTCTAAGTCTCTACAAATAGCTGAAATACATTTAAGTTTAGAATCAGACTAAGTTTACTCACTATAAGCTTTCTCATCATGGAAAGTTTCCTTAATCATAATTATTTCCTCACATATAAAATATAAAATAACTGTGTTAGTCTACTTAATTTGAATATTAATAAAACAAACACAAAATCATTCTGTGTTCTTTATAAAGGCAAGATAGCATACACATTAAAGATTTTTGCTATTAATATTAATGAAACATTATCAAATTGAACTGATTAATACACTACCAAATTTTACATTAGGCTTTCAAATTCAGAGAAATATAAACCCGAGGGAAGACAATTTCTCTAAAACATATCCAGAAAAGTAAATGAGTAGACTGAGTGATGTAAAAATACAAGGCTTAAGACCTGTCTTCAAAAAGCATACAGTTCATTTTTTTTAGATAATTTCTTTAAAAGGAAGAATTAGTCACTGGTAATATATTCACACATAAATAAGACATAGCCATAATCAATGGACCTTTTTAGTGATGCTGCCCACAAATGGCCATAGTGAGTGAACACATTGGGCTAGTTAGGAGATTAATATCTCTCAATTTCAAGCATTCTCTTGTCTCTGTGACTGATGCTAGAGCTAGAACTGAAATCCACATGTCTGCTTTTCCAGCTGGTTCCCTGTCAACCCTTGCCAATAGGGGGAGCTAGACACATATTGCAAAGGTGCAAGAGGAAGATGAGACTTGCCCCTTGTCTATTCCCCATTCCTATGTTATTATGTCTCCATAATGCCTCTTCATTCCAGTAGTGGCAACTGCTCCTTGTACCAACACAACCAGCTTATAATGCACCCTGGTCCCTGGATGCATTATAAGAGTTATAGCTGGTCCCTGCCCCCTTTACAAAGGCCTGGGTCTGGGCCATGCAGGGCCCCTGCTCCCAATTTAGAGATAACAGCACTAAATAATCAGTGCCACTTCCTCAGTGATAAGAGCTTCAGCTCTACTAAATCCCTCTTTTCAGCTCCTAAATGTTAAAATTCCAACTTCTCTTTGTTTCACAAGATCTATCAATGGTAACTGTTTCCTGCAATCATTTCCCACAGGACACCTTAGTGTTTTCCTCTTGACTTTCCAGCTTAACATTTTTACTAAATTATATGACAGAGTTGAATAATTGTAAAAAGCTAGAGACTATTTAAGTCTATAAAGCCTAAAATATTTACCGTTAGACAAAATTTGGTGACCCCTGATGTGAACATCCATAGTAAGAAAATTTGGTATCATTTTGGTGTGGAGGGAAATAATAGTTTCAGGCAAGAGAGGAGCTAATAAAAATTCCAGTTATTATTTTATATCTTAGTTTTGTCACTAGTAAGAAAGTACTGGATGTACACATATAAATTCATTTAGAATGCACATAATGTAAAGGTAATCTTGACTGGAATGGAAAAGATTCTATAGAAAAAAAAGTAAAAAAGTAATCAGAGTCAATTTGAAGAATTTTGCTTTAAAACATATCTCTTTTCATAGGTCCTTTATTCATGGTATATTTATGTTTACTAGTGGTTTAGCTGCAACACTAGGTTCATAAGTACTGATAACTAGACGGTATTTTGCACCATTTTCAATAATTCTCTATGGATCCCTTCCTATCATGGTTTCCATATGTGTCTACTTCCTACCAAAAATGCAAATCTCTCTCTCATGATACCATAACGGATGAGGAAAGACGATGAACATTATTCACTTATGTATGACAAACTAGATACTGTTGCAGTATAGTGACACAGGACGAATCCAAATTTTACACTCACATATTTGGAAATTTCTTTATAGTGATCTACCTTGGCCAATATTTGCATGTGTCATTTTACTTAGATTTCAAAAATACCAGAACACATGTTTCCACTAAAAAGTAGTTATGCATATTAGCAATCCATATATTGACAAGAAACTTTGTAATGTTGAAATTTATTTATATAAAGGACATAAAAAAGGGCAGCCTGGATGGCTTAGCAGCTTAGTGCCACTTTCAGACCAGGGTGTGATCCTGGAGACCCGGGATCAAGTATCATCTCGGGCTCCCTGCCTGGAGCCTGCTTCTCCCTCTGCCTGTGTCTCTGCCACTGTCATTCTCTGTGTGTGTGTGTGTGTGTGTGTGTGTCTCATGAATAAATAAATAAAATCTTTAAAAAAATAAAAATAAAGGACATAAAAGCACTTATCTATAATGAATACAGATGAGATTAACAACAAATATCATTTCTGCCTAAGTCAATGTATGAATTCAGTGCAACATTAATCACAACATCAACTAAGGTTTACATAAAAGTACATTTTTTTAGAGATTTTAATTTATTTATTCATGAGAGACACAGAGAGGCAGAGACAAAGGCAGAGGGAGAAGCAGGCTCCCCAGGGGGAGTCTGATGCAGGACTTGGTCCCAGGACCACAGGATCTCAACCTGAGCCAAAGGCAGATGTTCAGCCACCCATGTGGCTCTACATAAAAGTACATTTTTAAAAGCATACAAGAATAGCCAAGAAAATGAAAGAAAAGAGATTCATGTATGCATGTGAGTAGTGGAAGTACCAAGAGATGGAGAGAAAATGGTGCTTTCCCAAATATTAATTCCAAATGAACAGATTACATATATGATATTGGCGTAGAATTAGAAAAATTCTACTATCATAAACAATGAAACCAAAGAGAATTCATTCATAGTGCATGTGAAGATTATGATAGAGGTGGCATAAAAAGTATGTCAGAATTTCCAAGATCTATAAAGAACTTATTAAACTCAACACCAAAGAAACAAACAATCCAATCATGAAATGGGCCAAAGACAAGAACAGAAATCTCACAGAGGAAGACATAGACATGGCCAACACGCACATGAGAAAATGCTCTGCTTCACTTGCCATCAGGGAAATACAAATCAAAACCACAATGAGATACCACCTCACACCAGTGAGAATGGGGAAAACTAACAAGGCAGGAAACCACAAATGTTGGAGAGGATGTGGAGAAAAGGGAACCCTCTTACACTGTTGGTGGGAATGTGAACTGGTGCAGCCACTCTGGAAAACTGTGTGGAGGTTCCTCAAAGAGTTAAAAATAGACCTGCCCTACGACCCAGCAATGGCGCTGCTGGGGATTTACCCCAAAGATACAGATGCAGTGAAATGCCGGGACACCTGCACCCGGATGTTTCTAGCAGCCATGTCCACAATAGCCAAACTGTGGAAGGAGCCTCGGTGTCCATCGAAAGATGAATGGATAAAGAAGATGTGGTCTATGTATACAATGGAATATTCCTCAGCCATTAGAAACGACAAATACCCACCATTTGCTTCAATGTGGATGGAACTGGAGGGCATTATGCTGAGTGAAGTAAGTCAATCGGAGAAGGACAAACATTATATGTTCTCATTCATTCGGGGAATATAAATAATAGTGAAAGGGAATATAAGGGAAGGGAGAAGAAATGTGTGGGAAATATCAGAAAGGGAGACAGAACATGAAGACTCCTAACTCTGGGAAATGAACTAGGGGTGGTGGAAGGGGAGGAGGGCAGGGGGTGGGGGCGGGCACTGAGGGGGGCACTTGATGGGATGAGCACTGGGTGTTATTCTGTATGGTGGCAAATTGAACACCAATAAAAAATAAATTTATTATTAAAAAATAAAAAATAATAAAAAATTAAAAAGTATGTCAAGAGGTGCTAAACTATTCTATTAGATGATATTGCAAAATTCACTTTAAGGAAAGAGGAACACTTTCATATATAAATCTCAGAAAATCTGAACAAAATATATAACCAGGAAAAAAAAAAAAGCCCTGTTTGAATGAACCAGGGACCGATCAAAGAACAGATGGGAAGTAGAGTGAACTCCACTCTTAGAAGACTGACAATACAGCAAGATATTTTTTTGAGGTTGCTTCACTGAAGGGTACAGAAAGCAAGTTTCATTGGCTTAAGATTTCATAGATAACAGAGCGACTAAAAAGTTAGGTGTAAAATCCCAGAAACACACACACACATTTATGTGCATACTTATAAACATACATATGTGTATGCACATTGCAGCTGTCTATGCAAACATATACATATGTAGGTCTACATGAAATATGTACATGTTGTACATGTCCATATGCATTATGATGCATGTACAGAGATGTTATATGTGCACATATGTGTGTATATGTATGTGTACACATACACATTTATACATAGGTATGTATTTAGATAGGCACATATACACATTTATGTAGTCATTTATAACTATATATTGATATACATAACTCATAATATTGAATATTAGAAAATTGTAAAATTATAAAAGTATAAAATATTTTATATATTTTTAAGTATTTTAAGCCTAAAATAATGTAATGGAATAATACAGACCAAATTTACTAATGTGCTTGCTTCATTCTAGATCCTCTCGCCTGAGGCAAAGCTATCTATATGTCAAAGTAAATTTCATCCTGCTTAATAGAATCATGTGCTGCAGTTAAACACTGCTCTTCCAAGGACATGTTTCCTTTATTTGGTTTACAGAGTCCCATGGTGTTTTGGTTTTCTCCAAACTACTAATATTTCCTTCTTATAGTTTCCTGGTCTTCCTTTCTCCCAAGAGCTAAACACTGGAGCATCCTAAGGCTTAGGCCACTAATTATTGCACCACTTACATACTGTAATTCACAAACTTTAATCATTTATCCTCAACTCACTTCATTTTTTAATAAATTAATTTTTTATTGGTGTTCAATTTGCCAACATACAGAATAACACCCAGTGTTCATCCCGTCAAGTGTCCCCCTCAGTGCCCGTGACCCACTCATCCCCACCCCCCGCCCTCCTCCCCTTCCACCACCCCTAGTTTGTTTCCCAGAGTTAGAAGTCTTTATGTTCTGTCTCCCTTTCTGATATTTCCCACACATTTCTTCTCCCTTCCCTTATATTCCCTTTCACTATTATTTATATTCCCCAAATGAATGAGAACATACACTGTTTGTCCTTCTCTGATTGACTTACTTCACTCAGCATAATACCCTCCAGTTCCTTCATATAGGCAAATGCCTAATCAGCAGCTCCACTGGTGGCAGCAATGCCATTCTGCTTGCTCAGTTCATAAAACTTTGTGGTGAGCTTTTTCTCTTCTTTCTTCCTTACTCTCATGAAATCAACCAGGGAATCCTTTCAGCTGAATTCCTAATCATGTTTTTTAAAAAATGAAAAACTTCTTCTTTCAAAACCTAAGTTAGTTCATATCACACACTGATGTAATGGCTCCTGTTACAGGCTGGGTTCTTTAGAAACAGATGACAAAGAAGAGACAGTTTGGGGTACAAGATATTCAGTGGGTAGCAACACGTGTAAAAGGAAGGGGCAGAAGCAGAATTAAGCAGAGGGCCTAACATCTCAATTTACAATTTCTTTAAATAATTTTTTAAAATTCTGCCATAGTAGAAAAAATGTCACAGATTTATGGGCTTATTAATTGCCATATCTGCATATTTTTGAATCTTATCATTCTACTCTGCAGACACCTGGATTTCATCTTCCCCACTCTCAGAGAAACCCACACAATCTGTTCATATTCCATATTCCAACATATTCTTTAATGTCATTTTCTTAGGGCTTCAATTCTATCCTCTAAACAATTTATTGAAATTCCTTCATACATAAGATGATGCTAATCTGTGCCATGACTGCAGCATATTATTTTAACAGTTCATACATTTATTAAGGTTAGCGAACTATCATATGAAGTACAAATAAACTGCACTTCAGCTCACACAGCTCTACCTTTTTGTTTCTTTCATTTTGGAGACAGATATAAGAACTCTAACTGCAAAGAAGCACAAAGGAATGACTTTTGGAAAATATAGAAAGCCAAGGAAGTGTTGGGCTGCTTCAAAGAAGACAAACCAAAAACTTGCTCACATGCATATTCTTAAGAGCGTCCCTCAAGACAACCTCTCTTCCATACTTGAGTCAAGGTCCAATTTAAGTATAACAAAATTCTAAATATTCTACCCAGATATTTATCACTTAGTAAGAGTAAAACTTTGGTTCTCATATTTTAAACCCAAGTCACAACTCATTCTTAGCCCATGGTAATGGTTAGTCTTTATAATTTCGAATTTTTCCCTTATTTCTGAAATAGGATAAAGAATCTTCCTTTTTTGTTTCATACAACTGTTGCAAGAAGAGTGTATGAAATTAAATTATAAATATTTGAAAATCAGTCATTTTATCCAGAAAATTATTGCTCTGTCCTATAATTTCTAAGTAAATTATCCCAATGAAAAACAAAGGAAAAAGCAATGAAAAATACTGGGACAGTACCTCCAAGAATGGTGAAAAAAATATGGAATTTTCTAAAATGTGTTTCAGAATCCAAGAAGGGTAAGAGAGAATGGAAAAGAAATATTTGAAAAGTTAGTATTTCTTAAATTTCCACAATATAATTAACATCTAGTAAAATAATTAGTAAGACGCAATGTGGCTTCTGCTGGCTTTCTCCCTCTCCTGGTTAGCCAGCTATCACAATGTGAGGACACTCAAGGGAAGTCCACATGATGAGGAACTTAGACTTCCTGCCAGTAATCAGCATCAACTTGACTGAAGCTCCGGTGGCCAACAACTTGACTCCACCCTCTTTAGACCCAGAACCAGATGACCCAGCTAAACTCTCTTCAGATCCAGAACCAGAGCTACCCAGCTAAACTAGTCTTAAATTCTTGAACCCCAACAAACCATGTGATATAAATATTATTGTTTTAAAAGCCAACTTTTAAGATAATTTTTTATCAATAGATAACTAAATCACTAACATACCTGACAGAACAAGAAATAATCTAAGCAAGACTGAAAAAAGGAACATATATTACTTTTGGCAGTTTTTTTTTTTTTTGGTGCAGTATTGTACACATACCTGCACTTATCTTAAAGATAGAGTTCAATGAAATTTAGCATATAAACTCACAGTGAAATCTATAACCCAATCAGTTATAAAGCATTTCATAAAAAGGAACTTTTCTGAGTTAGTGATCATTGCATATTCAACTTGTCAAAAATATAATTTTAAATAAGTGAACCTCAGAAGTAAATGGGATTTACTTTTGTCACTTCTCCTAAAACCCCATTGGATTATGGGCAGACAGAAAAAGAAGGAGCAGAGAAATCATCTTAGCCTTTGACTTTTTGAATGAGGAAAAACTCTAAATTCACATTGAAAAGGGTGTGGATACAGGGAGGGATAATACTCAAGGTCATTAATGTACATTTAATTTAATAATAATCTAAATCTGAACCACCCTGTATCAATTTCAGTTCATAATTCTCCACTTTTTATCACATAATGCAACTCCATGTCTTCAGTCATTTTAAACTTTGATGAGTAACAGGATGAGGTGAGGGATTTTTCTTAAGGAAGTGATGAGTAAGATCTTACATTGTGAATTAAAGAGGATAGCAACAAAGCATGAATAATCTCAATACACATAAGAGATGTTTCTACAACACAGGTTTCTTAAGACTTTGAATCACTCTAGTCCTGCCACACAAAGACCAATCAAAATAAAAATAGAAATGGAGAAGGTTGTAATATTTGGAGTGATCAACTATTATTGTGTGAACACAATATCCCTGATGAGAGGTGATACCCTCCTCATGTGTAGTCGGGGGCAGGCATGGTTTCCCTGTTTGATAACAAAGGACTCCAGGACAATCACTCCTAGCTAAATATGGGGAATGCCAGAAAGAAGACTGAAATCTCTTTCCCATTTGTACGTCTGCTTAGACCTTGGTGATCTGCATCTGGGACAATGACAAGAAGAAACATGAATAATAGGACATGGATATAAAATAGAAAGAGTAAAGAAGGAAACCTACATGACTCTACTACCTGTAGAAAGCATGAGGGACAAGTGGGCATTGCATAAAGTCCCTGAGCTTGATACATCTTGCTAATATCTTAACCAAGAAGGCTGCTTACCAGAGAAGGGAAAGGAGTATGGTGGATTGCTCTGGCAGGAGCTAATGGGAGAACGGGCTTAAAAGGAGACAGGTTAGCCACACCAGCTAAGTATATAGTGGGAAGACCATAGTACAGGGTCCTTCCTTAAAACTTATATAATTGCTCTCCTCCCAGAAAAGCACCAACACTGAATACCTTTTTATTCAGTAGGAATCAATGTTTCATTAGTTGTAGCCAGAGCAACAAGAAATTGAATAATAATAACAGGAAAAAAAAAAACCCAACCAACATCATTGTCCTTACCTACCTATACCTATCATAAAGAAAATGTCTCAGAAACAGATTACACACATCTCCTGTTATTCATTCCGGACGCCAGTAGTTTGAATTGGAACAGACAATGCCTTCTCCATACCTGTAGATCTGTAAGCAGATGCCTCATCTATACTGATGAGGATCTGAAGATATTTAAATTAAATATGAGATCAGAGTTTTAACTGGTACTAGACCAGAAATAATAGAAACTAACTGGTTCTAGCTTTGAGATTACAGAAATTATAAGAGATACCAGGATGTCTTTAGGAGGAAATGGGATTCCTGGAACACATTTAAAACAATCTTGTGAAATATAAAACCACTCAATGAGTTGAAAATGCTTAATATTGTCCTCAGTAAACAGTGAGTTTGGTAGTAATTTCCTCAATTTGTCTTCTCAAGGATTTAGGGATATATACTTGGGTAATAACCATGTACTATATTTTTTCCAAGACTATTAGACACTATATATAAAATAACATCACAGGCCAAAATTTCAAAGTATCACCATGGTCCCCTGTTAGAATGGCAGAACATGGAGACTAGTTGATAAATGAAATTATGATTCAAGTATGGCTCACAGGGAGCTCAGTGACCCATGGATACAGTGTTCCCAGGCCTAACTTTATAATTGTGAGACCCAGTGGTAGCTGGCACAACACTAATAGATTCCTTAACCAATGTGGTAAGATCTATCATAGAGGGAGGGGATAGCAAACTGAAATCTCTTCCACTGTATTAGTTTGCAAGAGCTGCCATGACAAGATACCACAAGCCAGATGACTAAAACAACAGAAATTTAGTTTCCAGAACTGTGAGAAAACAGTCACATTGGATTAGGGCATACCCTAGTGACTTCATTTTAACTTAATTATCTCTTTAAATGTCTTATCTCCAAATATAGTCCTATTCTGAGGCATTGGTGGCTAGGGCTTCAACATATAAATTTGGAAGGGGGAGGTCATAATTCAGTCCATAACATCTACCATGACTAAACTAATAAATTAAAAGCGTATGTGCTCAATCAATATTCAACAAAACAAGTGAGAATATACAATGGTGAAAGGGTAGTCTCTTCAATAAATGGTCTCAGAAAAAATGAACCCACGTGCAAAAGAATGAAAATGGACACTTATCTTACACCATGCACAAAAATCAGCCTAAAATGGATTAAAAACTTAAAAATAAGATACGAAACCATGAACCTCCTTGAAGGAAACACTGAGAGTAAGCTTCTTGACATTGGCCTTGGCAATGACTTTTTGGATTTGACACCAAATACAAAGGCAACAAATACAAAAATAATCAAGTGGTACTATATCAAACTAAAACTTTTTCACAGCAAAAGAAACTATCAACAAGATGACAATCTATGAAATGGAAGGAAATATTTTCAAACCACATTTCTGATAAAGAGTCATCTGACATACACAGAGAAATAATACAACACAATAGCAAAAAACAATCCATTTTTTAAAAATGGACAAAGGACCTATACAGGCATTTTCCCAAAATGTATAGATGGCCAATAAGTACATATAAAGGTGCTCAATATCCCTAATCATCAGGGAAATGGACATCAAAACCACAACAAGATATCATCTCACATTTGCTATTATGCCTATTATCAAAAAGATAGGCAATTAACACCAGACAGAAGGTGGGTGAAGGAGGGGATGGTAAAATAAGTAAAGGGATTAAGGTGTGCACTTGTCTAGATGAGCAATGGGTGATGTATGAAACTGTTGAATCATGATATTGTACACTATAATACAGCATGTTAATTATACTGGAATTAAAAAAAAGAAGCAATAACAAATGCTGGTGAGATGTGGAAAAAAAGGGATCTTTGGTACATTATTGGTAGAAATGTAAACTGGTACAGCCACTCTGGAAAAGAGTATGGAAGTTCCTCAAGAAATTTAAAACAAAACTATCACGTGACCCAGAAATCTCATCTTCGGGTGTGTATCCAAAGGAAACAAAAATCATTATCTCAAAGATATATCTGCACTTTCATGTTCAATTGCAGTAGTCACAATAGCCAAAACATGCCAGTAACCTAAATGTTCATCAATGGACAAAAGAATAAATATGGTACATATGCCCAATGGAATATCATTGTGACAACATGGATGGACTAACCATTATGCTAAGTGAAATAAGACAGAGAAAGATAAATACCATATGATCTCACTTATATATAGAGTCTGAAAAACAACAACAACAACCCAAAAACAAAAATTAAGCTCAGGATACAGAGAACAGACTGGTGATTGCCTGAGTCAAGAGGTGGGTGAAATGAGTTAAGGAAGCCAAAATGTAGCAATTTCCAGTTATAAAATAAATCAGGAGGATGTAAGGTACAGCATATTTGAAAGTGTCTAGGAAAGGAGATCTTGAAAGTTCTTATCACAAGAAAAAAACTTTAGAACTGTATGGTGACAGATGTTAACTGGACTTATTGTATTGATCATTTAGCTATATATACAAATACTGAATCATTACATTGTATTCCTGAAAGTAATATAACATTATGTCAATTATACCTCAACAAAAAAAAATGAACAGTATGCTTTCTCCTCAATCTCTTTCATTATCTCTAAAGAAGGAAATATAATTTACTTAATCATATTGTAGAGAACTCACAGGCAATGGGAAATAATTTATAGATTGTAAATTTTCTATGCTTTAAAGAGAAAAAGCAACCTCTAATCTTTATACCTCCTGAACTTGGCAAAAGTATGAATATGGGCATTAAAAGCAGAAGGGTCAATCATTTGTGTTTTGTGCTGTGCGGAGCACACACAGGCAAATTATAAAGCAGACTCATGATCAGCATAGGCTGAGAAGAACTTGGGTTCTACACACTACAGAAATGTCTGAGCACACACCAGGAAAGGTCAGAATATGTTAATTCATAAGACATAATCATGCTTAATTTGCTTCTTCAAATTCCAGGCTGTATCAGAGATCTTGGATGTGAACAATGTGTATTAGTCATGTGTTTTTCCATCTGGTTTCTCATTTATGTGCCTCTCAAACTGATATAACCCATTGGTTGTTACCCAGAATGGGAAGAATGGTTAGATTTGTCATTCCTAACCATAATACCAATAAACTATAAATATAATAAGGCTGTACTTTATCTAAAAATTTTGAAATGTTAAAATTATACATGACAGGCAGGGTTTTTAAAAGAGTACTTTTAAGACTTAAAAGTTGACTTAATTTTTAGTTAAAACTCACAGCAGTCCATCATGTGACAATCACAAAATTTATCATGTTCAATAACTTTCCTATGCTTATTCTTATCAGAATTCTCAACTCAGAATATATATCTCTAATGACCACTATGAAATATTAATAAAATGCTTCTTAGAATTAGATGGAATAAGTCCATTTAAAATGGAATTAAGGGCAGCCCCAGTGGCTCAGTGGTTTAGTGCCACCTTCAGCCCAGGGCCTGATCCTGGGGACCAGGGATCGAGTCTACGTCGGGCTTCCTGCGTGGAACCTGTTTCTCCCTCTGCCTGTGTCTCTGCCTCTCTCTGTGTCTGTCATGAATAAATAAATTAAATCTTAAAAAAATATATAATAAAATAAAATGGAAATTGAAGGAAAGGTATATAAGACAAAAATTTTATTGCACTAATTTTTCCTTTTTTTATGGCAGGATCCTGATTCCCAATATTTAATAATGCTATAAAATTTAAATGTATATTTTTTCATTGATATATGTTTGTAATTTATCTAATACCTATGTTAGGGAACATCCATCAAAGGTCAAGGCTTAAGGTTATGTTATTTGGCATTACAGGACATTATGCCTAGCTCTTCCACTCTGTGGGTTTATCTGGTATCCGTAGCACTCAGTGGTTTCCAAAAGGGCTCTTATTCCTTTCTGATGGCTCTTGTTCCTAAGTTTGCCAGCAAAATAAAAGCAGCAAGAGATAAACAAGTGACTGGCCATAATAGAACCAGAAGAAATTTTAGAAAATCACTTTGAGGTACACAACACTACAATTTATGCAAATCTTACATATGCATTAATTCCCCTCAACATTCTCCTGAGAAAGTGGTACCAAATTAGCATTCCCCTTTTAAAGATGATCAAAATGATCCTCCCAAGGGCTCTGAGACTTCATGTCACTTGCCCAAGGCTGCAAAGTTACTTAGAATCATAGCAGGTATTCAACTAGAAGTACAAAGCTCTTGGATTTTATGTTCATTTTCTTTCCTTCTGCATACTGGAAAATTATTTTTGCCACTCAGTAAAGATATCTATTTCATAAGAGAGGCTATTATGGGACAAGAAGCATCAGTTTCATATGCATGTAAAAAAGTGATGAAAAGTTGGAACTTGGGATATTCGCATAGACACTAAATAAATAGAATATGAGAATTTTAGCAAGGTATTTAGCAATGTATTCATGTCCTTCTGGGATATTGAAGTTTTAAAATTGAACTTAAGGCATTACATTAGGAAACTGAGAAGGCACCTAACTATGTATTTTGGTGAGTTTGTTAGTATAGATCCTTTCAGTGGTGACTTACAATTTTTTTTGGTATAGCCATTATCAACCTCCTTTCATGAAATTATTTTATGCTCAAATGAACTTATATGGATTCAGTCAAGTGTTCCACTGGCTCAGATACTAGTTTTGCCAACAAAGCTCTAAAATCTAAAATATATTGCCCTAAAATTCACTCATTTCTGCTGCTGCTTGTTATATATATTCTTGTGGGTCTAAGATTCTGCTTCTTGCCAACTCTGGCCATATCCATATAAACTTCAATACTTCCTAGATGTGCAAAGTTGTGTAACTTAACCTCTATCACACTCAGGTTCTTTGTCTATCCAACAGTCATTTTAATACCACTTCCCTCAGTAGGTGTCAGTTATGATTCAATGAGAAAGAGCAAATGAGATTTTTGAGTGCTCAGTAACTTCCTTGGTGATGGCACATCAAATGAGGAATGCCTTTTACCCAAAGAAATGTTTAGGAAATGCTAATCATTGCGTTTGGTGCTTCAGGAAATAATATACCTTTTGGTCAAAGACCTCTACAAATTATTACCTGTATGGTTTATCTGATTGTAGGACACCCATAATCAAAAGATCTTAAAAGTTGTGAAGGAACAAAATTATCAAAAAAAACAATCACTTAATTTTAATTATAGATGAAAATAACCAGGACCCTCCTTTTTCAGTTACTGTTCTATTAATGTCTATGTAACAATTACTTGGAAAACATTAAATTTGCTTATAGCATTTACAAGAATGGTGCTTAATATGTGACATTTAAACTTATCAGTAAGAGTGGAAAGAATATGAGTTGGATTACTTAGGCTCTGGTTCCAGCTCTTTTTTACTGGCTGGCTCTCTACTTATAAACAAATCCTTTATCCTCTGTAATCTTCAATTTGCTCATGTGTAGGCACATTACACTGTGAGTATATTTATTACACACAAAAAAAAAAATCTGTGGGTTTTCACCATGATGTTGCTTCGTGGTGTCCTGCCTTCTCAGTACCCATACCATTCTCTCTTATTCTGCCTCTGTATCTACTTGTTTCTGAAAACTTCTCCATGCCTGTTTCTACATCTCAGTCTGTCTCTGCTCCCCACCCTGCTGCCTATTCCCTTTGTTAAATGTCTTACCGGCCTGTTGTATACCCACAAACGGGCTCAGAAATCTAATTCCAAGTATACTGACTTGATGCTGGGCTACTTGCAGGTACATTTTTTCTCTTCTATCAATGCAATGTGAGGTTTCCTGCTTTTCTACACAAGGGAGTATATTCCCATCTTAATCATTTCAAGACCAAATTCCCATCCCAGTTCTCTGAGTTATTTCTTGATTTTTGCCAGTTTCTTAAAATAAAGATATTACATAGAAGCTGGCGGCTTTTTTGGAAGTGAAAAAATGTTGGTGTCGCTTAGGGAATAAAGAAATTCACTGAAGTTGATGCTAGTTCTGTGGGAAACTTGTTCTGTATATTGAAAGGCAGTTCACGATATGTTATAGTTTGGCATAAAGGAGATTTCTGATGATCAAACCGGCATTTGGAAAATGGATTTATGTTCTTTGATGTCCAACTAAAATGGTAAGATCTTATATCATTTACAGTCTATACAGAGACTTAAGTATATATTACTCTAATAACATAAGTTCCTCAGGATGAGAAAATTCTCGTTAGAAATTAAAATAGATTTACTCATTCAAGTCTTAAACAGGATCATAGCATGAAGGCAAATGGGTCATTTTTGACATAGTCATCAGAAGAGTTTAGGTTTCCCAAATAGCAAGTCATATTTATATTGCATCTATTACAAAATAGTTTCAGCTAATGTAATTGATTTCCCCTCAAAATAAAATTTGCTTTTCCTTTGTAAACTAAACTGTTTCTTGGTTATTAATGGGTCATCTAAGCTTCTATTAATTCCCTGCTAGCTGGAAGCCAAAGGACCCATATTCTCTAGTGACCAATCCAGAGATGAAAGGGCCTAGCTACATTGGTTTCTCAGATGCTCATCCTTGGTACACAGCAGAAAAGCAACTAGGTTATACATTATAAAATAGAAACAACTGAAATGATGAATTGGCACCAAATAAAAAACACTTTCGCTTTTAAGGTCAATGTCTATATATTTTGTATGGGGCAACGATTTACCATCTAGCACATTATCATAATTTTGATTGCAGATAACTCATGTATGTGCCCTAACACCCAAAGGTTCTTCTTCTTTACCAATGTTCAAAAACGAGAGGTGATTGTGGGACAGAGGAAAAATCTGGGGAGCATATGCATATCTTTTTTCAAAACCGTGGAGATTTATTGAATGTCTACCATATACCTAATCCTTTGTTATATGCCTCAGAAAACAACAAAAACATATAAGGTATCTTCCCTCTCCAATTTGATATTTTAAGCTACTTTCACAGACCAGATCTATACTCATCAAATAACTAAGAAATAAGAAATGATATATAGTATAGAAAATAAGGAATAAAGGCCTAGTGCTTACCCTCTGTATGTACAAAGTCATTACTGTGTCTGGTACTGTACTAGAGAGTTTGAATCCATTGTTTAAGGTTCACAATAATTTACTAGCACATTTTACAAGTAAGGAAACCTCTCCAAGTTCATACCACTAGTAGGAGGCAGAGTCAAGATATGAACCTGTTCTTTCTCAAGGTACCTTTAAGTATTATACTAATTTTTAGGATTAGCACATGGAAAAAAATTATGAAATAAAGAAACATGTGAAACAGAATTCTGATAATGTGTATGCTGTTATGTGGCCATGTAGGCACATACATGCAGGGTGTTTGACCATCAAGTATTATGATTAGATGGCAAAATCAGTGATCACCTAGAGTTCTTTCATCTCCAAAGCACTAAGAACTTCCTTTGTCCGGAATCTTGGGAATACTGGTTCCAGGAAATTTAAAATGTGTTTAGTGTTGCCCAATGCACAGTGCATGAGTGTCTTGATGCACAGATCCATGGTAACCCCGGCAGCTCTGTCTTAAGCCCAAGGGAGAACAAAAGCCCAAAACATCCCAGGTCATTTCCCCTGTCAAGTTACCACATTTTCATTCATAGTTAATTCAATACTAAAGAAGGTTTACTAGTATTTATTTGGTGCTGCAACCATCTTGTTCTCCCACTCTCACCCCAAAAAGCAACAGTAGTCTCCCCACTCTTTTGTAGCGTTCTATTAATCTACACAAACGGCCTCTGTCCCGGAGAGCTATCCATTATTTACATTTTCTTCCATTCAAGCCCTGAATTCCCACTGTCCTGAGAGAATATTTCATCTTGCTCTGGTGAATGTGGTTGCTAGATCTAGAATGAGGGTCAGTAGATGCCCTAACCTACCCTAATGCTCATGCCTGGAAATAGAGCAGCTGATTTCAGCCCTAACAAACTCACTAAATAATCCAGATTCACCTGCCACTTTCACAAACTATTCTCTAAAGGTGAAATGTTTTCATTTGAAAATCTTAAGGAACTGAAGAGGGGAAATGAAGGGGGCTGAAAAAACATCATAAACATCTGTCATAAACATCATAATCATCTGTATGTTGATGACATGGACATTTATCACTTGTTTTAAGAATAAAAACTTAAAATTCAAGTGACCAATTACTTTGTGACTCAGGCACCTAAACAGATTTATGATAGAACTTTTAGAAGTTCAGCATCAAGAACTGTTTGGCTAAAAATGATCCTTGCATCTGATAGGGGGAAGAAAAGCATGATTCTCCTCCACCGTATATCTGACAAAGTGAAGAAAATGTTTTGGATTCTCAACCACAAAAGGACCCTTGAGAGCTGATCAGACAATCTAACCCTCTGCCCTCTAGGTAGATCTGCAGCAAGATCTATATGACATTAAACTATTTAGGAAAATATCAAAAATATAGTTAACCATCAGGGATTTTGTCTACTTGAAATCAATCACCTATAGCTTTTGCAAATTCACTCTCCTTTTTCCATCTCAAGTAGATTTCTTTTTTCCTATGCAACCTCTTTACCCAATCATTCCAATGGTTGAGAGCCTAATGTATTTAGATTCATTGGAACTCTAAAATAAGAACTCTGCTGAGAAATTGCTGTTAAAGATATCAAGGTAAAATTCATTTCCCCAGCTCTTCAAATATCCAGATGTTTGGCATCCTGCAAGGAAGAAACATCAGAATAACTGCCTGCATTCTTCCCTAAATAACACATCCTTTATTTAACCCACTCCAAAAAAGGTCACCTGTCAAAATCTGAGACCCAAACTTTTCAAGATATCTCAGAGTCTGAGGTTAGAATGGCTACTTCCTTAGGGAAAAAGAATATATATTCCTTCACAACAGGGGCTTACCAAGTAATTCCTCCTCATTCAGAATGTTATAGAACCCCAACCAGCTAAAATTTCATACTAATAGAAAGTAGAACTGAAGAGAGAAAGTGGTGTAGACTTTCATACTTTTAAATAGTTTGGTATTGTCCAAAATTATCAATTGGCATAACTTATTTTCATAATTTTGAAAATAAAAATTAAAAATGATAGCTTTCTTTTTCTTTTTTGATAGCTTTCTTTATAGGTTTCCATTAGCTATGACAATCATCAAGGACAACTACTGACTGATCTAATTGTGATCTGGCAGGATGATAGACTAAATCAGATTATCTCAAATCCATTTGATAGATAATAGCAAGGAGGAGGACATCACCCAGCATTGGTCAGCTCCATCTTTCACGTAAAGGAACTTTCAACTCCATCCTGGTCTTAAACCCATCTCAGTCAGGAAAGGACCCTGCTAGGAACATCCAGCTTGTGGGTCTGAATTGTGGAATGCCACCATTAGCTTATATGTGTTGAGCCTGGAGAAACCCTGTATCCTTGCACACCCACTGAGCCATAGCCTTCTCTGTATCCTATCCTTTCCTTATTGACTTGTTCTCTGCCTTGCTTTCTAGTTAGTTCCTCAATTCCTTGCTAAGAGTAGATTCTTACCCTGAAAGTCAGAGTCTGGATCTCAATAACCTATAAGCTTTCTTGTCAACCAATCCTCCCTGGCAAGTAGGACTTTGTGAGAACCTGTTTTTGGTTGACTTTTTATCTAGAATATTCCGTCTCCTCTGATTTTGAATATTATATCCATTCTCTAAGCCTGCAGCATGACATCAATTATAAACCCTTGAAAAATGTCACTACCTCAATGAAGTCTAAATTCTTTGTGCTGCTTTGCCCATGACATTCCTAGAATACCTTAAAGGCCATATCCATGCCAACAACATTTCCATACTCTGGTCCCTCCCCTTCCTATTTTGTTTCATTTATCACCAACCTATATAAATGTGTGAAGTTGGGTGACCAGAAGACCAGAAAAGAGAGAGCAGCAGGAACATAAAGAAAAACTTTGTTTTAAAATATCCGAATTTGGGATGCCTGGGTAGCTCAGTGGTTGTGTGTCTGCCTTTGGCTCAAGGCATGATCACAGGATCCTGGGATTGAGTCCTGCATTGGGCTCCCTGCAGGGAGCCTGCTTCTCCCTCTGCCTATGTCTCTGCCCCTCTCTCTCTCTCTCATGAATAAATAAAATCTTTAAAAAATATATCCAAATTTAATCTAATATTATACAAACATGATTAAAAATATTCTTTTAAGACAAAATACTTAAAGAATATGATGACAGGATTAGACCATAAAGACGAGCCATATCACTAGTCCTGTCCCTCTAGGCTTGGTGCTGCCAGCTACCCACCCTTACTTATTAAAGATACAGAGGACTTTGGAGGAACTGCAGCATCTCAATCTGTGTGTAGCTGTTGGAACTCAGAAACCTACATTCTAAATAATTAACTTCCCCATCTATAAAATGAAAGATTGTTTCTGGGGCTTTTAAAAAGTGGTTAACATCAAAATCACCTGTACAACTTGGATGTACACAAATGATTGGGGTTGACCACTGCAGGCTATGAGACACTATCCAAACATGTTCCATTCCCAAAGATTCCTTGCCAGCTAGCTTCTGGTTTGAGGTCTGACCAGTGGAAAACACTGATAAGAGTGCGCAAAAAGGGAGAAACCATAGTATCAGCCCTCACCCTTGCAGCTTTATTGCTTTTAAAGTCAGATTAGGAAATACAGATAGAAACATAGGAACTGGCATCTAAATACTTGATTTAAAGTTCAGACATCAGGACCTATTTAAAGAGATGAATAGACATGGAAAACCATCTGCCTACATCTCATGAACATCTCTAGGTGGTATCCCTGCAAATAGCCGTGTTGTCTCCATGGCTCTATTTCTTGCTGGACAGCTTTCAGTTCTTTGATCCCAGTTTCTACAGTAAAAACCTCCATGGAGATTCTAGCTGCCTGGACATCCTAGCCTCTGGGCACTGCTATTACCACCTCACATTTGTCCCTATAGTCTTAGAGGCAAGTAGTGATGTTCTTGCTAATTCATCTCTGGGTGCCTTGCTTTGCCCTATTTGATTTTTCATATATTATCTCATTAGGATTCTTCTATTTGAAACATTTAAAGTGGGTTCTATTTTAAGCAGTTCCTGACAAATATATCCTTTCTCTAGAGATTTGTATTCAGGAGGTCTACAATAGGAATCCTAGCTAAATACCAGTGAATAAATAACCTCTAGAAGATCCTCTTGCTCTAAATTATTATGAGTTTCATGAAGAGAGATAATAATTCAATACAATTTAATGGACATTTACTGAGCCTTTATCATGTACTAGACAATGCCCCATGCTATTTAGGAGATACAGGAATCTTAAAATAGGAGAAATAAATGCCATCATTGACACTCATGTAGCTGTTTTCCTTAGAAAATGATCACCATTGACAGAAGATTCTCCATCCATACCAGTATCCAATTAAAAATCCAATTCATTTCCAACTCATTTTACTGGCTCAGTATAGGTCACTTGACCATGCCCCCTAGCTATAAGAAAGCAAACCAGGATGGGGGTGGGGAATGAAGTCATTTCCTTAGGTTGGCCAACATTAAATAAGACACTTTTTCTCACAGGTATTTTTAACCCCAAATTATATTCCTAATAAATTTAATCACTTGCCAAAGGAAGAAACCAACCATTTTTTTCTAATGCATCTAGCATAGGATCTATAAATAGAAAAAAAATACAAACACTCCAGGCCTCTAAAAATTGATTCAATAATTGGGATGGGACTCAAGAATACACATTTTTAGAAGCACGTGGATAATAATGCCTCAAGTCCCTAGTTAAAATCCATCATTCCCAATGACCTGTAAACATCCATCATTAAAATGGAATGAGTTTAATGAGATTGTAAATTCATGTAAATCCAAAACTCCATGATTATGAAGTGATAAAAAAGCGAACATCTTAGAATATAAGAAGTCTTTAATTCAAGAAAAATATTGACAATATATTGTCAGTATTGAATTCCTTCCTTTACTACTCAAATCATATCCCAATTTTGCTTCAGTTGGCATCTCAGATGGCCATGATTCTTTACCTAACTTTATTCGTTGAGATTTAATATTTTGGATTATTCAGGTATAACATAGAGTTAGTCATCTATAAACCTATGAATGAACCTGCCATAATTAGGGGATCTAGTGAACTCCTGAATTTTTTTTAATCTTTCTCCCTTTTGTAGAAGCTACACCATTTCTATTTGAGGTTAAAGATTAATAACTTCTATTAATCCCATATCCCACCCACTTTTTAACCTTCATTTACCAGTTGCCTAAGAAGTTCAAAATGTCAACATTTGATGTTTGAGCTTTCATTTCAGGGTGTACACTGCTGAATTTTTGTATGTCCCTTGGGTGTTCAAAGTTCTAAGGCAATGCAGACTAGACTGCCAGAGGAGAAAAACAAAATATTATGTCATTCTGACATTTTTGAAGTCAATTGCTTCTGGGTGATTGAGAAACCAAAGAATCATGAGCATTAGCTTGCTGTCTTACTACTTTTGTACCACAATGTGTTTCCTGTTCCCAAGCAATATTATGTATTAATATGATCCCGTATTTATTATTCAGTAAGCCTAATGTTAGTAGAGTTGGCAAAAGGTAATAGAAATAATAAATGGAAATTTACATATGAATGCCTATTCCAGACAAGATAAATCACTGTCCCCCTGACACACAAGTATCCCACTGAATGAATAAATGAGGGGTTCCATTTACATGGTTACTTGATATCTCAAAATTGACTGTTTATCTTCTACTAAGACCCAGTAGCAAGCCACAAACCACTATCTCTTAGAAAGGTGAGGGCTACTTACACTAAATGAGAATAGCATTGCTCCAAAGCTTTTCAAATGATTTTCCCCAATGGACCAGCTGGTAGACCAATTCATTCAGGCCCTTTTCTACCATAGTCATTTGGAATATTATAATATCTACTAATTCATAAGGCTGAATGGTAGAACTGTTTACATTATATAATCTTACATTTGGATGTGCTACTTTGAACTTCTTACTCCATGACCTTGAAGGTAAGAGCTGTTGACTTTGAGTGTTTTCCAAATTAAAGAACCTCCAACTATAATACATGTTACATTCATATTCTAACATGGTTCAAGAAGTACACTGTCTTCTTAATAGGAGAAGACACAAGGGGCAAAAAGTTGTTTTTCACATTAGGAAGAAAACAAGGCCTGAAACTTTATAAAGCAAAGCTGATATCACAGATCAAACTCTTGGTGACCACCCAGAAAGTTACATTTTCATCCAAACTGCCCAGAGAGCTTCAGACATTGCAGATGCCAATGTCAAAGATAGTTCATGGGGCCAGGGTTAGCTCTGCATTTTCATTGCCTCTTGGCTTGTTCATGACAAAAAGAATGACATCCAGAATCTGCAAAGAGGTCCTGCATAACTTTAGCAGACTCTAGCCTAAGGAGACTACAGTCACTGCCTCTACCTTTCACCTGTAGAAATCTATATGATACAGCCTGCACCTACCCCTATCCTTGCCTCCTGATGGAACGTAACATAACACTTCTGTGCTGCCCACTTAGTCCCATCTGCTATAGTTACCTCAACAAATCCAGGGTTATTACATGATAGACAATGTTATCTTGAAGTAGAAAATCTACCCAAAGTTCTAGCGTTCTCACACATAGAGTGTGAAACTCTACTCAGTCCTTTTTTGGAAGATGAATTTCATTGTGAGATGGTTTTGGTGATAGATGAATCTATCTTTTAAAAGAAAGAAATCTCTTTTTTTCTTTTCTAATTTCTAAAAGAAATTATATTTCTCTTAAAAGAAAGAAATCTTTCTTTTAATCTATCATTAGCACAAACTTCCATTTTTCTCCAAATTTCCAGTCTTCTACACCTTTTGAAAATAAATAAAAGGAAGCCTCACTAAAATGGAGTCAAGAAGCCAGCAGGGAGAGCTCTCAAGCCCACCACACTGTCAGTTGCAGATCCAAAAGGAAGAGACAGACTTTGCAGGTAGATGCTATTTTATTACCCCAATAGGAGGAAAGATTTCCTCCTCCAGAAACAGCCCAGCCAATGAGGGAGTCACAACTCAACCAATGAGAGGGCAAATATACTTCAAACTGTCAGTTTTCTCCAATGGACTTTTGTTTAACAGCCTCTCCCAATTCCCCTTTCCTCTGTAAAGCAGCATTCCTCTCCTTTTGTTTCTGGACTTGCCTATGTTATTGCTATAGCTTGCTTGCTTGCCATGGACTGTAACTCTCTGCTATTCCCAAATAACCTGAAGAAATAAAACTGCCAGTTGTTTTACAAAAATGGATGTAACAACCTTTACAACTACTTTTAGACAAATAGACACTTACAAAAAGAAAAAGGAAGTGACATTCTGCAACTCAACATTTCTTTTTAACTATGACACACTAAGGGTCAATCATGACTCAGGTTCTACCTTCAGGTCTCTACTTACGACTAGGGGAGGCTTTTTGGTTTGTAGGAGCTGGAAAGAGTTATTCCTTCCTTCCATCTACCTGCTTATTCCCAAACAAAATTCTATAGAATCAAGCTTCAGTTTTGGCTATTAATTATCCCCAGATTTGCTTCCTATGCATGATGACCAGCCATCCTGACTGAACCATAACTGGGAAGTTTCCTGGGATTCAGAACTCTAATCTAAAGCCAGTATTGTCCTGGGAAAACTAGGTCAAGTTGGAAACACTGTCCTATCCACCTTCTCAGCTGTGGTTTGGAAAATCTGACACATTCTCACTACAAAATTGATCAGATAAACTCTATTGATTAAATTTATCAGGCAAGGGTAGCCAGATTCAGAAATAATCGGGCATCATTTCTGAAGTGGTCTTGGGAAGTTTCATAGCTTATCCTAATTAATTGAATAGAAGACAGCCTTTCTTTTGTTTTCTGTCTTCACATTTAAAAAGGTTTTTTTTTCCCCTGTAATAGCAAGTGTGTGTTTTAATATGCTTAATTACTAGTGAAGTTAATATGTTTCAGTGTTTGAATTGAGATTATCTAAATAGAAGAGTAGTTTCAGTTGTGGATACTACTGTGTACTGCCTAGATCCCCAATTCAAGACAGAGGCACTCATTCCCCCACTGATAGCAGTATTGGCTATGGGAAGCTCATGGTGGAGTCCACCTTCAGGAATTGACTAGAAGACCACAGATTTGTCTCACCAAACTCACACCCCAACCCCAGGGGGTCCATATCCAATAACTGATTAACAATAAATTTGAAGGTCCAGCCCCTTTGCCTCAGTTCAGGACAACTCTACCTCAGCTGATCCTTCAGGAGAGTGGAAGTTGGGTGGTTCTTCAGTTTTGCAACTGTATCACAGTTCAGCTTTTCGTCTGATCTTTCTTTTTTCACCTTCCATCACATGCTGAGCCTAAAAGCACTCCATAATAAAATTACTGCATGTGATTCTCCATCTTAGGAAAGAGTCTTTGATTAAGATTCATAGAATGACTATAATATATTCAAACTTTTTATATTCATAATTAAATGGTAGGTCAGATGCTTTGAAGGTGAGGTGGTTAGAGATTATAAAACTGCCATCCACTTTACTCCACTGACTTCCCATGAAAATCATGAGAAGATATGACACACAAAACATACCACAAATAATGCACTTAGAGGTTTAGATATTTACAATAAGATAAATATCTTACTATATAACCTAACTTTAGTTAGCAGATACAAATCCAGCACCAAAATTATAAATTATTATGTTTAAATAGGGTGATTACCCTACATTGACCACATAGTCTCAATTTACACCTGTTGTCTGGAAATTAATAGTGCTCCCCCTTTCATTGTCAAAAAGACCCCAATTTGGGCAATAAAAGATGTGATCACCTAGCTATAAAGGTCACCTAACTATATTTTATAAATAAATGAGAGCCTTATATGACATAGGGAGAGATGGACCTAGGAAAATTAGTGTGTACTGACTGACAAATCACAATATGAATCTAAGAATTCCTCTCTATGAACATCAGCAAATGGAAAATAAACTCAGCAACTATTTAAAGAGTGAAGATTTATAGATACATCTTGAGCCAAGTTAGGGTCCCCTGCATGCCACTGATATTTCTTTAATAACAGAGAAATCTACCAATTGTCTATGATTTTAAGTAATAGTATTGGCAAGCTTTTATTTCAAGATCACCTACACCATTTGAAAGCTATTAATGTGTCACCAGTCTATTATAGTGACTTGTGAAGCTGTTTTTAGAAGTTTTGGGATACACTTAATTTTTCCACACAACTAGCTATTGATCCTTTTGACTTTACAATGATGGACTTCAATATTTGGCTTCCTTTATGGCTCAACGACAGGAAAATTTCATATCACTGAAGTAAAAAAAATCACAAAAATTATTACTCCTCCTCCAAAGTAAAGATAGGGAACTATAGCAATATGTGAGCTCAAGACTATTCTTAGCTTTACTGACAATGCTAACAAGTGGTCTGGAAGAAGGACAAGTATGTGCTGGGGAAGAGGTAATCGGGCAAAAAAAAACTGTCTTCAGTTACCTCCAGCTTTTTACCTGATGCCCACCCAAAGAACAGTGATTGTTCAGAATTAGGTTTACCACTGTGGACTGTTGGAGAGCAAGTGGACAGATGAAGTCTATGAGCAAGAGCAGTGGGAGGAAGAAAGGGGATTCATTTTTTTTAACTCAAAAGAATACTCCAGGAAAATAAATAGGAGAAAGGAAAGGGAGAAATGCAAAGAGTTTCTAAAATGCCATTCACTCAAGGAAATTCAATGCCAAAATGTCTGGAGATGATGAAGGGAGGAGCTATGAGGGGTCAGCTGAAGCTGAGTCCGTTAGTGCTCAGCATCCAACATGGTAGTCACAGAAATGGTACTGTCCCTTTTTTCTCAAAACCTGAACTGATGCAAGGACACTAAGCATAATGGAGCAACACCAATAACAGAAACATCTCAAAGGATGAAAAGGTCTGACTTTGTGGTAATTGCCAGAGGAAATAAAGAAGACACAGGTTGGAGGCAATGGAGTTCCCCGAAAGAAGGAGCCCCTGATTATTTCAGATAGCAATGAAACCCAGGAGGAAAGCCTTTGCAGACCTTCATCTGGGATCCCTGTGTTTAAACTTAGATTTTTCCACTAACTAGCAAAGTAGGAGTTGGAGCCATCATTGAGAGAAAAACAACTGGGCACATCATGGTTCACTCTAAGAAATTGGAGAAAGTGTTAGTAAGCACTGTCATCCAGTGAGACTGATGTGTCCATTCAAGCCTATTTGGCATCAGCTCAAAGGATAAGTTCTTTCGACCTGCCTGTAGCCAGAGAGACCACACACACTCTGCAGAAGAAAAAAGTCTAAAAGCTTGGCAGGGGAGTTGTTCAGTCATCGAGGCTAGTTCCTGGTGTGGTGGAGAGTCATTATTTCAGAAGACCCACAAGAATTTCACATAACTTTTTCCCAAAATTATTTTAGACAAAATTCACAATTCAGTAGAAATAGCATGTGATTTAGTGTCATACCTATGTTTTCCGGTCCTATGTTTTGTTTGGCTCTGGTATAAACTTTGAGATTGGTAGCTATTACATTATCATGATCATTTTCACCGTCAACAGGTCATAAGTACCTTTTTAGTCACTTTCCATGTAGCACATTTCTATGTTCCACTGTGGTAAGCACTGTATGCACATCATCTTATTTAATTCTATAAAGCAGCATTATTATCCTAATTTGACACATGAAGAAACTGAGGCACAGAAAACAATCTACCTGAAGCCATATAAATAAGTGGATTTGCCAGAATTGAACCTAAATATATCTGCTCTCCAAGTCATTTTCCTTGTCTGATTATGTCACAGGTGTAAAGAACAGATGTCATTCTGATGCTAGGTATCATTAATTATAGCAAATAAAAGTAAAAATACTCCAGTTAAAATAGTATACCCACTCAACAGGCAGTCTGTTTGTCCCTCTCCCTCCTCCCTTCCTCCCAACTCATGTTCTCTCTAACAGATAAAATCTCTTGAAAGGGGATACTTGAGTGGCTCAGTAGTTGAACATCTGCCTTCAGCTCAGGTCGTAATCCTGGGGTCCTGGGGTCCTGGGATTCCTGCAGGGAGCCTCCTTCTCCCTCTACCTACGTCTCTGCCTTTCTTTCTGTGTCTTGCATGAATAAGTAAATAAAATCTTTTTAAAAAATCTCTTAAAAGAGGGGAGTGGCTCAGTCAGTTAAGTATCTGATTCTTGATTTTGGCTCAGGTCATAATCTCAGGGTCATGACATGGAGCCCCACATGTGGCTCTCTGCTCAGCATGGAGTCTACTTAAGAGTCTCTCTCTCTCTCCTTCTGCCTCTCCCCATACTCACGTTTTCTCTAAAAATAAAATCTTAAAAAAAAATAGTACAGAAGAACAAAATACCTAGCATTTATGAGTATACAGTGGACCAGGCACTGAGCTGGATACAATTAAAGCATTAATTGCCACCCTCCTAACCTGATTCTCCATTATAGTTTATTTAATATCAAATGCATAGGATACTTTGGAAAAGTCAAGAAGAGAAAAAGACATAGGATCTTCCCATTTTGACACTTGTTAAAGAGAGAGGTAAGAAAATGACATCAAAAGCAGTATTTTCCATCTGTCTTTTACAAGATTATCAAGTATTAAAGTCTATTTTTGAATGGCAACAAAGTCCTCATACTTGAGAAATGAACTGATTGGAAAGGGCAAGTATTTTGTCATACTCCAGCAATAAAAATCTTTATTCATTTGGGGCACCTGGGTGATACAGTCTGGTTAGGTCTTCAACTCTTGGTTTTAGCTCAAGTTATGATCTCATGGTTGTGAGATCAAGCTCAGGTGAGCCTCCATGCTCAGTGTGGAGTCTGCTTGAGATTCTCTCCCTCTCCTCTTGCCCCTCCTGCTCGTGAGCATGTGTGCTATCTCTCTTGCTCTCTAATAAAAAAAAAAACTTTAAAAAACATCTTTATTCCTTTAAAACTTTCTCTTCTCTAGATTGACCAACCCAAGTGCTATAACTTTTTCATTAGAGAGAACTACCATATTACATCTATAATTTATACATCAAAATACCCCAATTTTATATGTATAGAGTACTATTTTGATATGTATATGGAAATATATACATGCACGTACACACACATGCATATATATAACTACTGGGGAAAGGGACACTGAGCTGAATAGACATTAAGAAAGCTGAACAATGCTAGAAATTATTAAAGTTCAACAACCCAATTTGGAGAAATTTTGAACACTCTTAGGTGTTCAGCTGAATCCCAGAAAAGTTGTACTTTAAAATGAAGGCTAATGTGGTCTCCTAGGAAAAGGGGTACTGTAGACCTACCCAATAAAGCCTAAAAACTTATATAGTTAATTTGCCAAAAAAATAGTTTTATCCTGCCAAGGGTAAACATAAGATCTCTGACAGGAAATCTAAACTCCTAGTAATGTAACAATTACAACATTGCCCATGTAATAAAAGAATTTCTTAGATGTTGCAAAAAAAAAAAAAGGGCAGGAAAATTGTTGTCATAATTTGGAGAGAAAAATACTGATTTAACACAGAAATTGGAATTGACAGGAAACTTTAAGTACTATTATAAGCATACTCAAAGATAAAGCAAAAGATAGACATAATGAGTGAGAAGGAAAATTTCCATAAGTAAATGAAAAGCATAGAAGAAAATCAAAGAAGAATTCAAAGCCTAAAAAATATAAGGTATCTGGAATGAAAAATTCATTGGCAAGTCTTAAGAGATCAGATATGCAGAAAAATAAATGCATGTATTTAAAAAAAAGAAACCCTGCAATGTAAAATACAGAAAGATTATTTTTTAAATAAATCTCAAAATATCCTGACACAGAAGTACATACACAGTGTGGTTCCACTTATATAAATATCTAAGACAAAAAATTAAATTTATAGTGATCAAAATCAGAAAAGTGCTTATCTCTGGTGGGGAGTAAATAGGTGTATTGGTTATATGTACTCATTTGTCAAGGATCAAACTGTTTTTAAGGTCTGTGCATTCTGCTGCACAAAAATTATATTTGATAAAAATTATAAGGGCGTCATGTACAGGGAAGCTGCGGTCCCATAAGTTAAATGGGTTTTAAAGAAGTAGAATGTTTTGATCAGTTCTGAACAATGTATACTTTGATGAGGAATTCTTATGTTCCCATTTGACAGAGGAAATGAGTCTAATACCAAACTGAATATATTGGTAGGTGGAGCTTTCCTTTGAAGTGATCGTGTAGTTTCCAGATAGATGAAGGACTAGGTGTGGAGGGAAGTGAAGTACTAGCTTTGGAATCCCCATCTGCTCCCCACTTGGTGTCCCCAGAAGCATAACAGGAGGTTTGACTTCAGACTGACAACACATAAGAGGGAAATGCTCTGAGGGGAAATAGGATGAGGCTTCTCAGCCCTATGCTCAAGATTCCTGTGATAACCCGCAATGTCTTTAGTTGTTACCTCCCTTAAAAGGCTTTGTTGTGCGGTCAATCCTGTAGGTATGATTCATGGTGTCCTCAATCCAGCACTAACCTTCATGATGCTGTCTCAGCTCCATGACTGTGCCATTGCCTAATGGGCCAGATTCTCATGATATGGAGTAACTTGGGGAGAATCCAGGATGGAAGGGAGCCTGCGTTAGCAGTGCTGATAGCTACAAATCTTTGTCCAAATGCCTGTGTCGATTTTAGGGCTCCCACATAATGTGGGTGGCCAGAAAGTACATTCTTCTGTGGCTGCTGAACTAACTGCATGATTTTCCACTAAAAGTTATTCCTAGGGAACCCTGAATTGGACATATCTAGACTAAGCTACTGTAAATAAGTGTAGCTGCAAGCAACACATAAGTTAAGAGCAGTATTGATAGAAATGCTATAGTTTAGCATAGCGGTTACTTGCTAGCCCCAATCAATTGGCTGTAGCTTCCTGGGTCACATTATTGATCACACTTGCAAAGTCTTTTCAAGAGAAAAGATCTTCATGAGGTAAAGTGATCTCCATGATCTCCACAGTGATCTCCATGAGGTAAAGTGGTGAAAAACATGATAGTGCACTGTGCTATTTGCCACTTCTGGCACCATTGAAAGGACTTAGGATCTGGGCATGAAAAGACATGAATTCCAATCCTGCACCTAACACTAACTAGCTCTGTGACATGGGTAAGTACTACATCGTTGTGGGTCTTTATTCTCAAGAATAAATTAGTGATAAAATAATAGTTGATCTAACCATCACTCCACTGATATTATCCTGTGAACCATCAAAACTATACCACTCTCCTCCTCTAGGGTCAAAAAGAAAACTATGGGGCCCAAAACAGGGTCACTTAAGTGGAGTCCCCAAACCGGGTTCTAATACCTAATCTAATTGCAGTTTCAACCTCCCCCAGAAATGTAGTCTTAACGGTCAGTCAGGAATTTTCTATTCAGAGCAATGAGTCTGCCACTTGGGCCCTCTCCATCCCCCAGAGGAAGATGAGGTAATCTGCATAAGACTTCTTCCACTTCTAAGGGAAAGGGGCCTTGCTGGAACACTCCTTTCCTTCAGCTAATAACTTTCTTGCCCTACTCCCCTTCTTACAAAAAAAAAAAAACTTTCATTTTTATAAGTCCTTAGAGCTCCCCTCTACCTGCTACATGAGAAGGTGCCCAATTCATGAATCATTCAATAAAGCCAATTAGATCTTCAGATTCACTCAGTTGAATTTTGTTGCTTCATGCTAGGCTTTCACCCCATAATACCTATTAAGTGTACAAAGGAATAAACTTAGACAATAAAAAAAGAACACATTATACTTTCTTATCAGTGTTGTGATATCATTGAATTCATTCAATTTCAAATCAACATGTTTTGGTGAAATGTCTGGTTTCTGTGACTCACATAGAGACTGTAATTATAAATTAATGTTATCAAAAATTTCTACCTATCATGTTTATTTCCCGAATGAACATTCTATGAACTCTTTCTCAACAATAATATTGTCACATTCTTTCTAGTTTGCAAGCAAACAGGTTTGGAGAAATGAAGCCATTTGCTTTGGCTGATCCATTCAGCTGATAACTGGCAGTGGAGCTGGAGCTGGAACACAGATCTGCTGGCTCATCTGAATGTTCTCTGCTCTGTGAGGACAAGATTGTGAGTCTCCTAACCTCACAACCAATATTCTCCCTGTCGCTTGAACTGCATTAAATTGTTAAAAAACTAAAACAATTGGCCATGTATCTGGAGTGATAGAGGTGAAGGGTCAGGATATAGTGGAATTCAAGCACTGAAAGAAGGATCAGAATGGGTAATCTTTAAGGCACAGCCCAAGTCTGAATGTCATCAGCTCAATGACAAAAATATATTTTCTTCTCATTTTGTTGAAGTGATTTTAAAAGTTTTTGTTGTTCTTTGCTTTTGTTATAGGAAAGAGAGAAACAAGACTGAGAAAGATAAATTCAAGGACACATGTGTGAAAAAGCTTGCCACTGCTATTGACCACTGCCAGGAAATGTCACAAAGTCCCCAAATCTTCTCAATCTGTGAATCTATCACCTGCCCCATCATCTATCCCAGGGCTTACAAAATCCGTGGCCTCTAGAAAGATTTTTGTCTCTATGGCTGAAAGATAGAAGAAGAGACATTTGGAATTATTTGTTGTGACAAATTTTTGTCACTAAAATGGAGGATGACTGGGACATTAGAATAGTTTTTAATGGCCACTGCAAATTTTGGTTATGGGCATGGGATACATCTGTTTTTTTTCTCTCCAGAAAAGTCATCAGATGGAAGCATTAATTGATTTGAAGATATACAAAACAACTCTAAGGTACCATTCTTCAGATGCTCACTATGATAACAAAAATATTTAAGATTAAGGATATTGGGTTTGAAAAAGAAAATTTCATAAATCTGGTAAAGATACATTTAAGAGGAGTCACACTGCCAGGAAGGAAAGAAATAATCTCTTCCAGCAAAAGAGAAAAGTGACCAGTCAAAAAGCCAGTAAAGAATAGTCTATAAGAACAATGGAAATGTCCAGATGTGTTAAGGAGATCAGTTACCATTAAGCTATAACACAGGCAGAGGTAAAATGGGCAAAAAATATTTATACTTTCCAGGTATAAATAAAATCAATGTCTAGACAATCTCTGCATTTAAAGCTGACTTCTATTTTAACATGATTATAGATATTGTCATCATACATGCCAGTTTTTATAGACAAAGCCAATCTTAAATATTATGTTATGTTGAATGAACCATTACCAAAGTTTCAGTATTTCAGCAAAATGTAACTGATCAAAGTAATACCACAAACCTTTAAATGGAAATAAACTTAAATCCAAAAGATTAATAGCTGAGAAAAGGAGGCACATAGCTTAAAGAAATATATCCATTTTTCAGACATGTGTTCACAATGCACACACACAATAACTATATTGTATGTTTCTAATTTTAAGTGTGTGCAGGTAGCATGATTCAGATCCTATGATTACAAAAATACTAAGTATAAATATCCTCACAGTTATAACTTCAGTGATTGACTTAAAGTGAAATTATAATACTGGTGACTTTAAAAGTGCTATTGTATTTACTTTAGCTCCAGTTTAAAATTATTTTAAGAAATTTGAAACATATTGGACTAGAAAGTCTCATTTTATAGTCCGTGTGAGTACAAAAAGAAAAACAGTGTATCATCAGTAAGGATTTTCAAATGTACTATCCTTCTTCAAAGAAATGTGGAAATCCGTAGGGAACATTTTTGCACTTAATATTGCAATGGAATGAACATTGCTCAGCCTGGGAAAAATATTATCACATCACATAATCAAAGACATGCAGTTATCTGACAGCTCCATAACATCCAGAAATCCAAGAAGACATTTTTTTAAAGATTGTTTAAAATAGAGCCTAAAGTAAATGAAACATTATTTGAATGACATTTTAAAACTCAGAGTTTGAGTTTAAAACCTTGGATCAAAGAGTTTCATACCTTCAATCATATTTAGATAGAAAAATAAGGAAACATGCCTAGAAAGGTAGCTTGAGCCATTGAATGGATAATTTTAAGTATCATATAAACATATGTGTCCTTAATACTTTTCATTCATCAAAGAGTTATTGAGCACCTGCTATGTCACAGGCACTGTGCTAGGGTGTTGGGGATACAGCCATGGCCACATTCTACTCAGTTCCTGCTCTAATGAAACTTACATTCCAGTAAGGACACGATCAGTGAGTTAAAGAGGAAATATTTTGAAAGTACAAAGAATGGGTATAGATAACTCCCACAGGCAAATGGAAGCCAAAAATACTGTTTCAGCATAAAAAGAGGAACATCTAAGATTTGGAAGTGTTTACCACAACCATCCTCCCCACATCCAAATTCAGAAGAAGTTGAAAGAGACACAGGAGGTAGATAAGTAGAAATGAAAATTTCAGCTTTATCACTATATTAAATTTGCACTGATGAAGTAGTTCAACCAGGTCCTGCTACTGGACTTCCTAAGATCCTGCATCTATCAGGTATTACCCCAGTGTTTCTACTTTTACTTCCAAGCATCCATGGACTTGTTCTTGGAGGTCTGCAATTTCCTCAAAAGACAAAATCATCTATCATTAAATCTTTAATTTGAATTTTATTGGCCTTAAAATTTTTAATAATTTATAATTTTGCAATTTCATAATTTATTTTAGTCGTTTAAGAATGAGTTTATAACTAGATTATATGCATAATATAAAAGTGGGAAAAAACCATCAATTCAAGTCTGTGTGACTCTTTTAAATGGAAAATACAGGACTTATATTTGAAAACTGTTACTCCACAATGCTTCCAAGAACACATTTGTCTGATAGAAAATTCCACAAACAGTGTGGTTTCTGAAGAAGTGACTAAAAAAAACTGAGATTTTCATTTGGGGCTTATTTCAATAATAATATAAGAAATGCAAAACAACAACATTAAACAATGATGTATCAGTAACTGGAGCCAGATACCCTGGTTACAGGCTAATGTAAAAATGTATGACAAGATAGACATTAAATGTAGTCAACTCTCATAATTCTAGTAAAGCAATGATCTCAAGGTTAATAAACATAAAAATGATTGATAATTCTTTTTAGCTTTAACTGCCCATAGAACAACAGAATAGGTGTCTGTTGTTCCTCCTGAGAATTAAATCCCCGTGTAGAAATGGCTATGAAAAAATACATTTAGTTTCTTAAAAAATATATTCAGCATCTTAAAACTAGTATATATTTATGTTTATATATATATATATATATATATATATATATATATATATATATCATATGCATGAGCAAGAGAACAATAAAAAGCAAAATTTCTCCAAGTCTCACCATTCTCCATGAGTGTGTTTATTTGCTAATGGGTTGACAGTCCAGCACTGTGCTGCCATGGAGTATTCTTAAAGAGAGTGAAACTAAAAAATAATAATAATAGAGAGGGAAACTAAGTCTACAATACTTAGAATATAAAATCCTGATGAACATCAAGAAGCTTTATATCTGGACAGCCAGACTATTTCCTGCTTTATCTCTCTATTCAGAACGATCACTAGCAGATGAGGTAAAAATCTGGGTTAAGGGGTGGCAGGAAGAAAACCAAGTGAGCAGAAATAGCCACCTGGGACAAACATTTCACAGTGAATGTTTAAGAAAAAACTAACTTTCTCCACCTAACTTTCTAGTTACATTGATTGGTAAGTTGAAATCTAACAACAATTAGTCATCTAGCATATACTAAATTGATAACCACTCTAAAATGACTAAATATTCTAATAAAATAGTTATAAAATTGACCAAAAGATACTTACAAGGGACATCAGATTTTTAGCTTTGAAAATCTGTTTACCCACTGAAGATTTCAACATCTGATGCAATAACAACAGAATATAAAACATTAATAACCCCAGGATGCCATGTTTAAATAGAATATTTGACAAGTCAAAATGGGGAGAAAGGATGTCCCATTCTTTCAGAAAAATAGGAACGTGTTAACAATCAGTACTTTTGATGGGTCTAGTTGATTGGTTTTCTCCAAGGGAACTGCTTTTACAACAGCTTTTGACTGATGGGTTTTACCATCTTGAGTTTCTATCCCTAGACCTGAAGATTCATCATCCAAACTCATACATTTTCTCAAAAATGGGCAACCCCAGACACTGAGCATTATATTCCAAATAGGATTGTGGGCAATGACTATTTTCCAAAATCTCAGAATCTGAAGTCATCCATCAAAGCACCCTTGGGGATTTCCAATCTTGGTAGCTATCTACAGGAAGCTCTTGTGTACCAGGCTCCCGGCACGCTGTGAAACAGCAGTCTCTGTGTACTGAATGATGAAGAACTCAAACCTCAGATTCTTATAGGCTTGAGTTTTACTCCTGGTGTGTGATTCACAAAGCTTTATGAAATTAAATAAGTCACTAAGTCTCTCAGCCTGTGACCTCATCTTTAAAATGAGGATAATACCTACCTTGCACGGTAAATACAAGACTTAAGTTACATATGGAGGCACTTCAAGTAGCTACAACAGGGCATCAGAAGGACAGAGAGTTGCTGGAGGTCAGTTCCAGCCCTGCCTGCTGGTTAGCAGAAAGTAGAGATCCTGGCACATCACTCCATTCCACTCGGATCTGTCACCAGAGATTTGCCATTGACACCACACATGAAAATGTAATCCAAACTGTAAAACCTCCACTACAAAAAGTAGAAAAATTTAGGTGGATAACTATGTGATCTCTAAGTGGCTGTGAGATTACAGGGAGGGTTTTTTTAAATATGTAATTTCCTCTATTTCAAAGTTTTCTATTATGCATTTTTTATTTTTCAAACTGAAAATTAAAAAGCAAAACCACTACCAAAAACCTACTGATTGTGGGGAGTTAATAAAACTTGTATAGTAAGTAACGTTCTGACTTTTTTCTTTTGTACTTTCTTCATCTGAGAAAGTTCTCATGTGTATGTGTTGTCCTATTATCTGACAGAGCAGCCTGGCAAAGTTTTCACTATTCTAGATCTATTCCTTCCCTGCTCCTTTGCACAGTCTTGATCACCTTTCTCTAGTCATTGCCTAGACAGAGCACAGATTGCACATGACTCTTGACATGAATTTTTCATTGGCCTCATGCCTCAACCATGGAAGCCAGGTGTGGCTTCAACCAGGGCCTACTACATATACAAAGTTCTGATCTGCCATTAAAACCTTAATACTTGTGAAATCTGCTTTCACCTAGAATAATTCTATACTTGGATAGATCCTTTTGGCAAGACAAAATCTTTTTAGGCCTATACGTAACCGAGGTACAACAGAAGGCTATATAAACTGTACACCCCTAATATCAAAATGCCTGCCAGAAAAGCTTTGGCTGGAGTGCCTGGGTGGCTCAGTCAGTTAAGCATCTGATTTGATTTCAGCTCAAGTCATGCTCTCAGGGTGGTAAGATCGAGCCCCACAACTGACTCTGCATTTAGCATGGAGTCTGCTTCTCCCTCTTCCACTTGTGAAAGAGAGAAGAAAGAAGAAAGAAAGAAAAGAAAAGAAAAGAAAAGAAAAGAAAAGAAAAGAAAAGAAAAGAAAAGAAGAAAAGCAAAGAAGAGAAAAGCAAAGTAAAGAGCAAAGCAAAGCTATTGAGTTAAGCATGTTCCTGCAAGTAACAGCACAAACTATATAGTACTCAAAATATCTCTACAGTCATATGCAGACTAAAAGAAATTTCCATCTTTGTTTATAATCTTCTTAGACCTAGGTTCTTTCTTAAGTATATAGTTATTGAGAGGATTGGGAATGTAAGTAAAGCTTTATCCAGACTTAGGAATGAATTTAAAAAGACAGTGGGTATTAGAGTGGAGAATATGAAATTCCTAGAACCTTATCCCAAAATAAATATATCATTTTAAAACACTTCTAATTGAAAATTTTGAGGATTAACATCTAGTTCTGATAGTATGGCTGCCTTTGGACAATTGAATGTCTATCATTAAAGTGAAATATATAATACATATACATATGTATATATACATATATTAAAACATCAATGGATAAGATTAAATAGATAAGATTTAACACAAACACACACATTTACACACATAGCAGTTAAACTAGAGAACTCTAAAAAAGAAAAGGAATTTTTAAAATAACCAAAGTACAGATTACCTAAAATCTATTGGTTATTATATTGATAGCTGACTTCTCAAGAACAATGGAATCCTGAAGGTAATGGAATGCTATCTTTAATGAGTGGAAGGAAAATAACTATACACCAAGAAGTCTATAGTCAAGAAAATTATCTATCAAGAACAAATACAAAATACGGATATTTCAAAAAGAGACCTGAGTACCAGAAGAATGTAAATTATAAATTAACAATGGTAATTTTTAAATATTGTAATTATTTACAATATTATATTTATAATAATATTATAAATATTATATTTATAAATAATTATAAGTTAGTCCTAGTTATATATGTTATATATAATATAATATAATTATAAAATAATTATAAGTTTGCACAAAAGTGCAGGATCATAAAAATGTGCAAGCAAAAATCTCATGAAGTGACCTTAATCAATGGGAAAAATTATAATTGTTCCATGACCCTTAAAACTTGTCAAAACATTAACTGCCTTCTTCCTGTCACTTATAAATAAGGAAATGAAAAAAAGAAAAAGGTTATTTAGTACAGTATAATTGAAAACATTAGAAACACTGAGAAATGAGGTGTTTTCTGGTAAAAGCTTATCAAGATTTGTTTAAGCAATACTTTGCCTTTACATTGTATAACTTACAGAATGAACATCTTTGTTACCCTTGCCAACTTGTAATACTTGTAATTCTGGATCGTCTTCAAACATTTTATCCATTGTGCTTTAGGAGTTGTTCTTTGCCAGCCTCACCTCCCCCTAGGACATCTTTCATCACAACTATTTTTTCATTTATGCTGACAAGTTCATCTACACTAAGTTCCTCTAACTTTATATATGTCGTCTCAAATGGCAAAACTGGTCAATGTTCTAAAAGCAACTATTTGTTTTATACCTCCCTTTATATATGGTTCAAATTTTACTTGCACCCTTATTTTGTCATCTCTGTTACTATTCCATCTTAATTGGCAAATTTCCTCTTTTGGTTATCTATTTTTGTAAAAATGGTATCTGACTATATCACTGAGAGAAAAGGAGTAACTCAACGATATGCTTTGCTCTCTGTAAATCAACTGAATGGATGTGCTGTGAGCCATCACTTAGACTTTGAAAGAAGTGATATGATTGATACTAATCATGAGTCTGCATTTGTTATTAACAGTCACTTGTGCAATTAACAGCGAGCAGAAAGTTTATATTTTATGCAATTATTCACAGTTAATATAACATGGTAACTGAAATTTAAAATGTGTTGATGGGAGGCTGGTGTTAACCATGACTAGGGCAATTTGTACATATTGAAAACATTCAAAGTGAAAATTGCCTACATGTGATAATATATATTTCTATAAGATTTTCTATATTTTCTACAATGAACATAATGTTGTGATAAGTGAAACAATTTTCAGACAAAAATTAAGAGTATATACACCACCAACAGTCATTCAGAAATATAATCAAAGGATTGTGCTTCTGACTAAAACAAAAGGATACTAAATGGGAGATATGAGATACAAGATGGAAAGAGAAAAAAGATTGTAAATGTATGTATGTATCTTTTTTAAATTATTTTATTCAAAATGTATGCAGAAGCACATGATAGAATCCAAACAAAAATTTCTTTATTTTAGAAAGGTTGTCATCAGGGATAAGTTGTTCTAATACCCTTATTGTACAAAAGATTTAAAATATGATCATTTTGTTAAATATTACATGTATGTTAAGAAAGCTGGAGTTGGCATTAAAAGGACAGATATGTGGCATGTACATTTCAAAAAAATAGAGGGAAAAGATAGGAGATATTAGAAACTTAATCTAAAAACAATCCAAAAAAAGCAAGAGAGGAGATAAATATAGAGAGAAAAAAAATAGGAAAAAATGCACAGTAAAAAGGAAAAATATTTCACAACGCATGAAGATTAAATATAATGCATACGAAAGTAATCTTTGTGTTTCAGACCTCTCTCAGGTATTTGGTTAATGTAAATTTAATCTGAATCAGGCAGTTCATCATGCTTATGTAATGAACAAGGATCTCTCTGCTTCCATATTATCTGAGATAGAGCTTAGAGCCAAATTAGACTTCAGATAAAGTGAATGCAATATTTATTCTACAACAATGAAATGTCCAATTTCCTGAGAAACAGGTAAGATCTCTTTAACATGTAGAATTTGAATGTATTATAATTATACTTCATGGGCAAACATTTTGGAGTAAGGTCTAATAGAATCCCTGATGCTCCACCTGGCCAGACATGATTATAATCCTAAATTATTAAAACACATAGGACTCTGACTCTAAAAGTTACCACTAGAACTCTTCACAGTGCTCTATGCTTATCCGGTAGGAAAATACACATACAGTGCCTCTCTATCCTTTCTTACAAATCCTAAGATTTGGAGCAAATAAAGTTTCGGTCCTCCTTTGATAATGACAAGGATTCCTACCTTAGTCTGGTTACCAGATCTAGTCAGTTTATGTACCCCAAGTTCAGAGTGAGTTTCTAATAATCACTCAACACAGTAGACTGGGTTAGAATGGGCAACTAGTATAAAGCCCAAGGAAAGTTAAAATCATTAAATTTGGGAAAAGTAGATATCATGAGGTAGACAAAAGAATTTTGATTGCTTATCCTAGAAAAAGAGAAGGTTCAGCATGGAATGTAAGATACTTAACATAAATTCTCCACCCCACAGAAGACTGATGGTTGATTTTAGTTTTTTGGTTTTCATTTGAGATATACATGGCAGTGATTTTTATAAGGCATCTACCATAGATTCCTCAATGTAAAATTGAAAGAAAATGTGAGTTCCAAAACAAACTTCTTTCTCTGAAGTCGTTTAGGAAAAAAGAAAAGAACTATTTTTTCTTGATTGCATATTTATTATGTGACAAACTTTGCCACATAACATAGGGACATATCTGCATCTAGCTATATCTATATGTAATAAATACATATAATAAAACTTCAAAGCAACCCTTTGATAATGAAGAATTAATTCCATTTATAATAGAGGAAATGGAGAATCAGATTTAGCATTTAGCACTTTGCCTAAGTTCATACCACTATACAATGGAGGATCCAAGACTCAAACTTATGTCTCTCTTACACCAGTTCCCCATGCTGCAGGTGTGTTTGGGCTAATTTCAACAATTTCCCACCTCCAAGTAAGAGGCAGAATGGTGTACAACCTATAAGCTTTTCAAACTTGCTTTTAAGATTCTTGTGGTACAGAAAGCAGCAAACTTTTTCTATAAAGGTCAGATAGTACTTTTACACTCTGCAGGCCATGTGGTCTCTGTCACAACTCTTTTTCATTGTTGCATGCAGACAGCCATGCAATCAAAAAGGAATGAGAAAGCTGTGTTCCTAAAACTTAGAGGCACTAAAATTTGCATTTCATGTAGTTCTGAGACATCATGAACTATCATCTCTTTGATTTTTTTCCCCCCAACCATCTAAAAATGAACAAAACATGCTTAGTTCATGGGCCATGAAAAAAAAAAAAGAAGGCAATGGGTTGGATTGCATTCATGGGCCATAGTTTACCAATCCCAGCTCTGGGAAACACCTACAGGAAGGCATTGGCCTCTGCAGCTTTTACTGCCCAGTTTGTGGAGAACCAAAGCAGTCTTCCCTGGCAAAAGAGTTTAGCAAAATCTGGACTAAAGCCTATTGGAAATCAAACCATTTTAATGAATAGTCTCTCTTTGTCTGTGTCTGGCAAGGTTGTTTGCAGCAGGCATGTTCTTTGAATCAAATTTAGCAGTTGGAGTGTAAATACACTAAGCATTGGTTCATTAGCTTCACAATAAGGATCTCTTAGCATCAAGGATTTAACAGTCTGAAAATAGCCTCTGGCTAGAAAGAATGGGAATTCAATCTTTAATCCTAAATTCTTCGGAAAAACTAAAATGCCTGTATAAATACGGGTCTTTGAGAAATCACTTGTCAAAGATAAGTATTTCTGGAGACAACATGAAATTCATGAAAATGGAAGTTTGACAAGTATGGGCATTCTTGAACTTGGGGATTTTCAAAGGAGATAGGCCTTGTTTCTTAAGAGGTTTGGGGATTTAGAGAAAGGCACATCATCGTCAGAATCGAAGTCCTCCGTGGTGTTGGTCCTTTCAGTTGTAATTCAAACAAAACTTGAGACTAATGATTCAAGCCCTGTGTGGTTCACAGCAGGAAAAGTCTTTATAATTTTAGGTTTACCAGTTTGTTCATATCATAAGAATTTTGGCATGGAATCAGAGCATAAAGCCCCAATTCTACTTCAGCTTCCACCTGTTGAATTAAAAGCATCTACCAAGAACAGCTTGAGATTTGCTGCTTCCTGGGAAATCAGAGTCCTGGCCCCAAACCAAAGTTTTATTCAACAGCTACCAACATTAGCAACCCTGCTAAGGAGGCATTGGGGCTACCTACTGTTTATGCCTCTGGCAAGAGGCAGGAGGCCATTATTGGCCTTAAATATCCCTGCCATCCATTCAATAAACATTTACTGAATGTGTTCTGTGCTACTACAGATGGATAATACACTTTATTACTACCACACAAATAGTCCCTTTTTGCATTCAGGTGTTTGATATATTGTCTAGATGATGGATTCAATTAAATAAGGGAACTACTGACTTCCCAACAAAAGATTTTTGTTGCCAAACTTGGATATTTGGCAAGTGTATTGTCAATATTGGCGTGGCTCCTCTTGTAGGAATTCTTATGCTTATAAATCGCTAGCAACTCTTGAGCACTACCTTTGTGCCAGAAACTCATTTTCCCTATGAGAGAAGTGCTAATGTGATTCGGATTTTACAGATAGGCAATTGAGACTGAGAAGATAATTGGCCTAGATTGCACAGAAGGGACCAAACTAAGCCCCAAACCCATTTCTTTTTGACTCAAAACTCTATGGACATGGGCACTGCTCAATGCAGCCTCTTAGTCCATAAGCTGTTAATGTTTCTCACTGGAAAGCCAACCAGAGGATGATCATTGATTGATTCTCTTTCTTTCTCTTTCACAAAGCTCTACCACTCCAATTCTACTTCATTCAGTTCAGGAGAAACAAGGGACTCTCAGAGACATATTCAAATCCAAAATCCAGGAGAATAAAAGCAACTGAACTAGACCTTAGGTAAATAAGCCTCCAGAACACCTTACTTTTACTTTTTCCTTCCCTGGTATAAACTATATATGGGCTCCATTTGTCAATTTCCAGCCCTGCCCTGTCCTTTCAGCATTTTCCAAGCATGCCTCTTGCTGTGTCCTTGGAGTTTAGGTCTTTCTTCTGGGTAGTAGAGGAAGAATGGTAGAAACTGAAGAGGAAGAACAAGGATTCATTAAGCACTTAGACAAGAACATGCCAAGACTACGATCAAAGATGCAAACTTGTGCATTAGCCAAACACGTAATACATTTGAAAACAAAAAGTCCCTATGTTGAGGGTGGTGTAGGAGAAGGCAGTAAATGTCTCCTCTGTTCATGTTTTTTGGTGTTTTGTTTTGCTTTTATAGAAATCAAATCATTCTCTGTAAGAATGTGCTTAATAACAGGGTGGGGTCAACACATCCAAATACAGATAAGTTAAGCACCAAAAAGCATATAGGTTCAGCCAAACACAACATTCAATCAAGTTTCAATTTAAAAACGTTTAAAAAGAGCGCTCCTTAGTTCAGTTTGTTGTGTCCTCTGAATATTTTTTCTTTGACATATCTGTTGTATAGAACCCATGAAGTCATGTTTGTACATTCTGTGGAGTTTGGATCAAATGTTAAAGTCAAATGTTGAGTCTTTCTCAACAAAGTGCACAGTAAATAATTGTATATCATCAACTAATAAGGTAAAACAGGACATACACAGGAACCCATGGGCCTGTTTTAAATAAAGGAGGTTTTTTTTTTTTAAATTGATCCTTTTTTATTTTTTATTTTATTTTATTTTTTTTATTTATTTATGATAGTCACAGAGAGAGAGAGAGAGAGGCAGAGACACAGGCAAAGGGAGAAGCAGGCTCCATGCACCGGGAGCCTGATGTGGGATTCGATCCCGGGTCTCCAGGATCATGCCCCGGGCCAAAGGCAGGTGCCAAACCGCTGCGCCACCCAGGGATCCCTAAATTGATCCTTTTTTAAAGGGATCAATTTTATTTAAAAAAAAAAGCCTCAGTTTCTAATATTTAAAAATACACATAGAATTTAGTTTGTTGCCACACAGAAAACATCATTTAAGATTGTGTTGAGCCCCAGTCCTCTGAAGCTGAATAGATACAATGCATATAATCCAGTTCAATATTATGCCCACCCTGGTAAACAAATGTACTTTACATATCAGGCCCCTCAAGAATTTGAGTTTTACAACCTCTGATGCCAAAACAGAAGGTAAGACTTGTCATGAAAGTATGTACTCCTCCTGGGGGAAAAGAGAAAGCTTTAGAATTTTAGAACAACTCTGGGAAATTTTACATCATAAAACAGTTTCCCCCTCTGCCTACCCTTTCCATATTAACTCCCTAGTTTAGAGTTGCTTCCATTAAGAGATCATATCCTGGGGCACCTGGGTGGCTCAGGGATTGAGCGTCTGTCTTTGGCTCAGGGCGTGATCCCCAGGGTCCTGGGTTGGAGTCCCTCATCGGGCTCCCCACAGGGAGCCTGCTTCTCCCTGTGCCTGTGTCTCTCATGAATAAATAAAAATCTTAAAAAAACAAAAAAGATTATATCCTCTGGGTTGACAGGAAAAGTCTGAGAACAGAGCTGGGATTGGTAAACTATGGCCCATGAATCCAATCCATTGCCTTCTTTTTTTTTTTTCATGGCCCATGAACTAAGCATGTTTTGTTCATTTTTAGATGGTTGGGGGGAAAAAAATTAAAGAGATGATAGTTCATGATGCCTCAGAACTACATGAAATGCAAATTTTAGTGCCTCTAAGTTTTAGGAACACAGCTTTCTCATTCCTTTTTGATTGCATGGCTGTCTGCATGCAACAATGAAGTAGAGTTGGCACCAAGGATGGTGTAAGAACCAGTTATATCGGCCACACCCAATGTGGTACAGAAACAAGAGGAGAAAGAGGGGAAGACAGAAGAGGTGAGGTGCTATCAAAGGCCAGAGAAAGAGGGCTTCTCCATTCTAAACTTTGTCAGGTTGTACTGATGAGCAGATGCCATGTTTTTTTTGTTTTTTTTTTTTTTCTACCAAAGTGGAAATATGCAGTCCACATCAGACTAGAGAAGATAAGGAACTTCCCCCAAAATAAAGGGAGTTCCAGCAGCCGTTTGGGCATATTCCTTAAAGTCCCCATTCCAAGGTAGACTAACTACAGTTGGTTCCAATTATAGCCATTAGCCTACTCCCATATCTATTAGGAGGAGGAACAGTGAGAGTGGGTCAGCATCGCCTTCATTGGGAGAGTCAGTGTTTCCTCCAGCAACCTGGATTCTATCAGGAGAAGGTCTATTTAGATAATTATCATCCAATATGTCAGGAGGGAGTTTATCAGCCTGGTTCTGCAGGAGGCCCTTAGGTCCATTTCCTGAGTTAGACCCAGACCTAGGGTACCTCTATCCATTTTCCCTGTTTCCTATAGAAGAGACCTAATGGACAGATCATACTGAGGCCATGCAGTGTTAGAAGAGATCAGTCCTTACCCAAATTTTGCAATCTGAATTGTTTCCAGTGCATTAAAAGGAATCCCAAGGGAGAGTGCTTGGGAATTGAAGAAAAGAGAAGGTCCATTACCAAGAAAATCCCCCACCGATTCCTGGGTGGCATCCCACACAGGATAGGTCAGAGGTTCCTGGTGTCAAAGCGACCCAAGGTATCCTTTGAACAAAATCCCTATGATCACCACCCTGCCATAAAGGCCTTGTAGGAGGAATTCTAGCATTCCCACCCCCCTCGCTTCCCCATCACATTCTAGATGGCAAAATGGACACCAGCATATGGACTGAGATACTTTGCCATGGGGACCAAGAGGCTGGACAATGAAGCATGCACTGTTTTTTAATCCATGGAAAACAGTAAGGTTTCACAAGGGAAGATTACCACATTTTGTAATTTAAGTAGTTAGTAGAGAACATTGACAGACAACAGTAAGTTTAGAAATCCATCGTGGTCTAAATGACATCCCAAAACATAGTCTTTTACAGCCAACTTCCCAAGAAATCACTGCCCAGTTGGGTTTTAATTCAATCAGGCACTAATTTCAGCTGATTCTGAGTAGATGTCTCATGGCCAGAAATGGCTAGAGTAGGGATGTAGAGGGGATCACATTAGACCAATGAGAAGGAAAGACTACAGCAGTCTTAAGCTTGGCAGCCATCCTAGTGACTTAGGTGGTTGTTCCATGCCCAAGATAGGCAGCTTTGTATAAGGACAGTAATAAAGAGAGGGCATCAAGTTTCTGGGTCTTATTGCCATTCTGGCCATGGTACAAACTTCCAACCAAAAGGCAGGCTTTCTCCTCCCCGTAGAGTAACCACAGGCTAGAGAATTATAGTCTGAGCAATCAACATGAAAGTATTCCAATAAGTCTTAAAATCTCCCAAAATGAAGGTAAAGAAAGAGAAGAGAAACTATTCACCAAGTTTGCACCGAGGTTTAGAGTCCAAATAAGAAGACTCGAGCCTCACATCCTGGTGCCACAATGATGTGGAAACATAAGGGTTTGGAGCAAATGGCCCAGGATCCTGGGGAATCAGGATAATGTTAAGCTAAGATTGCTTGTTGCCTTTAGCATTGTACTAACAGGAGGCAGTTGAATTCCTAGTGTAAGTTCACTGCCTGTCTCAAGGATTTGTCAATGGGCTGTAAGTTATAAGGAAATTTAATTTTTTGTCTTTGTTTCCCACATCGGATAATAACTTCCAATTATTTGAAAATTCCACATTACTTAGCTCTATAAATGGGACAGAGTGGCTATAGGATCAAAATAACTATGTGAATGAGCAAATTAAAAATGCCAATTTTGTTACAGTTAATAAAAACTATCTCAGACTTTATGCCTTCTGTACAAGAAATATAATCATTCAACAAATGAACCGGACTCTTCAAATCTTCTACTGACAAAACATCCAGAGGAACATAAGTTATAGTAATGGTCTTCATGGTTATGATTTCAAATTTAACAGTTTAAGAAAGAAAACAGTGGCCCCCCAAAAAAGTATTCTTTTAAAGGAAGACTCTGAAGTAATGAAGCAAATTGGAAGAGACATTTTTAAGTGTTCAGAAAATAATAAACTTATAACCAGCTAGCATAACTTAACAAAATGTTTGACCCAAGAAAACAATGCTTATCCTTCTAACTGAAATACTGGATTTATGCCTGAAGGAAGAGGTTCTATGGATTGTATATTAGTGGTTTCCATAAAGCAACAAATGGGGAAGCAGTTACAAATCTGCCCGTAAGTCTTTCTGAACAACCCCAAGCCCATAGTGTTTTAGGTTAGGTTCTTAGAAGCAGAACCTAACATCACACTTTGAGTATCAAGGCTTTCAGATTGATTCTGTATGGTTCTAGAAGGCTAGAACTTGTTTTTTGTAATCCTCAATTATTTTAAAGGTGGTTGATTACATGTATTAAATTCCTTACCACTTAGAGTACCTAAGGTGGTTTCTATTTCCTGGTTGAATGTTGAATGAACCCTAGACAATAGTTCAGCTAATTCACTGACAAATATTACTGAGAATCTATTAATGGTAAAATCTATTCCATGAGCTAATGCTAGAGTGGTAAACAAGGCAAGGCAAGATCTGTGTTTTCATGAAGCTTACATCCTATCACTGAAAGTCAATAAGCAGATCATGTAATGAAAAGTGCTCTTAGGCAAAAAGTTCATAGGCTGATCAGAGACATAGGCTTAGTCAGTCACTCAGTCTGATGCCCATATGTGTAATGATGCTTGGGGCTTAGAGAAGGAACAAAGCAAGGGTACTATGAGTTCATGCTGAGGAAGTCAGTATCCAAATGCATAAAAGGCCCAGGCTTGAGAAGTCAGTGGAGAAAGGCCAGTATATATCCCCTTCACCCTGAAGGTGATGGATAGGGGACATAGGTTTTAAGAAACTTGACTTTAACAGCCAGGCAACCTCCCAGACAGATTACAGGGCTTTGAAGTCTGGTGAAACCTTTATAGTCATAGAGAATGGGCAGCATGACAATAAAAACAATGCGAAGCAAGAAAGAAGGATGAAAAGTTGGGAGGGAAAGTTGGAAGGAGGAATAAGAGGAGGAATCTGGAGGGGAAATGGGTGAAAAGAAGATTCAGAAGTAAATAGGTAAAGAAAAGAAAATGGTTGTCTGGAAGTCATGAAGCTCCATCTACTGGAGAAGTTTTTGCATTAAGTATTTATAGAATCTTCTCTTTAAGGAGGTAGAAAATAATCCAACAAAATAAATTGGATTTGGTGTCAGGGTCCCCCTCAAGCAAGCCACAACTTCAATGAGCCTTGATGGTAGAACCATTAGAGCCCTACCTCCTAAAGAGGATTTCAGAAAGCACCAGTTCAGGTGGCAAATATAGAACTTATGACAGATAAGACGAATTGGTGGGATTTCCATGCCATTTATTCTTTTATTTGCCATTCTAAAGTAATACTTTTCATGGTGGTATTAGTCCCAGAAGAGCCTTCCCCCAAGGTAGAAGTATGTATTTTGTACTCTGAGCACCCAAAGTTGGGCTCCAATCCCCACTGTTTTCATTCTCTCTCAAGTCCCACTGCAGTTAGAGTCATGGCACAGTGTAGCACTTAAAGTTTGATTTTTTTTTTAGCTTGGTTTCAAGTGAATTATGGTTAACTTTTAATTAATTGATTATATTTTATCTCATAAGTATTTCAAGACTGCTTTGAAAGCCATTTAGAATAAATCAAAGTATAAACTTAAAATATAATCTGAGCATAGAAGGTAAACCAGGTAGAGGGACATTAGAGTCATGAATGAGATTAAGGACATATACCATGGCTCTTATGCTTTTGGTTCTGAGCTTTCTAACAGCCGGATGTATGACCCACCATTTCCCAAAATGGGAAATCTGTCCATGAAGTGAAAACGATTCCCTATTAGGATAGCTACTCTTACTGCTAAGATCAGACAGGAAAATCTTACTAGAAAAAGACACTAAGAATGAACCATACCCTTAAAAGATACATAATGGATATTCTTTCTTATAATCTTCAGGGTAGCCTCAAGTATCATGCTTAAAACTCATTCAATAAAACCAATTCTGGGATAATGGGGGCAGGGGAGAGAACAATACCTCCGTAAACAACACTTCATACACACTCAGCTGAAAATTTTAAAGTCACATAATGGTACTTCCTTGAGAAAAGAAGAGTTTTGCAATAAGATAATTCTGGATTTAAATACTATCCCTCCTGGTAAATTACTTTGTAATTGTAAGCAACCTGTTAACGCTGTTGAGCCTCATTTTCCACCTTTAAGAGGAGAGTAGGAACCATATACTAGGATTAGGTGATGTACAGGAAAGCACCTATTCTGGTGCCGGTCACATAATAAATTCATTTTCCTTTTTTTTTTTTCCTGTATCTTTCACAAAACCTAGCACAAGTGCTCACCAATGGTAGGCACTTGACAAATTTTGCCCAACTGCACTCAAGCCTCTAAGATAACCTAAAATTCTGTTCTGTACCCAGGGCTCAGACAGACACAAAGCTAAATACCTAGGACCATCCTCCAAATTCAGATTGTTCAATTCTTAAGCCCTGATGCATTGCAAGCAATGCTGAAAGTTTTAGGGTTTCTATGGTATTCAGTTTCTAAAAGGGGCCCCCATAGCCCCTGCACCTCTTGGTATTCATACCCTTCCCTTGAGGATGAGTTTACCTAGTGACTTTTTTCTAGTAAATAGAATACAACAAATGTGATAGAACAGCACTTCTGAGATTAGGTTATCCTTCTTGCTAAAACCATCTCTCTTTCTTGGCTGATTGTTCCAGGGAAGCAAGGTGCCGTGTTGTAAACCACCCCATGGGGAGGTTCACACCGCAAAAACTGAGAGATACCTCCAACCAACATACAGTAGGATTCTGAATCCCTTAATCCAATTCAGTTCCTCAAGGAACTGGATACTACCAACAACCATGTGAATGAGTTTGGAGAAAATAGATCTTCCCTGAGTTGGGTCTTTATAGGAGTGCAGCTCCAGTCAGCATCTTGACTGTACCCCATGACAAACCTGAAAGCAAATGGCCCAGTTGAGCTGTATCCAGATCCCAGAGTCATGGAAACTACAATATGGTAAGTATACATTGTTTTAAGCTGTTTTGTTTATTTTTTTAATGCAGCAGTAGATAACTAATATAGATCCTTTACTCCAAGGGAGTACATGGCCCAGCCCCTGGATCTGATCTTGATCTCATTGCCTCCTAATGAGGACAAAATAATAATAATCGGTAACAATACAATATAGCAAAGCTAATCTGCATTCTCCAGTTCTCTTGATTTTAGCTGGTGACTAAGGCAGTAAGGAAAACTCTGGGGTTAGGTTTAGAGGCCCTGACCTTGAATTCATAGGTGTCTTCCAATAGGACTAATGAGATTTGACCTTTATTCCATTTTGGAGTGGTCTTCCTACCATTCTCCACCTAAAGCTACCTGGTAGAGTCATTATAACGTAGCACTAGCACCATAGGACTTAAGAAAATGGCATTACTATTAGCCTTTCAAATGCATAGAATTCCAGATATTAATAAAAATCAATCCTCAGAACCAATCTATAAAACAATCTTTGAAGAAAAAAGTTGAGAAGTTTTGTTCATGTCAGTAATAAAGTTTCCACTGTTTCATTTTTCTTCTCTGTGGGGCCTAGAATGATGCATCTACATCTCTTTCTGGTGATTCATTTCCACCTTATCACACCCATATTGGTCTTTAAAACACAATCACACACCTGATATTTTAAGCATGGGAAAATAGCTATTAGAAAAGCTGGATTAGCCAAATTGACATTCCTTAGGAGTGAAACCAGATGAAAACTGTCCCCTCATTAGAAATGGGTTATAGTCCTTGCCTCTTGCCAAAGGTGACATAACCCCCTGTGCCATCTTGAGGACCCCAGCTATGCCCGGGTCAGTACTACACTGGGAGAAAGGAATCCACTGAATCCTGACAATGCTGAAGGTCCAAATGGCTGATTTATTTTCTCCAGGCATGAATTTAATTCTTTATTAAAATAAGGGCAAAAAACTAACCTAGCTATAATTTCTAAATTATATGGAAGATTGTAGATTCCTATTTGTGATTCACTAGCTAACCAGTCTTGTGGTTGGAAAAATCCTTCTGTGTGTATTCACACTGCACTGCATAGGTCATAACCCCATTTCATTGATGAGGGGAATCAAGCAGAGAGAAGTAGCTCCAAGCCTACACAGCCAACACACAACATGGTTCCTTGATATCTGTCATCTCTTTCTGTGGCCACAAGGTACTTCTCGGGCTCTCTTAATGGCTTCTTGAGCCCTTCTGCAAAGATGGCTTTCTCACATCTGGGCAGGTATTCCAGTCACTTACCTTGTTCATCAGTATTTCATTATATCTTTCCTTATTCACTTTTGCATATCAGGAGAATCCATTTTATAACAAGTCAGAAAGGCCTGATGACTTACAGTCTCATGGCAATGCATTTTGGCAGCAAAGTTGCCTGAGGACTTATATCAGGTTAACATGTGTGTGTTTCTGAATTTCTCCACTCTCACTCGGAGGAAGAGAGAGAGTCCCATGAGCATGACTATGTCTAGATTGAGACTAAATTAATTTGCAGGCACTTATCCCCTTGCCTAGAAAGGTAAGAAAAAAAATAGACATAGAAAATCCTATTGTGTCAGCAAAGTGCTCGTAGCATTGGCAGCCTTGGTTTTTTTAACAAACCTCTGAAAGACTGTTTTCCTCATTGAGGAAGTTTGAATAAGTAGGTGCCTTTGAAGCTAGAGACCTAAAACTCCTTGTCCAACACAGTCCATGCAGACCAAAAAACTATTGCAAGAAAATAAAATGAAAGGCTTTAAGTTCATGAATTCAGTAATTTATTAATCTTTGAAATGGATATCTTTTTTTTTTTATTTTTTTTTATTTTTATTTTATTTATTTATGATAGGCACACAGTGAGAGAGAAAGAGAGGCAGAGACATAGGCAGAGGGAGAAGCAGGCTCCATGCACCGGGAGCCCGATGTGGGATTTGATCCCGGGTCTCCAGGATTGCGCCCTGGGCCAAAGGCAGGCGCTAAACCGCTGTGCCACCCAGGGATCCCTGAAATGGATATCTAAGTGAAAACAATAATTTCTTATTTTGCTATGGAGGATTTTTCTCTTTTGGGGGAAGAATATGGAGACTCAAACCCAGAATTAGTTTTTTTCTTATTTAAGTTACTAGCCCAAAGGGTCAAGTCAATCAGGTTTTGTGACCCTGTCAATTTTGAAATATTTAAGGCAATGGAAAACTGAATAAAAGATCAATAGAAATTTCTGTGCTGCATTAAAAACTGTTTAAGGACAGGATGCTTGTGTCACTTATCTCTTGAGCAGCCCTATGGACATTGACTGTAATAGAAATATACTAAGAAATCTTACTCTGTTTTACAACAATCCTATAAAGCATTGATTAGCATCCCCATTTTATAGATAAATGTTTATAGATAAAAGTTTCTGACCCCACCTTCCAGTTAGTATGGAGCAGGCACTCCACTAGAATTAGATAAGAGGGGAATGAGGGAAAGAACTGGTTGCCAAGTAGTTCTCATCTACTCTCCCGCCACTTTAACAAACTGAGGTGTATTTAGTTTGGTCTTCTCTTTCCTTGCTCTGTCCCCAAAAAGATGCTGTTTGACGGTAAAATAATCTAAAAGGCAATAGGATGAAAAGGAGAAGCAATGGTCCAGAATAATCCAGGAAAAAAAAAAAAAACACCTTTGTAGTGTTAGTGTGATAGTAAATGCCCCTTAGGCATTTTTTTTTATGATAGGCACACAGTGAGAGAGAGAGAGAGAGAGAGAGAGAGAGAGAGAGGCAGAGACACAGGCAGAGGGAGAAGCAGGCTCCATGCACCGGGATTCCAACGTGGGATTCGATCCCGGGTCTCTAGGATCGCACCCTGGGCCAAAGGCAGGCGCCAAACTGCTGTGCCACCCAGGGATCCCCGGCATTTTCTTTTTTAAAGCAGGGCACAGTGAGTAGAGAAAAAGAGCCAGCAGGCAGGGTCCTCACTATTTTTTATTAGCAACTAGCACTGTGACTCTGAGACTGTACCTAAACTGCTTAGTTTCATCATCCGTAAAATGATAATTTTCATATTGGGGTTTCCGGGATGATTTTAAAAGATGGTCTTGGTGACAGAGCTTGTCAAATGACTGTTACAATATTTTCATGAAGTTCAAATGTGAGAAGTACTCAGGAAACTGTAGTCATCATCATGAATCCAGTCAGAATGAAGGGATTCCTACTGACCAAAGGTAGGACCATTTGAGTGGAAAATGATTGGCAATATCAAATTATCTATCAGTCATTGAAAAAAACAGTATGCATCCTTTCTGATAATAAATACAAAGAGGACAAAGGAGCTCTTGCAGGGGAATGTTATGTCTAATGTTATGTCTAAGGAGCACAGGTATCACTAACTCGTAATCCTGCAGTCATCATACTGAAGATTGTTTCAGCCAAGAATTATCAGTGAATATTTGATATAGGTAGGAAATTTTTAGAAGCAGTACCACGTTTGTGTGGTCTTTTTTTTTTTTTTTCGTTTGCGTGGTCTTAAAGTGTTTCTCCTCTGATTGCTTATTAGTTGCAAAGAAAAAACATAGTTAATTATGCAGTAGTTGTAGCATTTTACATTCCCACCAGCAAGGTTTAAGTCTACATTAAAAAAATCTTATTGATAGTTTATTTTTAATCGAATATATTTACTATTTTATTAAAAATCCAAACAATATGCCCCTAACAAGGAGAGAAAAAAGTCTCCCTTGCCTGGAGATACCAACCATTTACTTTCTTACCTTAATATTTGAGGATAGCACATTGTCATATTAGTTTTAGGTGTACTACATGGTCATTCAGTGTGTCTCTACATTATGCTATGCTCACCACAGATGTAGCTACCATCTGTCACTGTGCAATGCTGTTGTTGTATCGTTGACTCTGTTCCCTAAACAGAGTACCTTTTGTTTCCATCACTTTTCATTCCGTAACTGGAAGTCTGTATCTCCCACTCCCCTTCCCACTGGCAATAGTCAGTTCTCTGTGTTTTTAGATATGATCTTGCTCCCCACTAGGCCGACAAAATCCCAAAGAAGGAAAATAATGTTCTAACTCTATCCTCAGGACCTAGGGCACACTAAGCACTATATGGTCATGTAGACAAATATACACACACACTCTTCATAAAAGGGAGAGAAGTGTTAGAACTGTATAAATATAAAAGAATCATTTCCCTGGATTCCAGTAGAGTGCTTTTTGTATAGCAATTGCTCAGTAAGCATTTGTGGGAAGAACTGGAACTACTATGTAGAAAGAAGAGGGACAGATCTCTGAGCAGAAATTCATAAATATATCTGCAATGCTGGGCAATGAGGTATAGGATGTGAAAAAAAATTTCAAGTGAAAAAAAATTTCAGCATGTGGTTTTTCTAATCAGCTGTCCCTTTTGTTCTGTCTTTTGCATGTGGTAGTGACAGGGTTTTTTGTGGCCAATGCCCAAGTTTCCTGAGTGACTCAGCCTCGTTGCCCACATGTTGCCAAGAGCTAATTGCCTTCATGCTGCACTGCCTAATAGTAATGATAACCACCATGTATTTTTTTCACTTTCTTTTATGTATGTTTTTATTTTTTATAGAGTTATTTTTTATTGGTGTTCAATTTGCCAACATACAGAATAACACCCAGTGCTCATCCCATCAAGATAACCATCATGTATTGAGTGCATTTTAAGTGCCAGGTACTGAGATGGGTGGTGACCCTCCTCAATCTGTTCCCTGAACAGGAAAGGGAGCCAAGGAGTATACCTTTATGTGACCCCAAATTATTAGCACTAAATCAAATTCTACCAGAAAGCCTTTTTTCTAATCATCTTCCATGGAGCCAGTTGTCTTCCCTAGTCAACAAGTTGAAGTCAATGTGGTAACTTGCCAGGTGTCTGCTAATAATCAGTATCATCTCCACCCTTCTATGCTCTCTATTGTACCATCAGGTATAGGGCGCCTGGAAAACACATATCTCTGATCCCTTTGCCAGGAGGGAAGTTAGATTCAGACAATGAGAGACGCTTGTGTGAAATTTGGAAGGTGGAAGAGAAGGAAATGCCATCACCCTCCTGCCAACACCTCCAGTATACATTCATTAACACCATTCCTTAGGAGCAAGGCTTTCATTGATTTGATTCTTCTTTTACCAGGCAGCAAAAAATCAAGTCCTAACGATTACTGGATCAATTGATTTTACTGATCAAGGCAAGTTTTCTAAATCAAAGCATTCTGGCTGGGACATACTGACCTATTACAAAGTTATCTTTGATTCATGACATATTTTGAGCACAAACATGTTCACTGTTTAAATTCTAAATATTTGCATAAACTTTATATTTTCAAAGGAGAAAAAAAATCACCACCACGGAGATTTAACACAAATGTTGCTGTCAGCTTTTTTTTCTTCTGTGGTTAGAGAATCATCAAAATCCCAAACACTTGAACAACAGGTAGGTAAAGATGGAGAATAAAGGCATTTTAGATTTAGAGACTATCCTGACTAGAGACATGAAAAACAAGGAAAAACAAAATAGGATAGTTTTGTTTTGGGTTTCCTTTTTAAGGTGCAGAGAGAATAAATATATTCAAATACATTCAATCAATTAGAAGTTCTATTCTTTTGACTTACAGCTCAACTGAATATCCCAGTATTATAAAAAACAGATTTTTAAAATGTTCTTTGAATTCATTAAACCTAACATCTCACTTGTACAATGAAGCCAGCAGTTAATGTAACTAACCATCCAGGTTTGACCAGATTTGGGGGGAGGTTTCTAGATATAAGATTCAGTATTGAAACCAGGTAAGTCCTAGACAAACCCAGACAAGTTGGTTACCCTACCTGCATGCATGAAACAAAGATCTCATAATGTTTTATGGGTTTTGGTTTACTTTAACAAAAAGGCTAGAGGAAAATCTTGTAGTCATATAATCTTTTTTAGTTTGAATGTTTTCATACACATTAATTATTACCACAGTTCTTATATTAGTAATTCTCAACCTCATTATGTATTAGGGTCACTTTGAGAGAGATTTTAAAAGCTGGGTGTCTGGGAATTACCCCCCCCCCAACACACACACACAAGTTAAATTAGGCATATTTTGTGAAACTCCCTGCTGAGTACAATATGCAGCTGAGTAAAACCATGACTTTGGTTTAAGTCTCAAGAGTTCCATTTTGAAGAAAAATATTAGGTTTGCATGAGTAACATCACACTGCTATCTTTTATCAGAGATGGAATAGGGTCACTAATCTTCTAGAGGGATGAAGGAGCTACAATGATACCTGAAATTGTTCTAATTCAGATAAGAATCAAAAATCTCTCCCCTGCCTGACTATAGTTTGCTTTGGGATAATTAAGAGGTTAAAGAAGGAAAATAATTGGAGTAATTATGTAGTTAAGCCTCATTGTTCCAGCAGATTTTCCCTTTGGAGGAGATTTTACTGAACACATAAGTTGTGCACTAGAGAGGAAAGGATGACATGCCTACCTTCATTCTTGCTACTTCAGAGCACTCTTCAGGGAAGACAAGGAGTTACATTTTGGCTAATGATGAGGTTTGAGTGTTATTGCATGAAATTCACAAGTTCAATTCAAAGCTGACTCATACAAAACTGGAGTTTTTAGGAGGAGGAGCAGCAAGCAGAATCAGGATAAGAAAAAGCAAAGATAGGTAACAATCATAAGAAAACATCAAATTAAGAGATTGTGGAATCTGACTCTACTCCCCTGTTTTCCTACAAAATCTTTGGTAAAATATTTCATTTTTCATGAGTTGTGGAATTAAATAAGTTTTAGAAGATGCAAATTATTTGGACGGGAGAACTGTCCCATCTGGGTTATATTAGGAATGCTTACAAATCCCTATATTCATGTAGTAAATATTCATCAAGTATCTACTATGTACTAGACACCAGACTAATCTCTAGGGATAGAAAGATAGAGAATGCATGTTCTCTGCCCTAAGGAAGCTTATAAACAATCCAGAGTTTGAAGTCTTACCTTCTTAGTAAGAATTTAGTGTCTGATCATTCCACCTGAAATGGAAGACTCTTAAAAACTGTGCCATCATTTCTGATAAACTACATACACCTCAAAATGAAGTATCCTCAAGTGGTACTGTTTCACTGTCTTACTTCTATATGCTTACTGTGAAGTAGTGAAAAGAATCAGGACCTCAGCCAATCTTTCCACTGAGGCAAACATTGGCCCATTGAACCTGAAACTGGTAGCCTGGGAGCAATTGCATTACACTCAACTGGTGAGCAAACTTCAAACAGAGCTCCCTGCCAGGATAGCCATGGAGAGTTGTGTAAGCTGTGCATTATGCAAATGCTAAAATTCAACCAGTGCTCTGCTTGGGAAGTTTGGTACCCTGAAACAGAACTGCATCTTCCAGATAAAAGCCTATTGTGTTTTTCATTTCTTTTGTTTATTTGTTTTCAATTAATCTAATTCACACCAAGGCTCAGTTTGTCCTCAGTGGTTCCTGGACTGTGGGTGGATATGCTATAGCAAAGACCTCTAAGCAACAATTCCTGTAAAGATGGAACAGCACAGAATAGACACTTAGAAGCACATTTGAACTCTAGAAATCATCCCCTAGAGTTTAAATTAAAGGTTATTTAGGAAGAGTTCTCCTATCCCCAGCCCCTTATATGCTCATTGGTGTCTCTGCAGCCACCTATGTGGCTCTGGGATTTGTACTCGTCATAGGAAGGATGCTATACACACAGAAAATGTAGCAATGGTCCCAATGGTCATTAAAGATGTAGCTGTGAAGTTTACCCTGGAGGAGCAGGCTTTACTTGATCCTTCACATAAGAAACTCTACAGAGATGTGATGAAGGAAACCTTCAGGAACCTGGTCACGATCAGGGAAACGATGAGGAAAAGGTTTCACTTCTCATCTAGGTTCCCAAAAGCATGAAGGAAATCACCATGAAGAAAAACCCTATGAATGTAAGAAATGTGGGAAAGTCTTCCATTCTCATGAATCTTTTCAAGTACATGAAAGGATTTATACTGGAGTAAAACCCTTCTACTGTAAAGAATGTGGGAAAGCCTTTATCTGGCACATGATCTTTCAAAGACATATGACAATGAATATGGGAGATGCATCTTACATATATAAAGAATGTGGGAAAAACTTATGTTGTTCCATCAAAGTGGTAAAAGACATGAAAGAAATCCTACTGAAGAGAAACTATGAATGTAAAAAATGTGGTAAAGCCCTCAAATATTACAGTTCCTTACAAATTCATACAGGAGAGAAACCCTATGAATGTGAAAAATGTAGTCCAGCTTTCATTTCTTCCAATCCTCTTCAAAAACATGAAAGAACTCACTGGAGACAGATCCTATGAATGTGAGAAATGTGGGAAAGCCTTCACTTTTCATGCAAACTTGAAAGTACCATTAGTGCACACACTGGAGAGACACCAATGTAAATGTGTAGAATGTGGGAGAGCCTTCTGTCACCCTAGGTGCTACTGAAGGCATGAAAAGATCCAGTGGATAAAAACCTCTAAAGTAAATGGTGTAGGAAAGACTTAGATGACCTACACCTTAAATGTGAAAACTTAATGAAGAGAAATATAAATGTAAGTAACAGGAGATAGCTTGATGGGAATTAATCCATGTATTTCATTCCAGAAAACTTTCAACATGGAAGAGTTGTTATTAAAGTGGTGTATACATTGTGTTTACGGAGCCTCTTTCTAAATGCACATCATCACAAGGTGAATTTCTACTAATTATTCTCAGAATTGAATATTGAGGTGAGAGAATTTTGAGTTGTCTTTCAACAATAGTACTTAAGTTTATAAGTAGTACTTTTTCCTAAATCAGTTAATAATATGTTCTCTTTCCATTTTTAAGCCTGTTGGATCCATGGGTGAATTTAAGTCTATTTTTAATATGTAATTAGGTTTAATTTTTGTAATTTTTTTTGTGTTAAAGGATCATTGAAAAATTACAGTTTGGTATTTGTTGGTATTTTCTACTGGTCTTATGCAGCAATAGTTCCTGGATATCCTTAACCCATTGTATGTATTGTACCTTTCTTACTGAGAAAGTTGTTTTGTTTTGTTTTTAGGTGGTAAATATAGGAGCCTTTTTTCATTTTTTTAAAAGACTATTTGTTTGAGAAAGAGAAAACATGAGCAAGGGGGAGGGGCAGGGGGAGAGGGAGATGGAAAGCAGACTTCCTGCTGAGCAGGGAGCCTGATGTGGGGCTCTATCCCAGGACCCTGAGATCATGACCTGAGCCACTTGACCAACTAAACCACCCAGGTGCCCCACAGTAATAGTTTAAAGTTTTATTTATGGTAAGTTGGAAAAAATTTTTAATTAACATCATTTATTTAGGAGAAACTAAAAGGAAGAATTCTTTTCTAAGACACAAACATTATTACCACAAAGGAAGAGCTTTAAGAAGAGTAAGTGTATCGAAAATAACACAACAATAACTGTTTAGACTATGAAAACAAGAGCAAACTTAGAGGTATAACATTTAGGAACCTCCCCTAAAGATATAAGTCTATGATTCTTAAAGATAAACATGTAAATTTTAGGGGGTACCTAGAAATGAAACCCCAAACTAGATACACAATCTTCAAGTTTGCCCTGTAGTCAATAACGCAACCCTCCGCTTAGATATACCTTAGGCTGAGGAGTTTAGCCAAGATCCTGAACTACTATGGCCATATTCATTTTAAAGTCTAACCATAGATGAAGAAATCCTGGAATTTACCAACCTTAACAAGACTAGATCCATAATTAAAAACATGTCAGTTCACAAAACCAGACACTAATCAGAAGAGACTACATACAACTGTACACTGGCAGAGGAGTCTTTGGTGATCAAACTTTCTTTGTATTATGTTCAAAAATTGTTTTAGAGGGAGGGAGAGTCCAAAAATTGTGAGGGGAAAAAAAAAGAGAATCCTTTGGAAATGTTAAAAAGGAAATTTTGAGCCATAAAATTATTCTAGAAATTGAGAAGTGGAACATCCCCAGTGATGTCCAGAAATAAAGCACCACAGTGAAAGGAGCTTGAGCTTCAAATTAGCTGCTTTGCTGGAGTAAAATCACTTTGTCTTAATTTGTAACATATGGAAGCTATAAGCCATTAAGGAAGTTAGGATACAGTTGGCTCAGCTGCTGAAGGCGACCAAGCCCTGAGTTCATGGTCACAATTGGTAAGTAGTAAATGGATGAGCAAGTATTTACACACCAGGTAAACAAATTCTATCTATAGTTGGTCTATATCTTGTCATCAGGGATTGAGTCAATATCCTAGAACTAAGAAGGATTATTTATAATAGTTTCAAAGACTTGTAACCTTGAAACTAAAAAGTAATTTATAGGAAACCATACCTGTTAAAGCCTTTGTCACTTAAAGGATGCAACTACTTGGGGTGCCTGGCGGGCTCCGTCAATTAAGTGTCTGCCTTTGGCTCAGGTCATGATCTCAGAGTTCTGGGATCCGGATCCAGCCACATTGGGCTCCCTCCTCAGTAGGGACTCTGCTTCTCCATCTCTGCCTGGCTCCTACCCCCACTGCTTATGCTCTCTCTCAAATAAATGAAATCTTAAAAAAAAAAAAAAAAGATGCAACGATTGTCATAACAGGTTGGCATTATAACCAAATAGGCCACAACTAAGTCACTAACCATTACCTTACCGAGATCTAATTATTTTAATCAGTATGCAGATGCTGTTAAAGTTAGAAACAGAGTTAAAGGCATTTCTTTTTGTAAAAGTTTGTTTTTACAAGTTAAACTAAGTGCCTCTAGTAAATTTTAAAACACAACACAAAGTCTCAATTTGCCACTATAATTAGTATCATCCTTAGGCTGTTATAAGAATTAAATGAGATAAAGTCTGAGAAGTTCTCTAAGACAAGGGTAGGATTTACAATGGGCACTTAGTGTTATAATAATGTTGGCCCCTCAACTAAGATTTTCTCTGCTATTCCACATCCTCAGATTTGCCTTGATTATATCTATCATTCTTTACTATGACATGTTACTTATCTAACTCTTAGTTTCATAAAAGTTTTGCTCACTCTTATAGTTGCACTTCTTAGCACACAGTCTGGCATGTAGTCAGTGCTCAATACACGTTGGGTGAGTAAAATACTGAAAATCAAATCAGACTCTAAAACAGCAAAGTCATTTCTTCATCACAATAAGAAAGCAGCCGGGTTTGTAATTGGGCCCATATATCACAGACTTATTCGAAATGGGCTGGTGTCAAATGATCTGATTTTCATTCTCAAGAATTGGTTTCTCAGGTTCTGCTTTCATATTTGAATGGAAGATTCTGATTCCCTATGTGTCTATAGCACAAGTCTGTGTACTGTCCCCTTTATAGGTTGTGGTTGGAAAAATTCTTCTCAGTTGGTAACATTTAAACAGTATCATTGGGGCTAAGCAGTTACGGCCATCCATTTAAGAAGTGGATCTATCCTGCTCTAAGTAATGTACCCATTCATTCATTGTTGGCTTTTCAAATGTCCCATGGTTGTAGTAAGAAAGTTCTTGGAAAGACCCTCTAGTTTCTTCTTGCCGCTTTGTGGAAGCCTACACACACATTTAAATTTAATTATGTTTCAAAGTAGTATTAGTGCCTTCATTCCTTTAGTTATTGTCACTGCTTATTGATTGTGTTCTAGGTATAAAACCCATGAAGGAAGGGAACACTCTTAAGATCTAGCCTTAGATACAGACAAAAAAGCGAACTGCATTTTAGGATTACAATACCTACAACAAAGCATATGGGGCACACTACAAGAGAATGACACAAGTGAAGACCTTAAAAGATGCAAAGACCATCTTCACATAAAGACCCCCGTGGAGAGGAAGGTGTGGGCAGTACTTAGGCCGAAAACCCATGTATGTAGAGTCCCTGCCATGGAAAGAGGGCTGGGGTATTTGAGAAATAGGTTGGAATGGAGTGGCCCAGGAAGGGATTAGCATCTAATGCTGTCAGAGACATCATGTAGGGCTTTGTGGAACAGGGGAAAGATTTTTTTCTCCCCAATTCTACGTGTAATTGGAAACATTTAGTGACTTTAACCAGAAGCATTTTGTAACCAGATTTGTGTTTTTTAAAAATCACTCTGGTTGCTGTGCAGAAAAGTGAGTTGCTGGAAAAAAATAATTCTGTTGGACAGCAAATTTGACTGAAAGTCAGTAGGAACAATGGGTTTAACATATGTTCTCATCATTTACTAGAGAATTCTTAAAATTCAGATCCAAATGGGAAAGGAGTGACAGAAACATAAACCCATGGGTAGCTTATGTCTATATACATGTGTGCATTCAAAAACTATTGAATAAGAATTGTAATTCCTTCTCATTCCAAGGGGCAAAAAGACTCCATTTCCTATGTTCAATACCCCATGAGAATTGGAGGAGAATGGACTATAGCCATAGTCTTTCCTTTGAATTCCAAATCAGAAGCAATAGGGATTTACAAGAGTCACATGTGCCATTATTACAGACATTTTGTGTGTACTCCAGGGGAACAATGAGTACAAACTTTGGATACAATAATTGATTCATTATAATAATCAGAGATTTGGACTGCATGCATCAGGATCAGTGCTTTCGATGTGCACAAACTATAGTTTTCCACCATGTCCTAACGACTAGTTTAAAACAGAGTCTACTGAACAGTTATAGGAACCATTACACACACCTACAACCATGCAGATCCAGGGTTTAAATACAAACTAAAATATTCTACTCAGTAAGTCTTGAGCCTCTCTTTAAAGCTTGTGATTTCATCTTCTTGGTCCTGATTTTAATGAGATTCAACAATCCTCACCTTTGAATTTGCATTTGTCTTTGTCCTTAAAGAATCAAGGGTTCTTTTATGTTGGGTTTAATTGTGATTAATACAGTCAGTGATAACGATTACCTAAGTAACACCAGAATGTTTGAATATTAAACTCAGCACATATATTCTTTCTTCTATATTTGAATAACTTTTCAAATACCATCACAAGTTTCAAAGGATCTCTCCTTAACAGGCAACGCGTATGTGCCTTATTTTATTAGTGGAAGTTTTGATGTTGACAGAGGACAGCATAACTAAATTTACACGTATGGCCATGCCAAAGAAAAAAATCAGTACTGGATTCCTGTAAAAGCTTTGGCAACTGATTCTAATGATGAATTAGGGAGAAGTATCATCAAATAGTTTTTCTTCTATAAAATTCCAAATTTTGTCAATAGTTTTCAGAAATCACTGATAGATCACAAAACATTCATTAGTACTCACACAGGTCTTTGACTTCTTTCCAGTAATTCCTGTGTGCAAAGCATGAAGCCTGACAAAAAAGATTAGAAAAGTCTAAAAGTATCAGAACTTCATCAGACTGACTTCCTGATTTCCTTTTTCTATTTTTCCATGAATACAGTAAGATTATGTTTCTCTTTAAGGAAAACTTCACCTCCTCTCTGTTGGTCATATTGATACAATCATTCTATCACAAAAAAATGTTTGGTTGATGACCGTTAACAATATACTCTCTGGGTATATGAAGTCACTTAAATGTTTAGATTCATTCCCTGAGTTAATGTTAGGATGTAATTTGTTAAGAGAAAGTTCTAAGAAGTAGCTCTAGATTTATCAATCTTTTCTTTTTTTAAATTGCTTGTATCATAGATGACAAGTAGGGGGAAAGGAGAAGAGAAAGGGAAAATGAAAAGAGAAGAGGAAGGTAAAAGAAACTAGGAAGATATATAGAGGATAAAACATATAAAATATATTTGGGCCATGTGGCTATCTGGAACTAGCCATAAATATTTTTAATAAAATGACTTTGATACCAATCATAGCTAAGAATTTTTTAAAAAGGAAAACTCAACAGATAAAATTTAAAGAAGTCAATAAAATTATCACTGATACTAAAGAACATACTTGCCAATTTACTAGGTTTGACACTAACCCAGTATAATTTAACTGGCCTTGCTGCTTGGAGACAAAAGTGACAAACCAACCTACTAATAATGTGTTAGCAATAATCAGTTCAGAGTAAGAACACTTCACAATAGCAATCCCACAACACAGACCAATATAAGAGAGAGGAATACGATCAATGCAAATTATTCCTAATTTAGGTGCACCTTGGAAAGACTTGTCAGCAGAGGCAATTTCACTGTCTAACATCAATAGTTTTTGTTGGCAAAACTTAGTTCCTTCCCAAACAACCATGAATATATACATCAGCTCTCTAACTTACAAAGATCAAATCAATTGTTAGAACTAATGTTCTATTTTAATTTTTTGTTACAAAGTTACTTAACAAAAAATTTGAGACCCTCATCTGATGGATAATTATGAACATGGGAACCAGAAATTTATATTGGAATGAGAAAGACATGTATTTTTGTAAAAATTTGGAATGACCATAGTTCCATTAAATTTAGGCTACATCTTGCCAAGCTTTGTATTCAAGATAAACACGGCTGAGATTAGAACAGCCTGACATAGAGGGCACTTGCTGTGATCCAGAGTCCTAGAGTTCAGTCCATGGCTTGTTCCTATGAGGACTTGATATGTGGCCAGGGCAAATTTCTTCATGGAAGCTTTGACACTACCCGTAAGACAGAGGTCTAAGGGGAATGAATGGGCTTATTCATGTGAGTCATAATCCTATCAATCATGGGCTGGTTCGTTTTCTATCAGGTGTGACATGATAATTTTTAATGAATTCTTTGGTATCAAAATAAACTTTCCCTTATTTATATAAAGTATATTCCTTATATTGCAATATATTTGCTCTTACTACAAAAATAATCATCCCTTTGAGAGTGGAATGTCTTGGTTAAAATCAATCACAGAATAATTCATTTTGATTTTGACCCTGTCAAACTTCTGTGATTAACATTTCATCATTTGTGCCATTGGACAGTTTCTCTATATTCAAAGACAAGACCTGGAAATTGGACTTGTCAGCCTTCCTTTTAAGCTTTCAGCATAGCTATAATTTTATGGGTGTTTGGGCAAATGGAGAAAGTTCTAACTCAAGGCAATACTGGAACCCTTTGAAATAAGGACTCTTCTAACATGTGTTCAGACTTTCTTCACATGTAGAAGCAACTGAGGAAACTCCCAGAACTTCAAAGTTTCCACATCAACCTTGTCTTTCAGAAGAACTGTAGTAAAGCTGAAGGCACTTGCCCATTTTCCTTTCTTGGTAAGACACTAACCAGGGACTTATTAAGCCCCCATTATGCAGATAATCATATAAAAGCATGACAGTGTGGGATACTTTTTAGTATTTCTATCAATTCATTTAGTCAACAAATACTTTTTGAGCTCCTATTAGATGTCAAGTGCTGGGTAGGACCTGGAGATACAATAATGGACTATATAGAATAGTTCCCAATCTTCTAGATTATGTAGTCTCACAGGGTAGGGAGATAAATAGGCAACTCTAAAACTAGGTGATAAAGACTATGACAAAGTCCAAGGGTAACCAACAAGAATTCTAACCCAGTCTAGAGATGGCAGTTGAAACCTCATTTATCTTCACTCTGTATTTGTGAAATTGCCCATCGCTAAAATTTATAACCCCAAAATAAATATTTGAGGTGATTTTATGGGTATTCACAGAGAGGCTCAGAATATGAAAATTTTTGAATGTCCAGATCACACAATCCCAGCTGAGCTGAAACAAGATGGTGCTCTGCCTCCTTGTTTCAGTACTCAGAGATGAGCAAAGGGTGGAGGCTGTCTGTGGATGGCTGTGTAGGATAATGCAAGACACTCTGACACCAGCCAGTTAGACCAGATTTGAACCCCAACTCTGGTACCTGTTAGTGGGGGACCTTGAGTAAGAACATCAAACACTTCCAAACCTCATTTTCTCTTACTTAGTAGTATAGAGTCAATATCATCTTACCTAACTACTAAGGTATTTCTAAAATGGTTTAGGAAAATTATAAAAGAGTTTTGTAAATGATAAAAGGTCATAGAAAAAGATTAGTTATCAATACTGACTGCCTTTCCCTTTTTAGAAGCCATAAAATAGAAGACAAGGGTTTGAAGATAACAGCTTTGAAAAAGACAAGATCAATGATTACTCCAAGATATAACATTTGGACTAAATCAACCTGTTCATGAGACTTGCTTTCTTAGTTTTATAGAGATTTTATAGAGATTTAAGCTCACAATGAGTTAAACCCATATGTTAAAACTGTGTGCTTTAAAACATCTAGTCGGTTATGTGAGAAAAACTTAAGTAAGTTAACAGTTGATTTTTGTTGGGATTTTTGTGCATTTTTACAAGAGAATGCAATGTTTGTTACATCTGGGTGGCAAAATAGAAGATGTCTTTGAGGGTTTAGAGGGCTTTGAGGAAACCAAAGAGACATTTTGATCCAAAGAGACATAGGCTGGAAGAAGCACATCCTTTATTTATCACCCGCTATCTATGGGAAAACACACTCTTAGGCATCCTTGAAGAGCTGTCCCCAATTCATAGACAAAAAGATAAATACCCTTAATGCCAACAAATGCTTTATTGACATAACATCATTGACTTACTGGTCCCTCTGACATTACTAAAAACTACATTTTCTTCATTCTCTTCTTCCATACCTCCCCCTGCATGGCCATTCCCAACCCTAATCAGAAAATCTACATTTTCAACTAGAATTTGAGTACATTCTCTACATCAAGAACTAGGTTTGTCAATATTCTTGACATTTTAACAAACATCATCTCTAAAATTTACATCAAACCTTATTTTTTAAAGGTGGAGTAAAGAGGTTAAATAACTCATCCAAAATCACAGAGCAAGCATATATAAGACAGGAATTTCAAATCCAGATCTGCAGAATTCCAAAGGTATTTATCATCAAATTAAAATGGCTTCTCATTTTTATTCTTTATCTTCTGGGTAGATCTGAAAAAGCTGATGAATTTCTTAGGTTCTGTTTTAGATAAACTAGATAGGACTTCCCTTGAGCAAAGTTTCATAGTCCTTACAACCATACATAGAACTGGCTAACAAAGTTGAGGAAATCCTCTTCCCCTCCCAAGAGATAGAAGGTCTCTTCTACTTTCTTTGGAAGGTTCCTTTATTCTTTCATCTGCTCCCCAAAAGCAAATGCCTCCCACCCCCAATCACTATCAGAGGACAGATTAGTCTTGGCAGCTTCTTCCCTATCTCACTGCAGTGGGGAAGCTACCTGTTTCCCATGTGTCTCAGCAGGATAACACGTGTGAAATGGAGATAATTTTCAAAATATTAAATAGCAGGGGTTTCCTGACTGAAAGAGCTATAAAATTATTGCTATTTATCTCTGAATTCTGCCAAGGGAAACAAAGACTGAGGCATGATCGCTCTCTCCAGCAAGTGGACATTTTACTGGCTTCCCAACTATTGAAGAGGACAACTTAATTAAAGAGTATAAACTGCATTTGTTAAAAGAAAAAAAAATCATAGAAATGCACTTCTGGCAACTATGGTTTATAGTGGCTCTCAACAGCATGGCTTTTATTCTGGACAACAAAACATGAATCATTTAACGCTACTCTTCTTCCCTTCGCTTGAATTTTGTCTCACATCTTCTCTTCTTACTGGACTCCCATCCTCATCCCATCCTAGAGTGTCTTGACTATAAAGCCGATAGGAGACAAAGAAGCAAAAAGTGCACCTGAATAGATAGATCTCAGTGTCAAAGATTGATTTGGGAGATAGAATAGAGTTGTATAGAGCCAAACACAGGAAGGAAGTTACATATCAGCAGTAGGGAAAAAAGGGGGGCAGGATATGCAATGTCTAAATTGCATGGACCAGTAAAAAAATCCCTCATGTTCTTCCAAAAGTTCCTATCAAGTATTATTATCCCCTCTTAATTGATGAAGAAGTTGAGAAAGGAAATGATGGGCTTGACCTTGAACCATGCAAGTGATATAGCCTGCTCATTCAGTTATGTGTGAGTTGGGACAGGGATAACTATAATAAACAGGAACTCAATGCCCTATCCTAGGCCACTCCTCAGTACCAGCTGACGGTCTTCCAGGAGTCTTCCAACTTTCCAAATGATTCTGGAAATTGTTATCTGAATGTGAGATAGCCTAGGTGTATTCTCTATGAGCTGATACAGCTGACTAGTGTAGGACATTTGCTTTCAAAGATTGAGTTAGAGTAGATCCAAGCCCTAGGACACTCCAATCTTCTGGCTCTGGACCTGGTGTATTCTCATTACACCACTCTCAGCCAAACACTACACCACATGTGTATGTGTAGAGGGTGAGGACAGGGCAGCCAGATGGTAGTGGGGCCTAACATGACAGTTCTACCAAGAGGCAGAAAGAGAACAAAAGAGGTACTTATTAAAGAAGACATTTTAGACATGACTGTCATCAGCAATAAGGTTAACTCCTCACATTTTCTCTCAACAAGATTCCTTCAACTTGATTTACTTTGGAGAAAAAGTACACAAGAGAAAACTCTTTAGTTTCATGTCAGTTGAAAGTCCATAGCAAAAGGCATTTGGGGACAGAACTATAACTGAAAAGTTAGGTACCAGAGACCTTTTATTATGGATGTCAGAGGTCTCCATTTGCCCATTCATTGCCCAGGTACTGTGTGTTTCTAGAAGCCAGTCACTGGGCTCGATGGAGGCAGGCTAAGGCTGCTTATATTTAAGCAGCTCATGCTTTTGAGGCCAAAGGCTCCATTAGAACACAATGAAAACTGAAGACTGTATGTGCTAGGAGCAAGATAGTCTGAAAGTTTCCCTCAGCTTGACTAAATATTAGACCATAGGCCACTGACCCACCCCCCCAACACCACCTTTTTCTTAGAACATTTACTTCAAGAAATTTTTCATTATAAATTTCCTGGTTCCCTTGAGATGTCAATCTTCTCCTAGCCTCTTGCCAGATTTACAACCCAGGAATATCTTTCTCACGGACTTGGGAGCCATTCCCTTGAAATGCAATTATCAAGAAAGATAGCATATCTCCCTGTTTCTCTGAGAAGATAGGAGCCCAACTTTAATAAACAACAGTTAGCAAACAGAGAACCTAGGCATACTGGCCAGCCCCTTTCCCAGCACCATGCTTAAAAACCTTCCCATCTTTTCTGCAGGACTTTCAGTCTTGCTCCTCTACTGTAATAGTCTTGAATAAAGTCTTCTGTGCCCGTTTAACTTGTCCAACCTAATTTTTGACAGCGACTGGCTTGTGAACATGAGGGGAGAGAGAGAGCTAAGTTATTGGTAACTGGAAGAGATTCAAACTTCATATTAGTGGCTATAAGGCAGGAATGTTTGAAAGGCAGTAAACTACAGTAATCAGATGGAGTGGTATAAGAATATTCCAAGGGGCTGTTCTCCCTAGTACCGTTGGAGAGGCATGAGGGTAGTAAGTGTGGAAAATGGCTTGGAATAAGCAATGGGCTGTCAAAAAGCTGAAGCTATTAGGATGAGAGCTTCTGTGACTTTTACCACTGCTCTATGCTCTACTTACCAGTTCTAGACTGAAGTTCATTTTAATCGTTATATTAAAAAAAACACTAAATCTACAATGGGAAACCATCTCAGCAAGAATCCATGTAATTCAGTAATTAAACTATTTATTGAGTGCCTACTGTATGCCAGGCAAACAGATACAAATGCAAAGGGTAAAAAGAGTTAAGGGCATGTGACCTGGTCTCTCATGACTCCATTTCTCATCTGTAAAACAGTGTACATGATTAAAGGAATTAGAACAGGAGAAGAATTTGTAACAATGCCTGCAAATATTAATTGCTTAATAAATATTACATACTATTTGACATTTATTAAACCAAGTTTAAGTCTTATGTATGGCTAGCTAACACATATTTCAAAGAACATTATTATTAATCATGAAGCCTTAGGAGAGGGCACTACTTTTTTTTCTTCCTTAAAGTTTCAATTTTTATGGGGTTTTCTTTTTGGTTTTTTAAAAACTAAATATACTTAATTAATATAGAATGTATTATTAGTTTTAGAGTAGTTTAGTGATTTGTCACTGGCATAGAATACCCATAGCTCATTACATCAGAGAAGGTGTTACTTTTTAAAATTGCCTTTTGCACGCCTTTCAGAATATTTCACATTAGAAAGAGGGAGTCCTCTGCTAAAGAATATCCCCAACTCTCTACTCTCTCACTCTACCCAGCGCAAGCTCTGGTGGCTCAGTGGACTCATTTTACCCAGAGCTCATGGTTTTCGCAAATTTACTCAGTTGGCATAGCTTTGCTACTTGCCTTCCAGAGTTAATGAAGTAAAGACCTTTTATTTAGCCTTCTTTCCTCATTATCTATGAAATGGGTTATGTCTTCATCTTTATTTTCTCTTCCATTCTACAATGGAAAAAAGAGAAACAGAAGGGGGTACAGGGAACAAAGAATGAGCATGAGCAAGCAAGGTAATCCCCTGGTTAGCCTGAGAGCCAGTCTTACATCATGCTTAGTTAAACACTTAAGCTCCAGATCCAGGAAGCCTGGGTTCAAACCCAGGTCCATAAGCCATGTGACTTTCAGCAAATGACCTACTTCTCTGTTCCTTAGTTTTCTGATCTGTAAATCACAGAAAATAAAAGTAGCTGCAAAAAAATAAATTATATAAAGCACTTGAAATGACCTGACACATGTCAGCTTTTATCATTAATCTAATTAGAGCTGCCTGCCAACATTCTTCCCTTTTCCGTTCTATGCTTCTTGATTCTTTTCCGATGAACTCTTCATTTGAAATGAATATCTTGTCTGAGTGCTGTGCACTGAACTGAAACCTTTGATTTTCTTACAAACCTTCACACAGACTGAAACAAGTGCTTCTTCATATTTATTGTTCTTCCCACTAAACCCTAAGTTCTTTATTAGACAATGCAGTCCCACACCTAGCACAGATGTGGTCAGTAAATGTTAATTAACTAAACTATGCAAACTGCTATGAACACAAATTGTCTTCTAAATTTACTATGCAAAATCTTTTTGTTGTTGTTAAAGCTTTTATTTATTTATTTATTCATGAGAGACACAGAGAGAGAGAGAGAGAGAGGCAGAGACACAGGCAGAGGGAGAAGCAGGCTCCATGCAGGGAGCCCGATGTGGGACTCGACCCCAGAACTCCAGGATCACCCCCTGGGCCCAAGGCAGTGCTAAACTGCTGAGCCACCTGGGCTGCCCTTACTATGCAAATTTTATATGTAACATGATAGAAATGTTAGCTGACACTGTGTTGGTAATCATATTGCAATACATAAATGTTTCAAATCAGTGTGTTACATACCTTAAACTTATACAAGGTTCTATGTCCATTATATCTTGATTAAAAAATTCCATTTCAAAAATATTTCTAAGCATTTCAGATCTCAAAATTTAGACAGTACCAAAATATATAAATTTTAATTCTAAGAAAAACCTCAACAGAAAATAAATGCCTGAATGACACTAGCAAGTGATTTTAAATTTAAGAATATACACAACAAAAATGCATAATTATTAGTCTATAACACAATATGGAAAGGAACAATTTATATACCATTGTCCTTCCTGTATTTTGTCAATTCCAGAATTTTTAGTTGTGTTTAGATATTAATGGAGGCTTTTCTCTGCCAGAGTTTTGCAAAGAACAAGGGTGAGCTCTGTCACCATGAGTTGACATGAGTGCTGCTTTCAGAGCTGTTTGGATTCTTGTTGAGACTAAGAAGCACACCTGCTACACCAAAGCAAGAATGCCCTAGGGATACAGTCTTGTCTCATAGTAGAGCCACTACCTCACTATGAATAGTCCTATCTATGGAATGGATAGTAGCATTGCTAGATACTCTTGAAATTAGCAGAAGGGCCAGAAATATTTGATTAATTAGAAACATTCAAATAGTCTCAGTTGGCAGAGCTGACCAAAAGATTCACAAATTTAGTGCTTCCTCCAAACTGTTCATTGATTTGGGACTTCGGGTAGAACCAGAAAGATAATGAGCACTGGAGAGGCTTCAAAGTGCAATAATGAATAGAGAATTGAAAAGATATGCCTATGAAGAGGACTTCAAAAGGATGGCAGGGAGTTAGCACAATGAACCAGCAACACTAGAGGAGTCAAAAACATCTGGATGAAAAGTAGAAACTATGATCAGACACCTGAAAATTATTAAAGATGAATTTATATTTAAGGAGACAGAAGTACATGTGTGTGTGCGCACATGCGTATGTGTAGTTTTAAAAAAATGGATATGAAAATTGTAAAATCTATTGGACACTGGATCATGCAAATTTCTTTGAGACTCATAAAAACAGATACTGTTTTTCACCAATTCAGTACAACTCACCAACACTAGGACAAATAATTTTTCCAAGAAAAAAAGTTTGATATTCAACTTCATGCACCTGTCAGCTTTTTGTTCATTTCCTTAAATAATGAGATATAAAGTTATATCTTTATATGAGATGTAGAAAAAAAATCACACTATCATTGTTTTTATACTGAGACAAAGAAATTATTACAATGAGATAAAATTATATGTTATCTATTCTAACTCTTAAATTTTTAGGGAAATATAACCTGGGAATCAAGAAAGCTAAGCCACCTCTAGATCTTGAGTTATTTGTAGAAAGTCTAAAACATAGATTATTTAAGATACTTAGATTCTATCTTTTTAGACCATAACTGATGATTAGATTACAAAACTGGCATTTTTTCATACTTATTGAGTTTCTTTTGTTGTTGTTGAAGATTTTTTATTTATGAGAGAGAGAAAGAGAGCAAGAGCACAAGCAGTAGGGAGGGTCAGAGGGAGAAGCAGATTTCCCGATGAGCAGGGAGCCCAATGTGGGACTCTATCCCAGGATCATGACCTGAGCTGAAGACAGATGCTTAACTAACTGAGCCACCCAGAAACTCCCTTATTGAGTTTCTAAGACAATCTCTATGTTGTGCCAGGTATTGAGTATCATCTACAAATAGACAAAACTCTTCCCTCATAGAGTTTACAGTCTAGTGAGAAGACAATACCAACTAAGTACTCAAAGTAAGAGTTGCATAATTCAAACTGTTCTTATAACCTAGCTCTGAAATAGAACATTAAGGTGGATATCTACATAGAAGGATCCGGAAAAGGTGCTATAAATTAAACCTTGACCTAAAAAAAAAATAAGAAGAATGTATGCATATCACAGTGTGGAGGAAGAACACTCTAGGCAAAGGGGAAAGCTTTGGAAAAGTTTCAAAGACAAGAAACAACTTGGTCTCAACTTGTTGGAAAGCTACAAAAAGGCACATTTGGCTAGAATCTACCCATGTGAAGCCTTGTGGGCCAAGATATTTGTATTTCAGTCTATGCTTTGTCAAGTGATTTGAAGCTTGAAAGTTACCTGGTCAAATCCACTTCAGTAAAAGAATATTCTGGTACTATATCAAAAAGAAAGAACTGAGGGCAGAAGTAGAGAAGCTTATTAAGAGGCAACAGCAAGTTTAGATGAAAGAAGTTAGCTTGAACCAGGATGGGTATAATAGAGATGAAGGAAATTGAACATATTTAAGAATGGTTACACAGGAAGAACCAACACCTTGATAGAATAAAGAGTGGAAGTATGAGAGAAGAATCAAGAGGGACTTCCTGATTTCTGTTGAGTTGAGGAGTCTGTGATGCCATTGACTGCATTTCCAGTTGCATTCCTCAATTGAAGATTGGGGAATACAAATAAATCAAAGGTTCAGATTCAGGAGTGTTCAGTTTGGGGTGCTTGCTATTCACTCAAGAAGAAATGACAAATTTACAACTAGAAATATGAAATGGGCAACTCTGAAAAAAGGTCCAGATTAGAGACTGATTTTTTTAAATCTATGTTTTAAGTCCTAAAATGGATGGGGTCATCTCATGAAAGGGTATACAGAGAGGAGAGAAGACCAGTTTCTGAGCTTTGTTGAATGGCAACATTAACAATTTCTTCCCCTTTTTTTCCAGATATGTTAACTTCCATTGCTTCTATCACAAGTTGTTTCTTTAACCTTACCTGTAAATATAATAAAAAAAAAACAATAAAATCAAATAAACCAAACATCTTTTTTACTTCAATTCTATGAATTCAGTTTTACAATAACTAGGAGATTGTGATAAAGATTACTCTTCCATATAATGTAAATAAGAAATGTTTTCTTAAATATTTTATAGCATTTATTGAGAAATTACTCTTGTACCAGATACTATGCTGCTTTTCATTAATTTCTCACAATCTTATCAATGACATAATTGCTATTATCCTTAGTATACAGATAAAGAAATTGAGAGAGATTAAGAAATGTTACTTATGATTGCCTAGCTAATATGTGAGTAACTGGAATTAAATGTATGGATTATAACTCCAGAACCCTATTTTACCATTGAGCTAAATCACTTCATTTTAACTCTTGTTTTTTGAAATGTTTTCATATAATCCTACAACTGCTTGATGAAACAGGAAATAGAAGCTATCGATTTTAAAACTTTAAGCCTCACGGATGGTATGCAATTTGCCAAGGGCAGAGTATCAGACCTGAAGAGAATTTGCCACAGTGATGCTATGTATCCATACACAATTGGGCCAAGACTTGAGTGATATCAAAAAACAAGCATGGGGACACCTGGGTGGCTCAGTAGATGAGTGACTGCCTTTGGCTCAGGTCATGATCAGGTCCTGGGATCGAGTCCCGCCTCAGGCCCCACTGCAGGCAGCCTGCTTCTCTCTCTGCCTGTGTCTCTGCCTCTATCTGTGTGTCTCTCGTAAATAAATAAATAAAATCTTAAAAAAAAAAAGTATGGACAAAGGTATATCCAAGAAGGACAATGAATTATAACTAAGTGAGGTCTCATACTATCCCTTTATTACTAGAAAATTCAAAGGCCTATCCGATTTAGTGGTATAAACAAATATTTTCTCATAAACCTAAGGATTTACATATCTCCCTGCTTTAAAAAGACTGCTGTATTCCTGACTTGCAAACAGCTCCAGTCCCAAAATGGATGAAATGAAGGAATGAAGAAAGGGAAGGACAGAAGGAAGGAAAAAGAAAGGCTTATATTTCGCTTAATTAACAGATTCATACATATCCCTTACTTGTAATAATCAAGTTCATTTTTGTTACAACACCCTGTTTCTTAAGGAAACATAAAAAATGGACATTGTTCAATAAAAATCTCATCAAAAGGGGGTTGTTTGGTCTGTTGAAGGCCAAATAACCAGCTGATGAATGAATTCTTCAGAAATGCATTATTTATTTAGGATTGTGCCAATGGGTGATCTCTATTTCTTTTGAAATTTCAGCTTCAAACAGTATCTTTTTCAGTTCCTTAGAAAATATATTTACCTTAATTAGTAAAAAAAAAAAAAAAAAAAACCGTGGGTGAAATTTTACAACACGCCTGGAAACCACTAGAAGCAACAACAGATTGGGAAATCCCTGGTGTAGCTAATAGCCTGAGTCACTCTGTTTTTGCTGTTGTATAGCCATCACCTTCAGGGTCAATGATGGATGAGTGATGGAGTCAGCCTGATTCTTTACAAAATCCATGCCTGAAGTGGCAGCCAAGGTCAAAAGACAAAGCTGGCTGGATCTCTGCACCTAGTGTACTGTTCCTGTTCTTTCAAGGACTCTAGGGAGGCCCGTCAATGTGGGGGGGTTAGGGGGAAGGAGACAGACTTAACATAATCCACTCTTTACTTACTTCCCTACTCAACGCACATTGTTACTTCATTTCCACGATAAACTCCTATGTTCTGGCTGCCATATCAAACATGCCACCCAGGTTCAGTGCCAAGATAGAGTGATTTTGTTTGGCTGAGGTAATATGAATCTATTCATAAAGCCCACATAACAAATAAAGTCTGATTCAACCACTCCATTTCTTCCCAGTCCCATTTACTGAGAAGTATACTTTGGCTCAAATGTGTATTAACAAGGAAATCTATGTTTGTGGTGACCTGCTCTGAATGAGCCCCATTCTCACAGAAAGTCTTCTATTATACCAAAGGAAAAAAAAAAAAAAAAAAGCCTGATGGGTTGGGGAGAGTAATTCATAGAGAAAGATGTGCTGACAGCTCTGAATGAATAGCTTTCCTCCTCTAGGGCTCCAACTCCAGTAGGCCCCCAGGCGAGGGAACATACTCACTCACCAGAATCCCAAAACGGCAGTCACATCCAACCAAATCCTGGAAGTGATTAGAGAAGAGACTTCTTTTCTGAAAAAAGCAGCCTTTCAACTAGCTGCATGCTATTTTTTTTTTTTTTTTAAGTAGGGGGTAGAAAAAGATGAAGTTTTCAGACCAGGTTTCACTAAGTCTGATTTCTCTATCCACAATGGCTTCCTGTGTTTGGTGCGTGACGAGCCTAATGGAGCTGCCATGTTGGAATAGTTATGAGCTATTCAAGAGCCTATAATGAATTGGGATTTGATGTTATCAAGTTGCTGTTTATCATGGCACCAAAGCAGAGAGATGGAGGATGCAAACATAATTAAGGGTCATTTCCCTGGATGGGGAGAAGTCCTGAATTCAAGTTCTATTTATTGTCAATAAATCTGGGTGACACATGACAATGTATTAAGATTATCTAAATCTTATTCCAAGGGAGAAAACAGATGGCTCCTTGAATCTAGGCAGCTGGCTTTCATTTATTTTATTATTTTATGTTTTAAAGAGCATGTAAGACAAAAATAAATTTGAATGCTTTAGGATGGTAAAATCTTTCCTGTTCTCTGAAGGCCCCCACTACTTCCTTTTGGATTTCACCCACCCCACCCCACCATACATTAAACAAATTCTTATTGAGCATCTCCTATGTGTCAGGCACTAGCTAGACACTGGGCATTCAGCCATCACAAAAAAAAAAAAAAAAAAAAAAAGACAAAATCTCTTCTCTAATGGAGCTCACATTCCAGTAAGGGGCAAGGTCAGACATTAACAGATAAGCTATCGGGTGCATTACTTGCTTAAGTGTTATGGTGGGAAAAGAACAGGGTGAATGCTAGAGACAAGGGCTGCAATTTCAGATAGGGTTCTTGTGAGAAACTGACATACACACAGTCACCCTTTCCAGAAGAAGCCTCACACCCCCCCCATCAGTCCTAACATCAAAAGAAACCCAAACTAAATCCTCTTCCTGCAGGTCACAGGGATTTTCATGCCCTCTTGGCCTAATCAAATGGCAGATAATAACACTAAAGCTCCCCAGTTTCCAAGAACCTACCAGGAAAGACACTTCTATTGGCAGAAGGATGGGAGGAAGACCCAGGTCAGTGTCATAAACTTGTTTGTTCTGTGATCCATCCTTGGACTTTAACTTACTGAAATGTTTTCTTGTGAAGAGCTCAGATATAGAATAAACATGTTCCTATGGAAGTGTTGAATTACACCTGAAACTAATATAACACTATGTTAACTGGAATCTAAATAAAAGCTCAAGGGGCACTTGGATGGCTCAGCAGTTGGGAGACATCTGCCTCCAGCTCAGGGCATGAGCCCAGGTCTGGGGATCGACTACATCGAGCTCCCTATAGGAAGCCTGCTTCTCCCTCTGCCTATGTCTCTGCCTCTCTCTGTGTCTCTTGTGAATAAATAAATAAATCTTTAAAAAATAGTCAAAAATATTTAATAAAAATAAATTGAAAAATAAAAATAGCATGTTCCCACTTGTTCCCAACTCTCACCTAAATAATACCCATTTACAGCATGCCCTTTAGAGAGTCTCAGAATTTCCCCAAGCTCTTTTCTAGAGTTTGGATAAAGGGTCTCTACAATGACGAGGCATTTCCAAGTCCCACTCCTAACTGTGTTCTGTCATCAGAGCCTCACACTTTGTCTTGGGTTTTGTTTGTACTTTCTCTCTCTGTTCCCTTGACCAGTAACTCACGTTCAGCAGGTTGTGATTTAGTCCTTCCTGGAGATGCTTCTTCTGGTAACCACTTTCTGGGTCCAGCTGAGAAAATGGCAACATGTCCCTGCACTGTTCCAGGTCCCTGAGCTCTCAGGGCATATCTGAAGAGGAATACAGGGCAAGGTGCCACACACAGCTCAGAATGCAGCGACATTCATCCTCCTCTGACGCGATAAATAATCATCTCATATTCTCCTTCCAGGCGTGTGTTTCCCCCATCAGCCTTTATCTCTAGACCCTTACTAGACACAAGAACTGGGGAGTGAGAGTATTCCATAGAAAGTATATCTTGGAGGGACGTGGGGGTGACTCAGTGGTTGAGTGTCTGCCTTCACTCAGGGCATGATCCCAGGGTCCTGGGATCAAGTACCACATTGAGCTTCCTGGAGAGATCCTGCTTCTTCCTCTGCCTATGTCTCTGCCTCTCTCTCTCTTTCTCTCTCTCTCTCCATGAATAAAGAATTTAAAATCTTTTAAAAATAATGATAATAAAAAAAGAAAGTAGATCTTGGAAAGAAGAACTCACATTGAAAAACAGTTAAGACTTTCAGAAAATGTTTCCATATGTATCAGGAGTACTACAAGCAAAGAGATGGGTTTTGGCAGGTAAGCTTATGAACTGATTCCAGACAAGTTGGTAGGGTGTAATGGACTAGAGCAAATAGTCCCCCTTATATCTTTAAGATGGAAACAGTGAATGGTTTGCACTGAGAGGAGATGCTATCCAGGTAGCCATCAGGTTAATTTAGGGTCTGCTGCAGGACAGTGCTAATGCCTGGGTGCCTGTGTGTGTGGCTCTAATACTTAGGCTTGTGTTTTATGAGGCTAGTCCTCAAAACACTATTGACATCTTCCTAGCTGGGCTTTGGATGCGGCTAAGCTCTCCCAAGTGGAAGTGGCATCCTGAAAATAGGAGTGTACATGACAAGAGCATGGGCTAGAGAGCCAGATATGAACTGGAATCCCTTCTCTGCCACTTATTATCTGTATGGCCCCTGGACAAGGACAAGTCACCGAGCATTTCTGAGCCTTAGCTTCACCCTCTACAAAAAAGGGATAATAGTGTCTACTTTGCAGCAATTTTGATAGATTTACAAGAAATACCTATGAAATCCCTGGCATGTTAAAGGAAGCTATTATGTAAAACTAGAACTATTTACAAGAACAGTGGTAGTCATTGAAATGTGCATAAACATTTATATATTCCTCTTAAAATGTACATTTTTAGAAATTTACATTTTAGAGCAAAATAAATGCCAGTATGTTGCCATTCATTAATATTCACTGAATCCAAACAGTCATCCTCTGCTCAGTGAAGCACAGCTATCTCCCTGGCTAGACTCAAATTTTTCTTAGAGTTAAAAAAAAAAAAAAATCACCAAGCCATGTTCATGGCTCTGGTGTCTCTGAGTTTCAGAGAAATCTGGAACTCTAGTACACAAAGGAAGGAATTTCATTTAGGATGAAAAGTTTTAAGAATACATTCCCACCTTTTTACTTTTTCCTTAGCAATATATTCTTCTCTCCTCTACAATTTTTAGGCCAATTACTAATACATCAATTCCTATTCCTTCAGCATTTTCTTTCCAGACTAAAATTGGATTCTGCATTTTTGCAAAGGACACATTAAACGCTTACATTATCCAAAACTCAAAGCATTCTGGGTGTTTACCAGATAAGTGAGGGCAGTGAGAAAGTATACTTTACAATCTATTAAGTCTCTTAACTTTAAAATTTTATTGAGAAATGGAAAATTTCAGTTTGAAGTGTTTCACATTTGAACTTACGTGCATAAAGTGAAGACCTCATTAGTGTTTTTGTGGACTTACTATCCAAATCAGCATGATTCAAGTTACCATAAAATATGATCTTATTGACCCTATTTAAGAAGTTTTTTCTCTTCCTCATAGTTAATTCCTGAACTACATCAGAGGACCTAAGAGTAAAACTTGCTGGACTTATGACTAAAATGTGTCACTCATTGAGCAGGCACAAGGCAACAAGAAAACCTTTTGGGGCCATCACTATGTCACCCCCACATCTTGCCTAATATTATTTACTTATTTATTTATTTATTTATTTATTTATTTATTTATTTATGTATTTATTTATTTATTTTTGCCTAATATTATTCCTTCACTTCACTGAATTATAACTTAACATTTGGTATGTGTTTACTCTGCATCAGGAACTCACCAAGTCCTTTCACATGTACTGTCACAATACAAGAGTATTCTTATGCTACAAATAAAAAGAAAACAAAAACAGATTGTTATATAACCAAGATCACAAATGTAACAAGTAGCAGAAAGATACTTAAACCCAAATCCTCTAAGTTCTGTTCTTTTCAATATTCTACATAGCCCAGTGCCATTTATTTATACATTTATAAAAGAAAACTATAGAGAAAACTATAACAAAAACAGTTTTGAAATAAGAATAGTTTGAATTTTTGAATAACACATTGGTTTGGAGGGAAAAATTTTCAAGTTGGTTCTGGTTTAGTCTAGTAGTTGTGAGAAAACATGGATCATGTTCCAGCATGAACGTGTTCAGTGGTTTCTTGAGTGGAAAAACATCAGTTCAGTATTTAACTCAGATATTTAGTGTTTTTTGTTCATTGGTTGGTGGGTCAGTTGCCTAATCAGCTGGCTTATTGGTAGATGAGTCGTTTTACACCATTAGATTGAAAACGGTTATCTTTAATTCCCAGGGCTGTCTCAGGATCCTAGAGGTTACTACACTAAGATAATCCGTCCTAGGTGGCCCCCTATCTTCTATGGGGGACACAAAAGAAAACAGAGACAACACTCTGTGAGGGAAGACTTTCTGTACAACCTGCCCTTTCCACCTTTAGAGCACAGTCCTGGGTAAGTCAAGACAAGGGCCTCACAATGGTTCCATGTCCTTTTAACCCACTCATTCCAAATAACCCTACCCTAGCTCCACATATTATATCTGCTCATCCTATATATGTGTCACTTTCCTACACATCTGTCACATTCCTCTAGCTCCATTTCCATCCAGTTCGAGCTACCTTTTCTTATCTGGACCTTTCCACTAGCCTCATTTCTATACACAGAAGCCAGGCTGTCCCTCAGAGTATATTACTCTCCTTCTTAAACTCTCCAACTGCTGCTACACTCAGAATGAGATCCAAATTCTATACTTGCCTTATAAACTGTGTATGGCCTGAACCCTTCTTATATCTTCACCTCCACATACTCCTTCAATTCGCTATCTCTGACCCCACAGGCTTCTGCTTATTGATTTCCATCTTATTGAACATGCAGAGCTCTTCATCTTAGAGGTCTTATAAGTGTTGATATTGCTTTCTTTTTTAAAGATTTTATTTATTTATTCATAAGAGACAGAGAGACAGAGACACAGGCAGAGGGAGAAGCAGGCTCCATGCACGGAGCCTGATGTGGGACTCAATCCTGGGTCTCTAGGATCAGACCCTGGGCTAAAAGCAGTGCTAAACTGCTGAGCCACCCGGGCTGCCCTTGATTTTGTTTTCTAAAAGGTCTCCACCCGCCCCCACCAATTTTATAAAACTAATACCTTCCCATCCTTCAGCTGTTCTGCCTCCTTACCCAAGGATGCTCTCTATTATATCTCCATGGCTGTCATGTACATTTTTGCAGACTGTATCCTACAAAAAGGCATCCAACCAAGGGGGGTAGGGATCCAACAGGAGTTGCACTCTAGCTCTGTCTGCTTCCCAAGCTCTGTGCTTTATCCTCAGAGAAGAGAAGATGCCATTCTAATTGGCATGAAGTCACACAATGGCCAACAGTAGCAGCACTACCCACCGTCTAATTTCCTTCTTAGAATTTTCCATAGTTTTTTCTTTTTCATTTTTTTTTACTATGGCTTTACTAGGCTGTTTCATTATTTATTTGTATGCCTATTTAAATCCCCTGCAAGCAAATTAAAAAATAGATCCTGTTTCATTCACCATTGTTCCAGAATGGTCACAAGGGTGATGGCGTTTGACAGAAAAATTCCAACAGACACATTAAAACTCCTACCATGGAGGAAACATATGGCACAAAGATGGCTACACAGAGCAGGAGGCACAGAAGCCTATGGTAGTAAGAGGAGCAGGCTTTCATGGCCTCAGTGTCCCCATGAGGATGCAAAGCTGCCAATGATATGAACAAAAACAGAATCTCCTTAAAACAACTGCCAGATAGAATAGTACACTGTACTCTTATTTATCAATCCCAGAACATTTTTTTTTCACACCAACTTCTTACCTGACCTCTTCATAGAGCCTCAAATCCCCTGCCGTGGTGTTAATCAGGGCATCCCAGAGACACTGCTCTACAGTGAGGCCATCCAATGTTTTATTGTTGCCATGATTTGAGTCTTCCCACTTTCATTCCAGCCACATTACAGCAAAGGAAAAAGAAAAAAAAATCAGGGTCCTTTTAAGACCTTGTTCAAGATCACCTCTCTCTACCTCCTCCCAAGCCTTACTTCAGAGCTTTCCTAAATCAGTTTCACATTGGTCAAAAGTATTCTGCTGAGTGAAATAACTCAATCAGAGAAAGACAATTATCATATGACTTCACTCATATGTGGAATATAAAAAATAGTCCAGAGGACCCCAGGGGAAGGGAGGGAAAACTGAATGGGAAGAAATCAGAGAGGGAGACAAAGCATGAGAGGCTATAGGAAACAAACTGAGCATTGATGGAGGGGAGGTAGGTGGGGGAGATGGGGTAACTGAATGATGTGATGACCACTGGATGTTACATGCAACTGATAATTAACTGAATTCTACATCTGAAACTACTACTATATGTTGGTTAATTGAATTTAAACAAAAAAAAAACAAGTATAAAATTTTAATTATAAAGTGAGCATATTCTGGAGGTCTACCTTACAGTGTATAGTAATCAGCAATGTATTATAATTATTATAGTTAACAATACTGTATTATATACTTCAGAACTGCTAAGCAACTAGATCTTGAATGCCCTCATCACAGAAAATAATAATTACGTGACATGACAGGCATTAACTAACACTACAATGGTAACCATACTGCAACATATAAATGTATCAAATGAACATTATATAGCTTAAACTTACATGATGGTATAGGTCATTATATCTCAAAAAATATTACAAATTTGTCAACATCTCTTGGTGAGGTGGGGTGTGTCACAGATAAGTTTCCACATTCTTTGCCATTAAAGAAACCTTATTTTCTTTAACCCTATCTATGGTCATCCTCTTACCAACACAATCACAAGTTCTACATGTACCAGGGCCTTGACCATGGCAGGCACTCAATATATGTTTGTGGAATGAATAGAGTGTAGGAGGTTTGACACCGTGGCTTGGAAGGGATGCACAGAACTTCCTCCATTGGTTACAGCTTAGTGATATGGCCACATTAACTGCAAAGAATGTTGAAAATATCATCTAGTTGTATTCCCAGAAGGTGAATAGATTGGGTCAATAGCTAGAGTCTTTGCCACAGCCATGCCTGGTTTCGAAAATCAAACAGAAGGTTTATTTAGCCATCTTGTCTCATCTAAAAAGGAGTTATATACATCAAAAAGGTCACCTGAAAAATTGAAATTTCGCAAACCTTGTAAGGAAAAGGATATACAGACCAATCAAATTGGGGAAAACAAGTTCTCTATTTCCCTGAACAACAACAACAAAACAGCTGAAAAAAATTAAGACTTTAACGTGCTAGAGGAAAAGCAGATAAAGATAAATGACTCTGGACTGGATATTAATCACAGAATATAGTTTCAGAAGTTTAAAAGAAGTGGCATAAAACTCATTACCAACATGCTGTTGTTCTTTGACGCAGATATATAAAAATTTATGAGGAAGATCTATAGGTTTTAATTGTTTACTTAATGAATCTAGAAAGCAACATGGAGATTGTGTAGTTTTTCTGGGCTGCTTCCAGTGGATGGATCTAAGGAAGTGTTGACATATTTTAGGAACAGAAAACAAGACTTGTGACCCTCCACAAAATGGCCTTAAAGGGAACATACCTCAATGTGATAAAGGCCATATGTGACAAACAAAAAGCTAACATAGTCTTCAATGGGGAAAAAGTAAAAGCATTTCCTCTAAAATAAAAAAAAAAAAAAACAAGATACGGATGTCCACTCTTGCCATTTTTATTCAACATAATACTGAAAGTCTTAGCTGCAGTCAGACAAGAAATAGAAGGCATAAAAATTGGCATTATATATCAATGAAGTAGTAGGAAAAGAAATGTGGAACACAGTCTCCTTTGCAATTGCATCAAAAAATACCTAGGAATACACTTGACCAAGGAGGTAAAAGACTTGTACTCTCAAAACTATAATCCACTGATAAAAGAAATTGAAAGTGACACAAATGGAAAAATATACTATGCTCATAGACTGGAAGAATATTGTTAAAATGTTCATACTACCCAAAGCAATCCCACAGATTCAATGCAATCCTTAACAAAATACCAATAGTTTTTGTTTTACAGAACTAGAATAATCCTAAAGTTTGTATGGAAGCATAGAAGACCCCAAATAACCAAAGCAATCTTAATAACAAAGCTGGAAGTTAAGATATACTACAAAGTTATAGTAATCAAAATAGTACCAAAACAGAAACATAGATCAATGGATCAGGATAAAGCCCAAAAATAAATCCATGCTTATATGGTCAATTAATCTACGACAATGAAGGCAAGAATATAAAATGAAGACTATCTTCAATGATTGGTGTTGGGAAAACTGGACAGCTACATGGAAAAGAATGAAACTGGACTTTCTTACATCATACACAAAAATAAATTCAAAATGGATTAAAAGGCTTAAATGTGAGACCTGAAACCACAAAACACCTAAACACCTAAAATAAAACATAATCAATAATCAATCAATAATCTCTTGAACATCAGCTATAATGACATCTTTCTGAGTAGGTCTACTTGGGCAAGGAAAACAGGCAAAAAAAAAAACTATTGGGACTGCATCAAACTAAAAAGCTTTTACACAGTAAAAGAAACCATCAACAAATGACAAGGCAACTTACTGAATGAAAAAGATATTTGCAAATGACATAACCAATAAGGTATTAATATCCAAACTATATGAAAAACTCTTGCAACTCAACACCCCAGCAAAAACTTCAAGTAATTGGCAGAAGAGCTGAATAGACATTTTTCTAAAGACATACAGATGGCCAGATACATGAAAAGATGCTCAATATCAATAATCACTAGGAAAATGCAAGTTAATAGAATAATGTGATATCACCTCATGATGATGGCTGATTCCACAAAGATAAGAAGTAATAAGTATTGGCAAGAATGAGGAGAAAAGAGAACCCTTGTGCTCTGTTGAGAATATAAATTGGTACAATCACCAGTTGGAAAACAGTAGGGAGGCTCCTCAAAAAATTAAAAATTGAAATACCATACAGTCTAGTTGTTCCATTGCAGAGTATTTACCAAAACATAACAACAACAACAACACTAATTTGAAAAGATATATGCACCCTTATGCTTACTGCACCATTATCTACAATAGCCAAAATATGGAAGCAACACAAGTGTCCATCGTTAGACAAATGGATAAAGAAGATGTGTGTGTATATATACACACATACACACTACATTTTGGATGATTACAATTTATATGTATATATGAATACATATAATGCAAAGTTACTCAGCCATTTTTTTAAAAAAGATTTTATTTATTTATTCATGAGAGACACAGAGAGAGAGAGAGAGGCAGAGACATAGCCAGAGGGAGAAGCGGACTTCCTGCAGGGAGCCTGATGCAGGACTCAATCCCAGGACTCCAGGATCATGCACTGAACCAAAGGCAGACACTTAACCACTGAGCCACCCAGGCATCCCAGTTATTCAGCCATTTAAAAAAAAAAAAAAAAAAAAAAGGAAATCTTGCCATTTGCAACAACATGAATGACCTACAGGGTATTATGCTAAGTGAAACTAGTCAGATGGAAAGACAACCATCCTATGATTTTACTTACATATAAAATCTAAGAACACAAAACAAATGAATAAAAATGAACTTATAAATACAGATGACAAACTGATGGTTGCCAGAGGGGAGGAGGTGGAGGGATGGAAAAAATAGAAGGGGATCAAGAAGTACAAACTTCCAGTTATAAATAAGTCACAGGAATGAAAAGTACAGCATAGGAAATACCATCAATATTGTAACACTTTGGTGACAGATAGTAACTATACTTAATGGTAATGAGCATTGCGTTACATATGGAATTGTCAAATCACTATGTTATATACCTGAAACTAATATAACATTGTACGTTAACTATACTTCAGTTAAAAAAGAAAAAAATCATTGTGAAAAATGCCAGATGAGTCAAATAGAAAGGTCAAACTCAGTTCAATGAAGAGACCATGATGCTGCCTAATTTGACTCCTATAGATCCCAGGCTTTCCTGGTGAAACAAATTATGCAAAAGGGAAAGCATCATGCTTTCAAAGAGATGTTAGGCAGTGAAATTATCCCATGGTAAGGATTATGTTGGAAACCTCAAGGATGACATGGTCACTAAGTAAGAAAAAACAAAATGGTGTGCAGAGAGCACCAATCCAGAAGTCAGGAGACACACACTTGGGTCCATATTCCTACTCATGTTACAGGTCTCCTTCCATGATTACAAGAAAATTTCAGCCTTCTCAGGGTCCTCTGAATGTTAAAACTATCATCTCAAATGAATAAATCCAGTCATTGCTGGTTTATGCAAGGTCATCACTATATTCCTTTTCTAAAAATGCTCCTCTTAGAATGTATTATTAAATGTTCAAAATGCGCAGAAGGCAGAGACCAGAGGTCAGTTTTGGAATACCAAAATAATCCAGAAGATTTGCTATTACTCTAAGAGGAAAAATAAGAAAAAAAAATAGAAGTTCATATAAATACTACACATACACACATAAAATGAATATTCAATTCAATTCAGAAAGTGATTCAACTATGGTAAAAAAATAAAAATTAAAAAAAAAACTAGTTCTGTGGCCTAATCCCAGTCTCTTAAAGTCCCTGATTCTCTATTTCCTCATGCCTAAATTGGTGAGGGAGAGCAAGAGAGTAAATACAACCATACCCACATTAGCCAAGCAGCATCAGAATCAAGATGGGATTGGGCACACAACCTTATACAATGCTTCTGTGTTTAAGCATTGAAGAATCACCAAGCCAAAGACTGAAAAGTCCATAAATGGTATTATTAAGATATTCTGTCTTTAAGATAATCAAATCGCTAGTTAAAGCTAAGGGGATAAGGGATTATAAATTGTTACTGCTCTCCTGCAGGGTTCTCCCCTTCCCCCCACCCTTTTTTTTTTTGCTTAGTCTAACACAAATCTAATAGATGTGCTGCGAGTGATTTAAAGTGATTAAAGGCTCCATATCAGTGTGTTTACATGTGTAATTGTGGGATATGGCTATTGATTATGTCTAAATTTTATTTAAATTTTTTCAGGAAACAACTTGGAGCTGATAAGTAAGTTACCCAAATTCACATCAATAGGAGAAGATCCAGACTTGCTACCACGTATGCTTTGACCTCTGCACCATCATCATGGCTCTATTTTTCTTGCTTCTGAGACTTAGCTTGACCTCAAAAACACAAACTCAGGAAACAGACGGAGGACACACGTAGGTGCTGCTGAGGACACTCCTAATTATTATCTGGAACCACACTAGCTGCAAGTAAAGCTGCCACTTTGGGAAGCAAACCACAACCTATCAAACTGATAATGTCCAAAGGTCTTTCTGAAATGGAAGCAGAAGCTTACCAAAACATTCCAGAAACTTGTCAGAACACCAGAAAATAGTGTGACTCAATCAAAAGACCCGCAGGTCACCTTGTCATTCATTTGGGGGATTTCTTGATCACTAATATGAGAAATAAAATCCTTGTTTACTAAGATGATTTATAGAATTGAAGTATTTCTTCTACTTAAGGAAAAAAGTTTGGTTTTAGTAAAATACAATTTTCTTGCCTAACTACCAAGATAAAGCCATCCATTCTTGCTTAAGTGGATAACGATGAAGCTATTAGAAGTATGGACTATCAAAAACTGCAGCACTGAAAAAAATCCCCATAAATTGATGATAACATGTACTGGTACAATTAAGCCTATTAGGCAAAGATTTCCTTTATTAGTTATTCTTTGAGATGTATAGGACAAAAGTAAAACAATTTCTTTTGCACTGATATGCATAATCTCTTCATAATGACTTCAGTAAAGCCTTCCAACTACAATTGTGCTGAAATTATAGAAAAAGAAAGAACTAGATAGATGATGGTTCATTCTCTTGTGGAAATGCCTTGTTACGCCTCAAAGCCACGTAAACAAAATAGATCAAATCTGAAATGTTCAGATTACTCTGTGTTTTTGTTTGGCAGACAACACAAGTTATATACAATGCAAAACCAGAGGAATCAAATGAACAAGAATGAAATTTCAACAGAAGATCGTAGGCTGTGTAATAAGGACTATTTTCTGCATCTGCATAAGAGGTTCATGACCTAGGAGAGGTTCACTTAAAGTGAGACTTATGAACACCTGGGTTCTCATCCTGTTTTCCCTTTTCATAATAAATGTGTCATTGGAGATTCCAAAGACAATTCATTTGCTAGAGTGGCTCACAGAGCACAGGGAAATGCATTTACCAGTTTGTTAAAGGATATCATAGAAGACTAATCAACAGCCAGGTGAATATGTAAACAGGGTGACGTATGGGGATGGGGCTAGGAACTTCCTGCCCCAGCTGTGCTACTCTCTCTGCATCTCCACATGCTCACCAACCTAAAAGAGCTCTCCAAACTCAGCCCGTCTTGGTTTTTAATGGCAGTTTCATGACCTACTCATGATTGACCAAGTAATTGGCCATTGGCTGATTCTCCCCCATCCTCAGAGGTTACAGCATAGGACTGAAAGTTCCAACCCTCAAATCACTTGGTTGGTCCTCTTAGCAACAAGCCCCCCCACCCTTAGGTGACTTTTGGACCCCACCTCAACCTCATTGACATCAAGACCCCCATTTCACCTTTATGGCTCTGAAGCATCTTCAGGAACTGTGAATGTACAAAATCTGAGAAGTATGATTTGGTCATCTGAATGACCAAATATGTATTTCTTAGAAATCATTACCATTGACCCTTGGCACAGGTTTGAATTGTGTGAGTCCACTTATGCATTTTTTATAATACTGTAAATGTGTTTCCCTTATGATTTTAAAATTCTCTTTTCTCATCCTTATGATTCTCTTAACATTTTTCCTCTTACGTTATTGGATTATAGTATATAAAACATACATAAAATATTTGTTGACTGTTAGGAGTAAGGCTTCCAGGCAGCAGTAGGCTATTAAGTTTTTGGATAGTTAAGAGTTATATACAGATTTATTTTTTAAGATTTTGTTTATTTATTCATGAGAGACAGAGAGAGAGAGAGAGAGAGAGAGAAGGGAGGGGCAGAGACACAGACAGAGAGAGAAGCAGGCCCCATGCAGGGAGCCAGCCGTGGGACTCGATCCCGGGACTCCAGGACCATGCCCCAGGCCAAAGGCAGGCGCTCAACTGCTGAGCACCCAGGGATCCCCTATATACAGATTTTTGACAGCACTTCTGAAGACCCTATCCTCCACATTGTTCAAAAGTCAACTATATAGCTCAGTCCACCCCCAGATCTTCAAAAATGGATCCCTTGTGGCAAAATGATCATACCTGTTACAGCACTTACATTTGGTGTAGCTTTTATAGAACAGGTATAGCAACAGTACCAACACAAATAGCCCTAACATTTGGAGAAGCTAGTGTGGGATAGGCATACATTAAACAAAACAGCTCATTTGTTCTATAAATCTATTACATTTTTATATTTTATTGGTGTGATTATTCTTTTCTCACCTCCTCATCTACTGCTATTTGTATTTTATGATAAAGTTGTGCAAAGGGATTTAGCACAGAAATCAGCTGGTGATTAGTTAGATCCAGTTTCTCCCTAGACCAGTCATCTTCCAAAAATATTCAAATCTCCCAATAGATTTGATCAACATCTGTATTAGCAAAGATTTATTTACATGAAGTAGTCAAATCTTATCAATGATGCAATATTGCAATATATCACAGTACAGTCATGATGCAATTCAGTTTCATTACAGAACAAATCTGGAAATATGACAGGGGTGTTCACTTTGCCATCCCAACAGAAGTTAGTCTTTGCTCATATGCCACATATTATTAAGGAGAGGAATCATTTCAATTAACCATGATTCAGTTAGTTCTGGATTCCAGGTTGGCTGAGGACAAAGCCAATAACCACTCTGCCTCTTCTCACGGGTCTGTACTAAGACTGGTTTCCACTGACTAACTGTTGTATAGCAGGGGCCATCTCCTTCCTATAGTGAAGACACAAGTGATAGATGTATGGGGGCATGGGGGGAAGGAGACAAAAGACTCTGGCACATCACTCAAGTTCCATTTAGTCGTTGACATTTGGTCCAGTTCATCAACACATCTGATGACGATAATGTCTCCCAGAACAATGTCACTCAGATTTGCAAGTTGCCATTCAATCTTGTCTGGTTTCAAAAGCAGGGGTGGTCTTGGCAAACATAGCTTTACCTTTCCAAGTATCTGGTATGCTGCAGATAACATTATGTTCTGAGCATCTCTTGAAGTATTAACAAAATGTTGGATTTCCCTTGTTGCATAACCCATCTATTCATCCCTCTACCCTCAGCTATTTCTCCTTCTCTCTGTCAATTATCCTTATCCAGACTCTTCCATCTTTGGAAAGGACATTAGGGTTGACCACTTTGCTGATCCAGATTGCTGGCAGCAGTGCTAGTCTGGCATGTGCCTCCCTCACAGTTCCCTCCCACTCATATAATGTAGGGTTACACAGGTACAGAACTAACGGGATGTTCCAACCAGGAGGCAACCCAGCAGTATTCACTGTCAGTCTCAGCTTTGTCAGATGAGCAAACAATCCACCCCATCCGATCCACCCTTAGGAAATCTGGCAAAGATTTAAGGGTATTATTATAGTTCCTTGCTCAGTAATCATCCCTGCTTCAGCTGGCCACAGGGACCACTGTGGCTCTGGGACCACTGCATTGGGTAGGAAAAAAAGATGCTGTGATGTGGGAGAATCACATAGTTGCAACACCATCCTTCCACCCCCCTCCTTCTCCAAATTCTCCAGAAAAGTAGAGGAATCAGTGGGGATCCTCCCCTATCCCCTTCAGGTTGAGTGTGCACACATACGCTTGCAGGCATGTAAGCCAGCCCCTCTTGCTTTTTTCTCCCCCATTTTAGACAATAAATGTTTCAACTGCCCATTCCAATTTTCTATCCATTACTGTGAGGAGGATCTCTCTCTGGCCATTGTCAGATACTATGGGTTGTAGAGTGAGTTCCTTGGTCTGAAGAAACATGATTGTGGATTATTTTCTGTTCTCTGTTGTAACTTTGAGCAGTTCTATCTACTACAAAACTCAGTCCAGAGGCAGCTTCTATTCCTGTCAGGACCCATTTGGAGCCCTCATGGGGATATAGACACCAATCTAAGGTGCTAGCCACTTTGAGGGCCTTCCCCCAGGGAATCTGCCACATAACCACCTGCAGTCCATCTGTCTTGCTGGCGAACAGTTCTTAATTTGTGCTTCACAAGGTGCAAGAGGAATATGTGCCTATCTCTACATTGCTGTAGCCCCTTATGTCCATCATTTTGTGGACCCAGATAGCCACCACAAGGTAACACAACAAAAGGACCACTTGGTGGTTCCAATCACCTTCTGAACCTAGAAGCAGGAGTGGTTCTTCTGATGGGCATCAACATGTCCTAGTTTAATGTGCCCCTCAAATTTCCAGAATGATTTCCACAGGGTCATGCCCCTCAAAGACAATCTTGTAGTAATTCAGTTTTCCATTCCCACCTATCTGATTAGATAGCCAGGCCATTGGCAATAGCCAAGACATTGGCTACAGCCCATGAGCCAGTAAAAATCCAAGCATAGGAGCTTTTACTATTGCTCAATTCTTCCACCACCGCTAGGCAAAGGACATATGATTCAGGCTACTGACCAATTCATTTGAACCTTCTTCAGAATCTTGCCATCCACTGGTCTTAATATGGCAGCTTTCCAAACAAGATATTGTCCATTTATCTTGGAACAGCCATCCATAAACCAAACAGGTCTTTCTTCAGTGGAGAAGTGTTCAGGTCCACATGGCAGTTGGTTCTAGCAATTTCTCAGGGGGCTCAAAAGTTGGTCTTAAAAGAGGCTACCTGTACATGGATACAGTGGGTGCCTCCTTGCATTCCCTTGGCAGTGTTTTCCTGTATGAACCATTTCTTTTTTTTAATTTTTATTTATTTATGATAGTCACACAGAGAGAGAGAGAGAGAGAGAGAGAGGCAGAGACACAGGCAGAGGGAGAAGCAGGCTCCATGCACCGGGAGCCCGACATGGGACTCGATCCCGGGTCTCCAGGACCACGCCCTGGGCCAAAGGCAGGTGCCGAACTGCTGCGCCACCCAGGGATCCCAACCATTTCTATTTTATTATGGAACTCTTCTGGGCACTGCCTTCCTTACTTCCTTACTAGAGTATTTCCCTGACATCACTCAAGACATTATTTGTATCTCAAGTTTCATAATTATTTTATGTCCTTCAGTCATCAAGGCAGCCTCAATGGCCAACAGCAGGCTAATAATTATCCATCTGTTGATGTGTACTGGACAGCAGCATCTGGAAATGTTCTGGTCCAAAATCCCAGCAGTTGCTGCTCATGCCCCAGTCTGCATGAGTTACGGGTGGCAAACATTTCCAAAATCATATCTTATGGGGGTTCTAAAGGCCCAAAGGTATTGAGACAGCTACTGCTTTTTGTAATCCAGACATAGTCTGTTTTTGTGCAGGTTGCCACTTAAATATAGCTTTCTTTCAGGTAGCCTTATAGTTGGGAGTTAACATTTCCAAATGTGGAAGATGTACTCACCAAAATCCAAATAAACCACCAAACTCTGGGCTTCCTTTTTGGTCTTAGGGGTGGGTAGTGGCAGCAATTTATTCTTAGTCACTTGTAGAAGGTCATTCCTGGGAATTCTACAGTTTGGGCAGGCCTTTGGACCTTCGCTGGATTAACTAGCCCCAGATGGTCAGGCATATTGGTGTCACATTCAAATCAGTCTTAACTTGCTCTAAGGTTTCTGATATTATTATGGCATGAATATAGCATATTACACTTGAGATGTGCATCAAGTCCAAATCCCCAACCATATAATAACAAGCTGGTAAGTTCCAATAACCCTGGGGCATCACAGAAGTAAACTGGGATCCTTCCCACCAGAAGGCAAACCGTGATGGGCTATTTTCTGAGACAGAGTAAGGTCACTGAGTGCCAACCTCCTTTAGCCTGCCATGTTTTCTGTTTTGTTGAGACCATATCCAGAACTGCTGAAGCTCTGAGAAGTACAACTTGATTAGTCTACCTCTAGTCTCTAAGAGCCATCTGCCTTTTTCACAGACCATGCAGAGCAACTCTACAGCAAACTCATTGGCACCAGCACTCCAGCTTCTAGCAGATCGTCAGTATCTTTGCCCACCAGGTATTCTTTTTTTTTTTTTAATTCAATTTGCCAGGGCAGCCCAGGTGGTTCAGTGGTTTGGCGCCTGCCTTCAGCCCAGGGTGTGATCCTGGAGACACAGGATCGAGTCCCATGTCAGGCTCCCTGCGTGGAGCTTGCTTCTCCCTCTGCCTCTCTCTCTCTCTGTCTCTCTCTCTCTCTCTCTCTCTCTGTCTCTCTCATGAATAAATAAAGAAAATCTTTAAAAGAAACTTCAATTTGCCAACAAATAGTACATCATTAGTTTCAGATGTAGTTTTCAATAAGTCATCAGTTGCACATAACATCCAGTGTTCATCACATCACCTGCCTTCCCTTAATACCTGTCACCCACTTACCCCCCACCTTCCCTTTAGCCACTCTGTTTTCCAGAGTTAAGAGTCTCTCATGGTTTGACTTCCTCTCTGATTTTTCCCCACTCAGCTTCCCCTCCCTTCCCTTATGGTCCTCTGTACTATTTCTTACATTCTGCATATGGGTGAAACCATGCGATAATTGTTTTTCTCTGACTTATTTCACTCAGCATAATATCCTCCAGTTCCATCCACATTGATGTATGGCTGAGTAATAGTCCATATTGCTTTCAGTTATCCACCTGTGTAGGCTTTGGTACTTCTAGTGGTTCCCATTGAGCATGCCCAATAAAACCAGCTTACATGTCATCTGTTTTACAATATTAGATAGGGAAGCAATTCATCATTAGATATATTCTTCCTCATAACACATCCAATCAAGGATGTGACTACCTCACACAAAACCTGCTCAAAAACCTCAATTTTCACTCAGACTTTTACTGAACTTCATCAACTATTGTATTTCTGCATTCTCCAAATCTAAACTTCTAATACATCACCAACAGGTTGTAGAATAATAATGCATTGAGCTCCTGTATCAAGCAGTCTCAAGTTTCTTCTCTTCCCTGCACTCCAGGACCATTTTATCCACATGTGTGCCTATGGCCAACCATCTCTGGTTGGGGGTGGGGCCAGAAGACCTTAGCCTCTACATCAAACCACCCTAAGTAATCTTCCGAAGCATTGTCCGAGAGGATTGTTAGTTAAATTTCTCATTGTAATCTTTGCATTCTAGCCTTTTAAATCCCTTCAAATTGGGGTTAATAGAGCAGACTTAGTTGGAGCCCTTTAATGGGAGTCCTAATGGTCCACCCAATCTCTGGTAATGCTGTATCAACACCTTTGTTTGAACTCCATCAATGCCTGCTTTTACTCATATCCCATTTCTCAATAACTGAAGATTTCTACTCCACTATGTTGAGCCCCCTGACTTTCCCCTTTGTTTCTCCCCATTTTCTTAATTACTTTAATGTTCTTGACAAATACCCACCATTTGCTTCAACGTGGATGGAACTGGAGGGTATTATGCTGAGTGAAGTAAGTCAATCGGAGAAGGACAAACATATGTTCTCATTCATTTGGGGAATATAAATAATAGTGAAAGGGAATATAAGGGAAGGGAGAAGAAGTATATGGGAAATATCAGAAAGGGAGACAGAACATAAAGACTCCTAACTCTGGGAAATGAACTAGGGGTAGTGGAAGGGGAGGAGGGCGGGGGGTGGGGGTGAATGGGTGACGGGCACCGAGGGGGGCACTTGACGGGATGAGCACTGGGTGTTATTCTGTAAGTTAGCAAATTGAACACCAATAAAAAATAAATTTATTATAAAAAAATGTTCTTGGTGTCTGTAAGACTCATAGAGGGAAGCTAAGATAGCAAAACTGATAAAACTTCTGAAACTACTGTTCCATTCTGTAGCAGTAAGGTTTCACAAGGTGCTTATTTAATAGAGGACTTCTTACAGCATTTACCATAACTTGAGTAATGGGCATATTCAGAGGGTAAATATGCTGATCATCATAAAGTCATTTATCTGAGGTGTTCCAGTTCTTCCATAAGAACTGGGCAGTCCTCTATCTCAAGATAAATACACTTGAAAGTGGCTTTTATCCACTCCACCAACGGGGGTGTTCCCTCAAGAATAAAATCCCATGTTTCTGGATCATGTACTGCCATCTACAGTTTTTCGAGAGTGAACTGCAGGTCCTGCATCAACCCAAACATACTTACTCTAAAGCATCCAAAACTAAGACAGGGCCCCCAAACTGGTTATTTTTTCAGTCCATTTCATTTCCAAAATGGTTTCTTAGGAAGTTGATGATACCGATCCACAAAATGAGCCAATTCCTTTAGACTACAGGCATACCTCATTTTATTACACTTCAGATATTTCATGAGTTTCTTTTGTTTTTACAAATTGAATATTTGTGGCAACCCTATATTGAACAAGTCTATTGGCCCCATTTTTCCAACAGCCTTTGCTCATTCTATGTTCCTGTATCATTTTAATTCTCAAAACATTTCAAACTTTTTCATTATTATATTTGTTATGGTGATCCATAATTATGGCTTGCTGGAAGTTCGGATGATGGTTCTCATTCTTTAAGTAATAAAGTATTTTTGATTAAGGTATATATGTATATATATTATTTTCTAGATATAATGCTGTTACACTTAATAGAGTACAATATGGTATAAACAAACTTTATATACACTAGGAAACCAAAAAATTAATTTGACTCACTTTATCATGGTAGTCTGGAACCAAACCTGCAGTATATATGAATTATGCCTGTATATCCCCTGGTTTCAGTAGTTTCTTGGTTTTGTCCTTCCCCTATATCAACTACCTTCTTTGTGACCAAGGTCTTAGGGTACTTTCTGTTGCCCCTGCACAATATGCCATTTCTAGGCATCTTTGTAGCCAATGGCCAAAGCTCAGGTCAGCCTAGATACTGGGTCTTGGTTCAGCATCAAGGCCTGACTCCATGTTCTTTTATTTTCATTTTGGCTATTTTCATTTGAGTTTTTAATGGAAGCTTCATTGCATAGGCACAATAACCATGACATCGTATATTTAGCCCACTTGTTATTTCATATTCCCTTATATATATAATGAGCCAACTCTTCCAGAGTCTGCCCTACTACCATTTCTAAATTCCATTGGTAATGTTCACATTTAGTAACAGCACTGTAGCTGCTGCTTCATATTGTCAGTGACTAGGAAGCCATCAGGGGTCGATGTTTCCTTATCCCCTACCTAGTATTTTTTCTCTTCAAAAACCACATGTTTTTGTAAGCCAGGGCCATTCTAGCAAATCCCACTTCATTGATACCAATGCTTATAGGGTTTTTCTGGACCCAATTCCAACATGAGGGGAGGGGATCCCTAACACATAACAGCAAACAATCTAGCCACCTTGCTGATATCAGAGAATTCAACTCAATTCTGACACTATCCACCTAGGGATAGCATCAGATTCCACAGGTTATAGGTTCAGTCCTACAAGATTGCCATCTGCACCCCATCTCCCACTTCAGATACCAGTCTCAAGCTCCAGAATGTTACCTGTGTCTCTGACCAATAAGCTACATAGTGGAGGTTCTAGTGACCTCTTCCTTAGGTTCAATTCATTTGCTAGAGTGGCTCAAAGAACACAGGAAAAGACATTTACAGGTTTGTTAAAGGATATGATAAAGGAGACAAATCAACATCCAGATGAAGAGATAGATACATAGATGAGGTATAGAGAAAGGGCTCCATACCCTCTCCAGATATACCTCTCTGCCCATATCCCCACATGCTCACCAATCCAGCAGCTTTCCAAACTCAGTCCTTTTGGGTTTTTAGTGGAGGCTTCATTGCATGATCATGATTGACTAAGCCATTGGCTGATTCAATTCTAGCCTCAGGTCATAGGGTAAGACTAAGTTCCAACTCTCTAATCACATGGTTGGTCTTCCTGGCAACCAGCCCCTGCCCTGGGTTTTGGATCCTTTGGTAGGATCCAAAAGTCACCTTCATTGATAAACAAGACACCTATTTCACCTTTGGGGCTCTGAAGCATTTTCAAGAACTAGGAATCATACAAAATATATCTGAGAAATATGTATTTCTTATAAATTACATTATAGTATTTATTTTTAATCAATTAAAAATCAGGATATTTCACATAAAATTTAGATTTTAGTTCTCTTGAAGAATCAAATGTTTTAGCAACACTGGCCAATATTCCTGTATAACACAGTTGTCTGGAAATGAGTACCAGCTGCTCCTTGACAATTTTATTCCCTACAGTTACCTATTATCTCACTCAGGAGCTATTTCATACATCCATATAACCCACTAGGACCCTGGAATATCAAGTTTATTTGAAAAATAAAAACATAAGGGAAAATTAAGTGTTAAAACCAACAGCCAGTGGATATCAAGAGAGAATGGCTTAGCACACAGTTGAGACTTAGTATTTTGGACTGATGACTTTACTGAAAAGGTTATTAGTCTTAAAGAAAAAAAAGGCAATATGCAACCTAAGTTTCTCAGAAATTATTGCCATCCTTACTCTCAAACTACTGCTGCCTTAGAATTATTCCATCTGACCATGTCCAAATGTTCATAATAACTATTTATCTGGAATTCCACTGACTGTGTTAGTTTTTAATTCTGGAGTGTTTAGGAATTTTAAAGAGACGATTCTTATGCCACCCCTTACATTATAAAAGGTGGGGGGGGCTCAGGTTTTTTTTTAAAAAGTCCTTTTTAAAATATAGTCAGGCTTCCAAATATTAGGAGACAGTTAACTTTGCCAATAAGCATTGCAACCACTTTCCTAAGTTTAACTGCAATTGTCTTTAGGGAGAAAATGTAAAAAGCTGAAAAACACTATGTAGTTAGAAAATTATTTTAAATTCCTACATAAGAATTCTTAAAGCAACCATTAAATTTCAATCAATAAGAACTTTTAGCTTTGGATTCTTAAATCACAGACATTGTTCTAGGCAAGCTAATCCCAAACTTTGGTTTTTGTTAGTTGCAAATAATGTTTTAATCTTGGATACAGAAATTAACTCTTCTTCAGTGTCCAAGCCAAACCCTTCTGACTAGTTTAATGGCCAGGGGAAATGAGTTTATTTAGACACAGTAAGTGCATACAAGTTCAAAAATGGGATTGCCATTGGAAGCATTTTAGCTCAAAGTTAGCTATCCCTTTCACCAGTGGAGAGAACCATGGACACTCCAGATCAATAGACATTAAGAGGTCTTAAGTCACAGGATGAAGGAGGTAGTGGATTCTGGGATGAGGAGGGCCTGGATGAGAGAGTCACTGGTTTAGGGAGGCAGAATGCCAGGAATTCCTGGGAGGACATTCATCTAGTATCTGAATGCCTTATTTGACTATGGGTGAGATCAAGTGCTTCTGGATTATGAACCAAATGGAATCAATTAAAATATATATGGCACTAAGTAAATAAGATATAGATGGGACTAACTCATCTAGTGGGATTTCTCTATTCTATTCCATTTTTACACTATTGCAAATATTCTCGGCTCTCAGGCTTCCAGATGTCAGCCTGCCTTTCCATTTGTACAATCAGACTGTGTGATAGCACAGATCTACTTTCTGTGAAAGCCTCCTGGCTTCTGACACCACTACTACCAGGGACACTATTGAGGAGAAGCAGCAGTGAACAGCAGCCCTTTTCTTTTTTCTTTTTTTTTTTTAAGATTTTATTTATTTATTCATGAGAGACAGAGAGAGAGAGAGAGGCAGAGACACAGGTAGAGGGAGAAGCAGGCTCCATGCGGGGAACTTGACGTGGGACTCCATCCCAGATCCTGGATCACACCTTGAGCCCAATGCGAACGTTCTATGGCTGAGCCACCCAAGCGTCTCAGCCCTTTTCTAAAACCAGACAACGGCTTCACTGGAATCCTGCTTCTTTTACAATATCAAATGATGAACACAGTGCTTCAACCACTTTTCTGGGTTTTTGTTTTTGTTTGTTTGTTTGTTTTATGAGAGAGAGACAGACAGACAGACAGAGACAGAGGCAGAGGCAGGTGGAGACACAAGCAGAGGGAGAAGCAGGCTCCATGCAGGAAGTCTGATGTGGGACTCAATCTCAGGACTCCAGGATCATGCCCTGGACCAAAGGCAGGCGCTAAACTGCTGAGCCACCCAGGGATCCCCACTTTTCTGTTCTTAAAGTCTGTTTTTCCAGGAAGATCAGCTCCTGCTTAGACTTCCTGTACCCAAACCAGCCAGGAGAGACATTAATGCAGAAGCCAAGATCTCTTCTGGCTTAGTTAGGTTTTAGGTGGATTTCCTGACAACTGCCTTTCTGGCCATAGGTAAGTTAATTCATTAATTGGCAATTTAGTAACAAGAGAGCTTTACTGGCTATATACGACCTGGAGGTTGTTTTCTCATGAGAAAATCCAGAAAAGAACATAAGACCTCTCCCACCACTAACGTGTACTCAGCAAAGTACAGAAATAGTGAAAAGTGCAGATCAGGAAGGGAAAAGAGGCATCGGTCTTAAATGAACTTCAAATTCTTTTGTAGAATACACACTAGTTCTTAAAATGTGGGGATCACAAAAACACACAGTCACTGAAGAAAATCATGAGCCCTCTCCTTACAAAAGCACACAATATTGGGGCATTTAAGAATTCTCTAACCCATTCATGGGATTTAAAAGGTATACAGAACACAAGGGAAAGCCCACAGTGAGGAATGAGAAGAAAGATCCTTCTCTTTTCATTGAAGGTCTTGGTAAGAATATTATTAACACAGTTCATAGGTAGCCTGTAAGAGAGCTCTTTGAGTAATTATCAACTGAGAGTCTGGATACTCACTGCAACTTGAATTCAAAGCACTAATATACTGAAGTGATTTTCATTCCCAGTTGTTTTTTTTTTTTTCCAGGGGAAAGCGCGAACGCAGTCCCCCACTACCACAAATTATGCAGTCGAGTTTCCCACATTTGGGGAAATCGCAGGGGTCAGCACATCCGGAGTGCAATGGATAAGCCTCGCCCTGGGAAAACCACCTTCGTGAACCTGGTATCTCCCCTGCCAGGTAAGTATTCATTCCCAGTTTATAAGTGAAAACAGTAAGGTCTAAAAAGCTAAATGCACTAACAAGTTTGCTAGCTAGTTGAGTAGTAAAGCCAGGGCTCTAAAATAAGAATCTAGGCTAGTAGGTGAGCCCAATATAGTTCCACCTCAAAATATACCAGGGCATACTCAAAATACACCGATACAATGACATGATACTCTGCATAGAAAACCCAAAAGAATCTACCAAAAAATTGCTAGGACTGACACACAAATTTAGTAAAGTCATAGGATACAAAAATCAACACACAGAAATCAACTATTGCATTTCTATACACAAATAATGCAGCAGCAGAAATTAAGGAATCAGTCTCATTTACAACAGCCCCCCAAATAATAAGATGCCTAGGAATAAACCTAACCAAAGAGGTGAAAGACCTATACTCTAAAACCTATGGAATGGGTGAAGATATTTGCAGATGACTTATCTCATAAAGGGTTCATATCCAAAATATATAAAGAATCTGAACACCCAAATATTAATCCAACTAAAAACCGGGCAGAAGACAGTAGACATTTTTCCAAACAAGACAGACAATAGACATATGAAAAAATTCTCAGTATCACTGATTGGGGAAATACAAATAAAAACTACAATGAGATATTACCTCACACCCATCAGAATGGCTAAAATCAACAACACAAGGAACAACAGATGTTGGCAAGGATGTGGAGAAAAAGGAACCCTCTTGCACAGTAGGTGGCAATGCAAATTGGTGTAGCCTCTCAGGAAAACAGTATGGAGGTTCCCCAGAAAGTTAATAAAACTACCCTATGATCCAGCAATCACACTAGATATTTACCCAAAGAATGCAAAACTACCAATTTGAAGGGATACATGCACCCTTATATGGATAGCAGCATTATCTCCAATAGCCAAAATATGGAGGCAGCCTAAGTGCCCATCACTGATGAGCACTGGGTGTTGTATGGAAGTGTTGAATCACTATGCTGTACACCTGGAAAAAAATATATATATATATTATATTCACACACACAAATACATACTCCATGGGGTCAATAAGCAACAAGCTTTCCTTTGTTTTTCAAGATCACTTAACCTACACACCACAGTTTGTATCTAACTCGAAGGTCATGTGACATCAAAAGGAATAAGGTGTATAAAACAAGGGAGATCATTTTATCTTCAATTAAGATAGGAACACCATTAACTTATTCTTTAAAGTATAGCCCAAAGATAAGATATAAAGGAAGATGCACTTTGCTGTCTAGATCTTAAAGTTCTTAGAAAAATTTTTATCAGCATGAAGGCACCTAGGTGGCTCAGTCGATTAAGCATCTCCCTTGGGCTCAGATCATGGTCTCTGGGTCCTACAATCGAGTCCTGCTTAGCAGGGAGCCTGCTTCTCTCTCTCCCTCTGCCTCTTCCCACTGCTCGCGCTCTCTCTCTCTTTCAATCCCTCTCAAAGAAATAAATTAAAAATCTTTAAAAAAGAATTTATCAGGCTGTAGCCAAATAATTCATCTGAACCTCAGTTTCCTGCACTATACATTGAAGGCACTGTTTTCTATGGATCTGTGATTTGAGTCTGTTAGAACTTTGGAAAACAACACAAACTACACGGTTCTACTAAAATATCATTCCAGGGAGTGGCCTTTGATTATCCAGGACTGGGTAAGGTGCCTCCCCTAAGTATCCTTTAATTCTAATAGCACTTATTACATTATTTTGAAATCATCCATTTATCTACCTAATTAAACAGTAAGTTCTCTGAAGACTGGCGCCCAAGTCTTTATGATCCATGAAAAAAGCAGAACAGCATACTGGGTAAGATCAGACTTTGAAGCTATACTGGTTTGCATCTCAAATAGCTTTGTGTCGTTGGGAGAGTTACCCAACTATTGTGTGTCTTAGATTCCTCATATGTAAAATGGAGACAATAGAGGCACATGACACACAGAATCATTGGGAGACTCAAAACATATAAAGAATTTAGAAGGCTAACTGGCATATAAACACTAAAGCTAGGTGTTATTGCTAGTAGATGGTAGCAATACTAGCAGGTAGATGCCCAGATTTTTGCTAAGTATGAGATACATTGATAAATTATGTCCAGGACCTTTAAGATCTAAACCCAAAACAGTCCAAATTCATGGCAAACACCTGTAACTTGGCAGTTTAACCCAAAAGGAGCTGATTTGTTATCTAGAGTCAGTGTACTTCGCATTATTTAGGACATATTTAAAAGAGTTGTTGAAAAGTTAACAGTTAACATTTCGTGGCTTGTTTCACTCCAGTGAAGTTTTGCTCAAACTTTATACAGCAGAGATTGTAACATAGGGAATCATTCCCATTGCCAACCATACAGCTCAGGATATATCACATGAGCAAAGACTATAATGGAACATGGTTAAATAGGTTTGGAATCCCTGTTTGGGGGAAGAAGGTGGATCGCTATGCTGTGCAATTTTCACACTGGTCACGCTGGAGCATGGTCTCAATCCTTCTCTATAATTGGATACTGAGCCCTCACTTTTGAGTTTTTATTTGGTACATTCCCCCATCATTCTTCACTGAACACTCCACTTCTGTTTCTACTTCTGTTACTGGGTATGTGATAATATTGTTGTAGGTTTTCCCCACCATTACAGTACTGGCTCATTTCCCCCCCCCCTAAAGATTTTATGTATTTATTTATGAGAGAGAGAGAGAGAGAGACAGAGACACAGGCAGAGGGAGAAGCAGGCTCCATGCAGGGAGCCCGATGCGGGACTTGATCCCGGGACTCCAGGATCACGCCCCGGGCCCAAAGCAGGTGCTAAGCCGCGGAGCCACCCGGGCCGCGTCCCACGGTCAGCACGTCCCGGGCCGCTGCCTCATTTTTAATAAATATATTTAGAATGCATTTGGCATGCAGATTATGTTTTGGAATACTGTGTCCTTAGACTTACATACACACAAAATTACTCAAAAATTTAGTACAGCATCATTGGGATGGATAGCTCCATATTTTAGCTTGTCCATGCTCAAAAAATAATGCTAATAGCAAGTTCCTATTCTTTCATGAACAAGGATAGCCCTTTAAGAAGTTTTCTTTTAAAGGTGTCATATATGAATTGCTATCTTTACAAGAAATAATTGCTAGGTTTATTAGCTATTATAATTCGTAAATAAAATTCTATTCCATGTAAAAACACTTTGAATATATGCCTGAGTAGGACAGATCACCAAATAGGCACCGTACACTCCACATAAGAATAGACTCTTGGCTCTACAGGCTTCCTAGAATTTCAGCCCAAAATTAGAGGAGATAAAGGAAAAGAATGTCAGGCTGAAGATTTGAGCAAGCGTCCTGCCCTCTCTGGGCTTTCCTAGGAGGTGACTAGGGGACTGCCAAATTACCATTCCATTATAGTAGTCTATAATCCCATAATCTTACCACCCTCTAATGAACATGTCCTGCCTGTAAAATGATTTACCTTCTCTCAGTAATTAGCAAACTACACTGACAAAGTTCATTGCACACATTTCAGTTTTGAAATATTTTACTACCAACATGGTTTCTTAAAACAGTTGTGCTATAAGCAGCTTAATTTGTCAGTAAATTGACATTAAGTTGTTTTCTCAGCTGTTAAATGACAAAAATCAGTTCCACATGTTTATCACATAGACCATGATTTATGATTCTTGAAATGAACGTGATATTTTTTTCCCTGGAATATTTTTAAAATTTTATTTCTCAGGCTATTAGAAGGGGGTATTACTTAAGAGTTTCCTTTAGTGACTGTGGGAAGGTAGGAGTGAAATCTTCAAATATACTTGTATACTTCAAAAGGTGTTTTTTACAGTTGTAGAAAATAAGGCAAATAATGTTGAACATGTAACTTTACAAACGTACTCATCTAACAAAACTGGCAAAACTGCTTTAAAAAAAAAAAAAACTTCTTTAGCCATTGGTTCTGAACACTGTCACCAAGGCAACACCAAATGCTAACAGCCAAAAATACATTGTCTTTTTGTGTGAACATATTTTAGATAACCTTAACTGTAAAGGAAATTAGATCAGAGTCTGATTCTGTGAGAAAAGGCAGAACTGTACCCAAATTTCCCCCAGGCAGTGGGATGTGGTCTGCCTTCATAAGCTGAACAATCCCTAGACTTCCATTCAATACTCACCATAATGTCCTACAAGACTATTTATCCTAAAGTCATCCCTGCTAGTAACGATGACAAATCCAGTAAAAAGTGAAGCAAGAAGCCTGGTGAAATCAGATGGTTAGCCTAAAGTAGTTCAATATTCAAGGCTCCCAAAACCCTTTTGGTTTTGTTTTCAGACATTTCTCCAGGGCTAAGACGGGGGGACCCAATCATGTTTTCAGCAGCAAGAGGTTTGATTTGGCTATCAATGCATGTAGCAATTGAAAACAGGTAACAGGAAGCAGAGGAATGGACACTGTTAAAAATAAAACCTTTACAATAATCTGTAGAAAGTGTCAAGGTCAAATAGGTTTTCATTTAGGGATAAGAGGGATGAAAAGCATTTTTCAAACTAAGCTATACATGTAGTATTTTATAAAGGGTTTCTCTGTCCTACAGCATAATACTAGGATTAACACAAGGAAGTCAAAAGTTTGAAAATAAGTGGTTTTATCATTGGTTTTGTTTCTAAGCATGCAGTAAAATCTATTTGAAAGTTATTCTGATGTTGTAACTAAATACAGTGGCTCTCACTTTACATGTTGTGAACATAGATTTTTCAAATGTTTGTTGAATAATGAAAAACCAAACCTATTTATACCTAGTGTCTGCAACCTCAGAGTGCAGTCAAGGAACGTGATGATAACATGTTCTTCATAGATCACACCCATGAGAAATCTTCCAAAACCTTACATATGATGGAAAATGAGGTGGGAGGGTACAACTGAACCATTTAAATATCTCACAACTCCTAGTTATCTATGATAGTTTACAAGCAGTAACATGAAGACAGACACATTCAGGGTCATCTGTGTTGAAAAGAAGTCATCACTTCCTATTTGGAGATGAAATAGTATTAATAGTAGCTGAAAGGTGAAAGCATACCAATAAAGAATTGTACATTAGTCTGAGAACTCAATAATTTGTTAATGGCTTACATTTGAGTGTTTACATTAAAGCAGACATAGTACCAAGCCTTGTTCATATATTATTTGATTCTCATGAATGTTTTGTGAAGCATTGTGCCTGTGACATAATGAGCACTGGGGGTTATACACAACTGATGAATTATTGAACTCTACATCTGAAACTAATGATGTACTATGTTGGCTAATTGAATTTAAATTAAAAAATAAAGTGTTATTCCTAATTTATATGAGGAAATGGAGTCTAGAAGTAGTAATTTCCCTATGCTTACACAACCTGGAAGTGACTGAGCTGTGATAGAAGCCAAGTCCAGTAGAATTATCTTTGTAATCAAGCACTTTTAATCTAGTCCTTTGAGACTGACCTTGAAAGAAAAATATATTTTAGATGTTCCTAGATGGGAAGAAAAGACATACCAGGCAAAGGAATGGTTGTTACCTCTGAGCATAACTCTGAGCCTAACCCAGAAGAATGGGAGACAGATCTACATAATCAATGTTGAAAATCATAACCACATGTATACATGTACAGGATTATTAGCCTCTATACAAAAACAAAAAATACACACATGACCTTAGATATTTTAGTTTTTAATTGCAATTTGTTTTGGATAACCAATTCTTCTCCTTGGTTTTCCAAAGCCAAGAATGAGATGCAATAACATTAGGATGGAGCAAACATGGCAAAGAATCAGAAAAAAGGGGGGGGGGTAATACATTTCATTTATAAACAGAGAGCTCTACTTGCCCAAAGAAACTTTAAAAAAGATCCCAAAAGGCATGGCATAAAATGGACAGGATTTTACTCAAGACTATGAAGTGGCTCTGAACCACAATATCAACATTGAGGGATGCACTGTTGAGTCATCTGCCCCCCTTCTTAGAAAAAGAAAAAAAAAGTTACATCGGGTTTAGTACATGGAGAAAGAAATTCACAAATAATGGAGGGATCCAGACAGGCCACTCATGGCTAAGACAGAAATCAGATATATACAAATTTCAGTACCTCAAAAGATAAAAGATTTTCAGATGGGAATAGAGGGTTCTAGAACCAACTCATATGTTTATAATTTCCCCATCACAACATTGAGTTGGGTGAGAGTCATTTTCTTCAGTAATCTGTTTACCCATTTGACCAAAAGTCAGATGATTATTCTTTTCAAAAAAAAAAAAAAAAACAAACAAACAAAAAACATGTCTTCCCCAAAATTCTTGCCCAGAAACTGACACAGATTAAGAAACAGACATCCTCCAATTATCCATGTAAATTGTGGAATTTTGTCTGGATCCACTAAAATAGGAGCTTTTATCCTCTTGGCAAGCAGTGGAAGAAGCCTCTGTGCATCTGTGTACTTCACTCTCTCTTCTCCAGAGGAAGAGGATTGGTGATCCTGACAGACAAAATCTGAACGTCTGGCTAGCAACCCTTCCCCTCTATTTTGCAATCCACCTGCTCTTGGAATTCAGTACATTGGGCTCTGGTCTTTCACTCCAGAAAGTAAGAACTCATGGGTTACTGAGCTCACCTTAGAGGCTTTCTGTGAAATATTTTTCTTTTCTTACTCTAGTGGCGCTTCTACACTAACATAAAGGTAATGACTGCTTGTCTTCTCTGCAGAACTAGACTCCATTTGCTAAATTTACTCAATGTCTAGAATTGGGGAGGTAGCAATATAAGAAAGCCTTATTTTTTGGGTAAATCTAGGGAATATTCTACAACTCAGCTATACCAATTATAAATCAATTTTCTTTTTACCTTGAAGCCAGTGACTCTTAAGCCTTTTTATTAATCTATTCTAAACAGAGGGTATAACAATTACCACCATCACCCCCCACAAAAAAACTTATCCAACACACAGACTCAAAGTTAAATGCTAGCAAATTTAAAAATCGGGGGAAAGAAAGGTCCTTGGTTTTTTTTTTTCCATTTGTATTTGGATTCATATTTTGTCTGTCTCAATATCTTTCATTTTAAACAATATATTGATTTCTCTAAAACTCCCTTTTCTCATTTATAGAGAGGATAATTCTGGCCTCCGGTTGATTTAATTCAGCTAAGGACAACTAAATGTTTAAGTAAGGGATATATTTGAGCTAAGCAGGGGCTAGCACATATTAAGTATTGGGTACCTGCTATTAACAAAGTGTCTTATCTGAACAAAGACTCCTCATGGGTCCTCCTATTGCCCCAACTCCTAGAGGTGAAGATCAGGTAACAAGTATTACTAGTACATTGAAGAGAAACAAATCAATTTTTTAAAATTGTCCTCAGTAATTCACTCCTAGACCATTAAGAGAACATATATCCACATCAGAAAAAAAATAGGTTTATAATTTCATGAATGTTTCTAGGACTCTGATACCATAGAGCCTCTCTTTTTCTTTTCCATTACCTATAATGCAGAGATTCTTAGTTTACTCTTTAACAAATATAAAGAATACTTTAAGTTTTAATATTTTAGATCCGTTGATCTAGCTATAATTGGCATTAAATCAGAAAGACTTTCTTAAAACAGATGGAATTATTCATTCAAATGATTAAGTCTCTAAGTGCCAGTTACTAAGTGCTGAGGAGAAAGCATCACCCAAGATAACCATGAGGGTAAACACACATGAGTTTTAATTCTAGGCAAGGGAGATCAAAAGTTTATTATTAAGATCATATCAGATAATAAGGAGTCCAATGATAAAAATAAAAGTCAGATGAAAAAACAGACAACAGTAGATGGCATGCCTAGATGGTTCAGTAGGTTAAGCATCTGACTCAATTTCAGCTCAGGTCATGATCTCAGGGTTGTGAGACTGACACCATGTCAGGCTCTGTGCTGGACATGGAGCCTGCTTAGTATTCTTTCTCTTCCCCTCTGCCCTTCCCCATTCAAAAGAGAGAGACAGACAGACAGACAACAGAAATGCTGCTCCTTTAGACTACATTGTCAGGAAAAGTTCTCTGAAAAGAGACCATTCAAAGAACAAGTTCAGATGTCCTAAAGGGAGGGAAATCCTTTGAAGTTTAGAGATAAGCAGCTCTTTGCAACCTAGGTCTTCCACTAATTACTATCAGGAACTGCCTTTGTGCAATCCTGAGCCATTTATCTGAATATGAAAGTAATTATGTGAGGGGACACCATCCCAGCTACCTGAGAAGAGAATGGCATCAGCAAGTGAATGGACATAGAGGGGCAATGTATAGGGTACAGTTGTCCAGAGAAACAGGAAAGACAGATCCAGGCTGGGAAGCCATAGTAGGCCACTATGGAAAGGCAGTAGAAAGCACAGAAGGTGAAAGAAAAGCACACAATAGTTCAATGTGGGACTTAGGGAGATGAGTGCTGGCTACAGGACATACTCCAAAAGTTGAGATGAGCATAATTATTTTTCTAGTAGAAGTGGAAGAGTTGAATTTTTTATCAAATCAGTACATGACAGCCTGTAGGCTTAATAGTAATTGCTTAGAAAACCACATGATCACAATACTAATTAAGTTGAAAGGCAGTACATTTTCAGTTACCATATTGCAATCCAAATAGGATTCGATTTGGATTAAGCTCATAGCATATTATAAGAAATCTAGGCAGGCTGTTGGAAGCTTCAGTCCCTTGTGCCTCCACCATGTGAGAGTGGTAGTATGTTTTATATTATCAAAAAGCAATAATGGACAGGAGATTTGGAGAGTCCAACTTCCCTGCATACTCCCTGACCCACAAGGCATTATAAAAGGAGATGGTAAATGTTGCACAGGATTGGGAAGACAGGCATTCATTACCCACTTTGACGATGGGTTACCCTGGCAACAAATATCAGGCATGTGACTCAAAAGGATTAGACTGTACTTTAAAGGAACTGAATTCGTGAGGGTTGAAAAAAATATTAAAACAATGAGAAAACAATTAATGCTCAGACCTTGTTGGCAAAATGGGAACCTGCCCTGCAAGATTCATCTGACTTATCAGGCAGGAACCTCATGAAGAAATCTTAATATTACTATACTGATAGTAATAATGATATTCACCAGCATTTACTAAGTATTAATATTCACCAGGTACTAAACAAAGTGCCCACTTCTCCTAGAAGGCAAACATTATTGCCTCATCTTAAAATGGAAAAACTGAAGGTCATGAAGTATTCCATCAACATACCATTTAATAGAAAGTCAAGGTTCAAACCAAGACCATCTGATTTCAGACACCCACCTTCACCATTTGAATCTCTTATACTATGGGAAAAGGAGGTTTCATGAATTCCAGACCTCCTCTGCCCTCAGATGAAGTTAATACAGAGCCCAGACTGAGGAGATCTCAGTCTATCTGCCATCTAAGATATTGTTTTTTTTCAAATTCATCCAGAAAGCAATACTGAACACCTATGAAATGCCAGGTACCTTGCAAACCCCAGCTCAGTATAGTACATATGATCTCATATCATATCTATTCCTCAGACTGAAAGTATGTTTGTGAATTCAATGAGCTTCTGCCAATTGTAGACTTTATTGTTATGCAAGAATATAATGTCCTCAGCAGTTCCAGACCTCACAGCCTAACAATGCCCAAGTAAAGGAAGGCCTTTCTTTCCTGTGGTTCTTCAAGAGCATATCAACTCCTCACATGTCCCAGCTGGTTTCCTTAAGTCTTAGTGTCTTGAATAAGATCACATGTCCATCCCAAATGAATCCATCTTGTACAAGAAATGTCATGCAATGATTAAGTTTGGATTCCTGAGCCAATTAGAAAGATGAGATTATCCTAGAATTACTCGGATTCAACTCTCAAGTTATACAAGAGTTAGCTTCCCTTAAGGCATGACTGTTGGCACCAAATGGAATTTTATTTTAGAGCACAAAGGAGACTAGATTCAGGCTAAGGAGTTAAGTCCACTAAGCCTTGATTCTGCTAGAAACAGATTTTCAACTTATAAAAACATCAGCTCAATAATTTCAAGTTGGGAAAACTGTAGACATATACCTGTTTTCTCCTCAGAAATGGCTGGACTCCAGCTCAGTGGGTCTTTGCTGGGAAATATTTTAGACTTAAAGAAATGGTTAGTTGGAGCAGCTACAAACAGAGGATGCAGCCAGAGAGAGAGAGCAAGAGAGAGAGAGAAGCCCCCAGAGGCAAAACTAAAAAAGATGAATCAGTCATCAAGGTCCAAGGAAATAGATGAAAGTTCAAAGAGGCACTTCCAGATCCAAAAGTAGATTGGCAGAGAGAAACACAGCTGGGAATAAAAGCATAACACCTAAGACTATAGCCCTTAACAGGGTTGTGATACCTTCTCACAACTTGTTCCTTACTGGTCCTGGCTCTTGATATATGTGGAATTCAAGGTGATGCAGACAGTTTAGCTGTAAGCAACCCCTGTCCACTTCAAGACCCCATAGGTAAAGTACAGAGCACCCGGTTTCCTTGGGTCTGCCATGTGTCTAACTGACCCAGCTCTGTGAATTCAGCTCCTAAAAAGTAGGGCTATTCTGGATAGTGAAATTATCCTTACCTAACACCTAAAATTCACCGCTGAGTAGCCTTTTAGCTAAGACAATGATGGTTATTAAAATGCAAATATTGTAATGTCCTATCAACACTGAGCCTTAAGTAGTGGTGAAGTATATAACATGCTGTGCTAGGGACTAGAGATCATGGCAGTCATGGGTGCTGCTCAGATCTTCCTTCAAGAGAGAACCACAGGTAAGGATTGTAAGCAGTATAATTACTGCGTTGTCCAATCCACTGTGGTATTCACATGGAGGGTATGCTCCCTCTGGACTACCCCCAGCCAGTGGATGAGCACAGCAGGGGTACTACCACCAGGTCATTCCTGCCCAAAATGGGACCCCTGTAGCAAGTGACCTTTGCTCAGGGGTTCCCCATTAGCCTACCCAAGATTTCTCAGAGTTACCCACCCTGTCATTGAAATATTCCTACTCAGTCTCCCTTCCTCTCCCCCTTCACAGTGGTCAGACCTTTACTATTCAGGCTTTTTCTCCAACTCCTCCTACAACTTTATCTTTCACAGGCATTTCTAATTCTTAGTGTCTCCTCCATAGAGCATCCTAACATAGATCAGAAATGTTAAGATTATGCATTTCAAGGCCCTTAACATGTATAAGGGGAAAAAATCTTAACAGTTTGAAGAATCTTAATGTCCTCCAGCTCAACCTCCTCACTACCTCAGCATCTTCTCTACAGCATTGACAGATTTCCATTTGAGCATTTCTGAAGAATGAAGTTCTACATTCCATAGAACAGTTTACTCTATGGCTGGGCTTCCCATACAGAAACTGCCTCCCTGTTACTTCTTTGCAATACTTCTAGTTTTGTTCCCTAGAACCACTCAGGGTGAGCTCCTATCCTCCCCAGATAGTGACCCTTCCAACATTGGAAGGCACATACTTATTTAACCATCAGATCTAACACCCACTGTTATATATTTGGCATGGTTTGCAGAGTCAATCATGGTGCTTGTCCCTCTTTAGACATACTTCATTTTCTCTTTGCCCTTTTGAAAATATATCACTCAGAATTGCAAATAATCATCATTCTCTCTGCAAATCCACTGTCACCATAAGGACCACAGGACAGATAGTAAGTCTCTAGTCTTTGTCACGTAGTTAACACATGATAGAAATTTGATGTACATTTATTGAATGAAAAAAATGAATGTTAGTGCCAGTATCCTTAATTCTTATGAGACCAATATTCCATCTGGGCTAGATGCCAGTCCTAGCAGGAGTTGGAAAAGATACAAAGCAGGTCTTCTTGATCAAGTCAGGGTGAACCCTCCAGATTCCTCTTGAAGTTAGACTGTCTTCAGGTAGGCCATCCATCACCTGGGTGGCTGCAGGGTAAAATAATTTTTTAGTGCTTCATGTGCAAATTTTATAGCCATAACCTATATGGGAGCTACATAGATCCCTGATTTGATTCTATCAGTAACAATTTTTATTCTCTAACTATTTTGGAAATAGAAAACTCAGAACATTATCCAACCTGTGACCCTCAGAATACTAGTTACATAAAATATCAATATACATTGCCTTTTAAAATAAAATCCATACTCCAATATGTTTGGGAAAGAGTTAACAAAGTTAAGCTATTGTGAATTTTTTTCCCCTGTTGCTTTTTATAGAGATCTGTGCAGCCCCGGGAGTTATTCCCAGGGCATTCACTCTGCATAGGTATGTGCAACAGCAGATAGGATTCAAATCAGTAAAAGAATAAAAATGTGTTTCTGAACTTCATTGAGGCAGAAAACTGAGAAGGACTGAACTTTATGCAAACCTAGATGTAGAGAAAACCATGATTAGTGGTGAATTGTCAGCTCTAAAATATAAGTGCCCACCCTGAATAAATCTCATCATGAACACATGAGAGACAACATCAGTCACAGGGGATCAGAGACACAGAACAATAAACATAAAGAGGAAGAGGACCCAGACTAGAACTGTGACCAGGGCTCCCAGCTAAGCATTCACCAAATGCTTTCAATGGCCCCATGAAATAGAGCAGGTAACACCATAGTTAGCTTTCATTCAAGGTTACAATAAGACACATGAACACCCTTTTGAAAGTAGGTATGAGATTTTAAAACATATGCACTTCAAACTGATCCAAACCAGATTTGCCCAATTGATTTCAACTGCCAAGGTCAATCATTCTACCAAAATGCAAAATGGCTATGTCTGTTCTGGGAGCATTTCAGATTTATCCAGCTTTTTCCCCCCCAGTATATGTTTTATGTGAAAGGCTCAGGGCTTCTCCTCCCCCTACTTCTTTTACTTTTTAGGCAAATTCCATCCTTGGTAAATTAATTCATGATAGTTTTCCAGCCTCATTTCCTTAGGAGAATGTATGCAGGAAGAAAATAAATCTTTCTTCCTCTTACTCCCTTCTCCTAGTTCTGTCCCATGTTCCTGCTCCCTTGCAATAAATGTGTGCATCCACAAGTTTTATGTATTAAAAATGCTATATAATTGATCAGATTATTCTTTCCCACTTCTCAGAAGCTTCCAATGGTTTCTCCCCTCATGCAGAAAAAAGAAAAGAAAAGAAAAGAAAAGAAAAGAAAAGAAAAGAAAAGAAAAGAAAAGAAAAGAAAAGAAAAAGGGGTGGTATCCAAACTCCTTACTATAGCATCCAAGTTCCACAGGACCTGGACTTCACCTTGCTTCCTCTACTGCAAGGACAATGGCCTCCTTACCTTTCCCTTATGAAGCATGCTTCTGCCTTTGCACTAATTGGCACCCCTGCCTGGCATGCTCTGCCCACGTAGCTTTCTACTCCCTCTTTTCCTTTATTCAGGCTCTGCTCAAAGGTCACCTTAGCAGAGAGGCTTTCCCTGACTGAAGATTGACATCCCACCCTAGTCTCATCCTTACCCCTTGATATAATATGTTTGTGGGTCTGGGTCTCTCTGCCAAGGGATTATAACTATTTGGATTACAGAGTCTACACATAGTAGCTGCTAAATACACTTTGAATTGTTGAATGAAAGGTCTCTAATTCTTTCTCTATATATCATATTGACTCACTTCTGCTATCCCCAGAAGTTATAGGCAGGGCAAGTTAACTACCCCCCTCCCACTCCCACACACACCTGAGAACAGGCCAATGGAAGTTAGTCTGCCCTGGAATTTAAAAAAAAAAAATCTCAGAGGGCTCCTGTCTTGTTTTTGCTGCCATGATCAGGAATTTTTCTTGTCCAAACATTGAGCCCCACCCTGCCAACAGGATCCTCCTCCCAGGGATCCCCCCCCCCCCACACACACACACACTGCTCACCCCTGAGTAATAAACCTCTGATTACTTGCATTCACTGGCCCCTGCGTGGTGTGTACTGATGTAGAATATCTGAACCTGAAATGGAGGGAAGGGCAGATCAAGCCACCAGCCAGCTTAAACCCTAACACCCTGCCACACTCAGTGTGCCCTTCCAAGTGAGGGAAGCCACAAGATTCTTCCTTCATCACTGAGTCAGAACACCTCTCAGGAGCCTTTCCTCAAACTGGAACCTCTCACTTCTCCCTCTACCCTTTCCACTACTACCTTATTTCTCATCTTGCTATTTTCTTCTTGCCTCTTCCTCAGAGTGGAGGTCAGGTTCATTTAGTCCTCTCAGGAAAGGAGTCCATTGCACTCAATTCCACTGCCACTAACCACGTGGTAGACATTGATTAGGGCTTTAGTTTACCTAGCACCTCAGGGAACATCTCTTTGCCCCAACAGAACTCTGCTATGAGGGTACAAGTAGGAATCTCTGCTTCCATAAACAGTAACTATTTTCAGCCTTTAGTGTAGGTTTTGTCATTCTCAGTTAATCTTATGTAGTGTTGAACTACAGAACCCCTCCAGGTACTTCAGGATCAGAAATTCCAACCTATAGTAGCCAGGCAGGTATCAAAGTTTGAAAAGCCGCTGGATGTAACACAACAAATTATGGAGACTGGGGCCAATGGAGTATAAGCCTTGTATAAGGGCTTTCAAATTTGAGTGTATTTATCATTTGATGCTGGCCAAAAAACACAAAAACAAAAAACTCAGATCTTTAGACTGGATTCAGCTCACAGGATACTAGATTATAACCCCTGAAATAATGCTTAATGAATGATAGCTAATTTATACCACCTGATATAGATATCTTGACAAAGATAGCGTTTCTCAACTTTAGCTACTCAATCAGCTTTATATTTCAAGAAAAAACAAAAACAAAAACTAATGCTAGGATCCTTAGAAATGCTGATATAATTGCCAGGAGTAGCCTGGGCACCGAGAACTATTGAAAGATCCTGAATGATGATAATGTGTACCCAAGTAAGAACCAAAGGTCCTTTTAAGGAAACTTACTATGCAGCTGGTAGCACAGATGAAGTCCACAAGTACAAGTCTCACTCCTAAAGTAGCGAACACTCTTTAAATAAAGAATATCATCAACTTGTAAGAGATATTATAATCGATTGTAAGAGAAACCAACAGCAAGTATTTAAGGGACAAGAGATTTCACAGGAATATAGAACAGCATTAAATTCATAACTAAACAGCCAATTTCTAACCAAAAGTCTCTCAAAAGTGCCTTAGAACAATATGCTTCAAGCACATAATGTACCCCTCTCATTGCATATCCAAAAGAGCTGGTATTATTTCAGGAAGAACAACTCATCTCTAAGGGTCTGCACAACATTTCTGGAATATCTTAACATTAAAAGAAACCCTGTTTTCTTTAGAAGACTCATGGGCATACATACCACAAGGTTCATTTCAATCCAAGCCATGGACTTACCCACAGATGTTGTAAGCATCAACTCCCTCATTGCCTTGTGGTAAAAATGATGAAACAGAAATTCTTCAATAGCCAAAGGATAAGGAAATTGTGCTGCTCTAATGGAGTTGTGGGATGGGAAATAAAATGAAGTCAGTGAACCCGTAAAAATTTTGTTTATCTACGAACCCCACATTCTTTTCAAAAAACCATGATTTGTAACAATGTCTTCCATAAATACTCAGGACTTCACATTTTTAAAAATTGCTACATTCAGATTCCTGAATCCCTTAATTCTGGGTATCCTAGTACCATTTCAATCAAACCAACCTCATCTAGAAGCATAGAGTTTGGGAAGAATGAAGTTCCCCCCTTGAATGATGTCCCTAGAAAGAAATGGGCTATCATTTCTTAAAATGATGGGGAATCACTACCTGGCCTGTATCCACTCAGTGCAGTGATCATAAAGGTTTTCCTATTTAGAATAATGTAAAAAAAGAATAACCCAAAGTGTGCTCTGTGAAATGTTCTCACAGAAGGAATGTATGGGAAAATAAATACAGGAAAGATGTGCAATATATTGCCCTCTTGTAAATTTACAATGCTCCTTAGAATAAAGGCTCAAAAAAAAAAAAAAAACAGGTAATGGGTTTCTGAAACAAGAATCCCAAAATTCCTTTGATATCATATTATTCTACAGGATTAAAGTTTTGAGGTGGGCAGTATGCTTTTGAAAACATTTATGTTTAGTGTAAAATATTGGGCTCAACAGCAGGAAGCCAGAGATCTGGTCCCATCTTTGATGTGTACAGTTATAGAACTTTAAGCAAACTACTTAGGTTCTCCTTTTTCATTGTGCAAAACTGAGAGAAAGAATCTTGACAAAATTCTAGCCTGGTCCTCGGAAATTTCTGGATTCCAATAATTTACCATTCACTGTACTCCATATCTATAATCCTTTATCCATAATTTCAAGATACAAAGGGGCTCTGAAAACCAGAAGGTTTTTGTAACTTAGTACCAAGTTTTGGTACTAAGTTGAACTAATGTAAACCTGTTTATATAATTTTCCCCAGTTAGCTTAAATATTCATCCATTTGGGGCTGCAGAGCTGTCAATATGTTTGATTACAGTGTGCCCAGATCCTGCTGTAGCTATTAGGTAAAACAAACTTCTGTCTCTGATCACCTTTCTAAAGTCTGAAAAATTGTCAATTCCAAAACATTTCTGTCCCTCAAGGTTTCAGATAAGAGACTACAGACCTATATAAATGCTTATTCTTATCATGTACCAGTTGCTGTTCTAAAATAAATGCTTTAAAAACATTAACTCATTCCTCATAATAACCCTATGAGGCAGAAACTAGCATTATTCCTATTTTCAGATGTGAAAACAGAGACATAAGATTAAATAACTCACTCAGAGTAACACAATATGCAATGGAACTGGGATTCAGATCTAACCATTGTTTCCATCTAGCTTTCTGACCATAACGCTAGTCTGTAAGAATTTCTGAGTCTTATTTAAACAACCTTTGACTTCCTCATCTGTAAAATGGTATCACAGCTACCTTTCAAGGAAAACAAGGCCAACCTAAAATGGCTTCTGCAAAGGATAATCCATTGAATAATCAGTAACTTTTATATGATATTTTATTAGTCATATCCAAGACCACAAGAGGCAATACAGTTACTGACAGAAGGTCCCCTACACTGGGCTGGATACTCATTTTGATCTTAAAGCATTCCCACTCTCCTGTGTAATTTAGACCCCTACATAAAACTGGTGGCATGCCCAGAGGCACATTACAGATTACCTAAAAGCACACTGCAATGTGCCATTTAAAATTTAAATGAAACACTATATAATCTCCTATCAAAGCAGTTCAATATCAGGAACTGTGACGTTTGGGAGCTGACATAATGAAGGCATTGAGGGCCTTTTTACCAGCAGCTGCTCTAGCAGGCACCCCACGATAAACACCTAAAAATCATGCCTACAAACAGCCTGCCCAAACTGGGGTAACAGCTGGATAAGCCACCAGAGAAGTGGAAAGGCAATAAACCAAATAAGCTTGATTTATTTTTATATCTCCTTAGGGTTCTCTATGTTTCAGGGTTCAAGTATATTTTACCTTCCAGGTGCATTTGGTTTCCATCTTTGGGTCTAATCTTTGAATCCACTTCAGACTTACCTTCTTATTTCCACACTACCTTTACCTACAGTCTGGTTAGCATTACCCTCCTGACCTTTGGCTGATTGTCTTCAATTAAGCCCAAGGATTTCCTCTTCCTGAACCAAAGTCAGGTTACAGAACAAGAATAATAAAAGACTAAATAGGACTCTACTGTCACAGCCAGAACCCCAGTGTCTAACTTTTGAAAACAACCTGACTTCAGATACTGCATCCCACTGGGAGACCCAATTACAGCAGCATGGCTGCCTACCAGTTTGGGAGAATCAGTATCTGTGCCAAGAAGTTTTTTCTAGGAATCTCATTTCTCATTTAAAAAAAGGGGGACAGAGGGAACCAAGAGGGGAAAAAAATGGCAAAGTATGATAGGTTATTTAAAAAATCTACTGTGATTAATCATATTACATAGTCATTTAATGTGTTTGGAAGAAATTCAGAGTGAGTGAATGCACTAGCTCTTTTAACAAATACAGACTCTAAAAACTAACACACAGAAAAAAGTTGAGAAGGTTTCTTAATAGGTTCAGTAATATTTACCTTAAGAAGTATAAAATGCAAGTTTATATAGCATAAGGAAGTTGTGATTAGAATCCCTCATTGTCCTTAAAAGTAGAATCTGTGTTTTAAGTATAAAATCAGCATGATTAAACATCTAGGCCTTCCTACAAGCAGTGAAAGACTTAGCAGGGAGTATTTTAAATGATGAATGTTTTCCACAAAGTCCAAATGTGCAACTATCCCAACAGTAAAACTCTTCACAACACTCCTGGGAAATAGGCCAACCCTACAGAAGAGTTTCTACTCCAATTGTGACAATTAGATCAGTAAATTAAATATGGCCACCTTTACCCATGAGCCTTTATACACAAATCTTTTCTCTCTTCTTTTACCCAACAAATTAGGCCACCTACTACCTTCACACACTTACTCTTTGGTGCTTCTTTCACTATCCTTCCAAGGCTACCATCACACATATAAAACAAATATAATCATTTTTTCTTTGTTGCCAAGGAAGTATAAATTCAGCCTCAACTAGGACTGATTCTGTCCATCTTGTGCAGTACCTATGATAAGCCACATCCTCCCAAGCAATATGACCCCAGACCACAGTACCTAGCCACTAAAGGTGCCAATCACTCTTGCCTATGAACTTCCTGCTGGTTGTGTCTGTCTGATTTGTCCCTGCTCATTCAGTTTTCCTGATGAATTAGCTTTTGTCCTAGTGATTTCAGGCTGCCATAACCCTACCACAAGCTGGATACCTGAGACAAAAATTTCTCACAGTTCTGGACACTGGAAAATCCAAGATCAAGATACTAGGAGATTCATTTATTGGTGAGAGCTCTCTTCCTGACCTGTAGATGGTCTCCTCCTTGCTATTTCCTCATATGGTGGGGTGAGAGCATACAAGCAAACACATGCCAGTTAGTGCACTCATGTCTCTCCTTATAAGGATGCTAATCCCATCATGAGGGTTCCACTGTCATGACCTAATTATCTTCCCACACCCTACTTTCAGTACCATCACAGTGGAGACCAGGGCTACAACATATATATGAGCTTTGGGGGTACAAACATGCAGCCCATAACAGCCTCTTTTGTTTTCGCCCTACTTTGTCAAATCTCTTCCTCAACTACTAAACAGACATCCTGCTTTTGGGTTTTTTAATACTGACCTTGGCACCCCTTTATGAACCAACTTTTAGTCTCTACCTTTGTAAGATGACACACATCCTGTGCTCACACCAGCCCCAACCTTTGCATTACTCTCAGGCAGGCTTTTCTTCACCAGAACCCTGTTCAAAAGGAAAGAAGAAATTAGGCATCATTGTTGAATCTTAAAGCTGAATGAGGCTCTCTTTGCAATGGGTTGAACTTTTCTGCTCCCCATAGAGATGTCTGAGGTCACAGGGTTCATGGATACCTAACCACTATTCTACAAACAGGAGAATATTTTTACCCATTTATTTGCCCTCATTTCTAAGATAGGAGTTCCATCATGCCATCTGTCTTCTCTATTTGACTTCTGGTCCACTCATTTAGAGGATTTAATTTCAACACCGATAGCTTAAATTTTACCCTAGAGTTTAAAATGTGCATTTGTGGAGTTGTATGTGGAAACAAATACAATCTGTAACCTGAAAACTGATCGGCAGCCTAACAGAACCAATCTGTCTCAATGCACAAGTAAAGATTTTTTTGAGATTCAGCTTAAAAAGACACCTGCTCCTTGATGCCTTTTTTAATATTTCTATTTTGAGTATTTTATTCTTGTTTACTTCAGACATTCCAGAGAGTCCATTCATTTGGATGGATGCAGGACAAAAAAAGCTATTGGTAAAGGTAACCCCTCAGGTACCTGTGTACAATTTCTTCTATCACTAGGGTACATGCTGACATGCACAGCGTATGCTATAATGCATGGCTTTGCCTTGTCAGGTTAACTATACAGCCTTCACTCCACTATTTAGATAAAATGAGCTGCTACAGTCTAAGGGTAGATGTATAACTCCTGGAGATCAATCATGATTACTTGCTTCCCTATCCCCACACCCTTAATCAATTTATTAATGATAAATTGGTGCCCAATGAGTGGGCACTAATCCAAATTAGATCAATCATAGTTTAACACCAGTTAAAAATCTTAAGAAAAAACGAACACTGCGGTGATGACTCCAATACAAAAAAATAATAATAATAAAACAGAATAAAACCTTTAAAAAAGGGCAGCCCCAGTGGCTGAGCGGTTTAGCGCCACCTTCAGCCCAGGGTGTGATCCTGGAGACCTGGAATCGAGTCCTACATCAGGCTCCCTGCATGGAGCCTGCTTCTCCCCCTGCCTGTGTCTCTGCCCTCCCCCTCTCTCTCTGTGTGTGTATGTCTCAAATAAATAAAATCTTAAAAAAAAAACCTTTAAAAAATCATGAAGTAGAAGTAGTTGGTGAGAGAAAATGCACATGGAAAGGAGCACAGATGAGAGAGAGCTCCAATAGGGAGATCTGTTTTCTATTGTTCCCAAATCCCAGCTGCTCCCAAAGCCCTTTCTGGCTTGTTGAAACTACACTTTGAATCTAGGAGACTATGAATTCCTCATTTCAACCTATTTAAATCTACTTTTGGTTTCGGCCAGTTAAATTATACACAAGATCTGTTGAGTATATAGGTTAGATATCGCTATGTTACAAACTACTCCAAATTTATTTTTTTAAAGATTTCTATTTATTTATTCATGACAGATACAGAGAGAGAGAGAGGCAGAGACACAGGCAGAGGGAGAAGCAGGCTCCATGCAGGGAGCCTGACACAGGACTTGATCCTGGGTCTCCAGGATCACACCCTGGGCTGAAGATGGTGCTAAACCACTGGGCCACCAGGGCTGCCCTACTCCACATTTATGAAACAATGAATGCTCTCAGCTGGGCATTCTAAAACTGAGGCAACTACTTTTCAATCCCAAAACTGATAAATGAGTGAAACAATAATGGGCAGTTAAAGCTCAGCCTCATAGAAAAAGTTAAATCAAGTGCATGGCCATCACACACAGAAAAAAATTTAATCTTAATCATGCATTAAGGCCATGAGGTGATAAACTTAGTCATTGGCTCTTAATGAGCTAGTATGAACAAGGTTTTAGAAATATGTAAGACAGTTGTTAAACATAGCCATTATTTGAAATAACAAATTATGTTAAAAACAAAGAATACTCAAAGCTCACTTTCTAATTATTTTGTGACATTTTGCTATTATCTGTGCTCTTGAGGTTATTACAGCATCTCTGTGGAGGACATACTGTATAATCAGTGATTGTATCAATCATATTGGTAGCTTGAAATGGGCCATGGTGGAGTATTTTCACCCTGGAATTCAGCAAGTGCTATTCAAAAAACTGAATGGGTCTTCCCAAACTCATCTGTTGAAACCCTAACCCCAGTGTGATGTATCAGAAGGTGGGGCCTTTAAGAGGTAAGGAGGTCATGAGACTGCCAGTCTCATGAATGGTATTGGTGTAGTTAAAAGAAGGTGCCAAACAGCTAACTAGCTGTCTCCTGTGAGGATACAGGAGAAGACGACTACCTAAACCAGAAGAGAGCTTATGCCAAGAACTTCACCATGCTGGGCACTCTGATCTTGGACTTCCAGCCACCAGAACTGTAGAAATTATTTAAGTTTATGGAAATTTGTTATAGCAGCTTGAATGAAATCTACTACAAATCAAAGTTTCTCCTCCATTACAACTCCTATCCCAACAACCAGAGAACCACCAGATTTAAGTTGTTTCAAATTAAAACATTTATTTTATGTTTTGGTCTTAGAATTGTCTAAGACATTGGTCTTAGAATGTCTAATGGGAAATAGACATCTCCACAATTAAGTAAAGAGAAAAATAAAGCAATCTGAAGTATATATTTGTAAGAACCATAGCCTCTATTGGCACATGAAGTCAAGTGAGATTAAATAGATTAAGCAACTCTATTTGAGAGAATTCCATTGCCAAAAAAACCCCAACTTGGATTAAAAAAGGACTCTACTGTTTGAGACTTAAAACCAACTTTGAGTTTTTTAATTATCTAAATACCATTGGTAAGCTAAGACAACATTCAGACCCACAGTAGGGTGCGTTAGCCAATGCCTTCTTCAGATGTGGTCAAAGAGAATGATGGAAAAGAATGAACCCATAGAGGTTGGATCTGAAGTTCACAAATAACAGCTGAGTTGGAAGATGACCCCTACCACCACCACCACCACCACCCCAGGGTTAACCAAGGAATATTCACCACCACGGTAGATCTTCAGTGTCTGCCCAGTGAGATTTCAAAATTGCTTCAGAAAAGGGACTACTGTATCACTCTCATTCTTACCTATATGAACAAAAGTATTGTTGTAGTGCCTCTGTTCTACCTTATCCTTTATATTATGGTTTGGGTGGGCATAACAAGTGGTCTCTGGATCAAGCGGAACTAATTCAAACATGGTATTATACAGGTCACTACACACCTTCCCCCAGTGGAAAAAAAAATAATCACCTTACATCATCTAGCAATCTTGCCTCTCAAGCTGGGTGCAGGGAATGGAATTAATTTGTGGATGCAGGAAATGGATTGAATTTGTGAGTTAATTCCTTTGTGGAGGAGTATATTCATTTTCTTTATTAAATGCAGAGTATTTTGTGAGAAGGGTAAATGGTGGTAACCATTATTTCAGTCTGCCAAATATCTCTACTTCTTCCAGACATTTAGTGTGATTGTACTTCTTCAAAACCTTGAAGGTGAGTGTGGTCATAGGACATGCTTTGGCCAGAAAAATGTGAGCATTTTTATGGGTAACTTTAAGAGCAGTAAGTAATGTATCACTTCTTTTTCTCTCAACCACAATGACCAACAATGTTTCCAACAGTGACTGTTCCAACAGCAGGAGTTCTGGAGAGAAGGTGATGTAGAGAAAAGCTCTCAGCCAACCTGGAAGAACACGTAGCATGAGCAAGAAATAAACTTTGTGGTTTTAAGTCACTGAGATTTTGGCATGATCTACCCACTCTGACTGGTACAACCACAATTCCATATTTTCTGGCAAAGCACACTCCAGTAGATGAAGTTTTGTTATATTTGATTACTGAAACATAAGCCAAAAGATTTCCTATCACATATCAAACAATGCAACTGAAGGCAGGAAAAGTTGCCAGATTGCACAAGATAGTTTAATCTCAAAGCAATGAGGTAACTGTGTGACCAAGTTATGTATCATTCAGGGCCGCATTATACTGCCAAATTTCTATGTGTCAAAACTTCACTGACTTTAAACAAACTGTACCCTTACAAGAAAAATCAGAGTAAAAGAGGAAACAATATCCTGTTATAAGTTCAAAATAATTTGATCTCTCGGACCTAAAAGAATTTAGGCTTCCTCAGAGGGTCCCAGAACACATGGAGAACCACAAAGGTAGCCATATCTCAAAGTTCTACCATTTAAAATTTAAGGAACTAGATTATGTTCCAACTCGCATTCATGATTGTTTGAGAGTGCATGAACTCTCTGTAAGTTCCAGCCTGCCCTGCATTCAGATTGAGTATATCCCTCCAATCAGAGGAAAAGTCCAGGCAAAGAGTGGTAGGTCCTGGCATTATGGTGTCTCTGAGTCCAGGAAATACGTGCAGTGTACTGACAGCATCTGCCATACCTGAGAACCTGTACTTTAAACAAATCCCCTCCATAATATCTGATGCATATTAAAATACTAATGCACTAGGAACACAGTCTCCTAGGCCCTGAGAGCTTGAAGATGCCTCCTAGGCCCTGAGAACTTGAAGATGCCTCCTAGGCATCTCCAACTCCATCCAGCCAGTATTCCTTTTTGTTTTGATCTTTCTAGCCTGTGCTGTGATGGTTACACTTTTGTATCTGAATATTCAATGCTACTTTTAGAGAACTATTCATCTCCCAGATTGCAGTTGTTCAAAGTTCAAGTTTTGTTAACTATGGGGTGTGTGTTTGGGGGGGGGGTGTTCTCAAATGTATTGGAGTTCTAATGAGGCTTTGATTTCTGCCAATATGCTCTATAAAAATTCTAGCACTTGTCACTTATAATTCTAGAATTGGCTGCTTTATTAATTCACTGCTAGAACTCAACAGTTTCTCCTACTTCAGTATTCAATAAACCATGTCTGTGTGTCTCTGCTATGATAGGAGAGAAACTTACAACCTCTGGTATTTGGGTAAACATAATATCTTCCAGATTAGGCCCAAGGAGAAAATGATTCATCATGAATATTGGTGTCAGCTTCTAACATACTACTATTTGTCCCAGAGAAAAGTGAAGGCTTCTAAATTCTTCCAATCTACTTCACAAAAATCAGTCAAGGAGACAACATTCAAGTCTGGTACTCTTTGTCCAGAAATAAGAGTAAATGTCTGAGTTCAGGGGCTTTGCACTGGCAGACTCTGAGCACATGAGCATGGAAGATGTTGCAGGAAGATAAGGGAGAGGGTGTGCTGGAACCTACTTACACCAACTCATAACAGTTGGGTGTGCACATTTCTTTCCAACTCTGCCATCGGCAAAGTTTCATTGGTACCTTGAAACCAGCCACTGAAGGAATATTACAAATATTTATACTAGAAAAATTGCAAACAGTAAAACCCAGTTGATAAACATTTACCAGAACACCACAGGTAAGGAATTTCAAGAAGCTAAGGCTCTGCTAGAATGAGCAACTGTCTTCTGCTTGTGCAGGATCTTCTCCAAGCTTATACACTGTCCCATCAACCCAGGACAAACACAGCTCCAAGTCTTGAGATACTAGAACTGTATAGTCATAAATCCTTTATCAATGCCCACATTGCTGATGCTGTTTCTACAGCTGTGTACCTAAATACACAGATGCATTCGGGGTCTCCTACCATGGCAGCTCCAGTCCTCCTCTTGGAAGTCCTATCTACCTACAAAAATCCTAAGAGAAAACCAAATATCCCCCTATTTCTCATTCTTTTGGGTGAAGGGATAGCCCTTCCCCAGAAGAAATCCATCCTATTTGTCCTAGAACAGGAAGGGAATCTAAGGAATCCCCAATTTACTTGATCAACACAAGGTGAGGAGGGAAGAGAGTCAAACCACTATGCTAGTTCTGATGAAGAAATTCATCATTCTCTCCAAGCCAAGAGAAACCTCAGCAAATCCTGTGACCCAACCCTAGAGTTGCTGTATTTTGTTTTAATAAATGAAGCCTAGAACTCAGAAATAGTTTTATACTATACCCTCTCTCAGGTTCTCACATCTCCAACAGATGTGGAGTCCTGGAGAGGGATAATTAGTAGATGTAATGGTGAAATATTAAAGCCATCGAGCAGCAAGGCAGCACATCATTCTGTGCTACCAGGCAGTAGCACAGAATAGGATAAAACAGGACTAACTCTATCCTCAAAATGAACTAGTTTTATATTCCATAGAAGATTGGTCCTTCTGAAGGAAGAACAGCATGGTCTAGGAGTTGTTCTGCTACTGGCTTCCCTTTGGCTTGACACAGAACAGAAGAAAGCCAAAAGGTCCTGAAAAACACCTTTATTTTGTCATCAAGTCACAACTTATGGTATGCTTGCATTGTTGGGAGATCAGGAATGGCTGGTCTCTGCGGAACTTTCTGTCACACATATAAACCATGAAAATAACAGTCTTGACCAAAATACTGTGGCCAAACCAGTTTTTCTGAATTGTCCCCCTGGCCTGAATTGTTGACACAGCCTCTGTCTCCCTCTGTAGGCCAATCCCTCACGCCCAGGCACTGATCAACAAATGGAGATCCATACTGAGCAAGGATACCTAACAAAGTGGTAAAACTAGAGTCTGCCAAGGGAAATCCTACATCCCTGTAAATACAGACTATGACCAGGGGAGATCTGCAGTATCTCTTCATGCTAAGCTGGGATTTAGAAAAAGTAGCTTTTCCATAAAAAAGCAGGATCAAAAAGATCAAAGAAAGCACTAAGCTTGACTCAGGAGGAAAAGGAACACAATCAATTCACAGAACAGTCCCAGGCTAAATGGCTAAATATACAATTTATCCTACCTTGAACACACACAAGAGAAGCCTGCATGCTCTGAGCAAAAGTGAGGTCTCAGTAAGATCCCAGTTCTCTGATTACATGCCTATTGGCTTGTTACATTCGTAGAGGAGGTGATTTTAGCCCACATCATAATAAGACTCAGTGTTGCCTGCCTCCTCCCCAACCTCAGCTAGCACAGAAGCTGCAGCACATTAGGGAACCTTCTCTTGGCAGCTGTAACCAGAAACTAAGTAAATAGAGCTCTGCAGATGCATTTCACATGGTGTATTCTTGCCTCATGGAGGGAAAAGCCTACCAAATTTTCCAGCACCGGGTCCGAGAGGTGCGTCCACCAAGTCCTGAGACCCTAGAGCTGCTCCTGCTTATCAGCCCAGACCGAGCAGAAGAACAAATCACCTTGGAGGCTTGCCCTAAATGTATAGGCTTGTGTGCCTATGTGTTTAATGGTGGATGTTACAGAATTAAAGAGAAAACTTCACATGCACATGGATAGATTAGACCCTCCAACCTTTTCTCTAAACTGCACTACTTCTCTCCATCATTGCAACACACTCTGAAAACCACAGAAAGTATTTCCAAAGGCAGTAAGTTATTTCTTTTCAAATAATATTTAAACAAATTTCTGTCCAAAAGCACTAATTTTGGCAGTTCTTAGAGTTGACAAAAACCTTAGGGCAACAGCAAACCATTGACAAGAATGTACTGAACCAGGCCTAACAAGCAAAGGGTTGGGGCAGTATTGTGGTCTGTGACAGCCCAGTCAGAACCAGGTTTGGATGCCATCTCTAGCACTAGTTGTAGACTTTGGTCAAAGAATTTAATATCTCTGTGCCCTCAGGTCCCCAGTGAAAATGGAAAATAATATCTACTCACTGCTCTGCTATATGAGAATTACAATAAGATCATGCAGATGAAAGCTGATGATTTAATAAATCATTATTGTTGCATACCATGAACTCAAGACTCAAAAATGGACAGAAAAAGGTCAGAGACTATCATAATAATGATCTATTTCATTATATGAGGTCATATTATAACTATAGGAAGAGACAGAATAGAATACTTTAACAAACAACTTTTGTGTTATCTGCACAGCCTCTAGGGTCCCATACACTATCCCATACACCAGAATGGCCTCTAGCCGTCATATCTATACCATCTGGTTCTTCCTTCTTCACTGTAGCTTAGTCAATACAATCAGTCAGAAGAGGAACACTTGACCCAAGCCAACAAGGAGTTTTTGTCTTCTAGGAATTAGAATCTCAACCATGAGTATCAAGCAAGTCTCCATGGGTGGCCTGGAACAATGAGATGTGGACCTAGGAAAAAGCATGTGTAATAAAGAAATTTGGTCTTCAGAAGGAGAGAATAACTCAGCAGATACAAAGAAAGCAGAGAATAAAAGTGGCTTTTTCATTCCTAGCTGGACTACATTCTGTTTTTACAGGCCTTGAGACAATCTTACACACAAAATGTTATGTGTACCTTTTTCTTGTTGATGCCAGAGCAAGGGAGTTTCTGGTACTCCCCAGAGAGATGAGATTAGGTGGCAGGGTTAGAGTCTTTCTGGTTCAGAAAATTGAAAGACTATGGAAAGGTCAATGCTTCAATGCCTCAGGTCTTAACCAAATAGGTTGTTTATTAAACTTCCTTCAATACAAGTATTAGACCTTAATATGCCCATGTCTCCCAAATCCAGGCCAGACTTCTCCCCTAAGCTCCATACCTGTAAATCCAACTGCAAATGAGAATCATCATCATCATAATTTTTTCACTGATGATCTACTGGGGAACCAAATAGGGTTCCAGTAGGCATTTTACATACAAATTGTTTTTTGCCAAATCTTTACCACAACCCTACACTATTCTCATTTTACAAATACAGAGACTAAAGCATAGAGAGTTTAAGTGACTCACCCAAAGACTTACAAAAAGAAAAACCAGAGACTGTTGAACTCCCCACCCCCCCAAAGCTGGAGTTACTTTCTACTACATCCTTTAGAGGTCCTCATAATCAATAAATTAAAAATGAGCTGGATGTGGCATGGGAAGCCTGGAGCTTGAATCCAGTTTTGATTTCTTCACAATTACATGATCCCAGTCACTTCAAGTCCTCAGACATAATTTCTTTATTTCTTTATCAGCAAACGTAGTGCAAGAACACTACCCCCTACCTACCTACCCAAAATTGTGGGAAAGATCAAGATATATGTGAAAACACTTCATAAATACTGAAGAGTTTTGCCAATAATTATACTACTCTTTTCATCAAGGCTTTGTGATTTCAGCCTTTGTAAGATAAAAACATCTAATCTACATTCTGTTCAGTCTTTCTGATGCTTAAATAAGATACACATGAAACTAGAGTTCTAAAGAGATATATAAGCTGAAGGGATTAGCATATTAAGCTAACCTTGAATTCACTGCCTGATTTTCTTAGCCTGCTTCAACACAGATATGGTCCATGACCTCTTGAAGTTTGTAATTTTTAGAGAAGGCAAAAGGTTTGAGAAAGTAGGGGCAAGCAGAAAGCTCTAAATACAGTGAAATTTCTTTTGTGTAAGAATCCCAATCTGCATCTCTTATTACTGATCTCCGACCTTAGCTACAGCCTTCCCGAACCTTCTGTGCAGCCCTACCTAGCTTCTTGGGCAGCTTCGTACTCAGTGTTATATGTATCTGCCTCACAAGGTATTTGCTTACACCCCTACAATCCTCTGTAGACTATGTTTTGATTGAGAGAAGCTGTAGTGTAAAATGCCTGACAATTGCCTTTTTTGATCGTAATGTAAAAAGCTTTTGACTGCTGAAACATCAACTTGAAAGACATCCATCTCCAATGGACACGCTGCCAGCTACACAATTTGATAAAGAACCAGGCTGCCTGACAGGTGAAGTTCCCCTTTTTATGAAGCTGTAGGTGATCTAGGTAATTGACTTTTTCAGTGACCCCGCTTCTACTTCCCCCCCTTTAATTCCTGCCCTTATATTTTCAATTTGCCAATAAAGAGTAACTCCAAAGCTCCCCCACCCCTCCTACCCCTACCCATGACCCCACAGGGTCCCACCACCTACCTCTCTACTACAAATTTAGTAACTTAGTAACTTAAATGAGTTGCTCCAGGTCTTACTGGGTAAAATCAAGGTGTCATCAGGGTTCCCTTCTTTTCTGGAGGTGAATCCATTTCTTTACCTTCTCCAGCTTCTAGGGGCCACCTACATTTTTTAACTCATGGTCCTCTTCTTCCATCTTTAAAACCAGCAATATTGCATCTGTCTGAACTTCACCAGGTACTCACATCTTCCAACTAAACCCCTTCTGCCTCCCTTTACTCCTTCCCTCCACCCCTGCCTTTTTTAAGGGCTTGTGATTACATTGACTACACCTGGATAATCCATGCTATTCTTGCTAGTCAGCTGATTACAAGCTTAATTCCATCTGCTACCTTAATTACCCTTTGATGTGTAACCCAATATATTCCCAGGTTCCAGAGATAGGATCTTAGCATCTTTGAGGGTCATTGCCACAGTGACATTTGAGCAAAAATGTAAAGGTTATAAGGAAGCAAATTCTGTGGAAACTTGGGAAGAAGAGCTTTCCAGACAAAGAAAAGTGAAAGCCAAGCCACTTACATATGTGTGCTCTGGTCTACTCAGGACTCAAGATTGAAAGCCTTGCATGCAATATTAGTGTTGAGTAACATTCCCTACAGTGAATGGATTTAAAAAAAAAAGAGCAAGGTATAATAAATTAGAAAATTAAAGCATTGTTTTGTCCAGAGAGTTTAAATTATTTTAGTTCTACCCCTGAGAAAGAATTTTAAACCTAAAGATAATTATTTAAAATTCACAGATTCACCAGAACAACACTGACTACTTTTCCATCTTCCTGTAAAATCTCACAGAATTGCAGAATAATATGACTAGAAGAGACTTCAGCAGACATCTTCTATCTTAAGCAGTTAGTATATAACATACACTAACACACAGTAGTAGATGCTCAGTAATTATTTTCTGAATACCCTCAGATGTGAGAATTGTAATGCGAGAATTGTAATGCCATAACCCCTTCACTCCTCCCTGTTCTCGACTTATTTCATGGAAGCTGTCATATTTTTACTTGATTTCATGCCTCTACCCATGGTTGATTATCCCACTGTAAGCACCTAGCCCAAGCTGGGCCCATCAGATCTTTTTTCTTGGATTTTGAACATGGCATTGCAAAAGCAGTCTCTGCTAACTGGTGGAAGTTTTAAAATATACAATCTTGGGGGTTTCCTGACAGACTACAAGGCTGATACCCAGAAAGAAACAATAGCCAAACTGTGGAAGGAGCCTCGGTGTCCATCGAAAGATGACTGGATAAAGAAGATGTGGTTTATGTATACAATGGAATATTACTCACCCATTAGAAACGACAAATATCCACCATTTGCTTCAACGTGGATGGAACTGGAGGGTATTATGCTGAGTGAAGTAAGTCAATTGGAGAAAGACAAACAGTGTATGTTCTCATTCATTTGGGGAATATGAATAATAGTGAAAGGGAATATAAGGGAAGGGGGAAGAAATGTGTGGGAAATATCAGAAAGGGACACAGAACATAAAGACTCCTAACTCTGGGAAACGAACTAGGGGTGGTGGAGGGGGAGGAGGGCAGGGGGTGGGGGTGAATGGGTGACAGGCACTGAGAGGGACACTTGACGGGATGAGCACTGGGTGTTATTCTGTTTGTTGGTAAATTGAACTCCAATAAAAATTAATTTATTAAAAAAAAAGAAACTAATGAAAGAGTCAGTGGCATCATTGAGTACCTGATTCTAATATTTTTTGAGGCTCTGATGAAGTCCCTATGCTTCCAACATCTTCTTGGAATCCATGAGCCAATTAATTCTGCTTAATTGTGCTTCTCTCACTGTCTAAGGACTTGAAACTTTAGACTCACAGAGGGGGAACATGGAAATGAGAGAAGGTGAAGTCTTATCCACAGGTAATATCTATGGTTAGTAAGAGAGCCAGGGCTCACCAAAGCTTTCATTCCTCCACTGAATCCCCTTTGGGATCTCTCCACTACGATCCACGTGATGGACTCTGCCTTTACACCATTTCCTACATTTATTCATTCATCTACACTTCACTGCCACCTCACTAGTCCTAAGAACCAGCATTTCTCACCTGGACTACTGTTTCCTGTTGTGACAAGAGAAAAAGCAACATTATCCTACATTTCATGCAATGCTCCAGAATTCTTCCCTTTTTTAACCACAACCAGTCCTCTCTCCACCTCACTCCAGATGTTCCAGCCATGCAGGTGTTCTTTAAGCTCCTAAAACTTGAGTCTTTTCTCTCTTAAGAGCCCTTGTGTAGCTATGTCTTCTTTCTGGAAAGTTCTTCCCTTATTTTACATACTCCTTCTCACCTCTCACTTCCCTGCCTTCTGAGGCCTTCCTTCAGGACCTATTAAAGTAGGCTTTTGTCTTCCCTTTGTGTTTTCCATAATACTTATTGTAAATGACTTGGAAGAAGGGATTCAAATAGTGTTTCCTTTTTAAAACAAATTGCTCAGTAGACTATAAGCTCCATGTGGGCAGGAGATTTATCTGTGTTCCTCACAACTGCATACCCAGGACTTGGCCAAAAACCTAGCATTCAATGGACCCCTCACTTTCACACACTACATCCAATCCATCAGCAAATCCTGTTGGCTCTACTTTACAAATGTATTTCAAAGATGGCTACTTCTCCTAGCATCAGCCATTACCACTGTAGTCCGCAACAACGTAACCTCTTACTTGGACTAAATATTTCCTTCTGGAAGGTCCTCTTGCTCCCTCCATTGGTCTCCTGAAGTCTATCACCCCAAAACAGAGATTCTTCCAGGAATTCTCATACAACATAAATCATATTATGTCATTCCCCTCTTTGAAATCCACTGTGTCTTTCTATCACTAAAAAATAAAATTAAAATACAAATAAAAGGTAAATTATCTAATTTTTTATTATATATTTGATACGTACTCATTTTATATTTGCATCTTTCTAAGTTTTTGAAAATTTAACTTGATAGTTTTGGAGGTCTCACCAAGATGTCCAAGTGGACTCACCTGCTGGAGCCAGTTAAACTATAATTGCCAAAAAAAAAAAAAAAAAAAAAGACACCTGGTAGGTATTTTAAGCCCCCCACACACTTTTTTTCCTCTTGAAACTATTTCCAAGAAGTACCATTCTTAGTCTAAGGCTACTATAACAAAGCACCACAGACTGGATGACTTATAAATAACAAGTTTATTTCTCATAATTCTGAAGACTGAGAAGTCAGAGATCAAGGTGCCAGCAAATTTGGTATCTGGGGGATCCCTGGGTGGCTCAGCAGTTTGGAGCCTGCCTTTGGCCCAGGGCCTGATCCTGCAGTTCCGGGATCGAGTCCCACATCGGGCTCCCTGCATGGAGCCTGCTTTTCCCTCTGCCTGTGTCTCTGACTCTGTGTGTGTGTGTGTGTCTCTCTCATGAATAAATAAATAAAATCTTTAAAAAACATTGGTATCTGTTGAGTACATGCTCTCTGGTCCACAGTACCTTCCCACAGTGTCCTCACATGATGGTAAAGATGAAGGATCTCTCTTGGGCCTCTTTTGTAAGAACACTCATGCCATTCCTGAGGCCCTGCCTTCACAACCCAATCACCTCCAAAAGCCCTATTTCTTTATCCCCTCACCTTGGGAGTTAGGATTTCAACATATGAATTTTGAGGAGACACAAACAGTATTTAGCACATTAGAAATTTATCTTTGCCCTAAAATCAATAAAAACCGTTCAACACCTCGACATCTAATAGTGAAGCTTGCAAATTCCAAAGATAAAGAGAAGATCCTTAAAGCAGCAAGAGACAAGAAGTCCCTGACTTTCATGGGGAGGAATATTAGGGTAACAGCAGACCTCTCCACAGAGACCTGGCAGGCCAGAAAGGGCTGGCAGGATATATTCAGGGTCCTAAATGAGAAGAACATGCAACCAAGAATACTTTATCCAGCAAGGCTCTCATTCAAAATAGAAGGAGAGATAAAGAGCTTCCAAGACAGGCAGGAACTGAAAGAATATGTGACCTCCAAACCAGCTCTGCAAGAAATTTTAAGGGGGACTCTTAAAACTCCCCTTTAAGAAGAAGTTCAAGTAACTCTGAACGTGAATGGGCTTAATGACCCCATCAAAAGGCGCAGAGTTTCAGACTGGATAAAAAAACAGGACCCATCTATTTGCTGTCTACAAGAGACTCATTTTAGACAGAAGGACACCTACAACCTGAAAATAAAAGGTTGGAGAACCATTTACCATTCAAATGGTTCTCAAAATATACCCTAAAAACTACAGAACACTTCTGAAAGAAATTGAGGAAGACACAAAGAGATGGAAAAATATTCCATGCTCATGGATTGGCAGAATTAATATTGTGAAAATGTCAATGTTACCCAGGGCAATTTACACGTATAATGCAATCCCTATCAAAATACCATGGACTTTCTTCAGAGACTTAGAACAAATTATTTTAAGATTTGTGTGGAATCAGAAAAGACCCCAAACAGCCAGGGGAATTTTAAAAAAAGAAAACCATATCTGGGGGCATCACAATGCCAGATTTCAGGTTGTACTACAAAGCTGTGTTCATCAAGACAGTGTGGTACTGGCACAAAAACAGACATATAGATCAATGGAACAGAACAGAGAACCCAGAAGTGGACCCTGAACTTTATGCTCAACTAATATACGATAAAGGAGGAAAGACGATCCACTAGAAGAAAGACAGTCTCTTCTTATCTTTGTTGATTTTTTTGTTTCTGTGAGCCTATGTTTTGTTTTTTCCTTTTGTTTCTGTTTCTAGTTCTTAGCCAGGTTTGGTTCTGATTTCACGATGCCCTACCCTTGTTCAGATGGATTATTTTGTCTTGCATAATACTCAAGACTGAACCTCTGGACTACAAGTTTAATGCAACTAATTCTTAGAATAATATTGTCTAACATCTGTTGAATGCTTAGAATTCTAATCATTTTATATGTATGAATTACATAATCCTCATAACAAACTCCATGAATAGGTGTTATCTCTTCTATTCAACAGATGAAAAAATACACACATTTCCTTTTGTCTGTTTGCAAAGCAATTATGACATGCATTTTTTCATTTTGCCTTGAGAAGGATTCTGTAAATTCAGAAGCAAAGCAATCCTTTTTCCCATTTTTAGATAAGGAAGTAGATTCAGTTGTCAGATGGCTTATCCAAAGTCTCAAGTTTTCTGCCTCCAAAACCAGTATTTTTGCTTCCAAAGTCCACTCCTCAATATAAAAGAACAGAAATAAAGATATCACAATAAAACTAAAATATACCCCAAAAATTTAAGTGGTATATCCAAAAAAGACATTACCTTATAATAAATTACCTAGAACCAATTCCAAAGAAAAGAAATAATGACAAATGCTAAGTCCTTTCTACAAGACTATTTCCTATATTTAAAACAAAAACACATGGGATCCCTGGGTGGCGCAGTGGTTTGGCGCCTGCCTTTGGCCTGGGGCGTGATCCTGGAGTCCCAGGGTCGAATCCCACGTCGGGCTCCCGGTGCATGGAGCCTGCTTCTCCCTCTGCCTGTGTCTCTGCCTCAATCTCTCTCTCTCTCTCTCTCTCTCTCTCTCTCTGTGTGTGACTATCATAAATAAATTTAAAAAATTTTAAAAAAAATAAAACAAAAACACAACATACATATTAAACAAAATATTAAAAAGGATTTCTTTATTTTACCTTGGGCAGCACAAAGATGTTTTCTAAACTATCATATATTAATGGTATCAGCAATAGTTTTTGGTAATCTCTGAAGTGAACCAAGAGAAATCATTCTTTTTTAAAAAAATATTTTGACAGGCTGACACTATTCCTATGAAATTATTGCTCTAACTTGAGAGAGCACCAAAGGGGTTTGTTTCAATTAATCTAAATTTTCCTTTGCAAGATTTAAAAGTTAATGTTTACCAAACTTCTTGCCAACTCTCCAGGAAGAAGTAACTAGAGGTCCAAGAATATGCTAAACGTGAGATCCAAGTAATGTGTCAATCTTAATGGAGTGAATATCATAACCCAAGAAAACAGAATCTGAGTTACATTAGGAGAACCTGCAGATCCACTAAGGAATTCCACCTACTGTATTCTGTCGTCATGACTGAGATTAAGGGACTCCTGTAGGGACAAAGCAAAACTTATGATTTCAGAGTCTTGACACTAAGAAGTGCTTTTATTTATCAAGAGTGGAGTTGAAAAAAGCCTGGCATATGTGAGTGCTAAAATTGGAGTCATCTCAAATGGTTATCAACCTGTGACTCTACCAAACTCTTAGAGAAAATGCCACTGAATGGCCTTATTTTTTGAATGGTGATTATCCTTTGATTTCATCCTTTCTCAGATTGTATCCTAAAATACTTGTGCTGTTTTCCAGAATATTTTCTGCCTATGGTATTAAAAATTCTTGGTGCAATGTCTTCCTCAAATGACAACTCCATCACTTTGCTTAAAGTCATTCAAAAAATAAAAAGTATAAGCACTCATGTATGCCAGCGAGGCTTCATTTTTTTAAAATTCGTTTTTTTTTTTTTTACTAGATTTAGGATATTTAGAAGGACAATATATTACTACTATCAATGAGCCCACTGGTATATTGTGAAAGAAACAGATGTGTTTATATGCATACCCTCACACTCATATAATGATTTGTGATAAATTCTAATCTATATTCCTTATAAAGGTTTTCTCTGATCTTCTCACAAAGCAACTACTGCCTTCTCTTCTTAGAAAACACCTTTAGCTACACTTCCATTTGGTTAATACTTATTAGACCTGTAGCCATTTTTATGGCTGAAAAGTTCTAATCAGTGCTGGAATTGATACACTGGAGATAGTGGGGAGTGTATGAAAGAAACCAAGGCATCACCCAGACTAATATCAGGAATTACAGTCTTGACTGGGGGGAGAGGGAAGAATGGAGATCTATTTATAAGTTTGTTGCATATGGCTTTACTTCCCAAACTTTACATGTGAGATTTATATTCAAACAAACCTGAGTTCAAATTCTGTTATGCCTCTTACCAGTACTGAGAGCTTTTAAAAGTCTCCATTCTCCTAGACTAATTTTACCATCTGTCAAACTGAGATAGTAAGACTTCCTGTGCAGTGTTGAAATATCAAATAATGAGATAATACATGTAAGGGGCTTAGTGAAGTGCCTGGCACATAATAAGTACTCAATAAATGGTAGTTACAATTATAATTATTCATGCTGATTACCATGAATTCATTTATTCAGTCAACAAGGAAGAGTTAAAATTATGCTATCATATTTTCTCAATTCAGAAACCAACATCTTTTCACATTTTAATATTTTTGAAATTGAAGTGACAACTACATTAATCATGCCCAGTATATAATTTTTTTCTTCTGAAAAGATGTCTTTTAAGTTTTGGTATTATCCTACAGTGACAGTATCCTAGTGCTAGCTACCATGCTAGAAGGTAGACTGTGATGAAAACAAGTAAGAAAGCCCTGGCTTCTAGGAGTTTGCAGACCCTAATGCCTGGCAGAGAGGCCACGTGGCTTCAGCCTATGAAGAAGAGTTGCTACTACCTACTTTGGTATCTTATTCTAATTGTTGCAAAGATTTAAGGCACCATAAGCCAATTAGAGAATCCAAAGAATATTATAGCCTTTCTCTTCAGGACAAAATATACATATATATATTAGTTTTATGTACAATCTTGGGAGTTTTGCAGACTCTCCAAACAGAATCCATAGTCTCTCCCTCCCCCTCAAAAATCTATGAAATCTAGATAAGAACTCTTGCTTACCCTTTTCTGAAAAATCCCTAGTTACCCTGCAGGTCACTTTTATGATTCTATAATCTCATGAGTTTATGCATAAGGATGTCCTAAAGATGAAGAGTACAGTGCAGAGCAAAGAATCACTGACTCCAAAAAGCTCTGACAATAGTTTATGCTGGGCTGGGAGCCAAAAGAATCAAATTTAAGGGAAGAGAAAAGGAGGTTTATATCAACCTTAAGAAAAACAACCTACAACTTGTTACTTTTCTCATTCATTCAGTGCAATTCAACCAGTCACAGAGTCACTGTTTGATTTACCATCCTATTAGATGACCCATCTTTATAGCCCCATGCTCATTACTCCAAATCTAGACTTGTGGTTTGGCTGTGTATCAAGGCTGTAACTATAAACGTCAATATAAGGGTGATAAAATCAAAGCAAGCTATTCTCAGGAAGCCAGTGTGCAAATGCATCATTATAATTTAATTTTTTCTACAATTTATAAGACTCTGGCCAAAGTGCTTGTCAGATAAAAGTTCCTTTTAGCCTCAAAGTTCCACTCTAAGCACAGGTAATGGCAGCGCTTAGTTACTGGATACTTAAATTACCAGAATAATTTGAAGTTCTAGGGTACTGACAGTAGCAACACAAATCCAAATTTAGCTCAACACCTGATTAGACCCACTCAACCCCATACACAGTAACTGCCTGATAGAAAAAGAGGCATATCCATTTCTCAGCATAAACATTATTTACCTCAGTCTCTGTACTTCATAACATGACATGCAGCAATGAATCAAAATGATGAGACACATTAAAAACAAAAAGAAATAAACAAAAACAAAATGCCACTGTCAAGAGATAAAGCAATCAACAGAACAAGACTCAGATGACTGAGATGTTGGAACCATCAGGCAGGAACTTCAAAATAACTATCACTAATATGTTAAAGAATATAGTGGAAAAGGTAGACAACATGCATGAATATTAGGGGAATTTAAGCAGAGAGATGTAATATAAAATAAGAATCAAAGGGAAATGCTAGGATTCCAGCAGCTGAAGGGGTACTGAATTAGGTAATTGCTGAGCTGCTTTAACTCTGGCATTCTGTAACTACAAGACAACCACTCCTGGAGGGTAAGAGAAGAAAAATCAAAATAAGGAAAAGGATGGTTTATGTGAGGAAAACATGAGGTAGCTGATAGTCTCCCACTGGAATTGTTCCTTCACATCTGCAATTTAAAACATAAAAAGGAATGAGAAATTACTGCACACATCTCTGGTTATGAAGTAAATTCTATTAAAATAAAAAAAATACCTAGTGGGATACCAATATGAGCCACTAGGCTCTTATAACAAAGTCAGTTAACTAGGCTGCATTTAAGGGCACCATGAGTCTGTACTGGCTCAATTTAGATGAAGGCTTGGAGCATCCAGGGAGTTCCTCTAGAGGTCTGTACTGCAAAGAGAGAAAATCTCAATTCAAAGACCAAAGTTGGGACATAAGTACAGAATTAGGGTCTTAGAGTAAGAAATATTCATTTGTGGTATGGTGGCTACAAGAACAGAGAGATGAGCTAAGCCAGAAATCAAACATGGTCATCAAAATCCAATTATTAAATACAATCAAGAAGAATGAAAATTCTATAAAACACCAGACATGGACATTGAAGCTGGGTATAATCAAAATTTGGGAAAAAAGAGGGAATTTAGTAGTTTTGAATATAAACAGTGAGAATAGTAAATTGACCCGAGTTGTAAACACTTTTTCAGTTTTTCATGGAGCCCAATCCTTGAAGCTAAGGCTGACAACAGAGACTCTAGAATCTAGATTCAAGAAGAAAGAATTTTCAGGTAGGACACAATGATGAATATTATCTACACCTGCCAAAAAAAAAGAGCTGTAATAATTATTATCCTGTTGCTGACAATTTACAATGTTCAAGAACAGTTAAAGGACAGGTCAAAAGTAAATGCATAGAAAATTCCTCAGTGGTTCTCAACTAGAGGTGAAATTACCCCACTGGGGGCTTTTGGATATTCAGGAAGGGGGCTGACTGTTATTTAAAAAACAGGGAAAATATACTATTGGCATGTGGAGGGTGAGTACCAAGGGCTCTAAATGTCCTATAGCAGGTGGTGTAGGTGAGGAAAAATCATTTTCCTTCTACCCTCTTAGGGTAAGGGGCCCTCTAACCAAACTGGAAAAAAAAAAAAGGCAGGTTAACAAGAAAAAAAGTTTTAAGTATGTACAAACTATTTAAAAAAAGAGAGAAACAACAGATCCAAAATGAAGTCACTTGTGCTAATCCCATGTCAACAAACCAAGACTTAATACCTAACCTAATTGTAATTTCAGCCTCTCCCAGGAATGTAATCTTAACCAGTCATTCTGGAATTACCTGGTCAGCACTATGAGGTAATCCCCCAAAGAAAGATGACCTCGCCTGAAACAATCAGCACTTTGCTAGAATAATCTCCTTGTCCTGCCTCCTGCCCATAAGTCTTCCATTTTCTTCAACTCTTTAAAGCTTCATTCTGTTTGCTAGATGTGATGCTGCTCAACCTGAATTGTTGAATAAAGCCAGTAAGAACCTTAAAATTCCTCAGTTGAATTTCATTTTTCAATAGTACACACAGGAGTTCACAAAGAAAGATGCGGCTCAAGGAGGCTTTTTGCCTTCTTAGGCTAAGCAAAGGAAAAGAGTAAATAAAGACTGTCTTGTTATGCAGATGAGTCTCCCAGGTGATAAGAGTTGCCTCCAGAGTGTAGATCTCTTCCTAATATGGAGACATTTTTACAAGTGGAAATTTCCTTTTTGAATATAAATTTCCTTTAAAAGGGGAGAAATTTATACTCTACTTTTAGGCAGTTAGGAGGAGGTAAAGAGCTTTTCTGCACCTAGTTGTTCTCAGTGTCCCTTTGCTTGAAATGATCTGTGTGCCTAAAAGGCAAAATTTGGGGTAGCATATCTTGATACCCTTAGTGGATCATTCCATGAAATGAAAAGTAGTCCAACCCAAAATGCCAATATCATCTCTATGAAGAAATCAATCAGACTGATTTGAGACTCAAAGCATAATAAAGAAAGGAAGAGCACAAGAGACTATTATCTGCCTTTGTGGCTTATGAACAAATTAGAAATGTAAATACTATGTTGAAAGATAGCTAAACATTATAATTAATACAAATTATTACTTAACTTTTCTGTGCCTGTTAGGGAATAATACTAACTACCTCATAGGGATGCTAAGATTTAATTGAATTAATATATTTAGAGCATTTTGAGTACTTGGCACACAGTAATCCATAAGGAATACATTGTTTTTATTTCATTATTTCTAAGAAAAAAAATCAAATCATGAATGTTTCCATTAAAAAAAAACACTTGTTTGAATAGTCTTGACTCCATAATTAAAAGTTTCCCCATCACTACAGATGCTTTTTCCCTCTCTAGCTCCCTAACCCTACCCATTGAAGGAGATGTACAGTGAAAGTCCTTTCCACCAAACCCCAATGCTTCTCCAAGCAGAGACTGCACAGTTCAAGGGAATTCAGAAAAAACAAGCTGTCTCTGCCAAAACCTATTTCCCAAAAATCATCAGACCTGCTCTGGCCCCAGCTATACTCCAAGGTCACAAGTAACAGGACAGCGCAGCTTTTCTCAGCCTGCAATTACAAGTCCCATTCTGTGCTGCTCATTCTGTGAGTCTCATTCTGTGCTGCTCAAAGAACCTTGTGAGTCAACTCTGATGGCACAACCTATAATTCTCAATCTTGTTGAAGGTCCTTTGTTGGGTTAGTGGACGGTGCTCCCAGGAAAGGCTTAAAGGGGGCTCAACCCTGCCTACCAGCACTACAGTGGCCTGGGTGCCCTGCTCTGTTCTGATCCTTTAACATTTCCCAGGACATTGCCTACATCATTGGCATGCTACAGTACCCAATGCCCTCTCTCGTAGAGATGCAATCATTTGCCTCTTACAGGATTCTTCAGCTTCATTTTACCACAAATGAAGAGATTTGGAAGATTGAAAATCTAGAGACAGTTTGGGGAATCAAATAATTAATATGCTGATTATGTCTTGATCCATGGACCTGTTTAGGAAAAAGCATGGCTATATAAATATAAGCCTATTTTATCATCCCAGGAGCCTAATTACAAGCCCAAAAAACAGTACTAACAATCAGTTTAAGGGGAACTGAGTCTAAGGTAGAGAATATTTTCTGAACTCTGCTATAGCTTCTACCTCAATCTAAGAAAAAAATTCCCTGACTATAGAAAAACATATTTTCTTCTAATAATATGTATCACTAAGATAAAGTAATTAAAAGCCTAGGTATGGGTTTGAATCTTGACTCTATAAGATATGAAACTTTTGTAAGTTTTTTGATGTTTCTGAGGCTCAATTTCCTCATTGTTAACTTAATGATGATAGTATTACCAACTTCATAGGTTTGCTGTGAGGATTAAATATGATAATGTACTTCAAGCATTTAGCAAGTTCCTAGCATATAGAAATTTTTCAATGAATAATGGCTGTTTTTTTACCGTATTTATTATTTTCATTAGCATCATGACCATTAATTACTGTATTACATGGCTCCTCAACTAATTAGGAGCTTGCTATTCATTTTATTGGCAAATATTTATCAACCACCTACTATGTGCTAGAAACTATCCTAGGAATTGTACATAAGACAAAGAAAGTTTCTCCCCAGATGACGTTTACATTATGACACGTTGTATGTGTGTTACGATTTTAAAATATATATTCAGTTTTTGTTCCTGGTTCCTGGCATGAAGTTTCTAAAACCCTTGGAATTTCCTGAGTGATAGAAGTGTACTTTGTTATTCATAATTATCCCCTTTTGACCATAACTGAATTTATACCAAGGAGGTGACTCATGGAGAGGAGTCCAGATAGCTTCAGGATGGAGGCTGGTCACCAGAAAAACCAACCACATGATTAGAAAGTTAGAACTTTCAGCCCCCGCCTAAGAGGTAGAACTGGAGGTGGGGTTCTGAAGATTGAGTTCGATTATCAATGGCCAATGATTTAATCAATAATGCCTATATAATTAAGCTTAATAAAAATTCTGAAATGCAGCTAAGGGAGCTTCTAGGTCAGCAAACACATCAAGATGCTGGCATGTCCTATGCATCTCTTCCATTTGGCTGTTCCTGAGTCATACCCTTTATAATAAGCCAGTAATTATTAAGTAAAGCACTTTCCTGAGTTCTGTGAATCATTCTAGTGAATTATTGAACTTGAGGAGCAGCTCATGGGGACTCCTAAATCTGTAGTTGGCCAGGCAGAAATGTGGGTAGCCTGGGCACCTCATTTTTAGCTTTTATCTGAAATAGGAGCAGTCTCATTGGACTGAGCCTTTAACTTGTGAGGTCTGCACTTACCCCAGGTAGTTAGTATCAAAAATAAATTAAATCATTAGATACCCTGTTGGTATCAGAGAATTCGAGAATTGGTTAGTGTTTCATAAAAACCATAGTGTATATTTATAATGGGAGGTGTTAACAAGATATAATAGACAAGGAAATGGACAAACTGATGAGAGAGATAGGACTCAATCATTTCAGATAATGGTAAGTGATTTGAAGAAAAGGATAGAGTGGTGGAGGGGAGGAAAATCATTTTCCCTCTACCCTTCTCAATTCTTATTTGACACCCCTGTAATAAAAGACAGATTGACAAAACAAAAACAAAATATACATGAGAGATACCCAGTGAAAATTAGTAACTCTCTGAGGTGGCTTAGGATTCAGACTTAAAAAACATCTTCATTGGGAAAGGGGGAGGTGCGGTGTAACCCTTTTAGAGGACAGGAAACAATTTTTAGGAAAGATGAATGGGCCCTTAGAATGCATGAGAGGTATGATAGTCTCTGACAAAGTTTGTCTGGGTGTGGTCAACATCTAATCTCTTCTGAGATAAGTCAACCTTTCCTGGTTGATGAAACTCCTTGAGAGGGGATTTGAAACAATTGAGTTCTTTTGGAAGAGCTGTCTGTTGGCAGGTAAGGGACGTTCAGAGAAAGCCTGTGCCTTCATTGACTACATTACAAGTGCCTATAGTTCAACATAATCAATATACCAAAAGTGGCGTGTTTGAAAGTAGCATATTCTGCTGTTGTTCACTAGTGTGAAGAATAACAGGTGGTGGCCACATTTGATAAGGTAGTTGGGGGCAATCTCTCAGATGAAATACAGCACTAGGTGCAGCAAGTAGATGACTCTCGCTGAAACCCTACACATTAAGCAGTATTTTCTTCATTTTATAAAAAGAGATACTGCTGCAGAATGAGATTAAATCATTTGCCATGACCACCCAGCTAAAAAATGGCAGAGCTAGAATTCTTATCTCATCTGTCTCATCACCCCAACATTCCTTACCTATTTGAATCTAGTGCTTGCTGCCCAGAAGGATATTCCATAGGGACGAAAATGGTCGACATCTGTGCTGCCTGATAGTCCATATGTGACAACTGAGCATTTGAAATGTGGCTAGTATAAGGAACTGAATTTTTTATTCCATTTAATTTTAATCATTTAAATGTAAACAGCCACATGTACCTAAGGATTTCTATCTTAGACAGTGAAGGTCTAGGATTTCTCCATTGTATGATGGCTGGAATCACTTAGGTCTATTTTGCTGATATTCCGGCACTTTTTGACTCTACCTTCCTTCTGAGAAAGATGGTGTCAGCTGGTAGCAAACACACCTGCTAAAGATTAGCTACATTAAACCCCCCACAGGCTTGTGTCATTCTAATTAGTCACTGTGTCTCAAAAAACAGGATATTAATTCTCTGTCTTTATTTCATTTTATATTTTATATACATGTTTTTTAATGTTGAAAAAAATCAATGTTTCAGGCACACCCAAATGCCAGAAGCCTATTAAACCAAAGGTGCCAGGGAGAAAATCTGATTGAAACCACATGGAACTTTCATAGAATAAATCTTAGAGAAAAGAAAGGCAGTGTGACAGAAAAGCCTCTGCCTTATCAGATGGTGGCCATTGCAGCAACTCACGCTGTCAAGTAAACTTCACAGATAGCTTGACTTACTCTTTAGCACGGAAACCTAAAACAGGAAAAGCAGCACTACAATGAAAAAGAACAACATCATAGTCTAAAACCAAGCTCTGGAACCTTTTCCATTCTGATGGACTGATGTGGGTCAAGCTATGGGGACACTGCAAACCTAGCTCCAGAAGTGGCTAAAAAGACATGCTGCAGGGTCATACAGATCTGAGTTTCAGATCCAGCATATTTTCCTCACCCCCATTTCCTCTTTAAATTTTATGCTTCTGGGAGATTGCCAGATTTTGTCCCTTTAGCACTAACCCTTCAATATCAGTTTGATAATCACTTACCCTGGATGATTCCAAAAAAGTGAAGGAAGGTCCTTACCCTTGAAAAGCTCTCAATCTGGTGGTATGCAGCTAACATGCAGGAAACAAGCTGAGATTAAATGCTTATAGACAGCATGGATTTGCCAATAAGTGCGGCATTTAAAGAAAAAAAATCAGTGAAAGGGATAATTTAAGACAATAAACATCTTATAGATATGTTTGTTTCTCTTTTTTACCTTGGCTGCAGAAAGCTCAGAACCAGATCTATAGTTCAATTATTTCAATTATAATATCCCATGAAGTATGCATGTTTGTGGTACTGCCATGTCCTTGGCACTGAGGTTTGAGGGGTGGTTAATTTTCAATTTCTATTTTATATTTTTGCTATTATTTGTTCTCTAAGTAAGTAACACTTTAACAAAGCTATCTGAGTTAAAAATAAATAATAATATAGACAAACCATCAGGTATTACCCATCTTTCAATTTATATATTTAAATATATATATTTTCATGAGAATACTCATGAAAGTTATGAAGCAATTTATAAAAGCACACACACTCCAAAATTCGGCAATTAGCCAAAAACACAGAATAAGAATTAAGGAAGCAATGGTAACAGAGATTTCCAAGTGTTTGAGATTAACTGCATACTATAATTGACCTTAATATTTTCTCTAGATTTGATAGCAGCTCATATTTGAGAAAAGAGAAAAAAGAAGAAATGCATCCCTTTTCATTGCCTGACATAGACCATATATGCCAACATGCCCAACCCATACCATTTGATCTCAGTGAGAAATCTTTGCATGCATACTGAGTACCCACAACAGGCTGAAGAAGAAGCAACACAACTCAGTACACCAGGAATTCACAATGAAGCAGAAAATTGGGCTACCTAAATAAGCAATGATACAGTTTTTGGTTCAGCAGGTACGATTCTTCTGAGAGGCAACACACAATTACAGAGAAACTTCCATGACTCCAGCATCCTACTTTACCTGTTTAGTGTAATGTAACCTTAGCAACCAAATGAGGGGATTATTTTTCTTCTCTGTTTTCTAGAGTGTCTCTGGAAGTTTCCACCCAAAGAACTGCCATGTGACTGGGGCCCAAGGGAATGAATAGAAGTTCTCAGTTGGGATATGGGAAAGATATTCCTGAGAGGGAAGTAGTGTGAGCAATGAATCAGACACAGACGTTCATAAACCCCAGAATTCGCAACAAGGCATGTGGTACCCTGAAGCTTAAAAGTAGAGAATATGAAGGAAAGTGGTAGAAAAGGAGACTAAAAACAAAGAACATCGTAATGTGTTCTATTTCCTTATGCATGCATCGACCTCTTAGTTCAATGATGACATAATAGTTATTTAACACATTAAAAATCAACAGTCTTGGGGTGCATAGGTGGCACATTCAGTTAAGCACCCAGCTCTTGGTTTTGACTCAGGTTGTGATCTCCGGGTCATGAGATTGAACCTAAGTTGGGCTCCCTGCTCAATGCAGGGTCTGCTTAAGACTTTCTCTCTCCCTCTCTCTCTCTGCCCCTCCCCCTGCTCACACACACTCACTCTCCCTCTCTAATATAAATACATAAGTCTTTTTAAAAAATCAATATTCAAAATCCAGAAGCCATAGGAAAAAACTAAAATGTACTCATAATTCATTTTAACTAAAGTATCTGCCATATATGCATGCACATAAAAGAGATTAATATCCACAATTAAGTGTTTCTCATGCATATTTATAGGCAAACTATATAAAGACGTAATTCACAGATATACGGACTGCCAGCTAATATATTAAAAGATCAGCCTTATTGGTAATCATACAAATCTAAATTAAAACAACTAGAAACTATTTTTACCTAATAGATGGACAAAAAAAAAGATTGTTAATACATTGTAGGGGAGATGAAAATTTATCTCCACCCAACTTAAGTTTTCAACTGGGGCTCTTTAACAAGAAGACAAATTAACAAAGGAAAATCAGTTTATAAACGCATGCAGTGCACATCTCATGGGAAAAACTTAGAGGAACCCAAAGGGGCAGCCCAGGATTCCAGCTTCTATAGCATCTTCAACTAAAGACAATAATTCATAGAGAAATGACAGGCCCAAATTTTAGATTGCTGCAGGTGGTGAACCAAGAGAAGGTAAATACGTGGAGGAAACTAATGGAGTAAGGTTTGTTTGCAGATTCCACCAGTGCTGTTTCTGGACTGATAAGACTCTGTCTACAGTAAAATGAGAGTTTATATCCTGCCTCCAGGCAGACAATGGGAAGCTTTGCTCCTTCCTTTTTTTTTTTTTAATGCTTCACAAATTTGCATGTCATCCTTGTGCAGGGGCCATGCTGATCTCTATATCGTTCCAATTTTAGTTTATGCGCTGCCAAAGCAAGCAAGCACTGCTCCTTCTTAATTGCCTTCAGCTTGAACTAATTTTTATGTCAAAGAGGCATATTTTGGAGTGACATATTCTGGTTTTCTGTAATATTATTTCACAAATATTGTGACAAAATGGCCACTTTCTTTCACTGTAGGCGAAATATAAACTGGTTCAATATTCTAGAAGAGTGCTGGGTGTTATTCACCAGAATTTAACAAGTTGCATCCTGTTAGTTGAGCAATTCAACTTGAGGGAATCTGTAAAACCTATCCTACTAAAATACTTGCACTCAGGCACATTAATGGATGCCCACTGCAGTATTGTTTGCAACAGCAACAAGATGAGTACAATGAAAATGCCTATAAGTGATATTACCATCATGTTATAGCTACAATATGGAACACAATGCAGCCTTGAAAAGAAAGTGGCTTTTAAAATGAAGAGCATTTATTTATATGTATCACCCAATGTATATTTATATATATCTCCACAATTAGTGCTAAATGACATAAAGTAATGAATAGTATTTATAGTATGATCCCATTCATGGTTTTTGAAAAACTAAATATGTGTATATGAACTTATGTAGGCACAGAAATTAATGAAAAGAAGTATGGAAGGCTAGGGTATAAAAGGTGGAGTCACTGTCTCTGTGGAAGGAATATGAGTGGGGGAGCCCTGTGAAATGGAGAGTGAGGCAGAAAGAGGGGCAAGGAGGAAAGTAGAAAGAAGACTTTATTTTTATTCTAGATGCTTTGATAGTATTTTAATTTTTCCATAATAAAAATGCATCCATGGATCTTATATTATTTTTCAAAATAAAAATAAATTAAAACTAGTTATATCACAGCATGAACATGTCATCATCCTGGTCATTCTTGATTACCAAGGCAGCTACATTGCCCAGACTGGCCAGGCCTCATTCTGATTTAGCCACCTCAGAGAGGTAAGCTAAGCCCTTGTATATCCCTGAAGAATCATATATTCTCAGAATTGTAAGGCATTTTAAGTCATCTACTCAATGTCTTATTCAAGTGCTTGAGATCCCTATTGAACATCTCTGCATTGATCTCCCAGCTTTTGCTAGATTCCTCTTCTAGAGACAAGAACCATTGCTTCCCATGGTCTCCTATTCTATCTTCTAGCATCTCTACCAGAAAGACCTCCCTTGTGTTAAGTCAAAATAAGTCTCTATCCCTAAGCCTATGTACTTCTGTGAACACAGTTTACAGGTCTCTCTTCACTGAGGAGAAAAAAGGAGGTCCTACTATCCTCCCCAGGTAAATTAGAAGAGCTTTCTCTCCATTTAATGTTGGTCATACCACTAACTATGCTGTATTATAATAGTTTATATACAATCAGACTAAAAGACCTGAACATGAAGCACCTTATCCCTAGTACCTAGATCAGGGTCAAGCTCATGGGAAGTTTTCAGGAAACAGTTGACAGATATGAGGGAGAATGGATGGATGGATGGATGGATGGATGGATGGATGGATGGTTAGATGGGTAGATGGATGGATGGGTAGATGGGTGGACTTTTTAAGTTATTGCTTACTGAGCACTAACTTTAGGCTTGGAACTCACTGTATCTGCTAAACAAACTATAAAGTAGTTATCATTATAATTATCTCCATTTCACTACTCAGAAAACAGTCTCAAAGAGTTTTGTTCATTCTAAATAAGGCCCCATATTTAGCAAAGTTGGGGTCTGAAACTTGGATGGATGATTACAAAGTTTGTACTTTTAACGACTTCATCACAGTGCCATGAATTAATGAATGAATGAGAAAAAGATTGAACCAACCTACCAATTTCTTAAAGGATACCACAGTTTTGAAATTTTTCCATGTGTTTTGGAATTCTGTTAACAGCTTTCAAAAGAAAGTACAGCTTCAATTTGGCTAACACCAACTTACATTCAGTCAGTTCCAAAAAATTTTTTTTAATAAAAAGCAATCATCAACCAGCCACCACTCCCTATGTTTATAGCTGCGAAGTGGATAGGATTTATCTCTAGCCCCTGCTTTGAACTTTGAAAAAATCTGAAGTCTCCTCTGTGGGGATCTGACAGGTGCAGCAGTGGAATGTTAAAATTTACATGAACATCATTTAAACTTCATTTAAGCCCCTCCCTTACTTTGGAAAGCCTTATATCAAATTTTGTAACAAAAAGAGAACATGCAATTTAAATTAAAGAGTTAGGGGAGGTTTGAGTACTTTCCAGCCTGGGTTAGCAAACCCCAAAGGCTTCTAATTAGGTTTTCCTTCTGTTTCTTCTTAGTCTGGTCATCAAAACCATGTATGAGAATAAAGCAAATCAGATACATTGCCTACTCTTCATTCAAGATATAAATCCATTATAGACAAAACATATCTTAAAGGATATTTTGCAAATACCTCCCAAATCTGCTGGATGGCCTAATGGTCTTTATTCTGGTCTAACCCATCCTTATAACCAAGCATAGTAATTCTAAGGACAAAAATGCAAGATAATTTTAATATTACACAGATCCTACCTTGAGAAGTGCTTTTTTTAGTTTCTAATAGTGACTGTTCAAAGTACATTTCTTGTGTTCCTGAAGTATAAAAAGAGGAGAAATGATTCGCCAATCTCAGGCTGTGTTCTATTTTATAGCAACACCAAAAGATGGGGCAAGCAAGAAAGTTGTAGTTTGTAAAGTCACCTCAAAGACCTATAATTACTCTCTTAAAAATTCATCATTGGTATTGTTTGTTTGCCCGTATTTATATGGCATAGCCACAGCTGACTTTCTCTGGAATGTCCAAGGGTCTGACTTGCCTAGTGAAAAATACACAGATGGGCTTTGGTGCTTCTGGTTCTAGGCAACATAAGAGAGCTCCAATTATTCCTTATCTATGAAATGGAGCTTCAATGATACTCAAATTTGAATAAAGAAATAACTACCCTAAGATCCTCCTTCACTGTGGGTTTCCATGGCTTGTATCTTGGTGGGAGCCACAGGCCCTGTATCATCTTCTCTATGGTTCCTCTACTTCTCCAACACTTGTTCACTATCAACCATACTAGTGAGGCTGAAACAGTTATACTGAAAAGGGGGGAAATCACCATACTGGCATTCAAGCTCAGGGAAGAATTGAATCAGTTGATTAGATACACTTGCCTCTATGTGATATTCGTAATAGATCAAAGCAATCTACCATATATTTATCAATACCTTTTATTGTTTTATGTTTCACACAAATTTATAAAAAATTATTTTATGAACTGTATTATCATATAGATGTTCTATGATAGCTATCTCTTCACTGGATCCTATCTTAAAATTTTTAAAAGGCAAATAAGGCAAATAGTAATATGTTGGGACACCTGAGTGGCTTAGTCGGTTAAGTGGCTGACTTGATTTCAGCTCAGGTCGTGATCTCAGGGTCTTTGGATTGAGTCCTACATTGGGCTCCCTGTTCAGTGGGAGTCTGCTTGAGGATTCTCTCTCCCTCTCTTCTGTCCCTCCCCTCCCCTACTCTCTCTCTCTAAAATAAATAAATCAATCTTTTTTAAAAATGGTAACGTATCAAAGTCAAACAATTCTGTATAACTGAGTGGGAACATAACCACCACGTAAAGAAAAAAGAAACACGCTACCTTGGTCACAAATTTGTTCTACCTGTAAAGATTCAGTTTATTCATTGAAAAAACAATGATGATGACATAACAAATGATATGATATAGCATACAATAATTTAAAACATGACATTTTATCATTTAATCAATTGAGACTCTCAGTATTGTGTAGGTTTATAAAATAGACGTATATGTTATAAACAGACTCAGAATGCATCAGAGTGGTGAAGAGTCTTACGCAAGCTCACTCAGTTATCAAGTGGTTAACAAAATCCACTCTTACTATTTTAAGCCTAGGACTTCTTCCCCAGTGTCAATATTCTACCTCCTGCTGCCCTAACATGAGAGAATCTGATCATGGTTCTATCCACCAAGAAAAGACTCTTAAATCATTCCCACTTTCCAGGACTGATTTTAGAAACATTCCAAAAAAATATCAAGTTCATCCAGCCTGTCTTCTTTGTGTTGTTTCCTCTTCACCCAGCTCCCTTTTTTGAGATAGAGAAAATGAGGCTTAGAAATCCCACAGCTTGCATATATATGAATTGGGCATCAAATCCATGCCTATCTTGCTTTAAACCATGCTGAATAAAATGTACCAGAGAGTTGGATTTTGAATAAAGCTAATTTAAAACTCCAACTCCACTATCAATTGTGTGTGACTGAACCACTAGAAGCCTCAGTACCACTTGTTGTAGGTACTAAATGAGATGACGTATAAATAGAGTACCTATGGGAAAAAAAGAATAGCTAGTGTTATAATTATAATACATCAAACTGCTTTAAAGGAATGTATCATGGACCATAGGATTTCAGGCACCATATTTGAGATGAAGCTGAGGGATCCTCTCAAAATAGCAGTATGCACATTGCATATAAATATATCTTCTATAAAGAGCAATGAGGGACAGAACCAGAAACAGGTTTCCAGATTCATTAATCTACCACCGTGAGCAACCATGAGCCTCCTGTTCTGGAGCCCAGATTTCTTCCCGCTTAGCATCCCAGTGATTCTCTCTATTGTGAAATCCCTGCTCTGGAAAATGTGGTAAGACTACCAGATTTGGAAGGAGAGTTGGGGAGCAGTAAACATGATAGTGCTTTATGCTCGACCAGACCAGTCCCTGTAGTCAAGCTTTATGCTTAAAGATGAAAGTTTCCCTCTGAATAGGTCACCAGAATGGCTACTGGTGCTAACAATCAAAAGATAGTCTCATAATACGAGATAAACAATGACAGAAACCACTATCCGAATACAAGAGGACTCAGAGGGAAGGGTGAGCTTCCTCCCACATTCCAGAGTCCTAAGCATATTCCCCAAAGTAAGAATTAACAACAGGGAAGAAGTTCCTCATGATCACTTGTTCTTCCCACATCCTTAATAGCTAAAGGCAACTGATGTGGATTCATAATGCCAGGAAGCCATGGTCATCCTCCAGCCTCTGATGGAAATGGAGCAAGCCCTCACAGACAGATATGTATGTGAATCCCAAGATGCCATAACTTGGAATAAGTAATTTAAGCTCTCTAAGCCTCAAGCTTCATCTAGCAAAATTTGCTGTAAAAATGTACTACTATTAATACTATCAACTGTTACTATTCATATCATTTTTATTATCTATACTAAAAGAGACATATTATTCAAAATTAATTTGTCTACTATAATTTTTAGAATCCCTCCTATATTTCCCACTGGCACCTCAAGATCCACTCTCAATCCTTTCACTTTGCTCAAAAAAATCCTCTAGAAATGATATCAACATGTTCCCTAGCCCTTGGTTTCCAGTTTTGTTTAATCAAAGAGTGGGGATGGGGATCCTATCAGAGACAGAAGAGAAAGAGGTTGGGCTATTTAGTCTCCTGAGACCCCCTCTGCCAGGCTGCTATGAGTTAGCTATATTTCTTTCCCAAAAGCCACAATTCCTACCAGGCAGCTCTTTCCTTATATCTCTCTCCAGGTTACAATAATTATTCTTCCCCACCTTGCCTCTTCAATCCTGGGGGTGGTAATGGCACCACACCCATGGTAGCACTCAGATCCTGCAGTATACCTTGTTGGTTCCTTACACCCTGTTTATATCTTTATAAACAGGCTCTGTATTAAATGGTCCTCAGTTGTCCAATTGGAATAAGCCATAATTTTCCTACCAGATCATTGATAAATACAAATATTAACAGGCTAATTTATGTAAAACAGTTCAGTTTGCTAGGTCCAAAATATAGAAGCAGAGAATCAATAATTGACCTCTTCCTTCTCTACTTATAATTCCTCTCTTCTAAGTTCCTTTCAGTCATGGAGACCAATCTTCTGTCCCCTAATCATGGCCCAGACTCTTTTCTTTTCTTTTCTTTTCTTTCCTTCCTTCCTTCCTTCCTTCCTTCCTTCCTTCCTTCCTCCTCCCTCCCTCCCTCCCTCCTGATTTTGATGTTATTTGAAGATGAGATCTTTGGAGTTTAGTCGGTCACCTTTTTACCAAGAGGGGAAGGCAAGAGAATTGGAAAGAAGCTGACCCAGAGCCTTAACATCATCAAGCATCTGAATCAGCCACCCTCAAACCCACTTTTCCAAATTTCTCATTACATAAGAAAATAAACCTGTCTACATTAACTGCTTTTATTTGATTATTGTTACTTGTAGCCAAAAGAATATTAAATGGTATACTACCCCAAACGAGCTGCATTCCCACTATGCAGGCATATTCCTCTTATCTATTTCCCCTACTCAGAGCAGCTGGCATATACATCCTGAAATTCCTAAGAAAAAGACTGGGTGTGCTGGGCCCATGAAGAGTCTCCTTTATGCTAGAATCCACAGTCCCGCACAAGTAAGACTCTGGCTTCCTAATCCAAAGGTTAGTGTCTTCAAATCCTTTATCTTTCCTTTTGAGAAAATACATATGGAACAGATGAAACCATTCTGTTCCACAAATATTAACATCAGAGACCAAAATAATGGGCCAGCAGAGACTTTGTACTATTTTATCCACATGTAGCATTTAGAAATCTTTAAATGGCTAGAAGGAACTCATCACAAGGGGGGTAGGATTAGATTTGGCCAAAAAACAAAACAAAAAACAAAAAAAACAGTGGACTAAACAAAATAGAAATGTGTCTCCTTTTCATGTGAATGGAGGCAGGCATGGGGCCTCCATAATTGGTAAGCCCTCCTAAGCTCTTTCTGATTGTTCTGAGATCTGCAACATGTACTTTATCTTGTACTCTAAGATTTTTGTTCCAGTTGCAGCCATCACTTCTGAATTCATAGTGGGGGAAAATGGAGATGAGAAGACCAGGGACACCTCCTCCCCTCAAGGAAACTTCACAGAGTTGCAAATCCACCCAAAGCTTCAATTCAGTGCTGGATATTTTCTGTTTGTTCCTCTACTCCCACCCTTTTCTGCCCTGTTCTGTGCTTTGGGGAGTTCACCTGAATGAATGACAACAATGGGCTCCCCTGCCCTCTGGCTTCTGCTGATGTAGCCAATAAGAGACACACTCAGGAAATGGGATGATGGAAGAAGTGAGGTGAGGGGATCTATTTCCCCAGCTTGTTCCCTTCCAAGTGACTAGGGGTTGGGTCCATCCCTCCATCTAATGTATGAGTGAGTATAGTCTACTTCAGGTTGCTAACAATAAAGAGTACATTGTAGAGAATACAAAAGTGATACTAAAACCAATTTTTACAAAAAAAAAAATTTACTATGACTATGCACAGTTCTAAACAATGTCAATGATAACACACTCTCCCTACCAGGACAGACCACTCCCACCATCACTCCTCCCCCTTAATAGCCACTGCCTGTCCCAAAGATCATGGCTCCTATCAATTATCTCCCTCCACATGGTTTGGTAACCTGGGAGTAGCACCAGTTCTCTGCATATAATCCTCTGGGTTTCCAAAACTCCTAAACACAACTTTGTAAATAATCACTTTATGAATCCGGTCAAATACCCAGTATGAATGTGTCACCATTTCTTGCTGGCACCCTAGGAGATCCCTTCCAGCAGAAACAGAGTCTTTCTTCTAACATAGTCATGAGCCAAGACAAAATTTAGAGGTTCTTCACAGGGAGAAAACGATAAATCAGACATTGGGAGAACAGGCTCTGCTACCCTCATTTAGAGCTTTTTTTTTTTTTTCCTTATTTGAAGTTGAAGATTACAGATCTACCAAATAAAACACTTTTATGATTGTTCCCAGTCAAAATGTTCATTCCTCCCATCACTTCTGCTGCTTCCCTCCAAGGAAACTTTCAAGAAAACCAGCTAGCTGGGAGTGACTAAACAATACATCCGGTTTGCTGTCCTAATGCCAAGTAGGAGGAATCTGATTCAGTCCTGCTCTCCATCCACCGGTGCCCTTCAGTAGAGGTTGTACTCACAGCATTAAGCAATCAATCAGCCAATGAGAATGGAACACCGGCCAATTGGAACAGATGCTCTCTGGTGTGCCATTCCCGTGCATATCTGCTGGGTATCTTCACTCCCTCTAGGAGAGCTAAAGGGATAACAGTTTGGCTTCATCCCTGTACCCACAGACTCTGGGCACCTCCTAATCCCCATGTCTGTTTTGTGAAGTCAGGCCTGTCTACACTAGCCCATCCTTGGCTCCTGGGCTGGATCAGCTTCCCAACGGAAAGTCAACTTGACAGCTCCTATTTCTTAACCATGAATTCCAGCCAGCTCTCACTTTTAGTTGTCAGCATCCACATAGCCACTTCCTTGCAGTACTGGTTTTGGTGAGGAAAAGGCAATGTTAAGAGGCAATAAAATGGCCTAGGATGAACAATTAATTTGAGAGCTTTTGTTTCCTTCCCTAACCCCAAATATAGTAACTAGCAAATTTGGATTTCATTGTCTTCTTACAAAATAGTCTGCCCTGGGAGAGCATATTCTTTTCAAAGCTGTGTGTCACTGTCAAGGCAATCAGCAGATAGGCTCCGATTGTGCTGGAGCCCTGCTGCAGGCCCAGAGGGCAGGACTTCCAGAGAATGGGCTGCTGTTGTTGGCTTGTTGCTACAACAAAGCCTCTGAAAGGCCCCTTCCTGGGGGCCAACGTTCAAAGTCCCTACAAGTCTGAATGCAGATCTTAGTTCACCTCCTTGTGCTTGGCTGGAAATGTCTCACTTTTCCAAAAGTAAGACAAAGCCTTATGCAGGGAAATGTTGAAGATGAGTTTTGTTTGGGCTGGTTGTTTTTCATCTCTGTGCCAGACACTTCACACTCACACGTCACCTCTCATCTTCATAAAAGCCCAGTGAAGTGTGACCATCCTCAGAAGCTGGCAGTGACTGGACCTCAAGTTGGCCTGACTCCAAAACCCCATCAGACCATCTCCACTTCTGTTACCACCTTTTCCAGAACCATGCAGCGGGCCAGAGGTGAGGCATTATTAGGGTAGCATCATGACCATGCAGGCCACTGGCCTTGGCCAAGAGCAAAGTGATCATCAGCAGAGGATGGGGACATAGGACAAGATGGGTTTATCAATTATCTTTTGCCATATGACAATCCACTTCAAAACTTAGTGGGGTAGAACAACCACAATTTATTTCTTGTGATCTGGGCTTTAACTGGCAGTGTTTCTTCTCTACCCCGTGTCCCTCTGGCATCACCCACACATCAGGCTGATGTCTGGGGTGGTTTGGAAGCTTGCAGAGCCCTCTCTCAAGGCCTCTCTCACCTTAGTGCTGGCTGTTGGTTGCCCGGCTGCAGGAGTTTTTCAGTGACTGGTATTAGTGTGAGGGATTTCAGTCTTATCTCTACACGTCCTCTCTCTCTCCAAGAGGATAAGGCTTAAACTTCCTTACAGCATGGCAGCTGGTTCGGAGTGAATGGAAACAGAAGCTGCCACCTCCCCTACAGGCTAGTCCCAGAGCTGGCACAGTGTCACTTCTGTCCATTCCACTGGCTAAAGCCAGCCCAGGTTCTAGAAGAGGAGAAACTGACTCCATCTCTAAGCAGAAGGAGAAACATGTATAGGGAGGCAAGAGGACTTATTGGCAGCCATCTTCCGAGAAAATCTACCATAGCGAATGTGTTTAAGATTCCCTTTCAGGAAACATGCCCTGTGGAGACAATGGGTAGAAGGCTTTCTCTGCAGCATTGCGGTGAATGGGTCTCATCTAGACTGCCAATCCTGATTGGTCATGGCTGCCTAGAATGCATGTGGAAGAGGATTCTGAGGTAGTATCTGGGTTTAGTAGGAAAAAAAATCCCTCAACTGAATCATCCATTCATCCATTCCTCTTTTGGTTCAAAAACTATTAATTGAGCTCCTGTCACCATGCCATGCACTCTTCTAAGTGCTAAGAGCAAAGCAGTAAAAACACACACAAGCACTACATCCTTTCTTAAGGGGTTTATACTTCAGTGGAAGATACAGGCAATAAATAAATAAGCAAGTATAAAATATGCTAGGTAGAAATTAGTGCTAAAAAAGAAAAAAATGTGTATGAAGAGCAATAGGTGTATTAATCATGTCTTTTTATTTTCTGTATTTCTAATGCTTGACAACTTGGAGTCTGGCCAACCCTGGAAACACTGCTCCTTCCAAGGCTAGCCCATTCCTGGAGACAGTAAGTGACTGGCCCAGAGGCATGCCTTTCCTATGCAAACTCACAAATCCAGAGCCCACACCACCAACCCCTCCTCCCAGGTACCAGACAGCTGAGGAGAGCCCTTACATTTCTGAGCCTGCTGAAATTATTCAAAGTAGCCAATCCTAAACCTGCTCTTTTAAAGGAAACCACGATAAAGGCTCTGGCTCACATTTCCTTTACTCCCTCTGCCTCCTACCTGACCCTCATGCTTCTTGTGTGGCCTTGTGTGGCATCAAGTGCCCCTTCCTCTTGGGAGCAGTGAGTAACAAAATATATTTTCAATAGCAATTGTTCTGATCTGTTGAGTTCACCATACCTAAATAATAACAAAACCTACATTTTAAATAAAACATCAGATTTCTAATAAGGTAATATATGAGCAGATGCACAAAGAGAAGTTGGGAATGAGGGTTAAGGCAGAGATGAACATTCCAGAGGGAATGGTAAATGCGAAGGTCCTAGGAAGTCATTCTCAGCATATCTGAGGAATACTATGGCTGCAACAGAGGTAGCAAGGGGACAGTGCTGGGAAATAAGATCTGAGAGGCAGCAGAGGCAGAGAATGAGGTTCAGTCATGGGGAGGTAAGGACTGTTCAAGCAACACTGTGTGGGCGCTGTCCAGTAGAAATGCAGTGTGAGCTATGAATACAAGCCACGTATGTGATTTAAATTTTCCATTAGAAATGACAAATACCCACCATTTGCTTCAACGTGGATGGAACTGGAGGTTATTATGCTGAGTGAAGTAAGTCAGTCGAAGGACAAACATTATATGTTCTCATTCATTTGGGGAATATAAATAATAGTGAAAGGGAATATAAGGGAAGGGAGAAGAAATGTGTGGGAAATATCAGAAAGGGAGACAGAACATAAAGACTCCTAACTCTGGGAAACGAACTAGGGGTGGTGGAAGGGAAGGAGGGCGGGGGGTGGGGGGGACTGGGTGACGGGCACTGAGGGGGGCACTTGACGGGATGAGCACTGGGTGTTATTCTGTATGTTGGCAAATTGAACACCAATAAAAAATAAATTTATTATAAAAAAATATTTAAAAATGAATAAATAAAATAAAATATTTTGGAGAGGCTAAATAAATAAATAAATAAATTTTCCAGTAGCCACATATTAAAAAGTAAAAAGAAACAAGTGCAGACAACTCTAATAATATGTTTTACTTAATCCAACATATCAAAATATTATCATTTCAACATGTAATCAATATAAAAAATATTAATGAAGGCCTTACTTTTCATACTGAGTCTTCCAAATGCAATTGTGCATTTTTATCCTCTCTGCACACCTCATTTCAGAATTACCATAATTCATGTGCTTGATAGCCACATGTGCCTACTGGTTGCCCCATATCATCTAGACTAGTATTTCCCAGACTGGCCTATCTCAGAAAACTGTTCTTATTAACAAACACATGGAAAGAACAGACAATCGTCTCTGTCCTCGCTATAGCCTGTGTCTTCCCACCCCAAAACTCCTATGTTGAAACCTAATCCTTAATGTGATGGCCTCTGGGAGGTGACTAGGTCATGAGGGTGGAGCCCTCACGAATGAGATTAGTGCCCTCAAAAAGGAAGCCAGCCTTCCACCAAGTGAGGACACAGTGAAAAGACAGCTGTCTATGAACCAGGAGGAGGACTCTCACCAGACAGTGGATCTGTTGAGATCCCTTTGATCTTGTACTTCCCAGCCTCCAGAAGTGTGAGAAACACATCTTTGTCTATGGTATTCTGTTAGAGTAGTCCAAATGAAGTGCTCAAACAAATAAGAGCACAGAAACACTAGTTAAACAAATTTAAATTTTTTTCTTTTAAAATGATTTTCAGCTAAAAGGAACACAACCATGAGTTAATTATGTCCCTTTATCCATTACACATTAGACAGACCCAGGGTTGGACTCCAGCCTGGCCACTACTGGCTGTAACCCAGGTGATCCACTTAGCCCATTTGAACTATATTCTTCATGTTTTTAACATATAGGCTATAACACCTATGCCAACAAATTCTTCCAAGGCTGTCTGTGAAAGTGCCTCCTTAATCTCAAAACATTTTACAGGGCAGCCCAAGTGGCTCAGTGGTTTAGTGCCGCCTTCAGCCCAGGGTGTAATCCTGGAGACCCAGGATTGAGTCCCATGTCAGGGTCCCTGCATGGAGCCTGCTTCTTCCTCTCTCTCTCTCTCTCTCTCTCTCTCTCTCTCTCTCTCATGAATAAATAAATAAAATCTTAAAAAAACATTTTACAAATATAAGAGATTGCAATTACTGCATATACCACATACAGGTGAGTGCCAGAGACAGAAATATTGACCTCCTTACACAACAGGCAAGCTGTCCATGGGAGTGAGCAAAAGTGCAAAGGGGAGTGAACATAAATGCTTAGTGTAGGAACCACTAAGCTGGGGAAAATGCTAAGGAAAGCAGCATCTGGACACTGATGCCTAACTTATATCAGTGGTCTCTACACATTTAAACAGTTTACTTTACTAGTCAGGGTCCCAGCAGAGAACAGAGAGCCAAACTCTAAATCATTTGAGGACAGGTTAATAGGACCATTTTCAAAATGTAGCATTTGGAGAAATTACATGAGAAGAACAGTACCCCAGGACTAGTGGTTGTGAGGGCTGGTACCATTCCTCATCCTGAAGAGCAGGAGCAGTGGGTATAATCTGGAGGCAAAGGGAGCCATGTAGAGATTGTTGCTAGGTGTAATCCTCAGTTGAGGAACTATTGGTGGGAACATACTCAGAGAGTAACATCTCAGAGAGGAAGCAGAGGGAATAAATATCCTAACTTCACTCTCTGATCCTCCCTTCAATATCCTGCCAGGGATCCACATTGGCCAAATCCAGAATCAGAAGGCAAGGAAGACATTGACATGTTCCATGCACTCTCCTAAAGCAGAGTGGAGGAGGGTTCCTCCTTCTGGGGAGTATCTCTGGAAAGAAATACAAAGGACATCTAGTACAGGCACTCCCATGTAGAGATAGATCACAAGCACATTGGAAAGACACTTGCTGTTTCTCTGAGTTCATGCGCTCTGAGGAATTTGAAAATCCTGGTGCCATCTTGCCATCATAGAGGAGTAGCCTGAGATTGAGAACAAGCAGAAGTAGGCAAAGCTGAGCTATAGAGGAAAAAGGAACTCAGATGACACCTCTGAACCCCTGAATCCAGCCCTACCTGAAGCCAGAAAAACCTGCAGGGAGCCAGAGCTGAAGATAGATTTTCCAATATTGTGGAAAGGCGTATACTTTTCTTAAGCTCGTTCACATTGCCTTCTATCACTTGAAGCTAAAAGATTCCCAATTAACACTTCTTAATGTAAATGAAGAAACTAAAATGCCAAGAAACCAATTAACTTGAAAAATTCGTATGTACACTAAATGGTGGAGCTGTGATCCTATTCCAGTTTAGCACCAAAGTCTGTGCTCTCCACTACACCCTACGATGCCCTGGAGCCTCCTGTTCTCCTGACCTCTGTCATGGACAGTGATTTTCAGACATGCCTATTTCTACTTGGGCCACAAATGCTTTTGGATTACAGATCCCACTGGAGATACATTCCCATGGAACTCGTCCACCCTCTTGCACTTCCCTTTGTCATGCACCTTACACCATCCTCATCCCCAAAGGCTGGTTTTCACGATCTAAACAACTCAAAGAAGTTAAGAGTTGTGACTGCATCATAAAGAGACGAAAATAAATCTTGCCGATTTGGAATAGGACTAGAAGACAAATTTCCACAATAGCCTTTGGAGTAAATGACAAGTTCCATTCTCACCAATGGCAGGATGCCATATTTTGACAATGGTTTCAACATGAGCAGTCTTCTGGGAGGGCGATGTTGGTGAGGCTTCTTGAAAAATCCTTTTAAAAGATGCAATGCACTTTCCCACATACCAATTTGCTAAGAAAAGGGAGAAAATGTCACGCAGGAAAAATGAGATGACTTTTGAAAACTCAAACAATGATAGCCATTGATAAAAGCATGAATGTAGTAAGGAAAAAAAAAAAAAACAACAACAACACAACACTCCTTTTCCCTTGGTAGAAATTTCAGAACACATTGTGTTCCTGGCCATGGAGTACACTCTGTCTTGGAAACTGGATCCTCACCTTGCAGGCAAATCAGTCAGACAAGAAAAAGAGACAAAACAGAGTGGATAAATTCCCCCTAAAATTCCTCCCAAGATACATTCATACTCACACATATGCACACACACAAACACACACTCACACACACACACACACACACACAGAGTCATATGCATGCACACTAGGAAACCTACCCAAATGTAGCAGAAGCAGAGAGTGTGTTGGCTTTGGAGACAGACAAACCTGGATACAAATCTTGGCTCTGCCAATTTATAGTATGCAAACATTGGAAGACACTTACCCTCTCCAAGCCTCATCTATTAAATGGAAATAATAACCTACTGCTTTGGCTTGTAGATTGTACATGGCTATGTAGATTCAGGAAGATAACATATTTATGGTGTCCCATAAATAGCAGCGATTGTTAATTACCTCCCTTAGGAACTTCTCAGGTCAGTTCCCCTTCATAGGTCTGCAAGCATGGCATAATGGCAAGGCTTTGGTTTCAGACAAATCTAGGTTCCAATCCCGACTTAGACCATCCTAATTCTGTGACTTAGGACAATGCACCAGTTGGCTTTTGCTGCTTAAGAAATGAGCACAAAACCTCAGTGGCATCCAGCAAAAATACTGATTTCACCTGAATGTCTGCAGGTCAACCAAGAATTGGCTACTCCAAATTAGACTCAAATCAGGTGGCTCTTCTGATTCCTGTAGCACTTGCTCACAAGCCTTCAGGTTGACCAGAAAAGCTTTTCTGAGGCAGTTTTGCTCCACACATCTGCTCTATTCCTGGAATCAGCAAACTGTATTTCCCAGTATCTGGGCATGTTTTCATAACAATAGTAAAAGCACCAGAAAGCAAGCAAAAACACACAAGTCTTCCGAGGTCTCAGCTGGGCACTGGCACGCCATCACTTCTGCCAAGTTCTATTGGTCAAATCTTGTCTCACAACCAAACCCAAATTCAAGAGGCCTCTTAATACTCATATCTCTTCAGTGGAAGGAAGTCCAGAAGCACATGGTAAAGTCGCAAAAGGGTGAAGAATCAAGGAGGATAATATAATCCACCTCAGAATCATTACATAAAGTGCCTTCATTCCTTAGTCTATAAAGTAGGAATACTACTACCTTCTTCTAAAGATTTTATTTATTTATTTATTTATTTATTTATTTATTTATTTATTTAAGATTGTATTTATTTATTTATTTTTGAGAGACACAGAGAGAGAGGCAGAGACACAGGCAGAGGGAGAAGCAGGCTCCATGCAGGAGCCTGATGTGGGACTTGATCCCAGGATTCCAGGATCACGCCCTAGGCTGAAGGCATATGTTCAATCGCTGAGCCACCCAGGGATCCCTATTTATTTATTCTGAGAGAGAGAGAGAGAGCAAGGGAAGGGGTGTAGGGGAGGAAGAGATTCTCAAGCAGACTCCCTGTTGAGTGCACAGCGTGATGCAGAGCTCAACTCTAAAACCCTGAGATCATGACCTGAGTTGAAACCGAGAGTCAGATACTTAACCAACTGAGCCACTTGGGAGCCCCAAGAGCAGATTCTTTTAAATATTAATGATATATTGTGGGCCCAGCACAGCTCCATGCTCATAAAGAACACTTGATAAATGTTGCCTAATAGTAGCAATTGATGTTGTAGGAGTTCAATGATACTCCCCCCAATTTGTCTATAGTTTTCTGGGCTGCTTTGCTCATTCATTCATTTACTATTTATATACTATTTATCAACCACCCACATAATTATCATGTGCCAGAAACTTTCTCAGTTTGCTGACCACACACCAACGTGATTTTAATTAACATTTGCATAACATTTTCACATCTATGAACTAATTTGATCTTCATAACTACGCTTTGCTGCAAGTCTTATTATCCCTATGAAATCAAAGATGAAGCTAATATCTCAGTGATCTTTAGCAGACAAGCAGCAGATAAGAAGTCATAGTGTTGCAAAGTCAAAATTTCCAATCTGTCCAGTGGACACTATGTTAATGCTCATAGTGCTCCCTTACGGCCGTAACTTTATTCCCCACACACATTCACAGTGCCCACCTGGTAGCTGCCCTCTGCATTCTGATCTGCATCCTTGCTGAACTGAGGAGTCTTCAGTCTGACTCCCTGATTCATACTTAAACATCAATATCTATGACTTAAGTCATGTAGTTCAAGGTCTCCAGGACTATTTCTCATCACTAATGTTAAAGGCTGTTAATATTGCCAGCCCACTAATTTAATAACACAATTCTCCAAAGTCCCTAGCAGAAACTGCACTTAAAATATACCGAAGGGAGGCCCCTTGCCTCTAACAAAATGCAATTGTTATCATAAATCAAAAGAAAATAGAGGGAGATGATAGAAAGGATAAATCTAAAGGCATACATCTGGGGCTCAGAGTCTGTTGGCAAATAACCATGTCTCCTTCCTCCCAGAGGTCAATGGGAAAAAATAGTATTAGCGGAAAAGGTTCTCTTTAGAGAAAGATTAGCTATGAAACAGGTAGCTCAAAAGACCAAAGGCAGGCACAGTGCCTTCTATTCGAGCTCTGAGTTGCCCCATGCAATTAGTGTCACCTCTTTGAGCTATGAAGCCCTGCTCTAGAAATAGAGGAAATCAGACAGGGTGAGTCTTCAGCTCTAAGAGTCTGTGATTTTAACCTGAAACCAGATTGAGGAAGATTAGAAATCAAAGCTCATGACCACAAGGGAAATCAAACTGAGTCCCTAGGCTTAATTTAGTCTCTTTATTGTTTCTTTGCCTACTTTCTGGGTTTTCTTCCTTATGGGCCATCTATCTTCCCTATGGCTTGAAATTTTTTTTCTAGTAAAAAAATAAAAATGCTCCCAGAGGGAGATCTATGGGTTTGTGGGAAAATGGGACAAGGACGAGCTGTGCTAAGGCAGCATAGGGAATCTAAGCAGACCTGTGCTCCAGGCCCACTTCCAAGCAGGACGTGCAAGGCAATTACAGGACTTCTCAGAGGAGCCTGGGCTGCAGAACCACCCACAAATCAGTCCCAGGACTGCTCTGGCCTGTCTCCTGTTGCTGGCTGGCTTGGCATCTGCCGTGTCAGTTGAAGCCCCATGTGGTCTGCGCTGCACATAGATGCAGAGCCAGGCTGTCACTCAGATTCTCAGACGTTCCCCTGGCATGTGAAGCCCTGGGAGCTACCTCACAACAGATGCAAAATAAAGGCTTCTGCTGGGATCTTCAAGGGATGTCAAATTTTCTGCAGCTTATTTTGAAACACATCTAAAAATCATTTTTGTTTTTCACAAAGATACCTAAACCAGCCCCTCAAATTGGTTAGATGTGTAGATTTAGAGAATTTTGACAATCCAAGGTTAGCCACAAAAACTGAGTAACTGAATAGTACCTAAAAGCTACAAAGATTGTTCTTACAGGAAGGGAGTTCTTATTTACAGTGGAATTTATATATTCTGTGCTAAGCATTTTACCCTCACAGCTGTCCTCTAAGGAAGCATTTTGTTGTTAGATTTCTTTTTTTTTAAAGCATTTTTAATATTACAGAAAAACTGAGCAGAGGGTACAGAGAGTTTCCATTTCCCTCTTATCCTCCACCCTCATTTCCCCTATTATTAACATCTTGCATTAGTGTGGTATATTTGCTCAAACTGATGAACTAGTATTGACACCTTATTCTTTAAACTCCATAGATTACATTAGAGTTCCCTCGTTGGATTACACATTCTGTGGGTTTTGACAAAATGTATAATGACATGCTTCCACCACTACAATATTATAAAGAAGTTTCACTGCCCTAAAAATCTTCTGTGCTCTGCTGATTCATCCCTCTCTCCCTCCCCATGAAGCTACTGGCAATCACTGATCATTTTACTGTCTTAAGGAAACATTCTCATCCACTTTATTTTTTTAAATTGTATTAAATTCAATTAATTAGCATATAGTGTATTATTAGTTTCAGAGGTAGAGTTGAGTGATTCATCAGTTGTATATCACACCCAGTGCTCATTACATCACATGCCCTTCTTCATGTCCATCACCTAGTTACCTCATCCCCCCCCCCAACCACTTTCAAAGATGGGGAAACTGGAGTGTACAGGAAGAAGAGAGTAAATGTGTGCTAGAAAGGACAGTTTTCACAAAGACCATGAGGTGGAGCAGAAATTGACTCTTTGGGAAACTCTCTCCCCTATACGAAGTGACATAAAGTCAGTTTTCCAGATTTATAACTAGTCAAGAGCACTTTTAAATATGAGATGCCTATGATCCAGAAAGTCTGAGTTTGAGAAAGTTCCAGAAAAACTTATCCTTAATGCCCTAATACTAGGAGAGTTGGTAACCACTAATATTAGTAGTTAGCAATTCTCCTAGTTCATGAAGTGTTTTATGATAAGTTTAATAGGTTTGTATTTATCTTTATCCCCATTTTATAGAATAACAGAGGCCTAGAGAGAAGTAACTTTCCAAAAGTCATGAAACAGGCACTCTTTACTGATCATGCCTCCTCTGTAGTGAAAAAGTAGCCTCCTAAATATCCATTCCCACATCAAGAAATAAGTGAGAAATGCAGTGCCTGGCACAAAGTGGTCATCAAATCAATATGTGAAGAATGAATGAAAGCATGCATGCATGCATGAAAGAATGAATGCCACTGGTACCCAAGGTCTGTCAAGGAGGCAGCTTGATAACATTGAAAGAGCCGTGGTTCTAGACTCAGTCAACTTGGCCAGCCATCTCCCCTTTAACAAATGACATTGTTTGTCTCTCTGGCCTCAGTATCCTCATCTGCTCATTAGGATGTCTATTATTTTAAATTGAAAAGATAACCAATACATTTCTTTAAAAAGTAAACATAGTGATGTAACTATCAAACTTTGGAAAGACAAAGGAAGAGGGGTGGGAAGGAGGCTCCAGGCTTATCTGGATTCCTATATCTGTGGATTCATGGTTGACTCAGTCTAGCACGGCAGATACTCATAACAATCACTACCACTCTTCTTTCCTCACTTGTGGCAGACATTACTAGTCATTCATGGCATGATTTCTCATTGAGCCCATATAAAACCTCAGAGCACAGCACTCTAAGTAGCCACTAGGACACATAATCAGTGACTCTCAGGATGAAACCCGTTTGGAAGCACAATATTAAAAAGAGACTTCTTTATTAATAGCAACTTCCACTGAAAACTGGAGATTGAGACTTGGATCTTACTGGTGGAGCTTTAGCCAACGCTTAAATTCTCCAGTTGGACACAGGTCTTCATCAGTGTTTCAGCCATCCCTAGGTGTTCACTAACCTTGCAGTAATTTTTGTTTCCAAGAGTGTGGTAAATTAATCAGATAAGGTATCAAACATCTCTGCAGCCTAAAGTTACTAATGATATAAAGCTTATAAAAATTCTCTTTCCCTAGAACCAGAAGTTCTTCTCTCCTCTCCAGGACTCTTTTCCCTCTTCCTTCTCTGGTCAACTACCACCTCAGATTTACTCTTTAGCTTTTTCTTTCATGTTTTCTATTTTGTTATTTGGATGTGTCTGTCTCCCCATACAACTTGTGCAGCACTTCTTATATATATGTGTGTGTTTGTGTGTATACATACATAATCCAATCTGACTGGTGTCCTTATAATATACATATATATATACATATATATATGTTTTGGAGATCAATGTTTTAGAAATAAATCCATATGCTGATATATAATAGATCAAGTTGATTTATCTTTATTACTTTAAAATAATCCACAGTGTAAATACAATACAATCCACTTTCCATTGTTTTGTTGATGAACTTTTATATTGTTCCCAAATTTTATCTATTACATTAACAGTGCACTGGACCACCTTGAATATGTTTCCCTGTACATATGTACAAGGATTTCCAGAAGATATGTACCTAGAAGTGGAATAGCTGGGTCACAGGGTATACACAGTTTCAACTATACTAGAATTTGCCTAATTTTTTTACTTGTAATTATTTCTTTACAAGTCTATCTCCTAGATTGTAAACTCCTTAAGCGACTAGAATACATTAGTAGGTACCCAATTAATATTTGATGAGTAAAATAATTTAAATTTCAGACAGCTGATTGTCAAGGAGTTACTGGGGCTGATTTTAATCCCTCCTTTGCCCAAACCACCCTCAGTATAAATACTGTTGTAGGCTGGATTGTTCCCCTAAAATTCCTATTTTGAAGCCCTAGCCTTCAGAACGTGACTGTACTTGGAGACAGGTGATTAAGTTAAAATGAGCCTTTAGGGTGAGCCATAATCCAGTCTGACTGGTGTCCTTATAAGAAGAAATTTGAACACAAAAAGAGACACCAGGGATGTACATACACAGAAGAAAAGATCATGTGAGGACAGAGCAAGAAGGCAGCCATCTGCAAGGAAAGAGGCTTTAGAAGAAACCAATCCTGTCAGCATCTTGATCTCAGGCTTCCAAGCCAGAACTGGGAGAAAACAAATGTCTGTTGTTTAAGCCAGTTAATACCAGTTTGTGGTATTTTGTTATAGTAGCCCAAGCAGACTAATACACAGAGTCAGTCGTGTGCTAGGTCTACAAATTAAACCTAAATTGCCACCTCAAAGTCCCTCTTCTACATTAATGTTGAAGTCTCCTTGAACTCAGAGATCCAAACTCCTAGGATAGTAGTCTTTCCATTGCACCAACGAGTTTCAAATGATTCTATGGGATTTCAAGCTACACATAGTTGGGAGGCATTCTGAGTATAAAGCTGGTAAGTTGCAAACTTCAGGCTCCCTCACCACTGCCACCAAAACAGCTTCTTAAAATTGGCTTTCCCCACTACATTTTCTGAATAAAAGACTTCACTGGTTTTAAAAAATAAATTGGGAATGGCATTAAGGAGGTCATAAAAGTAGTTTTGGTTTTTTTTTTTTTTTTTTTTTTTTTGAAAAATTTCCAAGAAAGAGATTCAAGTTTGGAGGCAGGTAATGAAAATGTTCAAAAGGCAGTTTTATTCATAACAGAAACATTGTAAACAACCCAAATGTTTATCAAAAAGGGAATGAAAAACAAATTGTAATTTTGCATTATAATTGAATACTACTCAGCAATAAAAATTAACATTCTACTGGTACACACCAAAACATGGACACATCTCAAAAACAACATGCTGAGAGGAAGAAGCAAACATAAAAGAGCACATACTGTCTGATTCCATTTATATGAAGGTCTAAAAAAGCCAAAACTAATCTATGGTGATGAAAGCAGATTGGTGGTTCCTGGGGACAGGAGTGGGGGGGGGACAACTTTCTTGAAATGTGGCATTGGGGAATTTGGGGGATGATGGAAATTTTCTATATCTTGACTGTAAAAATTATTATACCAGCATACGTATTTGTCAAAACTCATCAAACATTATACTTCCTATGGGGTCATGACTATGCAGTGTCTTCAGTGGCATGGAAGCAAAGTGGTTCAAGCTGTGTGTGTGTGAATGTGAGTATGTGTGTGACTTAAATCTGGAAGGAATTGTCACAAGAGGAGGAGATGTGGATCCAAGGGGTATTCTGTGGCTGATAGTTGGCAGTTATGTTGAATAGATGTAGACAAAGTCCAGCATGACTGAAATTAAACAAACAGCAAGATCTCACCATGACACAGTCTCATATGAAACCCTGAGAAAGGAAACTGTGCTCTGTGGGCATGTCAATGTTACAGATACAAGAAGACCACGTGTGAAGAAAAAAATAGAAGGTGGTATTTGAGCAATAGATTAACTACTCACTAGGATTCCCATCTAAATCCCAATCTACTTTTCTATAAAAGGAAATAATAAGAGGAACTTCTTGAGAATTAAATGGATGTAAGGCAATAAATACATGCATGGTTCATACAAAGTATTCAAATTGTCATTTTTATTGTTCTTATTTCTTTTTTTAAGTAGTCTCCACACCCAGACATGGAACCTAACATGGGGCTTGAACTCACAACCCTGAGATCAACATCTGATCTGAGATCAAGAGTTGGATGCTCAATGGACTGAGCCACACAGGTGTCCCTATTGTTCTTATCTCTTTTTTTTTTTAAGATTTTATTTATTTACTCATGAGACACAGAGAGGGAGAGAGAGAGAGAGAAGCAGAGACACAGGCAGAGGGAGAAGTAGGCTCCATGCAGGGAGCCCATCATGGGACTCAATCCAGCGTCTCCAGGATCAGGCCCTGGGCTGAAGGCTGTGCTAAACCACTGAGCCACCGGGGCTACCCTTGTTCTTATCTCTTAAACTTGTTAAAGAAATCTAGGGATTGTGGCTTTTGATTTTCTGGAAAAACAATATGGGAAAATATTTTTCTCATTATTCACAAATATTCTAACTGTAATTTTATGAAGAACCAAGTAGAATATAGCATATGGTTAATCTTCGTATATGTATTAACAAATATACATATAAAAAACTGCAGAAAATAAAAGTATAATCAATTTCTTTAAGAGTTTATTACTCCCTCTCTACTGAAGTGATTTTAATATTATTATGTGTATGCCAGACTCTATTCTAAGAACTGGAGCTACATCAAAGAAAAACAGACAAAAGTCCCCTTGTGCATTCAAATGATGGCAGTTGTTCAGGTGGGAAATGCTTAGAATCAATACTGAGAATGTATGCTTAAGAATGGAGAACAATAGATCTTACTCAACTATATGGCTTTCAATGTGGTTTTAACAATTAATATGAGAAACTGTGACTAGTAACTACCTCACAAAGTTTCCACCCAAAGAAATTAGAATATAGGAGGGCTAAGTGACTAATGAGGGGTCACTTAGCAGACATACCAGGGATGCCATTATAAAATAAAGCCCTCAGTATGCTTTGGAATTAACCGGAGTGCTTCAAATTACTACAGTCCAAACCATTTTAATTCGTCAGGTGATTCTAATGAGCCAGCAAATTTGAGAATGACTTTATCAGTTCTCCCTGAATTGCAGACAGATAGCACTAGCTAATCAGACATCAAACACAACAGAGGCAACAGTGCCTATAAATAAAGACTTCACTCCGAAACCATGAAATGATGGAGTTCAGAGATCTCTAAGTTCCCAGGTCAGAGCATTGATAGCCTATGAACTATTCCAGCAACAGACACAAAAAGACTCAACATTTGCTTTTATTACAACTACTTTAAAAACTCTAGAGGATCAGTGCATGTCTGCCACTGATCAAGCAGTTAAACTTCCAAATTCAGCAAATTTGAATTATCTGTGGTATGTATTGATATGAATGATATGTTGTCATTTGGAAGTAAATGTATCTAAAGCTATGTCCCTAAAAGCAAACTGTTTCAACATGAAAGACCCAAAAACCTTTTAGTTAGGTCAAAATTTCATCAAATATTATTAAAGTTATTTTATGGTCATTGTTTTTCTCCCAAAGAGTTTGGAGGGTAAGCTCCCTGGAAAACAATCAAGATTATTTCTGCCATGTGCCAGAAAATGAGCATTCTTATTCCAGTTCTCATTGGCAGGAATGACTTTTTTCTAGCTGTGATTTGTTGACAGCTTCAGGGATCAATAACTCTCTAGGAGAATGGGCCAATTCAGAGGAGTGGGTAGTTTTCTACGTTATTTCTTCCCGTCTGTCAAATAAGTTAGGTAGTAATGAAGTGAAGCTCACAGAAAAAAAAAAGTATTCTGTATTTCATAAAAGAAAACTCCTTCCCTTTCTGTCATACACTCAGAGTTAAATATGTCAGCCTAGTAAATGACAACTAGCCTGTAAGCTGGGTAGAGGCATGTCAGTAAAAAATGCTTAGCCCATATGAGCTCACTGGCTTTGACCTAAGAAAACCTTCTTTAGGCTTGGACACTACTTGGGGAGTTGTTTAATTATATCTGTCTTTCGCTTACTTCCCAGATTGAACAGGACATAGTCACAAAAACAAAACTGAACATCATCAACACACACTTTAACTTTCTGCTGTCTTCTTTCTGCTTTTGACATCTGTGTATATTCCAGGAAAGTTCTGGTCATAGCTCCATAAGAATGATAACAACACAGATGGAGAAGGTCCAGAACAAATTAAACCAATGACCAAAAGATTTGGCAAGCTGCCAGATGAAGACAAAGAGTGAAATAAAACAAACAAACAACAACAACAAAACACCCCACAGGCCAAGGAGTGATATGGTTGAAATCTATTAAACCATTACAGATGTGGACAAAGTAACTATACATTGGTTCAGCAAATCCCAAATACCAGTATTACCGAACACTCACCTTGAATCCCTAAGGAAGAGATTTCTAGTGAATTATATAGTGATTTCTGATATATAAAGCAATAATTCAGTGAAAGTGGTTTAATATTTCCTCCATTTCACAAATAACAAATCTGAAGCTAAGATTTTAAGTGACATAAAGGATTGTACAAGTAGCATATGTGAATGTAAATTATAATAATAATAATGATAGTAGCTAACATTTTTTAGATTTTTACTATGGGCTGGCTACTGTGGTAAGCATTTTCATGCATTAATTTGCTGCTTTATTCCCTGCAAACACTCTTTAAATTGGGTACTGCTACTATCTGCTTTATAAGTGAGGAAGCTTAGGCTCTTTAAGGAACTATATAAATATCTCAAAATTACACAGCTGGTATGTAATGGAAGGAATTTTATAAACCAGGCCATCTGATTCCAATATTCACACTGATCAGACCAACTAACTGCAAATCCCCTAAGCCATTTTACTTCTGTGTATACATATATGCATGTGCGTATCCCCAGAAAGATTTGATTGTAGAAATGCAAATTGAGTAAGTAGCAATCCTGAGATTAAAATTCAAGTCGTCTGACCCAAGTCTGAGAGTTTCCTCTAAACCTGTTACTTTATTCTGAACAAATAAAGGGGAGTTTTTCCATTGTAGGCAATAAAAATCATGAACCTTATTAACTTCAAAGAAATGGTTCAGGCTAATATATCACATCGTTTCAGGAAGGGTTAAAACCTATTCAATGTTTGCCATGGGTTACCAAGAAAAGTTGGAAAACAGGAGCATACCTATTACCTATGACAGTCACATCCAAGAAAATAGCTATGCCCCCACCCGACCCCTTTTCAAAGATGTAATACTAAACGGGCTAGCTCACGGGTCCAGCACACAAAGCAGCTCCTCATAGCTCTGAGGAACCAAAAGTGAGAATTTCGCAAAGAAAAATGGAGATATGGGTCAATGTAGTTGGCTTAGCCTCTAGATGAGATCTGGTTTCCAAATCATCATGCCAGGAATTATCAAAGCCCAAGATCTATGAAAATTATACAACTTTCTACTTACTCCAGCTGTAAGACTTCCTTGAGAAGAAAACAAGAAGCCTTGGAGCCCAGTTTCTTAAAGGGACTAAGTTTTCTCAAAGCCTATGCCTGTGCTCATACTCTAGTCTTGGACAACTTTGTTCCTTTACCTCTTTTGATGAGCTATTAACACAGGGCCACTGTCCAGGTCTCAGTCGTCTCATACCTCTTTCTGTTCTTGCCTTTTTAGTAATGTTGATGGCTGGCTCTGATTTCTCTTTTCTCATACCCAAAAGGACAACAGAATTCCAAAGGGCTTATGAACCAGAGAAAAGGCAATAAATACAATAGCTTGAGCAAAACAATTTCTTTCATCTGTAGCTCTTGAATATAAGGTTTATGTTTGGCACAGTTTCAGGAAATGCATTTACCCTCTGAAAACACCCATTGTTTTTAGAGCAAAATATTGCCATAACAAAAATATGGAAGACCATCATTAAAGCCACTTATTTATTCAACAATAACCTAGGGAACACATTATGTGTCAATCACTGAGCAAAGTATTGTAGAAATATGAAGATGAGCAAAATACAATCCATGTCCTCATGAAAAATTCTGCCTTAAGTAGGTAACAAGGCTTTTCAGTGCACTAGTCACTATAATATGGAACAGAAAGTGCCAACAGGCAAGGCAATCATGCAACCACTCTGGTGTTGGGCTGATTAAATGAGATAATGTATATAAAATCTAGTGCTATGCAAAGTCAAAAAAAGAGCATATAATATTAAGGGACAAGGACCATAATCCCAGCAGCAGTGGGAGTGTGGGGGGCAGGAAGAGATTGCAAGATGCCATTGGGAACATAATCTTCCCAAATGCATCCAAGATAAAGAACTTATAGTTTCCTAAAAATTGTAATTTTTTTTCTATCCTTGCTTCTTTCCTAAATCTGCCGATCTGAAAGGCCCTGCTGTCTTCTGGAAACTTTGCCTGCCATTCAGGGAAGAATTTAATGGGAAATGCCTACACAACGGGATGGGGGAGGTTAAGAGGAGAGAATGACATCCATTTAAGAAAAAAGTAGTGGTCTTTGTGGAAGTGCTTTGCCTGGGGGCCTAGAATTTGAAACACTAACACTGTTTATAAGCCACAACTCACAGAACAGGTAAGAAGGGTGTGCAGCAAAACCCAAGCTCCTATAGGTTCTACCTCCTTACCCCAAGATCAATGCCATCTAAGGATTGGTGTTCACCAAACATCATTCCTTCCAGTATGTACTTTTTCTCAGTTCAAGTCCTGATACCCAAGGATCAGAGGCCTAGGGACACCCTGGAACTGGGCTGCTGGCTGGAGTCCAATGACACCAGCAAGCTCTGGACAGAAGCCCAAACTATGGTCAATCAAGGAGAGGAAATGCTTGTATGCAAAAGTCAGTCCTCTCCCCATTTCCTCCTGCTTCTATCCACAAGTCTGGCCTTCAGTATCCACACAAGAGACCTGAACCATTCAGTTATATTTTTTTTCCTTTTCCATATAATTTCAACAGTTCTGCCTTAGAGATAAGAGGGAAATTATGGAAGTAGCAACACAACTTTCAACAGGGCTTCATCGCCTACCAAACACTCATCACATACACTTCTCTTTTCCTTTGGTCCTTGTAACACTCCTATAGGGTCAGTTTTATTCATCCTATTTTATAGATGAATACCTGAAACTCAGAGAGAATGATGGGCTTACCCAAGTGGACAGACACCCTGATGTATGATATGGCATTCAAATCCTCTAACTCTAGACCTCAAATCCCTTTTCTATATCCAGGGCCTCTCTTGTGAGACCAGCATGATTCCAGTCAGGTGGGAATGCAAATTGAACAAGCAGGAAGTCAACCCTTCAAGGTAAAATAACTTAAAAAGCAAAGAATTATATATATTACTTAATGTAATATCAGTCAGAGGAGACAGTAAAAGAGAGGAATATAGAAACCTTTTGGGATAATAAGTTTCAAAGAAGACATTATGGATTCTCACTTATTTCTCCCCTCTCTCTCCTTCCATCCCAAGACCTTAGTTTCCCCTCAGAAATAGTCACAAAGGAAGCACTTAGCCAAGGAAATCACTACAAGCTAGGTGTGTAATTCCATGCTCTCTCAAGGTGGTAATCCTAAACTCATTTTTTACATGAAAAGTTAGGTCCCTGGATGCATGATGATAAGAGCCACCATGAATCAAGGGCCTGCTGCAGGCCAAGAGCTGTTAGAGAGGTTCACACACTGGCTTGTATGTCCAGGAATACAGATGGCTTTGTGCCCACCTGTCAGTAGCCTCTCGCCCTGACTGTGAAGTAGCTGAGCTTAGGAGCATGGCAGTTCAGCACAGAAGAGAGCAAGCCCTGTAGACTGCAGGCCACCCTTTGAACTGTGCCCACCAGGTCATCTCACCAGCTATAGACATCTTCCCACTTGCAACTTCTTTAGGGAAGAATCTTAAACCAGTGGGCAATGAGCCAGCCCAGAAACCCAGAGATCCAGTCTCATCATGAGAAAAACAACAGACAACCCAAATTGAAGGTCATTCTACAAAATGCTTGATGAGGACTCTTCAAAACTGACAAGGTCATAGAAAATAAGAAAAGACTGAAAAACTGTCCAGACCAAAGGAGACTACAGGGTCGTGACTTAATGTAATGCCCTGTCCTTGATGAGATCCCTAAAGAAAAAAAACAAGACACTGGTGGAAAAGCTGCTGAATCTGAATAAAATCTGGGTTTTAATTTATTATAATGTAATATTCTAGCTTTGATAAATATACTATGGTAATATAAGACATTAATGCGGAAAGCTGGGGGAAGGGTATGAAAGTTCTCTGGACCATCTTTGCTACTTTCCTGCAAATCTAGAAATATTCCAGAATTAAACATTTACTTAAACAAATAATTTTTAAATGTAATGCAAACATTTACTCAATATCTACTAAACACCAAGCACTGTGCTAGGCACCAGAGTCACAAAAGTGAACTGGGAAAGTTTGTCCCTACTGGCCTCCTGGTTCAGAATCTAATGGAAAACAACTACTCCCCAAGTGATCTCAAGTACCCTGGCCCTCTAGGTCAGACTTATCTTTAATGTGGAAGTAAAAATATTCAAACTATATCCCTCACTCGCCGCAAGAAATTCAGTCTCCTCACAAATATTTCTGAAAATTTTGGGAGGAGGATGAAGACATTGTAGATATCACCTCTTGTACATTTTGGATATCACCTCTTGTATGTTTCACTACTTCTTGATCACCTCTGGACTTTTTGGTAACAGCTCCTTCTGGCACCTGCCCCCCTCTCTGTACTGTTCTGCACGGATGCAGCCCACCCCATCTGCTTCCTTTCCCCCAAAGTATTAACTCAAGTGGCAATTTGTCTAGTATATATAATTGTCTTTACTGATGGCATGGGGATAAAAGAATCGAATGACAGCACAGACCTGGAAACCCTAATATGGGCTGCAAACATCACTGAGTACTCAACTTAGACAAGGGGGTTTCTCTCTTAGGTTGGATCACTTCCCTCTTAGGGCCTAGCACACAATGTGTTGCTAGATCGTTTCTCCCTGCACCAAGCCCCTTCCCTATCTAGCAAATTTCCTCTCTGTCCTCCTGCTTCTGCCTACTTGGGGGAAAAGAAATAAAAATTCCTATGGTTGATTCCTCAGAAGGATTCTAATGCTTTCTCTGTTTCAATCATTGGTAACTAGACTCTCTCTGGGGCTTGTCATGGAAAGCAAGGGATCCATTAAGCTATTTTCCCAAATTATGGAATAGTTCTCTCTCCAGGGTATTTTTTTTCTCTTCACCAGTCTTAAAATTTCAAGCAAGCATATAGTGAGTGCTATTTTGGTTGGTTGATTTTTTCTTTCAAATTAGCACCCTTTATTCTCCATTATTAACATTATTATCTTAGAAATCATTAATAGTAGCTACTCATTCATGGAAGTTTATGCAATGCCTTCATAAACATTACTTCAAATACTACTCACATAAATGAAGGAGATTTGCTATCATCCTCATTTTACAGAAAAAAAAAAAACCTAGGGTAAGTGATTTTTCTGAACTAATGTAGCTGGTGAGGGGGAAATCCAGGATTGACTATGGGATTGTGGATTCCAAGGCTAATGTTTGTTTTATTCCATACATGCCCACTGTTTGGCAATCTCAGAGTGGAAGGGCATGGTAGAGGTAAGCTATCCCTATCAGCTGGCCAATATAGGACATTTCTCCACAGTGTCCTAGCTTATACTACTTCCTGAGCTTCTCCATAGCACCATCAGAGGATGCACTCCATGACTGAGTGCTCTTGTTATTAACAATAATGATAACCAATATTGGGATGACCCGTTACATCCAGGCTACAATGGATATTGATCTCTCAAGTAATCTGCACAATCTCCTCCTTCTAGCTGCTTATTATTCAATGAACAGTAACAAATATTTGTTAGCCCCTCTTATGGTAGACTTTGAAGATACTAAGGTGGCTGAGTCTTAATGTGTCCAACTACATGTTTGAAAAAGGCTTTGAAGGATAAATAAAAGTTCATCAAGCAAAGAAGGACTTTTTAGGAAGAAAAAAGATGGAGTACAAATCCCCAGGGTCAGCCTAATCCAGGTAATGCAACATAAATGATGGTCATCATAATAATAAGTAGTATCAGTAATAACAAGCAATGCATATTGGATATTCTATGCATTGCAATTTGCTACCTTATACACATTATTTCATTGAGTCCCCACAATAACTCCCTTATTTTATTATTATTATCATTGCTATTTTAAAGATGTGAAACTCAGGGAACTTGGAATTTACTCAAAATCAGAGAGCCAGGGAATAGCTGGGCCAAGATTTAAGCCCAGGTCTGTATGACTTTTGACCCCCATCTTTCAGCTTTATGCAGAAGACCTCTCATGCCTGAATTCTGCTGGTCATGGTAAATGCAGGGTGGAGAAGATTCCACCCTTAACCTCAGATCTTCCCGAGATCTTTCCTCTTAATGCATACCAAGAGATGTTCTACTCCCTGCATAGAAACACAAAAAGATACCAACACTATTAATTCTGGATTTTCCATTTTCCATGTTCAGAAGATTTATCCTTGTATTTGTCAATGGGATCACCACACACACAATTAGATTCACTGAGAAGTCACAAGGGAAGACAGGAATGGGGCTTCCTGTATTGTGAAGGTGCCAATGGTGATGGTGTAAACATAACCCACGGTTGCATTTAGCTTAGACTCACAGTGGGGTGGAGGGATCTTGAGGAGAACACTTGAAGCTTGAGACTTCCTCTTTTCACAGAAAGCTTTCTTAGCCTTAAGAAATCATGTTTGGATACAAGAAGACTGAAGCTCAAAATGTTGAGAATTGCAGCTCAGTGAGGAAATCCAGGAGAGGACCTTACCTTTCCAGAGTAATTTTTCAAACAGTGCCAGGAAGTTTAACAGACATCATTACTTTATATGATTCTTGTACAGAGAGTCCTGAACATGCAAGGAGGTAGGAAGTAAATATAAGAACTATACGGGTATGTGCAGAAGGGAAAAGCTCCAATTGTTGTTTCAAAGAATAACATCCTCTATTCAATACACATGGGTTAACTCATAAAATTATTATAAATATGAAATAATACATGGATGGAATAATATTCAGTATTATGTCATTTGAACATGTGAATAGTACTATGGCAAAGCCAAAGTATCTCAATTGTCCCTGTTTTCAAGATGAAGAAACTGAGGCAGGGATTTATAGCTACTAAGTCTTAAAAGTGACTCATTTCCTCCAAAGTAGTACCTTTTCTGAGACTTCCTCTCTCTGTGCCTTTCCTAAAACTGGGCACTGTTGGGCTCTTTGATGAGGCTTTTTATTGCTCTAATACAGAAGTTTAATGGGTTCAAACTGGCAATCAAACTCACAAGACACAACAGACGAATCTGTTAATCTAGTGGTATATTTTACTATTTTTACTATTGCTATATGGAACAATACTGGCACAGAATCTTCAGTGCCTATGTGTATGTACACAGGTGTTTTCCTCCCTCACCCACACAGATGAAAGCTAAGGAGTGTGGGGTCATCTCAACCCACAGAAACTACAGTCTATGTTTCCCACCATTTCTTCCTTCAGGGTTCTAGTCACTGAGGCCCAAGGCCTGCATGCTACCTCTCTACTACCCCAACCCAGGTGCCATCCCTTAAACTGCAAAAGAGACAAGGCATTCCACAGATACCTTAAGCCAGTAGTTTCCAATGACTCAGAGCTATGAGAAGGTAATGTCCAGGCCATTCTCTGAGATAGGCTTCTGGGTCAGCCCACACCTAATGTTAACACTTTACTCAGAATCCTATTGACATAGAATCTCTTTTCTATACTTGATTTCTCAATCAAATGAGAAATAGGATCAAAGAGAGTGCAGATGAGGCACTAAAATATCATCATAACCTATAGCATAATATTGGAAAGAATAGCTTATGTGTCCAGGCAAGTGAGTTCACAGCACTGAATCTTAGAATTAGAAAGACTTAACCAGCAGTAGGCGCTAAAACAGGACATGCCACAGCAGGGGCAGTGTCCATGCTGCAGAGCAGCCTGGGCGCTCACTAGGGCAGGCCTACACACAAGAGGAGGAACAAAAAGCCAACATCCTGCATGACTTTCTTTTTTTTTTTAAGATTTTATTTAGGGATCCCTGGGTGGCGCAGCGGTTTGGCGCCTGCCTTTGGCCCAGGGCGCGATCCTGGAGACCCGGGATCGAATCCCACGTCGGGCTCCCAGTGCATGGAGCCTGCTTCTCCCTCTGCCTGTGTCTGTCTCTCTCTCTCTCTGTGTGACTATCCTAAATAAATAAAAATTAAAAAAAAAAGACTTAAAAAAAAAAGATTTTATTTATTTATTCATGAGAGACACAGAGAGAGAGATTGGCAGAGACACAGGCAGAGGGAGAAGCAAGCTCCATGCAGGAGCCTGATGTGGGACTTGATCCCAGGACTCCAGGATCACGCCCTAGGCTGAAGGCAGGTACTAAACCGCTGAGCCACCCAGGGATCCCCTGCATGACTTTCTTTGCATCAGCACAGGCAGGTGGTCAGCAGGTCAGAATAACACACAATAATGATGAAGTGGGCAAAACATTTCTCTACTTAAAACAATAAAAAGTAGGAAGGGCTAAAGTAATTAAAATATGTCTTGTGTATATATTCATTGACTCCACAGATCTTTATTGAGCATCCCTGTCTTCCAGACCCTGGGCTAGGTTTCGGGGATACAACAAGATGTGGTATGGACAAAGTTCTTGACCTTGTCAAACTTGTATTCTCACTGGGGCAACAGGCAATAGACAAATAGACAATTAGAAGACCAACATGCTGACATGTCATGGCCAGTTCTATGTCAGGGATGGGAAGAGACAAATAGAGTGGCCAAAGACTGCCTCACTAGGAAGGTGATGGGGTCCAGCCATACACACACACACACACACACACACACACACACACAGAAGGTAGAGACAGTGTAAGGGTAGAAGCAAGAGTCTCAGGGAACAGCTAGGAGGTCAATGTGCCTAGAGCTCAGTGAGCAAGGGGAAGAAAAAGAGAAAGAAGTCAGGGGTGGCTACAGGTCTGGTCAAGTAAGAGTACACAGTGGTTGAGTCTTTCCTCTGCTCTCTGCACCCCGCAGGGTAAGAGAGGGAGGAGGGGATTGGACAATCAATAATTGGAATACAAAAATCTAGACATTCAGTATATTAGCAGTAATTTTGAAGAAAATTGGTATATATATATATTTTTAATGTCATTTCAGTGGAATTTAAAATGTGGAATTCTCACTGTTGGAGTATGTGATGTAATGTAGAACCGAAGAGACAAATAATGTCTCCCTACAGTCAAGAAGGAATCTGATACTATGGGTTATTAAAAGCCATCCCTTAAATTTAAACTAAATTCTTCCCGCTGTCACTTAGGACCATTTCTTCTTATTAACTGACAGCAGGTAATAAACCAGTGGGTTATTTGCAAAATGCCTTCTGAAGTACTGCATTTCCAAGATAAATTTTTCCAGGTCACATATAACAAAAGAACAGAGCAGTCCATTCTCCATTTACACCCCTAGATGCTCCCAAAGACACATGCGCATAAACACGTGCACACACACACGTGCGATTATGCACACATATAAATGTAGCGCCAACAACAATGATGACAATGAATGCCAGGCTGTCTGACTGGGTGCCCAGTGCCTCTAAGCACGGTCTTTTAGTGATTCACACAGCAATCCACAAACTGGAAGCTTTCTCCTCCAAGAACATTCACTCCCTCACACACTCCCACCCTATGCTGCTTCTTAGGCAGCAACACCCCCCCTCCACCAGGTCAACAATCCAATTGCCCAAGGGCTCCTGATTCAAACCCTAAGAGGGAACAGATATCCAAAACACACTCTACCCATGAGCTAATCACAGGAAGTCTTCTGGTTCACGTAGTGCAGGTTTGAAGCATTCTAGAGTCTTTCCAGGTCACCCTGGTCCACCAATAATTAAAAATTCTCTCCTAAATGCAACACTTGGAGGCATTCTGTTTTATTACTAATTTTCTCCCTTTTTACAACTACATGTGCTGTTTGTTATTCACTCATGACTCTAGATTCATTCTCCACCTCGCCTATCCTACTAAGCCCCAAGACATTGACACTTGTAGGGGAGTTACATCACTCAGTACCCCCATCCGCTGGCTTCCCACCCTTTTAGCCAGTGGGTTTGGCTAAATGGAGCACCATCAGGAAGACACAGTAATCAGGGTGTTTCTTCCCTATCTCCATCCTGGCATAATTGTGGAGCTCTGGCCAAGCATTCCCTCCTCCATACTCCCATTAGTTTTGTCAACAGTATTTCCTCCCTTTTTTCGTTCAGCCCTAGAAGTGGTAACAGCTTCCCATTGTTGCTAGTCCCTAGGTACAACAACATTCTATATTGATTTCCTCAACCCTGACCACACTGCTACAGACGTTCTTTTATTAAAATGTCTTCAGGTACACTATCTGAATAGAATTCTGTTGTCTTCCAGAATCCTATTAATATACCAGAACTTATCTACTTTCAGTTCCTCAGTCCCTGGGTAGTTGTTCACTTTTCCCACTGGGCACAATCCAATTCTATTTGCTTCATCTATAAGTCAATGTTCTTGAGGCTCTACCCATGTTATTTCTTTCCCTTAGTCTTGATACTCAGCTTCATCCTGAGATTCTCTGTAATTATTCATTCATTTCATCAAATAATGTTTATTGAGGATATAAGGATGTCAAACATTATAAATGCAATCATGAATAAGACATAATCCCTGCTTTCAAGTAGCCTACTCCCCATTGAATAAAAAAATGAATAAACCAGAAAAATATTAATAAGGAAGAGAAGAGAGGGAAAACATATGACTCAGTAAGGACAACTAATTTGGGGCATCTAGGCGGCTCAGTAAGTTGAGCATCCAACTCTTGGTTTCAGCTCAGGTCTAGATCTCAGGGTCCTGGAATCCAGCCCTGAAGGGGATCTTCCCGCTCAGCATGGAGTCGGCCTGGGATTCTCTCTCTCTCTCTCTCTGCCTCTTTCCCCTACTTGCTCACTCTCTCTCAAATAAATAAATAAATAATTCTTAAAAAAAGAAGGGGGGGACAACTAATTTAATCTTAGAGAACCAAGAGAAAGGATATCCAACATGAGATTTAAACAATAAAAACTATTGGGGGGGGCACCTGGGTAGCTCAGTCAGTTAAGCATCTGCCTTAGCCTCAGGTCATGATCACGGGGTCCTGGGATCAAGCCCCACATTGAGCTCCCTGCTCAGTGGGGAATCTGCTTCTCCCTCTTCCTCTGCCCCTTCCCTGCTTGTATATTCTCTCTCTCTCTCTCTCTCTCTCTCTCTCTCTCAAATAAATAAATAGAGAGGAATCTTTAAAAAGAAATAAAGAATAAGAAAGTATGCAGCAGGAGAAAAGTAAAGAGTAAGACAGAGAAGAACGTGAGCAAATCCTCAGAATGTGGCACAGAGAAGTGAGGGTATGGAATAGCCCCCAGTAGGCTGGAATAGAGAGAAAGCAAGAAGAGATGAGGCTGGAAGAGATGATGAGGCATTTGATGGAACGCTCTGCAAACCTTGTATAAGAGTTTGGACTTTATCCAAAAGTCACTGTGGAATCACTGAAGGGTGCTAAGCCAAGAAATATCATAACTAGATATGTGTTTAGGGAATTCCAAGGCAGCTGTGCAGTTGAGAACAGATGGAAGGGAGCAAGACTGATTGGGAATAAAATGGGGGTGACCTGACCTACACAGTTTCTGTGAAGCCTGGAAGAGGTGAATAGAATTATAAAAATGTTTAGATGTTGGGGTTAATAAAATATGGTGATTATTGAGATGGAAAAGATGAAGGAGACAGAGAAATTGACAGACACACCCAAATCTATAGCTTAAGTAAGAGTATGCTGGTACCACTCACAGAGTTAGAAAACATAGGATGAAAAAGGCAAGAGCAAATATTCCTTAATATCTCAGTTGAGTTTGAGGTCCTGACTAGACTTCAGCGAGGGTGTGTCTGTAAGAAGCATGGGTCCAGTGCTGAGCAGAGACATCTGGACATAGTCACCCATCTTGTTTGGCCTTTTACTTAGATCCCCTCATTCTCTCATTGCCTTTCTTTGCTCTAAATGTATTTCCGGTGGTTACCCCCATCACTTCTCTTAACTTCAGCTTAATCAGGACCCTCATTGCTTTCTAGACACATGGTTTTCTTTTAAAAGAAAACATTCCTTCTCCAGAATGTCTACAAGTATAATTTATTTAAAATGGCAATTTTGGACACAATCAAATTGTCTCAGGGATTCCTTATCTCTTCACCCACCCCCAACCTCTACCTGTGGGCTGGCAAGGGGCTCCCATCTTCCAAGTCCCAAGAAGCAATTATTTCCCCCACACACATATAATTCAAGTTCCATCCCTGACTCTAGCCAAGGTGTTGACCCCAGATCTGCTTTAATGTTTGAGTAGGGGGTATTTCCGATAAGCTATGGCCCTGAGTAAAAGATAAACATTCCCACCCAGAGGCAATATCAATCAATCATTTGGAAAGTCAAGGGCTCCTGCTCTGAGGGTAAAACATTATGAAAACATTAGCAGCATCTTATGCTAAGAGCAGGTGTACCTAAGCTTCCAAATGCTCTCTCTCCCTCTTCCCATTGAGCTCAGCCCCCAGAGGCCCAGAGTAAACCTAAATCAACCTTCCTCCAGCCAAAGCCAAATCTCTGCCAAGAGGTAACAAACGTATTCACTGGCCAAAGCTAAATCTTCAGCTCTGCTTTTCTCATCAGCTACAAACTGCACCTGGGGCTGAGCCCTTAATCTCTCCCCAATGAAGGAACTAGCAAAGGAACACACAGGACTCCTTGGGAGCTAGACATCAGTGCTCCGCCGTCCTTATGGGCCAATGCCTCTTATATGCTTCACTTCAGTTCATCATGCATTTACTGAGCACCTGTTATGTTCCAGATTCTATGAGTAGCCCATCCCACACATAACCACAAAAAGCTATGTAAAGTTACTATCTCTGCACGAGAAGAGATTACTCTTTGGAAGGGAATAAAGGTGTATAATAAATAATTGTAATATATCATGATAAATATTAACTTTTAAATAAATGCCTGGGAACAGGAATAAAATCCTCCCAGGTTGAGAGGAGGTAAGGTAGGGAGAGCTGGAGAAAAGTAAAAGGAAGGATGAAATTAATAAGATGGCAAAGGAAACAATACAAATGCACTGAGGCTGGACCATAGGACATAAGGGGCTTCATCTGCCATGAGAAGGAATATGAACTTCAGTCTGTAAGCATCGAAGCCCTTAATCTAGGCATTCTCAGAGAGTCCTCCAACTTGTAGAACAGTGCCACTCAAAGTGTGGTCCACAGACCACAGCCACAGGGGCCAGCCCACCAAGATGAGAATTGAGAATGAGCCTTTTTAAACTTGACATTGATATCCAAGCATGTGACAGGAGACTGCTATCAGGGTATTGACCAGTTCAGATGTGGTCCCACTCATGGGGGAATCTTGGTGTGAGCTAAGAGCTAGTATTGACTTGTGGCAGATTAAAACTTTGAAAAATAAATAAAGCCTGTCCTTTACCAGAGATAATTTAAGAATCACTGTTCCTGGGGGCTTCTTGGTTGGATTTAAGTTGTCCTTGGCATTATATGTAAAACAGTGTGGGGTTTAGGAGATTTTTCTTCCTTTTTCTATTTTTTGTTTGCTTGTTTTTGAGGGGAATGCTCTTAGCTTTTACCAGCTTCTCACATGGATTTCCAACATTGAGAAGGGGATGCTATGGTTTGTTCTGTGTATTAGGAAGACACCCCCTGGGCACTGAGTCAGGAGTGGCTTGCCCCAGCAGGCAGGAGTCTCACCCAGGCCCTACTCAGTAGATGGCACTGCTACCTCCACTCCCCAGTCATCCAACCTTTCAATTTATAAAGAAATTAAGAATCAAATATAATGATAAGAACTTTTCTACAGTATTTTATACAGTTTTCATGCCTTTTTGTGCCTTTGCTTTTCTGTCTGCCAAAATCTTCCCTCCTACCTCTTGGCTGCCTAGCATATTCTTACTCATCCTCATCAAAGACTCATCAAAGACTCATCAAAGACTCATCAAAGTCTCATCAAAGACTCTTTCAGGGTCTTTCAACCCTGAAAGAACTGGGTCTTTCCACCTCTGAGGAACTTCATAACACATCTCTTCGCTGTGCTCACTAAAGTCCTATTACATACCTCTGTTGTAGCTATCATGGTATCTCATTGTAACTATTTTCATTTATGCCTACATCTCCCAGTAGAAGACTTTTGAAGACAAGGTTTATGACTCACTCACTCATCTTTCATCTCCAAAGGCTGGTGTAAATATTTTCTTGATCCCAAGAAAGTGGATTTTATTGACTAGCCTGGGTCATAGACTTTGTGTCCCCTAGAGTAGAGGGAGCACAACCTGAATCAACTGGCCCAGCTGCAGAGCATGATCAATCCTCTGGCTGTTGGGGACGGGAGAGAAGACACAATGATTAAGAATTACCTGGACACAAGGGAAGCTCCCTACAGGAAAAGTAGAATGCTGTCATCAGAGGAGATAGTCTTGCACATCAAAAACAGTAGCTCTCTACTAAAACTGTTCTATCCACTTATAAAATGAGATAACTAATTTTAAAGAATTTATCAATCCATAAAGTTTTGTAGGAATCTAGGTACTGAGCTACCTTCATTCAAAAGAAACCAAGCATAGCATTTTTGGTGTGGAGAGAATAAAGTGGGGTGAAGACTAAAAAAAAAAGCTGCTGAGACACATTTTGTAGAAGGGTTTTATGACATATCAAGAAAATCTGTAAAAATCTGGGTTAGGCTTCTAATCTACCCAATATACAGCACAGTATCATCCATATTTTTGAGGCATTGTTTATAATTATCTATATAGGATGACCAGTTTCTTTGATACTATCAATTCCAAGGTTTTATCATTTATTGTTCATACCTGGGGTTCCTCTGAGATGCATAACAAGTGCCATAGCAGACAAGAGGAAAATCCAATTAATGCTCATAAGCTTGCAAAAACGGCAAGAGTCTGTAGTTGATGCATCAGCTCCCTTTCCAAGTACCATGTGCTTTTCATGCTCTGTTTTAGCTGTCCTATGAGGGCTGGACTCACTGTGGAGGCATGTATGGAGAATATCAAAAAATAAACTTCTTATCTCTCCTCTCCTTCTGGACACCAGGGTCTGAAACACTGAACAAATGTCACTTCCTTCTAACCTATTCAGGTAACCTCCTGAAAATAGGGACTTTATCTCTCTTGCTTCCTATTATATCCTCAGTTTCTTATGTAATCCTTAAAACACAGAAGGCACATCTTAAATAAGTGAATGAATAAATGAACAAGTTCTAAGAGTTCTATCCTTTTTTGTAAAAGAATTAGGTAAGAATTAAAATACTATGAAATTAATCAAATGTAACTCATCAGGAATAGCTATAAGTATATATACCTTACCATATATAGGTGATATGGCTATAGCTATAGTATGACTAGAGTACTACATGAGGTGCTAGAGACCCCTCAACTAGGAATATAGAAGGTGCTATCTAGTTTGGCTATATATGTATTATGTCCTCTTGATCAGAAGGAGGACAGATCAGCTTGGATCAGAAAGAGATTGAAATGTGCATTAACAAGATTTCTTGGATTATAATCATGTGATTATATAATCATTTATATAATCATTTGAAATGTAGTCTTTTCTTTTTACTTTGTTACCATTTTTTTAAATAATAACATGCTCTAAGGAAAATTATAGCCAGCTGGAAGTACAAAAGGTAGGGAAAGTACCATTCAGTTTTTTCTTGCATCCACTCAACAAGTAATTCTAAGCATTGTTCTAAATGTCAGGGATATTGCATATAAGATAAACTCTCCTACCATGGAGAGCTTATATTCTAGGGGGTGAAGAGGGGAAACAAACTAGTAAACAAATCCAGATATAATTAGTAGAGTGTGTCTAACCTATATGCAGACAAATACTATAAATTAAGGCTTGGGCCAGTTTCATAAAGGGCCCTCAGAGAAGATTCTTCTAATCAAGGACATGTAAATGGAAAACAGAATAAGTCCCAGGGAAAACATAGCAGCTGGTAGGGACATCAAGCATAAAGGCCAGAGGCAGGAGCATTCCCAACTTACTTTAGAATCATAAAGGAGGCCTGAGTGGCTGGAAGTTAGGGAATATCAGAGAGGGAGACAGAACATGGTGGGAGACTCCTAACTCTGGGAAACGAACAAGGAGTGGTGGAAGGGGAGGAGGGCGGTGGGGGGGGGGGACTGGGTGATGGGCACTGAGGGGGGCACTTGATGGGATGAGCACTGGGTGTTATGCTATGTTGGCAAATTGAACACCAATTTAAAAAAAAAAAAAAAGGAAGTTAGGAGTAGAGTGATTGGAGATGACTAAAGAGAAGTTGAGAGCCCACAGCCATTGGAAAGATTTTGGGTTTTACTGTGAAGTTGGATAGAAAGCTATGGGAGGATTTTTGGGCCATTTTATCTTTAAAATAATCACTCTGGAAGCTGTAAAAAATAAGATATTATAGGAGACAAGGGCAGAGAAAGGGCCTCCAATTTGAAAGCTATTAAAACAAGGCCAAGTGGGAAGCCATAGTGGTTTGAGCCAGGGGGCAGCAGCGAACTATTAAACTAGCTGAAGTACGTAAAACATTTGGCACAGCATCCAGGACAAAGAAAACCCATGATATCCAGCAGCTGTTATTATTACTATTGTTACTATATCTCCTCTTGCCAAGACCTACAGATAAAAACCCCACAGATGGACCATTGGCTCCTTGGACCCTGAATGAGCCTGCCATTTGCTCTACCTTATATGGCTTTTTTTTTTTTAACATATGATTTTGGTTGATTAGAAACCTTTGCCTGATAACGACCTGTTATTTATCACATGGTTGGAATGAATGCCATTGTAGTGTGTCAGCAGGTGATGCCTGAGAAACTGCAGTTTTTTTCTGGGCTGTGTGTCTGTGTGTGTGAGTGCTTGGGTGTGTACAACCAGCCAAGGACTGTGCCACAAACACCCAATTACCAGCAGAACCTGCAGCCAGCTTCTATTTGCTCCTGCCTTGCTGGTGGGACCAGCGTCCCTGATTTCTCGGCCCCCTTCTCATCTGTGGAATTCCACAGACTTTCTTTCTTCCTCTCTCCCTTAACTCAGATTCTTACAGCAGGACAAACTATCCCAACCCCTTTCCCACTTTTTGCTTCTTAGCTGCCCCACTTGGCCAGGAATGTTGCTCTATCCATCTGGTACGTAATTCCCACTCACTTTGATGTCTTCCAAATGTTATCTCATCGATGTTGAGAACCCATCTGGGGTCAGAGAAAACTCTCTGGGAAGAGGTTGCTTAATTGAATATTGATTAGGGAAGACTGATGACCTGCTGAGGCTTGCTGGAAGCTATGGTTCTGCCTTTGGGATCTGCCGGAAAACCATGCTCCTTTTGACCTGCCCACCTTTTTCATGTGAATTCTTTTCTCTCACCCCTCCTAAAGCTTTCTAAATGCACTCACACCCCGTGACCTTGTTTGTTTGTTTGCTTGTTTTGCAGTGCATTTACATGGGGCCTCGGAGACACACAATAAAACGGGAATGATTTTGGAATGAATCCACTTGGAGTAAACTCTGAGCCCTACTCCCAGTGCCTGCCAGGAGAGCAGAGAGGAGGAGAATGTCATTGTCAGAGGATGAAACAGAATCGATGAATAGAACTGTGACATTCTAACTGGGGAATGGTGAAACACAATGGAATGTGAGTCAAAATAACTGAAACGGAGTCCTGGTTTTATTCTGCAGTCTATTAGTCAATTCGTACTAATTGACCTAATTAATCTGTTAATGAATGACTCTGTTAGTGAATGCATCTATTTTCTCCTGTGTTTCTCAGGGCTGCTGATATGCATGCAATGCATTGGTATGGGATCCCACATACAGTAGATGAGGTGATATTTGGTAGGACGATGGCAGTGGGCTGTCACACTGGCTATCTGCTTGCACCTGCTCTCCCTGGGGGAGATCTTGCTTAATCATCCATTTGGTTCTCAATAGTGACAATATTAAATCTATTATCAAAAACCTTCCCATAAAGAAAACTTTGGATTTCATTGCCAAATCCTGTCGGACATTTAAGAAAAAACAAAAATGCCAGTCTTAAACAAACTTCCAGAAAATACAACAAGAGGGAATGCTTCAACTCATTTAATAGGGCCAGCATACCCTGCCACCAAAACCTGAAAAAAAAAATCTATAAGAAACTACAATACCACCAATATCCTCCACGAAATGGCCCTATATGTATGGGTACCGTTATTCATCTCCATTTTGCAGTTGAGCAAAGTAAGGCTTAAAGAAGTTAGGGAACTTGCCCGAAGGCACAGAGCTATATAGAGCAGATCTACGATATAAACCAAGATCCCTCAGACTCCAGAATTTCCACTCTCGACCAGTATGTTACAGGTTAATACAATGTAAGTATGTTAATATGATGCACATTGAACAGGTTTGAATGAAAGAACTGATTGCTACAGATAAATCTGGCCTCTGAACAAGGGAGGCATTCTTAGGACCTGGAGGTGACAGCCACCTCCACTTGAGAAGACCAGCTAGCGGCTCCTCCCCTGTCCTCACTGCTGCCTTTCATGGATCCTTTAAGCTCCTCTGCCTGGCCAGGACATGATCACCACCAAGAGAGACAGACTCTGGATTTTAAGAACTGCAGAGACAGCTCAGTTAAAGCCGCCAAAGTCACCACTGTTTAAGAGTTTCAATCCCCTGGAGACACATATGTTCTAGAAAGACCCAGCTTGAAGCCAAATAAATACTGAGGTGGCTTGACACGCAGCCAGTACATGTCTTGCTCATTAATGAAACAGAGCCCTGCATACAGAAAAACCAGTGCAAGCAATTAAGTCTCACGTGCTCTGCTAGAAGTGCCTGCAGTTTCATCTCCATGGCCTGTGTTCCCAGCCCAGTCCCTCAAGTGCCCTCTTCAGCAATTGCTCTTGAACCTCACCAGAAGAGAGGGACAGAGGCTGAGGATTTTGGAGCCGCATTTCCACAGAAGTGCCCTTCTGTTGAACGATCTATCATTCCGCTGACCCCAGACCCAGGAGAGGAAGGACACCCACCTTGTTTCTGCCCAAGTCTGCCAAGCCCCTAACCAGAGCAACTTTTTACCTTCAAGCCCACAGAACCTCCTCCAAACATGTTAGAGATAACACAAAATTAATAACATCCTATTCTCAAAGCCACCCTCATTTCTCCACCGCAGGCAGAGGGGAGAGGGCACTCCTTTTGCATCAAGATAAGAAATTATCCCTAGAAGATGAGCCACTCTGAACTCTAAAACTGGTAGGGAATATCAAAATTCCACTGAGTCCCTAGGAAATTCTATAAGATGCCAAGACAAACTTTCATTCACTTAAGTATTTGTCTTATACACATCTGTTAAGGACCCATGTTAGAGCTTTCTCCTAGCCCATAACCCACCTTCGTACAAATTCCTGGAGTGTACCGCTTCCTTTAGGCAGGTGAAGCCCAGCTCCAGGGCCTGCCCAGTGGAGTAGGTAGTCACTCCAGTGCCTGAAGGTCTCACTACCCATCCCCCACCCTCCTGATCCCAGGCAATCATAAAATCGGCCCTCCCACCACTTTGTAATCTAAAGCATTTTAGTCTTAAACACCTAATCCAGAAACAATTCAAAACAGAATCTGATAGCCCGTATTAGCAGTTCAGAAGAAAATACAAAGGAAGTCCAGAGAAAAGAATATTATTAGGTGTGAACTTCATAGCAGGTTAAAATGAAAGAAAGAGGGCCTGAGTTGGATGTGGTAACCAGTCCCCAAGAAGACCACCAGTGATCCCTACCTCCTGGTTTCCCTGCCCACTGTAGCCTCCTTCCACTTTCACTAGGACTAAATTGTGAAATCAACAGGACCCTGAGGAAAAGGGGGAGTGACTTCCAAGGCTAGGTCATCAAAGACAAGGCTTCTGTATTTCTCTCAGATCACTCACTCTGGGGTGAAAACCAGTGTGGAAAGAAAGCTGCTACCACCCACATGCCCAAAGAGCTGGGGCCAAACCATGGCTGAATTTGTATTCTCAAGGCACTTGGAATCCAAGAAGAATTTAGGTTGACTTCATCTACACAAGACCTTGAAGAAATCAAACACCTGGCATGACCATGGCTCAGTCAGATAAGCATCTGACTCTTGATTTTTGCTCAGGTCATGATCTCAGGGTCATGAGACTGAGCCTCAGGTCTGGCTCCACACTTAGTGGGGAGTCTGCTTGGGATTCTCTCCCTCCTCTCTTCCTCTGTGCCTCTCCTGCTCGCTCTCAAATAAAAATAAATAAATCTTTGTTTTAAAAAAAGGAGAGCAAACATTCACTTCATCTTGAGATGGAAAACTTGGAAAAAAGATGGGAAGGCCATCTAAGGCTTTTAAATTTCTTGAAAGCATGCCTTAATCATCTTATACCTTTTAAATATATAAATTAATATTTTATGAATGTCAATGTTTTCAAGTTAAACTAGACTATGGTATGTTTACTAGTTGATTGTTCGAGGAAGCCGGGTTTACTTAGATCACACATCATGGACTGGCCACCCTGGTGTAACTGGTAGGCTAGTGTAACTGGTAGGCTGGTGTAACTGGTAAGTAGAAGAGGGAGGTGAGGAAAAAATAGGCTACAGAGTCCATCAACACAAACCTACAACTGTATTGAGTCAGCATTGGTCATGATAACTGACGTGTATGGTGTAGGAGTATGAGCTGGCAAGGTCATCCTTGTTCTTCCCTACCCCAATTCTCTAAAGACAGAAAAACCACATTAAGACAACTCAATCATCCTCCACTTCTGGAAAAGCCTAAAAGTACTTAGTAATCTCCGAAGCCAGCAGAGACATACCCAACTGCCTGTAGGATGATGTGACCCTAGGGAGGAGACTCACATGTGGTAGGAATAGTTACATCAGATATTTCACCACAATCTGAAGGATCCCAATATATAAGGCAATTATAAGTAACTCTCAGTTACTGACATGTGTTATTCACCGAATGGCTTGTTAATATTAATTAATTAGTGGTAGATCATATGCTTGTTAAAATACTGCCACCCTGGCAGGCCTATTTTTATCAGAGGATTATACTCCCACCCCAGTGGCATCATCCATGGAGATGTGGTGTTATTGTAGGCCAGACTGATTCTCACCTTAGCTCACTAACAAGAGAAGAAAAGAGAACTGAACACCTCCCTGAGCCAAATATGACTGTGATATTAAACGTGTGGCTCCTTCTTCCCTCCTCCACAGAACACAGAACAAACACCTCGAGCTTGTGGATCATTTAGCAAATTTGACAACATTTCCTAAGCCTCAGACATTCTTTTGCCACCTTGATAATTGTCACATATCTGTGTACCAACTATACTGTTATTTAATTAGCATTTTATTTTTTAATTTTTATTTATTTATGATAGTCACAGAGAGAGAGAGAGAGAGAGAGGCAGAGACATAGGCAGAGGGAGAAGCAGGCTCCATGCACCGGGAGCCCGATGTGGGATTCGATCCCAGGTCTCCAGGATCGTGCCCTGGGCCAAAGGCAGGCGCTAAACCAGTGCGCTACCCAGGGTTCCCTAATTAGCATTTTAACTTACTCGTGGTTGTAGTCTAAGTGTAGCAATATCAAAGAAAACTGTAGCACTACATGAAACAAGAGAGACATTTATCTTAAGTAGAGTTAGAAAAATAAGTATGTTACTAGTGAAAAGAATGCACTTGTGTACCATTTTGACTATATGCATCGCCTTATGGCAAATCTCCCACACTGTGAAAACACCACTGCAGTGGGCTGAGCACCAGAGGTCAGAGTCCTGGGTACTAGCTGAAGTGGTGTCACACAGAGTATAATCTTGACCAACTTCCTCTGGACTTTTTCCCAACCATAAAAAGGATTTATACCATAGGTCCTGCCTCACCCTAGCATTACATCATTTACTATTCTGAGCTGCTGGTCCTACTCCTCCTTTCTGCTACTGTGCCTGAGAACAATCCATATGTGTGAAATCACCAATAACTCTAATAGTAAAAAAAAAAAAAAATTAGCTACTCTACAGAAGGCTCTTATTTATGCTATGATTACAATTCTCTACCAAAGATCATCACAAAATGATAAAGCCCAAACAAGGGCACATCTTATTTCATCTCCTGTGTTATGCCAACCACTTCTTACCATTAGCTAGAATTCTCTCATTGTTCCAAAATGATATCTCTCCCATCCTCCTCCTAGGGTTACTTATCTCCCCCTGTCACTTAGGAGAAGGAAGGAAATCATGATTATATTTAACAGACAGTTGCTGGCCAGTAGTCAGCAATACATACCACCTGGTAATGCAAAGCAAAGGAATGTTGTCTGTTTAAAGAGCAATTCCCCTTCTACTAATAACAGGCCTTGAAATCCTTTTATTTTCCAAGTTCAGTGGATTCCTACTCTTCAAAAATGAACATATATAAAACAGGCCCCCATTAAATTTACAGATTTTGGAACCCAGAAGGAACCTTGCATCATCTGGCACAAGCAACTTGTTATACAGATGAAGAAATTAAGATCTTGGTCATGGAGCTAAGAAGGAGCAGAGCAGGAATAAGACTCAGGCTCCGAGCACCTCGGGCAAGGCAGTAGTGTATGCTGGAAACACAGGCTCCACCACATTCTGTCTCTTGGATGTTATTCAAGTCAATTACTTCTCTTGGCCTCAGTTTTTTCATCTGTAAAATGGAGATCATGCTATCTATCTTTAAGGGTTATTCTAAGAATCAGGTAAGACAAACCAGTGGTCTCAAATCTGAAGATTTAAACAAATCACCAGATTCCATCTAATTCAGTAGTTCTGGAGAGTGAACAGGAGGGTGGGGCACAAGTTTTGGCATTTCCAACAAGCTGCCAGGTAATGCCAGTCCTCTGTATAAGCAAGAATGGCCTCAAAAGCAACTCAACAGGAAGGTTCATGAAAACCTGCTGGTGTTACTACAGTTGTTGCTGCAACTGGGGTCAAAGCAAGATGGGGAAGGGACACAAGTGTTAATGATGCCACAAAGGAGATGTCACAGGACTCTACAATGGGACCACTTTGCAGCTCAGACCCCAAGCAGAAGACTCTTCCTGCTGAAGGGGGGATAATACATTCCTGACAACCCAGGAACAAGTAGAGACTCTGATCTTAACAGTAAGTAAAGAGCCAGACACCCCTTCCCCTGCCCCAGAAAAAGAGTAGAAAAGACGAGAAGGGAGAAAGAGATACAAAATTGGCTGCAGCACCTATAGTCAATTATCATTACCTAATAAAGCGAGCAGGCCCCATCTGTACAGAACACCATTCTACTGGAGAGTGTTAACAACTGAATGGTTGTGTCCTCAAAATCCATATATAAAACACTAACACCCCAGTGTGATGTGTTAAAATTCTAATCTCCAATGTGATGGTATTTGGAAGTGGGGTTTTGGAAAATAATTAGGTTTAGTTGAGGTCATGAAGGTAGAGCCCTCATGATAGAATTAATGCCCCACAAGAAGAAACACAGAGAACTTGCTCTTGCGCTCTCTCTTTCACTCTCTCTCTCCTTCTCTCTCTCTCTGCCATGTGATGACACAGCCAGGAGATGATCATTTGCAAACCAGGCAGAGATTTCACCAGACATGAAATGTGCCAGCCCCTTGATCTTGGACTTTGGAATCCAAGCTAACTAAGAGGAAAAAATGGTCTCTAGTTATAAATAGGTAAAGATTTGGGATTTAAGTGCTCTGCTGTGGACAAGTACAAACTCAAAACCAATTATCATCATCAAAAGAGTGCACCCAGCCCGGGGACATGTTTGAAAGTGAAAGGGGTTGGGACACCTGGGTGCCTCAGCAGTTAAGCATCTGCCTTTGGCTCAGGGTGTGGTCCTGGAGTCCCGGGATCGAGTCCCACATCCAACTCCATGCATGGAGCCTGATTCTCCCTCTGCCTACGTCTCTGCCTCTTTCTCTCTCTCTCTCTCTCTCTGTATCTTATGAATAAATAAAATATTAAAAAAAAGTGAAGCTGTTGAATAATTAAGTCAGGACAAGAGGAGTAAACTAATACTGCTCTGGGCAAAAGGGGTCATATGTTCACCCTATAGAAAGGATACAACTGGGAAGAAGACTTCTCCTGGAACTTCATGATGAAGCAGAAGAATTTCATAAGTGTTAGGAATGAAACATTATCTACAGCTATTAGGTCTGAACCCACAGTCTAAAGGAGTATTATATTCACTCAGAGGCAGCAGAACATACTTGTGAAGACCCACAAGGGTCAGCAAACATTTTCTGAAGAGAATCAGATAGTAAATACTTGAAGCTTTGCAGGCCACATACAGTATCTGTTGCATATTCTTTTTATTGTTTTTAAACCTTTAAAGATGTAAAATAAAAAAAAATTCTTAGCTCCCACATCATACAAAAGCAGACTGCAGGCTAGATATGATGCCTGGTGAACAGCAGGGACTCTGTAATGAAGTGGCCTGGCTTTGAATCCTGGCTCCACCCACTACTTATCAGTTGAGTGAGTAGCAAGTCACTTAACTCCTTCGTGCCTCAGTTTCCTCATCTATAATGGGCAGGTAATAATAGTACCTGCCTCATTGGGTTGTGAGAAGCAAATGAATACAAACAAAGCACTAGAATAGTGCCTTTGTATATTACTCGTTATTGTTATTACTTTTGAGAAAATGTATACTATCAATAGTGTATGTGTGTGTGTATATATGTATACACACATATATGCTATATGTAGTGTGCACATAATGTATATATGTGTGTGGACATGTGTATATACTGTACACACACACACACACACACACACAGAAACACACTTACACATAATAAAGAATAGTCAGAGGAATTCAGATAGTAATTTCCAATTCCTCTTCTCAGTATTTTACTAAGGAAGAGGAAGCTGCACTTTTATCACATCCAGACTCTTCTGGAAAGTTCTGGAGATATTTTCCTGGTGTGCTCTATAGTGCCTTAGTCCTATCCATATAACCAATCACAAATAATGATCAACAATTAGGTAACAGGTCATCACTGCTGTATGTATGAAATGAGATCACATGGAAACAAAATAGTTTTTTATGTATGACTTTCATAAATAAGCTGTGTCACAAATACATTAGCCTCTATCTTATGCATTTAATTAAATTAAAATGTTGCTGGTCAGAGGAATGAGTAAATAAGCCAAATAATTTAATGAAATGACTGCACCATAGAGGGAGGGCAGCATTCCATTGTTTTGTTGTGTTTATTTTAATTTCATGAACAGACTGTTTCCGACTGCACAGTTGACCCAATAGCCCATTTTGGGCATGGCTTCAGGACAAACACATGCCCTTCATCTATCAGAAGACAAGAGAGGGAGGATGTAGAGATTTACTGGCACTTGAAAAGATGCCAGCTCAGACAAGAGTCCCTGTGCACAGAAAATTCCAACTGCTGAGAGTGCCATTTTCTAGGTGATGAGCAAATCACCAAGGAAGGTGAGATTAAGGACACTACGATTTTTGTCAATGATGAGTCCTTACATTCGGCTCAGAAAAAGGACTTTCCAATTTTCTTTGATTGTTTCTCTAGAACTATGACTCTCACCTGGGTTCCTTTTAAAATCTATAGAATTAGGGAAGTTCTTCCCAGATCTCTCTAATCAGATTTACCAGGGCCCATGGCTATGTGTGTTTTAAACCATTCCCATGATTCTGATGTTGTAGGGTTGAAAACCAATGTAAAAAGTTAATAAAAGAAAAATTATATCTAAGCCATTCTGGAAAAATTTTTTGCATCATAGACTGAAGAAAACCTTACCAGCCATCAAAGCAGGGAGAAAACAAAGAAATGGACAAAGAACCAAAATTAAGGACAATTTTAAAACCACTAAAAATATTGAACAGCCCAAAATATCACAAGATAACTTATTATTCCATTAAAGCCATATTCATTAGAAATTACCTCAGTAGAGACACCTCCTTGACAGAGTTTTAAGTGCCTCAGAGAGAGAAGTTAGAAATGGGATGTTCATAGGGCTTTGTGGTCAGAACTCCAATGATTTCAGGTAGGTCTTTCATGGTACAGAAACTGGGCAAAGCTCATGATATATTTTAACATTGGTGGACCTAGCACAAATCAAGTAAATTCTTGTTCAATAAGCAAACTGTTTGTCCTAGTGAGCAGGCTATTGTCTCATAAACTGATCTGTAGGAATTTCTTGAAGCCAACAGTGAAGTTATCTGTAGTCTTATATTTCCCAGGCAAAGCTTTCCTGGAACAACCAACTATGTTATGTTGGCATAAGTAGCTACACCTCTCTATCAGAGTGCTCGGCATATCGTAAATGCTTATATCAATTTAGCTACTGCTGCAAAAATGCTGTATAACAGAGCACCATAAAATTAATTTGCTTAATAAATATATTATCATTTATTGTTAAGCTTGCAGCGGTGTGGTTTGAATTGCATTCTGCTGAATCTCAGCTGAGATATATATATATATATATATATATATATATATATATATATATATATATACACACACACACACCAGGCTGGGGGCCCCACTCTAGGCTGGCTTGTTGGAGAAGTTCCACTGCACACTCTCCACTGCACCTCTTCTAGGACCAGCAGCATAGCCAAGGCATAACAATGACAGAATAGAAGAAGGAAATTAGAAATTGCAAGCCCTCCTGAGGGCAAGGCTTAGAAGAGGCACAAAGGCACTTCTGTCTCATACTTTTGGTCAAAACAAGTCACATGGCTGAGCCCAGATTCAGTGGGTAGGGAAATAATCTCTGCCTCTTCAGTGAGAGGAAATGGAAAGATACATGCCAAAGAAGGAGTTACAGAAAAGGGTGAAACATGGGGACCATTAATATTTTCAAGCACAGTGCTTAATAAGTATTCACTGAATAAATAATCAATCATGTTGCTTGCAATCTTGGTTTTGAAATCTAGATCATCTTTTTTCTTTCTTTTCTCGTATATATTTATTTATGCCATTATTAGTCTCATACATTAAAGGTGATGCTGTACACAGATGAGACTGGTGATTTATAAATCATTCAACTCAACAACCACCCCTCTGGCTTGCCCTGTGCTAAGAGCTACGCATTATAGCTAAGAATAAGACAGGCATGGTCCCCACTCTCATGGAGCTTTTAAATCAATCAGAAAGACTGACTTTCAATAAGCAGTATGTGTGATAAGTAGTAAGAAAACCAAAGTAGAAATGGTCATGGAAATAGCAGTCATCTTCTTGTGTACAGAATCTGTTTTCTTGCATAGACAAAATGTTCTGTGAGTGGGAAGTCTATCATTAAGTCATCAGACCAGGAGAGGACATGCCGTCTCCTCAAGTCTCAAGGCTCCAACCCTCCATGACCTGAGGGTGTCCTGGAGACTATGAGTCTCCCTCCTAACCCACTTCCAGGTCCGGAGAAGAGATTGAGTTACTCTCTCCACATGTTTCCCAAGTGCTTGACATAGTTCATCATTTGGCTAGCTAACTGTCCAAGGCCTCCCTGCCTGCTGAGAGGTTTAAGACAGGTGAGAGGCAGCTAGGGAGGGGACTGTCAGGCCTACAGAGACTTGTCCTCATCCCCCTGAATTTGGCTCACAATCCCAGCCCCATGATCCAGGGGCCACTGAAGTGGTTGTTAGACAAGTGTGTGATTGTTTCAGGAAAACAGGACCCTGAGAGGTAAAGACTTAAAAAAGCAAAAGACATAGTACCCAATTTATCTTCCAACATAAAAGCTTTGGGTTAAGAGCCAAATAATTTTCTTGAATTTGACTTTTTTCTGACTCCTTAACTTAGCCAACTAGAATTCTTTTTTAAGTATCATCCTCTGATTCTAGTTTAGAAATGAAGGATTTGCCGCCAGTAACAATGGAATGTAATGTCCTTGGCTTTGTCAACTCCAGCACAAACAGGACTGTGTAGGTTTATGCCATAGGTCTGGCACGTAGCAAACGTATAGATTACAGAAAATCTGTCAGAAGTAGATGACTGGACTCCTGCTGAGAAACAGATTGAAGAGCAAGAAATACCAAGCTATGTTCCTGCAGGTTATGTGCTAGATACTAAACTTGCTGTTAATAAGAAGAAGATGGCAAGCAGGAAATTATCAGTCCTCCAGCGCCCCCATTCAATCACTGCACTAATATTTATCATGTGCCTGTTGTTAACCAAGAAAAAACAAAAAAAGGAGGGAAGAGCCTTAAAAAACAGCAAAGAGGGAGAGGATAATGGACAAATGCATGACTGAACAGTCTTACACGTTTTACCTATCTTATTACATGTGGTCCTCTCGACAAGGTCCTGAAATGTTGAGAATTTGACCAAAGTCACACAGTTGGGCACTGTCAGAGGTGAGACCACAACCCTTGCCTGCAGATTATCTTGCTCCTCATTCTTTTCTGCCCACATCTCAGATGGAAAAGGATTGAATGCTGTGACTCTAGTACCACTGAAGTGCCAGAAAATAGGCTACTAAACTGGGGCAAGAGACCCTAAGTCCTGAAAATCCTAAAGACTCTAGAATTGGTGACCATTTACCTTAGATGTGACTTAGGGTTATAACCAAAAAATATGCAAACAAGTAAGAAGATACACTACAGGGTGACGGCAGAAACCAAGCCAACAAGAAATGCAAAGCTGTTCACTGTCTTTCCTACTGGCCTCCCTTCCTACTCCAATAGTTCTTACCCTGAGCATTAACGATTCATTCATTCATTCATTCATTCACTCATTCAATATCTGAAGGAATACAAGGAGCTATGGGATAAAGATCTATGGAGTTTACCATTGGAGTTTACCATTGGTTAAGCCAATCATCACAGAATTAAATGCATTAATATAAGTTGCTGTGTAGAAAAAGTAAAAGGTCCCATGAGACCTTGTGCCAGAAGACCTGATTTATATTGGCATCAGGAAAGGTCTGTCCAGGAAAGAACTATCATGCAGTGACGATGTAGGCAGCAGAAGAGAACAAACCTCCAAGTGCAAGCATTTTTTTTTCAAGTCTTTAACTGGTATGACACTTGCCGTTGTCTCACATGGCCAAGTGCAGAGCCAATGTGAGAGGACACTGCCTGGAGACAGGACACCCAGGGCCTGAAGACAGAGAGATGTGAATAGATTGGGGGTGTTCGCTGCAAAGGTGTACCCAAAGTGACCAGAAGGGAGGCACTTGACCCTGCCTAATGAGTAAGGGTGAGGCTTCCCAGAGGAATAGGACACCTAAGCACAATCATCCAAGTGTAACACTAAAGAATGGGTGGGTAGGAATGAGTCGAGAGAGAGGGAGGAAGAATATTCCTGGGATCAGGATGTTCAGAGGTTTGCAAGTGAAGTCTGAAAACTGGGTAAGGAAATTAAAGATGTTTAGTAGCTGCCTAGTAGTACAGCAGGAGGCAGAAGTGGTTAGGAAAGGTTTAAAAAAAAGGACCATGTTATAATAGGCTTTAGTAATATTATCAGATTTACATTCTAGAAAGACCTCCATTGCCTCCATTTGAAGGGCTAGGGAAACGCATTAGAGGTATCCTAATGCAGAAGAATGAGCCTCACCTGGAATAGGAGCAGTAAAGATCAGGGGAAGTGTTCAGATTTTAGACATAATAAAAAATAAAATTAATAGGACTTGATGAAAGAGTGTGTGTGGAAGGGAAAGTCAAAAGACCAATTCAGATTTCTTCTTGGGGAAACAAAAATAGGGATGGCATTTACTGCTAAGGAGACAGTGGGAAGAATAGACTAACTGGGATGGGAAGATGAGTATCACTCCGGATACCCTAAATTAGAATTTCCTATGAGACAACCAAGTGTTTGGGAAGAAAGGTAGATATACAAGTCTGTCAACTAACACCGTCAGGGGAAGCGGTCACCACCAGGGCAGAGTGCATACCACAGAAAAGAGCCCACGACAAAACCTGGAAAAATACCAGCCTTTGAGGCCTAAGTTTGCAAGATGAGCCACCAAAAGACACTGTGCCTTGGTCTCAGAGGTGGTGAAAAAGAAGAGGGAGCTGGTCACAGGGGTGACAGAGGCAGAAAACACTCCCATAGAGTGTGGGCAGCAGCATGTGCTGAGGCTAAGGGGGCCTGTGAGCTCAGGACTCAGAGGCAGACCTTTGTGCTAATGACTCTGAACACACCAAGCCTTGTTGGTGTTTTGGAGGAGAGGCAGCCTGGAGAAAATGTACAAGGGGGGAACATTAGCAAAATGTCCAAAGCCAGTTAGAGAATTCTTTCACCAAGTTGATGGTGAAGGGAGAGAGAGGCAGGTGACAAAGGAGAATGGGGGCTAGGAGGAGGCTTACTTTTTCAAAGAGTAGAGAAATCTGAGTATGTTCAAATGCTGATGAGAAAGATCCAGTAGCAAGGAAAAGTAGAATACACAGAAGAGAGAATGATTATCGCTTTAAAGGAAAATGATAATTGTCCAAGACTGACTCCCTCTTTGACCCTTCCCCTGTAGGCTTCGTCTCCACCAGTCTCGGGCACCCTGCCTGGTCTCACTGTGCGGGTCCCTGGGCAGGGTGATTGCACGCTAACTCGGAGTGCTATGACCTCCTGGCGTGGACAGCCCCACCCGAGCCACTGGCCACTCACTTCACTGAGCTCACTCACTGATCAAAACTTTCTCATTCTTTGTGATGGGTAGGGCTATTTATCACTTTGAACTTTGCAATGCGGCCTTGAAGAGAAGGGCTCTCTGACAAAATGCCCCAAGAGAGGCACCACCCAAAGAAACAAACAACCCCCACCCTCCACCCCCATTCATCCCACTACCCATGATTCCTCCTGTTTTCATCACTTGAAGGCAGCCCAGCAGAAACCACACAGCAGCATTCAAGGGCTGGACAAGAACGTTGGGTTGTAAACAGGGTACAGATGCCAAAATGTGTTAACCCTGTTTATATATAATGAATGAAGACCAGGAACAGCCATCATTGTAGAGCAAAGAAAAGGAAGGAAGAAGGAAAGCACATTTCCCAATACATGTGTGTGTGTCTTGATTATAATGGTTGTTTCTCATTCTGGTTGTTTATGAATAATAGTGACTTTGTTTCCTTAAAGATGAACTGAACAAAATAACCCATCTTGAAATGATCACCCATTCTGCAGGAAGGGAACATGATAGAAACCTAAAAGCCTGTTAGATTGCCTTTATTCCAACCTCTCTTTGTATTTAGAGTATTTGCCAAAACATATTTAATCCTATAAAGCCCCAAGATGTACGTACATTTTTTGGCTCACATATAGACAGCCTGACTCTATTGGAAAAAGATGCTGTATGTCTTCCATTTCCAAACCAAGCTTCTCAGAATGGCCTGGCTGGGCAGAGCTGGAGGAAAAACCACAGGGGAGGGTTGGGGATCTTTACGGTAACATGAGACTGGGGAGGGGGTCACAGAAGGTAAAAGAAATCCTGAGAAATAGCAAAGGTGATGTTAGCATAATAGCCATGGGGCCTCCCCAAGGAGATCGGGGTCCAGGATAGACTCGAAATCCTGGAGGGGGTGATCCCAGTCATAGGGCTGGTGGCCCCTGACCTAGGAAAGCTTCCACACACCTCCGATGGACCTGCCACCAAGGCACTGGGGCAAATTCCTTAGGTTGATTAATTAAACCTGCTCAGATTCCCCCAAATAATCATCAGAGGTTGTAAATGGCTACAACTTTCAACTCCCAGCCTTCCAAATCCCCCTGTAAGAAGGCTGGTGAAGAGGAGAGGAGAGCTCTCCTCAAGCCCTGCTGAGTCTCTCTGGAGCTTCAGTTTTCTTCTCTCTTTTTTTTTCCTGAGGTTGCAGCAGCTTGGAGACTGGAGAGTCCACTTGCCAACACGCAGGGTGGCCTGGGGAAGTAACATGCAGGCACTCTACTCTTCCTTCCCTCATCCTCTCAGGTACCTATCTTTTTGCCACAACTTCCTTTCTCTGTGTCCTTGACCTTGGGAAATATCCTTAACCTTCTTTTGTCTCAAATTCCTCATCTATGCAATAGGGAGATAATAGTCCCTGCCTCACAGGGTTGTGGTCAAGTCTAAATAAATCTGTATATCTGCAGCCCTTAGCATGATGACTGACACCCCAAAGTGCTCGATATTAGCAGTTATCTTTATCATTATTTTTATTATGTTATTGGTGCTGCTATTTTGCCCTGGAAACCTCAAGCTCTTTGAGGACAGGTAGCCTACCTTGTCCTTCCCTGTCCATCCCCATAGCGACAAGCACAATGTCTTATGGATTCCTGTCCAATATACATGCTGTTCAAAGGAGAAGGAGGGGAAACAGGAGAAAAAGGGAAGGAGGTAGGGAAGGGGGAGGAGGGTGGGTAATGAAACCAGCTCATATATGCAACAGGGGCAGCAACAGGAAGTGTAAACTCATCTAGACTCACCACAGCAAAAAACAAACAATCAAACTAATGGACAGGACAGTTACACATGGAATAGGAGCTATACAGAGATGGAGGTGCTCACCTGGCTCTGCCACTACCTGATTGTACATACCTGGCCAAGTACTTTCTCTTCTGTAGCCCTTGTTTTCCGTATCTCTAAACAAAGGATAAGCAGCACAGAAGATTCCTTCCATCTGTAAATGCCTTGGCTTTAATCTTGCTGCAGCTTTCGTGAAGTGGGCACCAGCCTAGTGGAGAATCCAGCAGACAGCCCACAGTCAACATGAACACTTGTGGAGGACGAGCAGCATGGGGCAAGGATGACAATCACAGGAAGGAGAAAGGTCCACAGGGAATGGTAAAGACAGGGAATGAGAATTGAATCAACCCAACTCCAGGGAATGCAAGCTGATAGTTACTGAACACAGATGATGTTCTAGCCACTGTTCAAGACACTTTCAGCTGCGTTGTGTTTTTTTTTTTTTCTTTTTTTTTCTTTTTTTGGAAATCAGACTAAAGAAGTCCCCATTTGAGAAAGAGGAGGAGAGCAAAACACAACCAATGTTTCAAAGCCAGTAACACAGATGGGAAAAGAAGAGGGAATAGGAAATAGAAATTCACAAATGTTTGATGACTTGGGAAATGTAAGGGAGAAGGGAGGGGCTGCTACAGGTAAAACCATTGTGGGATCAAATGACAGCTGTTAATGGGGCTGAATTATTCAACTAGAACCCTTGGTGGAATTATCTACCAGTTGACAAACTGATAGATAGAGCCAAGAGGAATTGAAGAGATTAAGAAAGTTTTATTTCCTTCTTTTAAGATTTTTTAAAATTTATTTATTTATTTAAGAGTTGGGATAGGGGAGGGCAGAGGGAGAGGGAGAGCATCTCCAACAGACTCTGTGCTGAGCATGGAGCCCAATGTGGGGCTCAATCTCATGACCCCAAGATCATGACCTGAGCCAAAACCAAGAGTCGGACACTTAACTTACTGAGCCACTCGAGCTTTGTTTTCTTCTAAGAAAAATCTGATTATAATTAAAATCTAGCCTTTATACTTGACTCTAATATTTCCCCACCTCCTCTAACCCCTGCCAAGGACCAAAACCACCCTCTAAAACATGATGCAGCCACTTTCTCTGGCTTGTCAAATTTTAGTAGTCTTGACCTCCCACCCTTTACCTTAAAACTGCATTCTTGTCAGTATTCCTAACTTTCTTCCCAGCCCCTCCAACCTCAAGAGTTGACTCAAACAGTCTTCCAGAAGCCACCTTCAATTTGCTGTGTGCATGCCATCCTGCAGCCCATACCCATGCTCAACCCAAGCTCTTAGGAGGCCTTTCATCAGTTAAGGCTCTAAGCTCTAAGCCCCTACCAGGTAGAAGAATGTTTCACAAACTCCTCATGAATATTGGCATCTCATCTGGGAGTGTAAGCAATGTAATGAATGGATGAACTAGGCCAACAAATCCTCATGTGGTTTGACTGGATCCTTGCCCAGCGGATGCTGGCAAGGAGCAAGGAGATAGGCTTTCCAGTGGTAATTCACCCTAGGAGCAGGGAGACATGTTTTGAGCCCACCCACTTCCTTTTAATTTTTTGCATGGAGTCTTTGCTCATTACTCCCTTTTTTTCTAGACATTTCTGTTCTATTATCCCATACTCTTCTACCTTTTACCTCTTTTACCCATTAAATCCAGCCTAAGCATCTCCAACCCAGGAAAACTTCCCTGACTACCTCATCTGAGACAGAGTGGCTTTCAGTACTGCATTTCTTTATTTCAAAGGACTCATCTCAGTCTGCAAATATCATTCATTGATAGTACTATTTGACATCACTCCCTTCCCCACTAGACTATTAGCTCCATCAGGAGCTGTCTTTTTGCTCAATAACCTTGCACACTGCCAGACATACATGGTTTCAACAAATATTTGGTTTTGGTTTTGTTTAAAGATATTTTATTTATTTGAGAAAGAGCGAGTGACAGAAAGAAAGCAGGAGCAAGGGGAAGGGCAGAGGGAAAAGCAGACTCCTCACTGAGAAAGGAGCCCGATGCAGGGCTCAACCCCAGGACCCTGGGATTATGACCTAAGCCAAAGGCAGACACTTAACCACCCAGGCACCCCTCAGCAAATATTTATGTAATGAATGAAGGAACTCAGAAAGACAGAGAAGTGTCTAGGTCACTTCCAAACTGACCCCATCACCACCCTGTCCCTAGGGTGTGGGGTGAAGTGACAGCAGTAGTTACTTGGTCCACCCTCCAACTGAAGCAGGAAGCCCTACCACAGCACTGACAACTCCTATCCAAAGACTTCCCATTCACTCAACCCCAGAGATGCATGTTGAAACATTTACAGCTTAATATCCAAAGAGCTGGGTGCTCCTATAGATAACTGTCTAAACATGAATGAAAATCAATTTTAGAATGCTATAAACCAAATAACCTTGACCATATGAGATAAAATGCCTACAACTCCTTAGAGAATGTCATCAAAGTAAACTATTAATGTGGAACAAAAGACTCCAACAATGCCAGCCCTACACATTCTGATCTTTCCCAGACATCCACCAAAGGAACAAGATGTCTATAAATACCATGACTTCCGAGAGTATTTTCACAATAGTACTAACATCAGATAAAGAGCCGTGCCAGAAAAAACACTTGATTCTCTGAAGGCTTGGGATAATGGCTGGATTGTGTGATTTACTGATAGGACAGCAAACCATAACAGAGCTAAAATTAGTCACTACCAATGAATGAAAATAATATGTATATCAAGATAAATATATATTGAATAATCTGTATAGAATCTGAAGAGTACTTAACCCTGGCCATTTAGCCATCCCTATCAAGCCACTGTGGTCAGCACAGTAGCACAATGTGCCAGGCATTTTTATGATCAACAGTTACAAAGCTCTGTTGCTCTGGGAACCTTTGGGAACATTTTGGAAAGGAGATACATACTAGATTTCAAGGAACATAGGCTTTGGAGTCAAAATGAACTGGATTTGAATTTTAGGTCTCCTGATTACCAGCTTTGTGCTCTTATCTCATCTATAAAACATAGGGTCATGTCAGGAATTGGTGTGGCCCTCAGGCCAAATCTGGCCAACCAGCTATTTTTTGTAAATAAAGTTGCATTGGAATATAGACACAAGCACACCTTTTTAAAACAGGTTTTTTTTATGGCTATTTTCATGCTTTAATGGCAGAGTAGCTACAACAGAGACCATATGGCCCACAAAGCCTAAAATACTATCTTACTTACTACCTGGCTTTTTTCAGAAAAGGTTTGCCATCCCTTGATGTAGATTGCACATATACTGTTCCCTGCCTGAAATGCATTCATTGATCTCCCTTCACCTGGCCAGTATCTTCTCATCTTCCAGAATCATTTCTTGAGAGCAGCTTTCCCTTACCACCCAGGTAAAGTTACATCTCTGGCTCTATGCTCCCATAGCACCACTTTGGATAAGACTCATCACATTTATAAATACTTGTTCACTGTCTGCCTTCCTAACTAAATTGTTAGCTCTAGGAGAGTCAAGATGATGCCTGCATCCTATAGCCTTACTTAGAAGGTTCAAATAAGCATCTTAGTTGAACTCTACACGATCTTACTCTTCCATAATATTTCCCTGTCTTCAGTAGTTATTCCCCCAGTGATCAGAGTTTTCTCGAGTATAGAAAAAACCTATTTTAAGTGAAAGTCATTAGAATGGAGGAGGCATCAAATTCCCTACTGCAATTAACAGTAGTGAGAATACTGGCAATGAACCAACACTGTCACTATGGATATTCCTACCGGGCTCTTCCTAGAATCCAAAAGTCATTTCATCAACCAATACTTATCAAACATCTCTTCTGTGAAGACACCATTTTGGTGCTATGGTACAAAGAACAATAAACCCAGCAAGTCATATCTAATACAAAGAGTACTTTGAACTTCAGTCATATCTAAGCCAAAGAGTACTTCAGATCATGAAGCTAGAATTTCATATTGGAATTCCCTTTGAAGGATATCTGTCCTCCAAATTAGCATACCATTTCCCAAAAACACTGATACCACCATATTTCCTTTAATTTAAGAATATATTTTATTATTTCCTTGTTTGAATGCCAGATGAAAGAGCCAGCTTGCTTATAGGGGCCATGCTGTGTGAAAATATACAACTCTAAATGACAAAATCCTATCCAATATAGAAGGCTGGAAAATCAAATCACTAATAAGATTGACAACACTCATGTTATCCTTACTCCATGTCATGTGTTCATTGACAGTATGAAAAATGGAATTGTCCACATTTTAAAATTTCTCACACACACACTCACGTACTACCAAAAATATAACTTACATAAATTAAAAATGTATAAATTAACTTACACATATTAAATATTCCTATGATGTTACTCTACTCTTCATTCATTCTTCCCCATCTGGTTACCTACCATTGCATGACAAATTATCCCAACACTCAGTGGCTCAAAGCAACCATTTTACCATGCTCATGATTTTGTGAATCTAGAATTCTGATAGAGCCCCTCTGGGGGTTCTGGCTAGAGATCTCACCTACTTCACAGTTTGAATTTGACTGGGGCTACAACTGTCTGAAGGCTGATGCCCAAAATATGTCACTCACATGGCTGGCAGTTGATGCTGGCAGTAGGCTGAGAACTCACTTAAGACTGTCAACCAGAGCAACCCCATGTGGCCTCTCCATGTGGTTTGAGGATCTCTCAGCATAAAAGCTGGTAGTGTCCTAGAGTAAGTGTTCCAATAGACCCGTTTGGAAGCTTCATGCTTCCTAACCTAGTGTCTGAAGTGACATAGCACCACTTCTGCACATTCTCTTGGTTATAGTCAGAAAGGCCAGCGTAAACCCAAGGGAGGGAGAATTAGATCCTGCTTCTCCATGGGAGAAGAATTTGTGGACACTTGTAATCAGCCATGTTCACATGTTTACCCCTTATTCCTGTTCTCGTTTTTTATGAACTCTTAAAAATCACTTGTTAGTTATTTTACCCTCCATATAAAAAATATTATATATACTATCATAAGAGAGTTTTTTAAATCAAAATAGTCAAAGTAACCATATATCCCAAGCACTCTTGAAGCTCAGCCATAACCTTCACACCTGCAAGATCCATGCATGTTCAGTTTAGGCCTCCAACAGGGAGCCATGCTACAACTGTCCCACCTGCTGCAATGAGCCTATCACAGGTCACATAGACATTTGTCTCTGTCACTGATCAAATAATAACAGCACCATATTAACTTCACAGAAATGGAATTAATACTTACATGTAGAGGGTGTATGAATGTTTTCCAAGTGCTTCCACATTTTAACGCCAACAGCAGGCATGGGGTATAGGCATCCCTGACCTATGGCTTCCCCCAAAGCAGAGCCTGAGACAATAATTTGGACACATAGTTCCTTTGAGATGTGATCTCAGGGAACATTGAGAAGGATTGGGAAAGCAAGACAGGGAACAGAGGCAAACCAATAAAACAGCACATTAGCAAATAGGCACTGTGGGCAACTGGGACCCAATTCTAGTGGGGACCTCCAGGGAATTGTGGAGTGCATTTTAGGATTGTCCCACTGAGGGGTGAGGAGACTGAGGTACTTATCCACCAAATCCTGCTCACTATGACTGCTCCTGGGACAGTAAGTCCTTGGCACTCTAACCTTCCAGCCTGCCACACATATGAACTAAATATCTTCCCAAGACAGGAAGCTGTCAATATGCAGGCGACCTCCAGAGTAGACTAGGGAAGTGAGTGGAACCCCCACTGTGTCTACTGTGCTGTGCTAAGAGTTCTCTGAGCTTTATCTCAGTTCATCCCTACAGGAATCCTGTCATCCTTCATGTTGTTGCTATTTCCACTTTACAAGGAAGACCACTGAAGCTCAGAGAGATTAAGTAACTTGCCCAGGGTCACACAGCAGATACAGGCTGGCCTAATTCTAACTCTTACACTAAATTACCTCTGAGAGGCCCAGAAAGAGTAAGTGACTTGCCTGGAGTCACCTAATAAACATCCATGCCACGATCAGATATAAAAGCATTGTCACCTCTGGCGTGTCAGCACATTGTGCCCTTCTGTCCTCTTTCACTGAGCTCTATTCCTTGCAAATGTAGAGCCTAATGAAAGCTTAACCAGAAACATTTGCATGGGTTTTGACTCGGCAAAGCAGACAATACATGCTCTAAGTCAAAACACGTGTCATCTGTGCTATACATTAAGCATTTCCCCAATCGGGGATGCTCTTTCTACCCCCAACTGTGTGGAAACAACCCAGAAGGAATCTCCTCAGAATCAGAATGTACTTTCGTTACATGGAAGAGGGGGGGCAGGGAACACACAGACTCAGCCAAGTACAGCTCCATCGAGGGCTTCACTTTTCCTGGAATTCTACTTAAGAGCACTGGCTCAACACCACAGATGTACAACCTAAACAGAAAGACTGAGCAGCAGTCTGAGTCAGAGGGTGAATGTTTACTAGGACAAGGCTGGACCCCAGAGAGTGGCTCTCATGGGGGTGGGGGCTAAGGGAGTGCCCTCAGACAAGTGAGTAGATGGGCAGTTGTAAAGCAAACCAACCAAGAAGGGTAAAAAGAGCTAACACTTTTTACACCGTGTCTAAGTATCCAACCCGTCCCCCACACACACACCCTGAAATACCTCTTATCACACTCATTATAAATGAATGCCATTTGATCAGTCATTTGAACAGGTCACACCGCTAATGAGATCAGAGTCTAGATTGAACCTTTCCCAAGTGGGCCAGACTCCAGAATTCATTGCTTGACCCCTCCTAGCCCCCATCAGGTGATTAATGAGCACCTAAACAACACACCAGAAGAAGCACGCCATAGTGCACACCCCTCTCAGATAGGCCTGTACCTTGTTAAACACTGTGTACTCAGGGATTTGCACACTGAGCTCCTGGCCCAGAGTACACAACTTCTGGAGTGGCCCAGCGAAGGGAACAAAACCTGCATGCAGAACCAAATGTATGAAGCCATATTGGAGTGTGTGGGCCCCAGGCACAAGAAAGCACCACGGGGCTTTCACAGAGAAGACAGCCCTGGGAGGAGTATGGGAATTGCCATGGCTGAGAAGAGAGGAGGTCCAGGTAGAAGAACTGAGACCCATGCTGAGAAATGGACATGACACAGTCAAAGCCCGGTGAGCAGGCCCAGCTGCCTAGAGTTTGTGGTTCGGGTAAAGAAGAAACAGGAAAGAAATGTAGAGAGGTTGGCTGTCATCACTCTCATCCTTGAATGTCAGGTGACACTTTGGAAGCTGTAGGAAATAATAATAACTAAAATCTAGTAAGAATTTCCGATGTGCGAGACACTGCTTCCCAACCCACAGCAAGATTTCTCATTGTTGGCACTACTGATATTTTGGGCCATTCTTTGCTGTGGGGGACAGTCCTGGGCATTGTAGAAAATGTTCACTATTCCTGGCCTCTACCCACTAGGTACCTGTAGCACCTCCAGCCCCTGGTTGTGATGACCAAAAAAGTCCCCTGACATCCGAAAGATGTCCCTTGACAGGCAAAATCACCCCTGGTCGGGAACCAACATTCTACACATATTAAGTTATTTAATTTTTGCAACAACTCTAGAAGACAATTGCTATTGTTAGCTCTGTTTTGGAGGTGGGGAAACTGAGGCACAGAGCAGTTATATAATGCAGCCAAGTTCCCTAGGTTTATAAAGGGCAGAGTCAAGACACTCAGCCAGAGCACACTGAGAGCCAATGACTTTACTCCCTATGCTTCATTTAACATGTTGAAATATTAAATTTAAAAGATATAAAATGCAGTAAGCCTTGTGTTTGCAATTACATGGAAATCTGTACGAGGTTGCATGACAACCAATAATAGTACACCAAAAAATCGTAATAATATAGGTTTAAATCACAGGGGTGAAATCATACAGGTTTTATTTCTTTCTATAATAGTGTTAAGTCATATTTTTTAAATATAGGTGAAGGGTTTCATAGACTCCAGGCAATACTTCTAAACTTATTTCTATCACCTTTTCAAGAATAATTGGCTGAAATCAGTTCACTCCCACTCATTCTCTGAGATTCGTCTCAGGCACCACCTCCTCCTGCAGGAAGACCCTTAACACAGTGTAGGGTAACGGGGTGACGGGCATCAAAGAGGGCACGTGAGGAGATGAGCACAGGGTGTTATACTATTATGTTGGCAAATTGAATTCAAATAAAATATTTAAAAATAAGGTAATAGATAAATACTAATTATTTTTTAATGCTTCTATCTTCAAAAAAAAAAAGTGTGGAGCATGACATAAGCAGTCTGCAAAGGGTCACTAGGATCCTTACCCCCTTTTTGACAGATCAGGAATGAGATTCAAGACATTGCTCGAAAACGTATGTGCCTTCTGCCATTCTGCCCCCTAAGTGATTTACCCATCAGAGGAAGTAGCAGCAAGAAGAAGGGAATTAGTGGCTGACACACAGGGTTAGATCCAAGTCAGCTGGCTAAGGCCCAGCGGGTGCCGCAGACAACCAACCAGCAAAGCGCTGGGTCCCGTAGGCGCCGCCGGTGCCTTGTGCTTTGGTGCCCTCTGCTGGCCCAGGCCTCAGCGGCCGGGAAGGCGCTTGCAGCCCGGGTGTGGAGCCCGGGGAGGCCAGAGAACCCAAGTGTCAATCTGCAATTTGCAACAAAATCTCCCTAATACCTAGGTGCCTGCCCTACTTTCTTATTTTTTTTTAACAAGGAGGAGCAGAAATGGCAGGGGTTCCAAAGCTGAGTAAAACAGAAGCCTTAAAAAAAAACAACCAAAAAACAGAAGCCTTAAGGGAAGAATATTAAAACTTAAAAATGTAAAACGAAACCCTTCAGCCATTCTTCCAAGCAAGGTGCTGTGCAGGGAACTGTCCTCTCCATGCCCCTCTTTTAATCCACTCTGGGCTGGTAGGGCGGTGGACTGCGCGGCAGAGGAGGAGCTGGAGGTCCCTGGAGTACGTACAGAAAGAACAGTGTTCGCTGCACACGTGCACACACATATGCACACGTGCACACCTATTCTGATAGACTAATAAATGGATTCAGTAAGTTTTCGAAACAGCTGAGTTCAAATGCCCTGATGTTTGAGGTGTCTCAACTGGAAGTGTTGGATGGTTGCTAATAAGGCCAGTGGGGCTCCATAATGGAAGAGAAGGTAAGGTCTATTGAGGGTGGACACAGGGGCAGGCCCTTCACATGAGGTATTTTCTTGAACTCTCTAAGGAAGGAATTACCATCCCCGTCTTGTCAAGTTCTGAACAGGTAGGTAACTAGCCCACAGTCACGCAGCCGCTGCCTGCTGAAGCCAGGTGCTGGCCCCCTGAGCGCACATCACAGCCCAGACTGGCCCGACCACCCCAGAGGACAGGATGGATGTTGATGGCAATGGCAGTGGCTCTGATTCAGACAATTGTCTCCCAGTTCTTAAGAGGAGCCTTCGCTGCTGCCTGTCAAGGGAAAGAGAAGAGCACGTCTTGGAAGGGGGAAAAGCTTGATGCTGAAGATGAAATCAGATTAGCTTTCCTGGGGTGACTGGTTGTTCTGAATCATCCAGCGCAAACAAGTGTTTTGCCATCTGGTAATTACCTTGGGGCTGTGGTGTCAATCCCCTCGCCTTCATCCTGCCCTCCCTAAGAAAACACTGGCCCCTGGGTGGTCCAGATGGCCAGAGGCCTGTGTACAATGAACAGAGGCTGCTGATCCATGTGAGCCTTTCTGCCACAGGAAGTACTCCCATGCAAAAATACACCAGGCAGATTTTCCTCCTCCTGAATGGGTCGTTAGAGAGTCACCGACTTCTGGGAAGGAAAGCATTCGAAGACTTCGGAACTCTCTGTGCACCCTCCTCCCCAACTCCTTTTTATTAACCAACGGAGATACCATCGTCCTCTGCCTTGCCAGCATTGTGTGCAATACTGTGGGACGGCCTCCAAGAACCAGCTCCTGCACCAGAGAAAAAAGGGAAGAGATGCTCTTGTTTTGATAGCAGCCTTTTTGTCTTATCTCAGGTTGTGCCTACCATACTTCCACTTTCTGGCCCTCCTAACAGTAACTGTTCCTCCAAAAGGACTTACTACAACAACCAGGGGATCTCCAACTTGCCCCCCAAACCGGAGAGTCCCTACCAGCCCTTAGGAAGGGGGAAATCTGGTAGAAGAGGCCAGAATTCACCAAGGAATGAGGGGCAGATTTGATCATCCCCGATTCTCCCCATCACACTGAAGAGGGAACTTTAACAGTCTCCTCTGAAGACCTAGACTGCCTCCTGCTGATCGTTTTGTCCCAAACTTCTTTCTACTGCCATCAAGAACTAAGGTGATATATGAATTAGGTCCGGGCACATATTCTAGTGAACATGACTTGGGACTCAACCTCTCTGAGCCTTGTTTTCATCATACCTAAAAAAATGATGACAAAAGTAATTATATTTAAAAGGGATATTGCAATTATTAAACCCATTAATATATTTGCCTGGTATACAGTAAGTTGTTCATTAAAGTTTTTGTATTAAATATTATTGATGATAATATTGATTTTGTTATGGATATATGTATTATATATATAATACATATTATCAGTATACATTGACATCAATATTACAAAGGTCAAAACAGCATTCATATATATCTTTGAGCTCAAAGTCTATTGTTTATCATCTGTGGTAATGATTCTCAACCTCAACATTATTGACATACTAGGCTAGATGATTCTTCGTGTGGAGGGCTGACCTGTGCAATGTAGGATATTCAGCAGCACCCCTGGCTTCCACCCACTGGATGTCAGTAGCACCTTCCTACCCATTGTGACAACCAAAAATGTCTCCAGACATTGCCATTTAATTGTTTCAGGGGTGGAGGTGGGGGTGGGGTGCAAAAATCACCCTTGGTTGAGAACCACTGATCTACCATATTCTGTGCCACTCAACTTCTGCACCTTTCATGGCAAAAGGGGGGAAATCCATTTATCATTCAAATGATGACAATGAGACAGATACTTTAAATGTTGGCTCACTTTTGTCCCACCATGCTCTAGGTCCACTTACAGATGAACAATTTTAAAGCCCAAGCACATTTTACCTGCAGAGGTGACTAGAACTAAGGAAAGGCCAGGTATGATACCACCTGAGAATGAAGAGCATGGAAAAGCCAGAACAAAAGCAAAAAGCAAGAGTCACAGAAAGCAAACAAGGAAGTAGACTAAAATGTCACAAAACTAAAAGAGACAAGAAGCCTAGGCCCAATCGGGATGCATTAATTCAGGGGAGAGGATCTGCAGGCTCTGGCCAGAAGCTCTGTTGGAGAAGCCAGTAACCAGCTGTGGGGTTTCATGGGGTTCTTGTAACCTAAAACTGAAGAGTAATATCCTCACACTGCAGAAAGGATCTCTCAGAGTCTATGAAGATGAGTGTGACCAGCTGGAGAAAACAGGGGGAAGCCAAGGTGAGACGTCAGATGAAGGCCACCGTCCTTCTAAGAGAAATCTATCTCTGAGCCAGGTACCTATGTTCACCTGCTTACATGGGATTTTCACCCTGAAATCCCTCCTGCTGGAATAAAGTGGATTATAAACACTGACCTATTCACTGAGACTGGTATTATTAGGTGACTCACCATGCAAAAAATGAGACGGGAGAGAAAGAAATGGACCAGAGTGACTATCCCCGGGGGAAGCAGAGATGAAAACAGGGATCCTTCCTGTTGGTTTAGTCATAGCATCTTAAGTGCTAAGTGGGGCCACCTGGGTGACTGTTTGCCTAGTGCAGAGCAAAGATCGTGGGAATGGGGGCTCAGATGAAACTGTGTGGGGGCCTACCTCTGAAAGTTACTAGTTAGACAATGCTGGGTGGATCATTTCTCTCCTCTGAGCTGCAATTTCTTTCTTTTGAAGTCAGGTAACAGCCCTTGCCTTGATTAGCTTGGTGTGAAGTGTAGAGGAGAAAGAATTGCATGAAACCTTTAATATCAACCTCGGTTGAAGCAAAAAGTCATGAAGCCTGCCTCTATCACTAAAGCATTGAAATGATGTCAAAGGCCTGCCACCTAGATTCCCAATCTTCGGCAGAATCAACTGATCAATCATTCCACCTAGTGAGAACTTTGGCTTACAGAGTTTCCCTCATTGTCTTCTGATTCTGAGAATGTCCCTCTATCCCACTGGTTTATTAGAACTCTACTTTCCAGAACAGCTGTCTGAGCATAATTCCATATTAAAATGAAGAAATAAAGCCCAATTCCAACTCAACACTCACTACTATCATGCCTCGAGAATCCCGCCACCACCCCATTCTAACACCTAGCCATCCCATCCTATCCCCAACACCTAGCCAAAGACTCAGACACAGGGGAACTTCCACCAACCTTGCCAGTGTGTACTTTTAGGGACAGAAGAGAAAGACCAGTCTCCCACTAGCTCCAGAGAATAGGTCCAAATACGTTCTCAAACACGGTGTCAGAAAAATATGGTGCGTTTGGTTAAGCACATTCCCCCCCACCCCCATCCATCTGAGTCCAGGAGTAACTACAAGGGACATTTCATCCATATGTTTCTCATTCATTCAAATGTAACTCACTAAAACACTGCTAAGCAGTATAAGGCCAAGATGAGTTTGCGTGCTGTATCATTTATTAATTTTGTTTTTACTCCAGAAGCAGTAAATTATATTTTCTGAGAGCAAACGATGTCAACCCTCAAAATATTTACACTCGAGCCAAGCATAGAACCTTCATACTGTACCTTGGCTGAATCATGCAGAAATACACATCTCAGCCCTGAAAGGGCAGAGATTCTTCACTAAGTAGTTTGAAAGAAACATATCTAATAATTTCAGTTGGAAAAAGGTGTATTTCCAAAATACAAAGTACAGAATATAAACAATAAAAGTTGACAATACCCTCTCAATTGCTGGAAATGAACGGAAGATGCCATGACTCTCAAGCAGACAGAGTTATTGTGGAGTATACATGTTTATGTTCATCAAAAAGAGGAATTTAAATTTCAAAAACATTGGTATAGAAGAAAAATATTACCATTTGTCTTCCTCCAGAAATTTAAATATGTTTAATATTGAGGAGTTTGTTTCCTGCTTCTTTAATTTTGCAGTTAAATCTGTTTGATTTATGAGTGGAAAGTTATTTTTCAAAGGTTTCTATTGTTATTACTAATATCAGACTAGATCTTTAGTCTCTGCTTATATAGTAATTCTTATGTTCTTTCTTAAAAGTGAACTCTCAAAGTTAGGAAGAGAAAGAGAGAAGCTTTAGAGTCAATAAAGATTTGAGCTCAGTTCAATCACTCCTAATTTGGACAAGTTGTTCAATCTTTTGAAACTTCAGTTGCTGTATCTGTCAAAAATCCCTGCCATCCTCTGTCTTCTAGTGCAGAAAATTTGTTACTTTTCTTAATGCCTTTAAAAATGGAGATCCCCAAAAGGAAAGGAAGATTAACTGAAAAGAGGTAAAATAAAAGGCCTGAGCCGAAGGCTAAAAACACAGACCTTATAGACCAAGACACAAAAGCCAAATTTCCCTAGTATTTCGTGGTGTCTCCCAGAAATACCCAGCCAAATTTCCCCAGTATTTCGTGGTGTCTCCTAAGAGTTGATGGCTCTTGGTTATTACTGCTGTGGATTATTAAGTAAAGGAAACCAGGAAGAAACAGAAAATTTGAGGTTGGAGTGATAGAAGGAATAGGGCCAACAAACCACCCCCCCACACACACACATACACACACAAAGATATCCATGTCCTTTTTTTTTTTTAAGATTTTATTTATTTATTCATAGAGACAGAGAGAGAGAGAGGCAGAGATACAGGCAGAGGGAGAAGCAGGCTCCATGCAGGGAGCCCGACACGGGACTTGATCCTGGGTTTCCAGGATCAGGCCCCGGGCTAAAGGCAGGTGCTCAACTGAGCCACCGGGGATGCCCAGATATCCATGTCCTAATACCTGAACGTCTAAATCTGTTACCTTACATGGAAAAAGGGAATTTACAGATGTGATTAAATTAGGAGTCTTAAGAAACAGAATATCCTAGATTATCCAGGTGGGTTGAGTGTAGTCATAAGGTCCCTCATAAGTGAATGAAGAAAGCAGGACAGTCAGGGTAAGATTTGGGGAGACACTGCTGCTTGCTTTGAAGATGGAGGAAGGGGTCACAAGCCAAGGAATGCAGGTGGCCTCTAGAAGTTAGAAAAGATTAATGATCAGGGTAAAGGGAGAACCTCAGTGGATAAGGTTTATTCCAGGAAAGTTCCATCAAGAATATATCACCTCTTGACTGATTTACTCCAGTCTATCAATAGCTTTATTCATGTTAGCAACAATATTGAACAGCATAAAAGGAATCAATCATTAAAATCATATTCCACCATCTTCCAACTTCTGGCAAGTAAAAAATGTTCATGTCACACTGAAACTCTTGATTTCACCTAAATTGTCCCATCATGACATCCAGCTGATCCTCAAATTAAAAAGGACCATAAAAGGAAGGATCCCTGACACCCCAGAAATCATCAGATCCAACTGAAACACTGTTTGAAGGTGACTTCAAAAGATGAGTTTCAGATGTGTTTCAGCAAGCAGTGGTGAGGTGAGGCCATTGTATGGGGTCTGGGGAAAAGGCCTTGGAAGGGGATTAATCACATAAGTGTTCATTGTTCAATCAAATGTATTTATTCCATCAGTCATCACACTTTTGTTAATCACCCCTATTAAAGGAAGGAACTGATGAAAGGCAGGAAGAGTTGCTTATTTGAGTGGAAAACAACAGTTCCAAAGCAGACTTCATCTGACATCAAAAGGGTGGCTCCCAATGGCCCTGCAAAGAACCATATGCTGGTTTTGGCACATATGCCACATGATCCTTCTGTGCATTCTCTATTTTACTTGGAGACTAAACATGGAGATGGATGGATGGATGGGTGGATGGATGAATGGATAGATAGGTCAGTCCATGATAACCAAGATGGACATTGTGGTGAGGAATGTAATTAGGGCAAGGACAGGATGAGACTTCATCACTGCTGTCAGTCTTACAAACCATCCAGCTAAAGTCATTAAATTTAAAATCACTTTTACATTTGCATCACTCAGTTTACTAATTTGGCTTTACCTCTTCTACTAACCAACCCCCTGCCCCAGCCTCACAAGATTTTCCTGCTTCCTCAACTGTGGCAAACAAGTCTTCTGTCCTCCTTACCTTCTTCACCCCCTTCCTCTATACCCTCAATCCATAAAAACTCAATTGAAAATACATAAGGCGTTCCATTTGCCTAGAGACATCATCTGATACAATGTTGAAATTCAATCACAGCTATTTCACTTTGTAACTTACATCCTTCCTCTTTTGTCTTAATGTCAGATTTCAGGCTTATCAAACATGTAGTACAAATGTCCTCTATCTTTTTTTTTTTAAGATTCTATTTATTTATTTGACACAAATGGAGAGAGAGATGGAACATGAACAAGCATGGGGAGCAGCACGCAGAGGGAGAGGGAGAAGAAAGCTCCCCGCTGAGTGGAGAGCCTGACATGGGGCTCGATCCCAGGATCCTGGGATCATGACCTAAGCCAAAGGCAAATACTTAACTGACTGAGCCACCCAGGCGCCCCCAAACACCCTCTATTTTATGTTGCAAATCCATTTAGGAAAAAAATGACTATGATTCATTAAGTTCCTCAAAAAAAAAAAAAAAAAAAACATGGTCTTTGGAGTCTCTTCTTCAGCCATTGCAATCAATTGTGGATTATTTCATTTGTTTTTTCAACTTGGTCTTATAAATGTTAGGTGTCTATTTTCTCCAAGGTTGGTTCTATATCCAACCAGATATCTGTACCATGCCTCTGACCTAGCACAAAATTTCTTCCCATGCCAAAGGCCTTATTACACTAACAATTACATCCAGATATATAGAATATTTATTGTGTACCAGGCTTTAGATGAAACACTTTTATACAAATTACCTCATCTAGTCCTCATCATGACTCTTTGAAGAAAACACTTTTATTATAACCCTACTCTAAAGATAAGGCACATTGAGGTTAAGTGAATGTTCCAACGCCTTAAGACTAATAAATGATAAACCAAGACTTGAAGCCTGCTGTTCTAACCCAGAACCCGTGCTGTTGGCCAGCACACCATGTAGCCTTAAAAGAGGAGTAGTCAAATAGCTGCCTCTTGAATGTTCTTCCCTTCTCAGATCAGCTCCTTTTATCACTCATCATTTCAGTGAATGTAAATGTAACATGTCATATTGCCTTGAATTTTCTCCTTTACCTCCTATCTCATCCAAACCTAATGATTCTGATATCTGACGTTCACTCTAAAACATTTTTCATAGTCCAGTGGGTTTTGGAACACCTGGGTGGCATAGTCAGCTAAGTATCCCACTCTTGATTTCAGCTCAGGTCATGGCCTCAGGGTCCTGAGATCAAGCCCCATGTTGGGCTCCACACTCAGTGTGGAATGTTTGAAATTCTCTCTCCTTCTCCCTCTGTCCTTCCCACTTGTGCTCACTCACTCTGTCTCTCTCAAATAAACAAATAAATCTGTTTAAAAAAAAATAGTCTAGTAGGTTATTTTGTTGAAATTCTCTGCCATTAACTATTTACAACTATATCATTTGGGAAAGCTAAAGTTAAAAGTTTTATGATTATATGACTATTATGCTAGGTAGTCTGAAAAGTTCATCTGTAATGTCTAACTGGACAATAATAGTCTCTCCCTCCTCTCCTCATATCCCACTTTAGAACATCAGTGTTTGTAGTGGAAAGTCATGGTAGGACTATTATACTCAAAACTCAAGGAGGCCCAAGAGTATAGCAAAACAAGAAACAAAGTATGGAGCCTCTAGTTATGTCGCTGTGATGTAGCAAGAAATTAAAAACCTAGAACATTAGGTCCAGGTAAAGTCCTCCCTGTCTTTAAAAGATGAAGTAAAGTGGGGCTGGAATCCTCTGACCTGACCGAGGCCCTTACTTTGTTTGAAGAACTAAGGAGTTCCTTTAGGAGTGTCCTTTTTTTTTTTTTAAGATTTTATTTGTTTATTCATGAGAGACAGAGAGAGTCAGGCAGAGACACAAGCAGAGGGAGAAGCAGGCTGCATGCCGGGAGCCTGATGTGGGACTCTATCTGGGGTCTCCAGGATCACGCCCTGGGCCAAAGGCAGGTGCTAAACTGCTGAGCCACCCTGGGATCCCCTAGGAGTTTCCTTATATCATCACACATCCTGGATCTCAATCATGTGCTTTGGACCATGGGTCTGCCATCCAGGCAGTAGAATGAACTAAAAGGAACCCGTCAAGTCTGGTCATTGTTTTTGTCAATACTCAAACCCAGACCAGCCTTCATGATCTAAGCTAAGATGGTTAGACAAGTACACTTTTGTCAGTGTTTATGCAAACACGTATGCACACATTTTTCTCTCTAATATGGGGTCACACTGAATAACAACTACTATTTTATAAATATGAAGCTGGGCTAGCTTAAAGGTAATTATTCTAAATTTCACATCCTCAGTTGAACTTTTCATGTCATATTAGAACAGATATTACAAACTGACCACTCAGTCCTTCAGCCCCCATGTATGGTACCCTCCCATGTACCCAGCTAGACAGCTAAAGGCTTAATTTCCCAAACCCCCTTGCAACTAGGATTTCCCATGTGACCCAACTTCTCCCAAGAAAACACCCTATAAGACATGGGAGACAGAAAAGGCCATCAAGTAACACAGCTGTCAGAGGAGGCTCTGACACACTCAATAATGGAGAAGTTGGGTTTCCCTGTGGCCACTGCCACAGGGTTGCTGGTGTCTGTGTCCAGCTGTGTGGTAGCAAATGCAGCAAGAAGAGTCCTATTTGCATTCTGCAAACCCTTCAAAACATCTTTACTGTCCACACTTTCCATCCCAAAATTTTGCACCAATTCTCTTGGTTTGGTCAGTTACATCAAACCTGACCTTTTTGAAGTACAATGCAATATGGTGCCCTTGAGTTCTGGAGAGTTCCTTTTCTGGAGCCTCATCTCTCAAGCCACCACCTCTCCAAAGAGTTGAATACAAACTAGGAAAATTTGAATTTCCTTTATTGATTTCAAACTCACCTTAGAGTTAAGCCTGTTGAAGTACAGATTTGTGAAAGAAACAGAAATAGTGGTCACTTGTGCACCATTCTTATTCATTTATTCAAAAACATTTAATGGATGACTCTGCAAGGTCAAGGGTTACAATCCTTCCTCTTGAATCCCTCCTCTTCAGGAGCTCCCAGTTTAGTGAGGGTGACTTAGAAAAAAACTGGAAATGTTGAGTGAGAAGAGCAGAGAAAAATGAGCTCTCAGCCTAGCCTTGGTGGGGTGAGAATACGTTTTCTTATTCTATGAGGAAGGGACATCCATGAAGATTAAACAGAGTGGCAGTCAGGCAAAAGTGAAGGAGGGCTAGAAAAATCATTTTAGGCAGAAGGAACAGCATGTGCAAAGGCCCTGAGGTGACAGGGTAAAGAAAATACTTCACTCAATGTTCAATTCAAGCTGTCCAGAGTATGGCATGGCTGTTATATCAAGACCAAAGCTGTTAGGCAGAGTCCAGATAATAGAATTTTTTGGGTAAACTTGGCTTAAACTTGGTCTATTTCAATTTGAATGAAGAATTTTTTGGCAGAGTATATTTTGGTAAGGGGAGAGCAAGTATAAGCATCAGAGGAAGTAAGAGAGTAAGCAGAAGGATGCTAGATACCTGAAGGCAGGGAGGGAAGAAAATATTCCAGGAGAGATGAAAACTCCAACAAGAAGCACTGAGGAGTCATACTAGTTTGCACAGAGCTGGCCCCAAACATTTGGGGGGAAACTTTGGGTCCAGAATGAGTGCACAGTTTAAGAGGATCCAAAATGCTCCTCACAACTTTATAGATCTGCCATATGACAGTGACCCAGAAGAGTAAGGGATTCAGTGTTTCCTTCACATAACTTGCCCAAGCAGGACAGAAAGACAGTGTCTGAAAGAGCAGGAAATATGTGGCATTTTCCCAGTAGGAAGAGCTGGTGCTCCCTCCTGGGCCTGGTTCATGGTCTCCCAGCGCCTCTCCAGGCCCTCGCTGGCTGCAGCCTGAGTGATTATAGTCAAGGAAGGGAAGCTCCCATTTGAGCTGTGAGAAAGGAAAACCCAACATACGGTGCTGAGTGGGAGAATTTATGGTTCATCAACTCTCCGTTCTCTATTGAGATAAATGTCCCCACCACGGCTCACGCAAAGGCCTAGTCCACACCACTGAATTGAATGTGATGTAAAATTTAAAAGCCCTTTTTCAAAGATCTCATTCCAGAAAGCCAAAGCCAAGTAAAATACGTGATTAGTTCCAAGATGAATGCCTCGCCTGGCAAGCTTTCCCGCTTTCCAGCTGTACTTTGGGGTTCCTTGTCTCAGTGCATTAATTGACGCTTAAACCCAAATTTTATTGTTTCTTGTATGAGGAAATGCCTCCCAAACCTAAAAGAAAAATTAAAAAACCCCTCACATACAAAATGCAATAACAACTTTGGGCCTAAGGAGTTCCAAAATCAAAAGAATATTTTCTTTCAACCCCTGGCAGTTCCAGGGGCAGGCTGTATTCCCTAGCTAGGATATAAATCAAGAACTTCATACTTGCAGGGAGGCTGCCTTGGGCTTGAATTCCAGCTCTGCTGATTACTAATTGTGAGCTCTGAGAGACTCATTCACTTTCCTGAGTCTTGATTTCATTGTCTTTCATGTAGATTATAATAATCCTTCTTCTTGGAGTACTTGTGAGGTTTAAATAAACAAAGCAGCATTAGTGCCCAGCACAAGACTCAACTTACCAAGAGAGCTCAACACACAGGGTTGGCTATTAAATGGATCAGTTTTCTCTCTCCACAGGAAAAACCAATTGACAAAGGCAAATGCAAGAAGAGCCTGGAAGGTCATAGTTCACACTGGATTCCGATTCCCATTGGCCCACCAGCTTTAGAGGTACTTCCCAGCTCATGCTTACAGAAAGGTAGACAGACAGAAAATCTAAGAGCAGATAAGAGTGGTATCAGTCCACAATGTGTTGCTCACCCTGTGTCTTAGTCAGCTTGGGGTGCTGTAACAAAAGACTGGATGACATAAATAACATACCTTGATTTCTCACAGTTCTGGAGGATGGAACAGCCATGATCAAGGTGCCAGCACAATCACTTCTTGGTAAAAGCTCTCTTTCTGGCTTGCAGATGGCTGCCTTCTTACTCTGTGCTCACGTGACCAAGAGAGGAAATTGGTGTTTCTTTTTCTTCTTATAAGGATACTGATCCTCTCATGGGGACTCCACCTTCATGACTTCATCTAAACCTACTTATGTACCTTCCAAAGGCCCCACTTGCCATATTGGAAGTAGGGCTTCAGCATAAGTGTTCTGGGGATGGGGAGGGGCACATTCAGTCCATGATACCATATATTAATGTATTCATACACTGCCTTAACCTATCCCAAGCTCAATTGGAAAGGTCATAAAGGTTAACACAAGGAGAAGACAACAGCATGGTGCGTGGCTGTGTGGTTGCCCATATGAGCCACTTCACTATCCCTCCAAGAGGGAGATATCCTGGCACTCATTGAGTCAGAGGGAATTCCAAGTGCTGTCATGAAATTTATATGTTATTGCCTACTTTTCCTATGTCAATTCAACCCTGGGTAGTTATCCTGATGAAAATTGTACATCTTCTCCTATACAACTCTTCCCCTGACTCTTTCCCCAAATATTGGTAAAAGGACGACAAAAGATCCTGGGGGAAAAATATCCCATAGAGAACTAGAATGGGTTATAAGGCTGAGGTCATGGCGTTAGGGTTCAAGAGGTTTAGCACAGGCTTCTGGATATAAGGGGAAACCCCTAGTTTTATTCTTGCTCATCCAAAAACTGTAGTTATAAAGAAAATAAAACAGTGCCTCGCTCAGTGCCTGGCACACGATAGGCTCTCAATAAATGTTTTCAACTATGTTGAAATAGAAAATGGTTTCCAAATGAGCTCCATTGAAATATACATACTTGCACATATACACACATGCACACACATGCATGTACATGCACGTACATACCTCAGCATATCATCTAAAAGGAATGAAGCGCTGATAATACTACAATGTGGATGAAGCTTGAAAGCATTACACTAAGTGAAAAAAAAAACAAATTAAAAAGGCTACATATTGTATGATTCCATTTAAATGAAATACTCAGAATAGGTAAATCCATAGAGACAGACTATAGGTTGATGGTTGCCAGGGGCTGGGGGTGGAGGGAGGAGGACAGGAAGTGCCTGCTTAATGGACACAGGTCTCCTCTTGAGTGATGACAATATTTTGGAACTAGATAGTGGTGGGCGTTGCGTAGTATTACGAATGTACTAAATGCCACTAAATTGGACATTTTTAAAGGACAATTTTCCATTATGTGAATTTCACCTCAATTGAAATCAGAAGTCTTCAGCCTGTGTTTTTTTTTTAATTTTTATTTTTTATGATAGTGAGAGAGAGAGAGAGAGAGAGAGAGAGAGAGGCAGAGACACAGGCAGAGGGAGAAGCAGGCTCCATGCACCGGGAGCCCGACGTGGGATTCCATCCCGGGTCTCCAGGATCGCGCCCTGGGCCAAAGGCAGGCACCAAACCGCTGCGCCACCCAGGGATCCCCAGCCTGTGTTTTTAAGACCCACAATAAGTGTTCCTGGCCCCCAAAGCCTTCTTCCTCTATTCACACTAATCAACCCCTGCACAGCAGACACACATCTTCCTAATCCCTACAATATTTTACACAGGAAAAACAAAGAGCTCTCCATTAGAAGCAGATCAGGTTTGGGGGAACTAAAGCTTATAAAAATTGGGGAGGCCATTTAAGGAAAAGAATGGAAAATTATACAAATTTGGATACAAAAATAATGTAATTAGCATAAAAAATAAAGCACAGTAAAGAACAAGTTTTCAAAAGCTAATACTATAAACTTCACAAAATCCACTGAAAAACCAGCTTGCTACGTTTTATCAATTAATTGCCTGGCATATATCTGTAACATTTTTTCTAGGGTTTTTTAGCTACATACATTTGGTAGCCTCTATTTTACAATATTATCTACACAGGGAACAGAAAGATAATTCAGTCTTCCATCTAGCATGCTGACTGAAAACTGTATTTTTATTGACAATTTAGAAAAGTTCCTTTCAGCCTCACAACTCAACATTGGTAATGTTGTGTACATTTTAGGACTGTGATGAAATCTGAGGAAACCTCTATTAAGTGTTTTTTATATATGAGTTGTGAGATTTAGAGCTTTTAAGTTTTCTTATATAGTGACTAAATGTAGATATGCTCATTCATCTCCTGTGCCAGAAACCCTAGGACAACTTCAATTGTGAGATCACCTCTATCCCTGGATTTTGTGTCAGAATACCTGGTGAGTCAGCGCAAAGGATAGTTTGGAGGCCATCTCAATGGTGGGTCAGCTAGTAAAAACAAAAGCACACACAGAAGTAGCTGAGAGCTACATAAATGGATCCCGGTGAGTACAGGGCAGAGGCGACTCCAACTCAATTTCCCTTTAACTGGATCCCAATAATGCCTGAGACCCCTCAAGCAATGTCCTACAGGAGGAACTGTGATAGAGGGGGGTCAGAGTGAGAAAAGACAATGGTCTTAATCCACATGAATTCAAATACCATAATTTTGCAAATTTTATAAAAATCAATGGCAAGTGAACATCGTGGCACCCCTCCAGTCTCTGGCAGACGAAATTTGAGAAATTGAAGTTCTGTTGGCTTCACTGTAAACCACCTCTACTCTGGATAGGGAAGTGGAGCATGAGGCAGCTCACCTTTTCTTTTGTTCTTTTTTCTTTTTTTAATAAATGTTTGATTTCTAAGAAAATAAAACATGCACATTGAAGTTTAAAAATCAAACAGCACTAAAGTAAGCTATAAAAATAGCAAGATCGGTCCTCCTTCTAACCTACCCCCAATTCCTGGTATTCGAAGGCCACCACTTAGACATAGATCTTCTTTCTATTGTTGGAAATAGAAATTTAATTCTTTTTCACCAGTAAATCATCCTCTTTCGTCCTCCTCCCTCCACGTCCTCCACCCACCAATGGCTTCTCACCAGACTTAGAATCTAAGCTCCTTTTTCCAACGTGACCTAGTCCCTGCCTTCCTCAGTGGCCACATCTCCCACCACTTCCCTCCCTGCCCACTCCGCCAGCTGTTAGTCACCTTCCAACTGTTCCTGCCCCCTGGCATCTGTGTATCAACTTTCTCCCTGATCCTATCTCCCATTCCCAGACCTAAACATTTCTTTTCCTATACTTGGTTGTATTTGAACATCCATTCCTCTGTTTACTCTATTGCATTTCTTATAAATTGGCCCTAATTTTTCTTGGAACAAATCAATATCCTCACTCATCCATTTAACAAATATTTGCCGGGGCTTAAACTAAGTGCAAGGGACACAGTGATGAAGGGAGACGTGTTTGCCCTCACTGCCCTTACAATTTCATGGGGAAAACTGACAGAGGAATTAGCACAGGGTATGAGTGGCATCATGATGAGAGAAGTTCATGGAAGAGTCAAGGACTCCCACCCTGGTCTAGGTCATCAAGGAAAGCGTCCCAGAAGTGGCATTTACACTGAGACTTGAAGCTGGAACAGAGCCCAGCAAAGCAGGCTTGGGAGGGGGATGTTCTCGGTGGCAAATACAAAGGAAGAAAGAGAGCGAGTAGTGCCACCAAGGTATTGACATGGGCCAGCTAAATCTTCAGTATGGATTTCCCCCTGGGGAAATGAGACAGGTACATTTCCCACCTGATGGTTGGCAGCAATAAATTTATTGCTTATTAATTTGTGAGCCTTCAGTAAAATAATAGTCCTCATTACCAATCTCAACGAAATAACTAGAAGACATTACTAGATACCAATAACGTATCTCTGCAAGGACCAGACCCAACCTGGTGAAAATGATGCATCCCTACAAATTAAGAGATCCTTCAAATTAAGCATCCTGTCTACATGCCTTTAGGAAATAAACCATCATATTGATGGGGGGAGGCAGGGGAGATGGCCAGCCAGCAGTTTTTGTGTACCAGGAGTCTTACCTATGATACGTAATATTAATGTTGTTACTAGTTATAGTGGAAGGTACCAATTGCTGAGTATTGGCCAAGCCATTTTTCTCATCTTCACAATAACTCTCCAAGGTGGTTGTTAAGATCCCTCTTTTCAACATGGAAGAAAGTTGGCTCAGAGAAGTTAAATGATTTCCTTAAGGCCACACTGCCTTAATATTCAAAATCCAGTCCATGATATCGCACTGGTCAAATGGGCCTTCCAGATCCCTCTATCAATCTTTCTTAAGGCCCGATTATGACCGCCTTACAGGCAGGTGTCTTCATGCTGGTCCTGCTTGCTGCTCTTCTAAGTATTTCTCCAAGCTTTGGAGTTATTGGTTTAGAGGGTAGGGGGACTTTCTTCTCATTTCTTTTCTTCCTTCTATCAAAATATATCTGTCCTTACTATCATTTCCTTAGGACCCCGCTTGGAAAAGCAGTGTGATATTTTGGAAAGAGTATAGTAGGATTGGGAATCAGGAAGCTGGACTGTTTACTTGGATTTCCCCCCTGCTAAAACATTCAATTCCTACATCTGTAAAATGAATTCTTGTGCAGATTAAATGGGATAATAGATATAAAAGCTCTAGAGAAATCAGAGTGAGGGAGCTGATGTGATAAGCTCATTCGAATAAGGTTTTAATGGCTGCTAATGTTTTAATTATGTTTGCATCTGAACTGAGCCTTCAATGCCTTAAGGGAAAAATTCAAATTAGCATCTCAGACTCCTTGGCAAGCCAGTATGAGAGGCACTGCTTGGGACAGGTGAGGGAATTACAGGTGTTCTATAAAGAACATCTTGAATAATCTATAGGAAAATCAGTCCATGAATAGGGATAACCCTGGTCTGCAGAGCTGATCCATACCCACACAGATCCTCTAGAGTGTGCCCTCATGAGTATTCCTCATGAGGGCCTCCAATGCACAGAGGGTTCTAGAGTCAGCAAAGGGTTGGGAGGTAGAGATTCAGGACTCAGCTCTCCCATCTAGGTAATGCAAGTGACATAGTCCAGGTGAGTCCCAGGTTTACAGAATGTCAGGGCTGGAAGATAACTGACATGTGACCTGATCCAATGCCTCCTTCCACAAGAGGAAATTAAGACCCAAAGAGATAAAGCAAACCGGCCAAATCCCATCCCTTTCCTTACTTGTATGTAAGGAAAAACCCATATAGACATAGATATATAAATGTCTATACCTATATCTAAATATATAGAGATATATAACAGATAAAATTCATGTGACACTCTCTATGCTACCAGAAACTCAGCACAGTCCCTTATTCGTTCTCTCCCAACCGGTAGTTGTTCATCTCTCATTGCACAGAGAGGTTCAAGGCCGTGCTACATAAGAATCAGCCAGAGGACTAATGAAAAATTCTGGTTTCCGGTGGCTACTCCTGTGGATTCTGATTCAGTGGACCACAGAGGCTACCGGGCTTGGGAACCACCATGATATATGACTGATTTCACTGAAGAGCAACAGTGGGTAATAGAAACATGCCAAATGTGCTGATGGAAACGGAGCCCAGCCCTGTTGGAATGCTTCTGAATACCCTCCAGTAACACAGAGCATTTGGAAGCACAGAGTTTGGTGTTTGATGAGAAACAGGATGTTGTTGTGCTGGTTTCTTTCTAGTCTCTAAATGTGATCTTTTATCAGAGGCACATATGTTTTCTATACCTTCACATGTGGCTGCAGTTAGACAGGAAACAAATTCCCTACTAGTTGAAAGGTTTGGCCTCTCTTTCACGCCCACCAAGCATCATTTCTATCCTCTGTTAGAGAGACCCCAAGGAAATAATTAATCAGCTTGCCTGCCTGCAACACTTCCAGGATTTGGGTCATGAGAAGTACACTGTCCCAACAAATGGCAACAGCCTGGAGATCACCTCTCCCTCCTCCAGCTGCCATCACCTCTCTTGTCAGCAGTGCCCAGCTGGCTGCTTCCACTAGCCTCCTCCCCATATGGCTCTGTGACTATAAGGAGGAACCCCCTCCCCCACATATCCCCAAGTCTTCTTTCTGGTCCCGCTGGATAATTAATGTTTCAGCCCAAGGCCTAGCAAGAGTGATGGGCAATTTCATTTAAACATCCATAGCTTTAGGGATTAGGCACAAATTTGCTTCCCAAGTGGCCAGGCCCCATTAGCTGCATAGGTTTGAGCTACATGAATGGCACCTGGAATTTCCATAGACATGCACATCTAAGCCCAGAGCCTACTGGAAACCAAAGGAGGCCCCAGATATTGCCATATTTTTAAGATCCCAGAATATTAAAAAGTGAAGAATTGTCAAAGCAAGGTGGCACCCTGACAGTTCCCTGAGGATGCATTCTTCATTCATTCTTATCAGTGCGCCTGCCTACATTAGCTCATTTGGAAGGACAGTCACAAGTCTAAACAGAGGCCCTTCCTCACACAAATCCAACCAGTTCTTCAGTCTAGCCCCATCTTATCTTTCCCTGAACTAGACTCCACCTAGAACCTCCAAGATAACCAGGAAATTGGTAGTTAAGGAAGAAGAGAGACCACCTGGGTAAAAGACCTGAGTTTGATTTACTATTCAGTTGGAAACTCAAAGGCTACCCTAAAAAGTGCCTCCCATTCCATATTTTTAATTATAAGCTATTGTGAAATGGCCTGCAGTAAGCACCTCTTGAACTTGGTGTTCTGTGGGCAATTTGTTTTTGTTTTTTTTTTAAGATTCTATTTATATATTCATGAGAGACACAGAGAGAGAGAGGCAGAGACACAGGCAGAGGGAGAAGCAGGCTTCATGCAGGGAGCCTGACATGGGACTCGATCCCAGGTCTCCAGGATCACGACCTGGACTGAAGGCGGCGCTAAACCGCTGAGCCACCCGGGCTGCCCTCTGTGGGCAATTTGAAAGCCCGGAGTACTGGGTGTTATTCTATATGTTGGCAAATTGAACACCAATGAAAAATAAATTTATAAAAAAAAAAAAAAGAAAGAAAAGAAAAGAAAGAAAGCCCGAAGCAGCAGTTACTACTGATGTTCATGCCCTTAACGCTCTACACTCAGCACCTTATCTCTTGCCGGTGGAAGCCCTGTGTGCCCAGTTGGTTACGGTGATGACTGTTATTCCCAATGCAGAATCAAGAACCTTAGCCTCAGAGAGTTTACATAACTTAGTAAAGCCACAGAGCTTGCAAATAGCTGAACCGGAATTCAAACCCAGGCCTGCCTTACCACCAGCCTGAATATCGCCCTTAATTGCCCGAGGTATGATAAGGACTCCTAACTGGCCTGCTTGCCTTCAGTCTTGCCTCATCAATCCACCCCAATATGGAGAAATAAATGTCCAGCATGACGTATTTATTGTTCAAAGTCACACGGCTAATTAATAACACATGTATGACTTGAATCTCCTTCAAATGTTCCTGCCACTATACTCTGTATTTGATCAGTGTGGTAAGTGATACTGAATAAATTGAGATCCCCAAAAAGATTTGCCTTGGCTGTATGTGCAATATAAATTAACCACATAGTGGCCAAATGTGAAGGGCTACCATCTTATTAGCATCAGTGTTACGGATCCACAGAATATACTTGAGCAGTTATAAATGTGCAGAGGGGGAACTGTTTTTTGACATAATAAGGCAACCACATCCCTCTTTAAATCCTTGTGGTCATTGGCAGGGCCCTCTGAGGTGGTGAGGGTTGGTGTGGGGAGGGGGAGCAAGCAATTCAGATTTCTTGAATATGTGGCATCTGTCTCCATAACATGAGCTCGTGAATTTTCTTTCTTTTCATTTTCTCTGTTGAAGACAATTTACAACTTTATGTTGTCACAGAACAGTAGAAGCCATGGCTCTAAATTTTCCCAATTTACGTAGCTAGGTCTGTCAATGTCATTTTGACAGTTCTCCCACATTTCCAACAGGCACAAAAGCTTTTCTAGTAAGAAAGTGAGTACATCCCCTCCCACCCCCCGCAGCAGTCCCGCTGTCACTAGGCTCATGGCCATGGACTACCTTGACAAGATCTGGAAGGAAATCAAAAGAAAGAAACACACCCCACCCCCACCGCCCCTGGCCCCCAGTGCTTGCCAACACATATCCTTCCAGCTTGCAGACTGGCACTAGTAATCACAGGCATGTTTCTGCTTTGACGACCCCTGACTTCTGCATGAATCTCCTCTGAAATTTGTCCAGGGAAGGGAGCCGGAACCATGGGTTTAATGTCTACCCCCACCATACAGATTTCATTTAAAAACCCACTTGAAAAAGCTACCCCTCCTTCTGATGAATCCATATACAAAGGCAGCAATTGAACCTCATGCATGGAAATTAAAGCCCAGATTATTGAATATCAAAGCCCACCACGGGGCACCGCCAACCCTCCAGCCTGCTCCTCACCTCATCCCCAGCACTGCCTCCCTTCTGACAGCTTCCACCTGGACTCCCAAACCTCCCTCCTGGCCTGGCTTCCCACTCATAATTAAATTCAGAATGAATCTGGCTCACAAAGAACCCTTAGAAACACTTGATTCAACAACTGTTTCCTAAGCACCTACTATGTACTGGGCATTCTGCTTATCTCTGAGGATTTAAAAAGTAATAAGGGATCCCTGGGTGGTGCAGCGGTTTAGCGCCTGCCTTTGGCCCAGGGCGCGATCCTGGAGACCCAGGATCGAATCCCACGTCGGGCTCCCGGTGCATGGAGCCTGCTTCTCCCTCTGCCTGTGTCTCTGCCTCTCTCTCTCTCTCACTGTGTGCCTATCATAAATAAATAAAAATTTAAAAAAAAAGTAATAAGACCCAGTCCCTGTTGATAGTCTAGAGTATAAGAGAAAGGCATGAGAAAAATTGCAATGTTGTATACAGTTACAGTGCAACTTAATAAGAAATATATCAAATCCTAAATTGTATTTGCTTTTTTTCCCAATTCATTAACTATGTGTGTGACCCAAGTGCTTGGGCTCTCGAATTTTAAAAAGCAGCATTCAAGTCTCTGCTCTGCAACCTACTAGCTATGTAATATAAGAAAGATCACTTAATCTCTTCAGGTATCCACCGCCTCATCTCTAAAATGAACATCAAAATGACACCAAGTGAAGAGAACCAATGTAAAACCCGAATGAGGTCCTATCTGTGAATGCCCTTTGTAAAATCTTAAAGGATAATATAATTGCATAAACCAGCCTGGAAATTCCAAGAAGTCAAGGACTAAATCCCTATTCACCACTGCAGTCCCAATGGACCGTGCCTGGATGGAGTCTCCTGTCTACCAGCGGGCCCACACCACAGATTTTTGGACTCACTGGCCTCCATGATCACGTGAGCAAATTCCTGATAATAAATCTTTTTACTTACGTATCCTATTAGTTTTGTCTCTCCAGAGAACCCTGACTAATACCTTGTCTTGGAGACACAGTGGTTATCCCCGAAATGTGTGTTGTGTGGCATCATATCAGGAAAACGAACAGAGCTTGCCGATTGTGGATCATCATACCAGGAACCTGCAGAGGAGGGTCTGGGGGTTCATTTCACACAGCACGTAAAAAGACAGAGTTGGTGTGTAGCAGTGGTTTTAGATGGAGTCTAAGCTTTTCTCTTTTTATAGGTCTGGATATGCCTGAAGCATGGGGTTGCAAGAAGACAGCTCTGAGTCTATTTTGTAAGGGACAGAGAAACTCTCTGGAAAGAGATTCACCATCTCTAGAAGCCAGTCAGGCACGCAACTTGGGTCCAACATGTGGCTGTCCTACACTGAGACAGAAGTGAAGGAGGGTGATCCAAGGGTGAAGAAGACAGAGTTTCCACACTCTGCCGGGGACACAGGCTCAGCAGGCTGCCACAGCTTCAAGCTGGCCCAGCAGTGGCCTTGGTGGCAAAGAGACTTAGCCTCAGAAGCCTAGGCTGGGGACATCATCTCAAGAACGCAAAGCCTGAACCAAGCTCTCCAGAAGCAGGAAATTCTCAGAGGGCCTAGAGGCTCCACTTGACCAAGCAAGTCAGAGCCAGAATAAAGTACTGTCCCTGGCATTATCATGACTTGGTTTTTGTATCCTCAGTTTGGAGCAGCCCCGGACACCCAAATTGAAGCTTTTTATTCCTAGACATATTAAGAGGGCATTGGTGGGGACAAATTTGTTGTCTTGTAAATTCCACACCTGGAAAGTAAAAGGAAGCAAAAGAACTCCCAACATCCCCATGTTGCTTTTCCAGGCAATTCAACAGGTGAGGCTAAATGCCAGGAGTCCAGTGCAGTGGCAGAGGAGGGACACAGAGGAACACTGGGGCAGGACTGGGAAGGTAGCCATGGGAAGGCAGCCTGGAGACAAGAGTGGGGCCCCCCCAGGAAGAGGACCTGCAACCAACAAAGAAGAGGAAGGCAAGGGCCTGGATGCGAAACTGCTGTGAAAAAAAACTCAACTTTTATCTCTACCAAGGAGAAGGCAGCCTGTAGGCTTCATGGATAGCAAGAGCACAAAGCCCTGGGGTCTCTTCGCCTGCCCGCCTTCTGGAAGAAGCCAGCCATCGCTTTGCTGGCTCGCGATTAGGCTCTTGCCGCCTGACTCCGGCTGGAAGCAGAGATCGAAGGAGCTCATGCTCTGGGCATATTCCCTTTGAGCTCTCATCCCACTGTCCGGCGTCAGACATCTAAGCCTTCAGAAGAAGACAGACTGCCAGGAGGAGTTGGCTGGAATGCTTTAATAGAGCGGGAAGCCACAAAGCCCAGCTATCAGCCAAGCTCCCATTTAGTGCTGATTCTTGCCTGAAGCCTGTTCAAACAACTCCCTTTCATTCTTCATGTAGAAAGCAGAACTTCTTTCCCCCATTAATTTCTCTGCCCTGTAAAAAATAGGAAGTCTTTCTTTTCCCCACAAAATCGAAACTTTCTTCAGACGTTTTGTACAATAATGGAGCCCAGCTCAGGCAAGCTCATGGTGGGCCTGTGATTAGAAGCCAGGGACTCACAAATGAGTCCGCTCTGCTCACTACAGAAGAGTTGCCCCTAAAATATTTTCTTTTCCTTCCAGAACAAAACCCTCTTCCTCTGAAAAAGGCAAAGCCGTGGAGTCCAAGGCCCCTGTGAGTGATTGGCCTTATCTACTTCCATTTCCCTATAGCTTCTGCACAAAGCTCTGCACAGGAATTTCTGTAATATTGAACCAAAAGGAAAAGAATATAAAATATTACAGAAATAAAGGAGACAGTGCGTCCTTCCTTCTTCACCTCAGAGAGGTAAAGGCCTATGTCAAGAGTTAGCAATCTTTTCTGTAAGAAGACAGTGAATATTTTAGGTTTTGTGGACCCATAAGCAAAATCAAGATATTATGGGGATGTGTACATAACAAAAGAGAAACAAATATTCATAATTTCTTCTAACCATTTGAAAATGCAAATCCATTTTAGCTCCTGAGGACTATGTAAGAACAGGCAGCAGGCTATGGGCCACAATTTGCCAACCTCTGGCCTATGTCCTGGGCTACTCCACCCAAGGTCCATCTGCCTTTTTCATGTTTAAATGTCTAACTTACAGAGCTTTGTTTGATCAAAGAGGAGGATAAGATGCAATGACTTGTCATCAGTTTAATTTCCTATCTTTCAATGCTTTTGTTCAACTCGTGTTCAAATTACAAGCGCGAATAGCCAACGCAAATAGAATTAAATTCAGCTCCTGAGCCACACCAGCTATAACTGTGTTTCAAAATGTATATAAAACGGGATCATGTGAGTAACTCAGTAAGTTGAGCCTCCAACCTTTGGTTTTGGCTCAGGTGTGATCTCATGGGTCATGATATCATGGGTCATGAGATCAAGCCCCACATCTGGCTCCTTGCTCAGTGGGGAGTCCACTTAAAGATTCTTTCCCCTCTGCCCCTCTCCTCCCACCCCCCACGTATGCGCACACTCTCTCTCAAGTAAATAAATTTAAAAAAAAATAAAATTAAATTTAAACATAAATAAAATGTATATAAAACAATTGGCAAACCACAGAGTTTTCACCTAAGGAAGGACACTGATTTTTTTGAAAGATCCTAAGTCATCCTAATACATCAGGGGAAATGAATTACCCAGTACCACATCCATAAACCATTAGAATAAAAAACAATGACCAAATAAGGTAATCTTGCTCTTTAGAATCAAATACACTTGGATTCAAGAGCTGACTTGTCCCTCATCACCTGTGTAGCCTTGGGCAAGTTTCTGAACTTCACTGTCTTGTCTGGTAAAAAGAAACTAATAAAATCTATCTTACTGCAGGATTTAAAATCATATGGAGGTCACATTCTAAAAGTTATAATTAAAAAATATAAATGTATTTTTATCAAGTACTCATTAATAATTATACAAAGTAATTAATTTTCTTAAATAATATAAGAAAAGCAGCAGTCCTGTGGGCATTCACTAAATGGTAGCCATTATTTCCATCAGATTTTTAGCAGTGAGGACCCTGGGTAGCACACGGCCTGCATCTTGGCAGGTTTGGCACATTCCTCCAGGATGGAATGTGAGAGGTGGTTGGACAGCCCCACACTCCCCACTGAATATACTTCCCCATCAGCATCCTAGGATGCCAGAAAGATCCATTATTCTCAAGTCTTCAGGTGAAGGTATTAAAAACAAACTCTAGCTAAGCTTCACTGATTTTAATGCTATCTAAATAAGAACTTTTGTTTACACAAACTCATGTAATCCTCCCTGAAGCCCTGGAAGTTTATCAAGGCAGACATTATTATTTCTATTTTATAAGCCAAAAAACAAACAAAAAATTAAACATCAAGTTAGAGAATCTGAGGTTAAATCTCAAATGCGCTCTATGAGTTGTGTGACCTTGACCTTGTTTGACCTCCCTTAGCCTCAATTTTCTTATCTGTAAAATGGGTATTTGGCATTATGAGAGATTCTTATTTGAAATGCCTGACACAGGCATCTGAAACACGGTAGAGGTTAATAACTATTAGTTTAAACTGTATGGCAAGATGACAAAAATAATACTTAAATGGTGTATATTGACGTCAGCTTCTTCAGGCTGCTTGTGGCCAAATGCAGACAAGATGAGCTAAAATTCTCACAGTCTGCAAAAATGGCTCTCAGGGGGTTGGTAAATTCTTTGAGTCTCCAAATGCACTAAATTGCTGCCAAATCCCAGAGCCTGCTGACCTATTGGAATGCCTTGGTCAAATTAACAGACAGTCTTGGATTCTCAATATCTCCCCTTTTTCCATTCAAATCTGAAGGACTAATACTTCTGTATCATGCTATCCAAGTGGTCTAACTTCATTAGTGACCTGCAACTCAGGGAGAAAACATAAAACAAATACCTGGTCTTTGCCTAGTAATGCCTTATAGGAGTGTATCCAAAAAATTAGTTGCTAATTCAGCACCATTTTCCTGAGCACCTACTACATACCAGGTATACATGTTAATGACTTAAGGCTTTTATTCTGTGAGACCCAGGCTGCCTACAGCATTATGAGGTGACACAACCTGATTTTAGGACATATCACTCTCTCATTTTTTTCCCATTTTCAGATCTCCCCCTGATGTCCATGCTTCCACCTCATTTAGATGTCACATTTTCCCCAAGGTTCTATCTTCAGACCTCTGCTCCTCTTTCTCAGGCTTCAGCTGGCACCTTGTGCTAACAATTCCAAGTTAATATTAGTGACATTGATATCCCTCGTAAACTCCAGATGTCTGTGTCTTTGTATCTGGTCAGTGGTCCTCCCTACCTCCTCATTGTCTTTGTTATTGGCACCCTAACCACATAGATGCAAAATTCTTAGAGATTCCCTAAATTTTCTTCTCTTGACCTGGACAACAGATCAGTGACCATGTGTGGTCTTTTCTGCCTCTTAAATATCTCCCTGTGTCCTCTGCTTGCTCAGGATTGATCATTTTTTACCTGGATTACTCAAGTAATGTCCTCAGTGGTCTCTGGGTGTTAAGGATGCAGCACCAAACAGTGCAAACAAAAACCCCTGCTATCTGAAAGCCTATATTCTGGGGAGCAGAGAAATTTACTACATGGAGGCAGACAGAAATAGAATCTGAGGTATAAAATGGCAACCTTGTCCATTCATTCCTTCCTTCCTTCCTTCCTTCCTTCCTTCCTTCCTTCCTTCCTTCCTTCCTTCCTTCCTTCTTTCATCCAATTAGCACCCATTTAATGAGCAACTATTCCCTATTGGTCACTTTACTCAAATACTTCACACACACACATACACACACACACACACACGTACACGTGTCAAATACTGGCTTAGTGTCTATGTTTCCTCCCCACTCGTATACTCTCCAAAAATTGTAAGCAATGTGAATTGCTTAGTAAATATTTGTTGGATTCATAATATTTGAACAGATGGCTAACTATGAAAGGCTGGGCAGCAAGGCACAGTCTGCCCCTTCAATATGTTCTGATATATATCAATTTGTAAGGAAAAAGTTAGAAACAAAAGTAATTGCTCAAATAATAACCACCATCTTTGAGTGCTCTTGCTTTGGTAACAGTGGAGCTGCTTCCTGGGTCAGATGTGTTCCAGCAAAGCTGGGCACCTGTAAAATTGGCAGAAGCTTGGCCCCTGCTGTTCCTGAGTCTTAGAGGGAGTCAGATTCTCAAAGCTTCCTTCTCAGATATAAGATAAAAGCCCAAAAGGACAAAATGAGAAAGCAGGGAGCCTGAAGTGCCTGGAATGGTGTGTGGAGCTAGCACCAAGGGAGCTCCAAGTTCTCTACAGGGCCCTAGTCTCTGGTGAACTCTTTCCAAGGGCAAAATTCCTGAAGTTCTATCTCTTTTCTGGAAATTCCAGCACTGAATTCTGCATGTCCCCAAGGGAGACATACGTGCCATCCATCATGATCCCATGGATCCTCATCCAGGGTTTTGAATCCTCCCAGCCCGAGAGCTCTTTGAAATGGATGGGAAATCCATCTCTAATTCCAAATTCCTCCCTAGGGCTCCTCTGTTTTCCCCAGAACTATTCTGTCATTCTCTGATTAAGGGACACGTAGCTAAGGCTTATACAGAGTGCAGGCAGCTCAGAAGAGGCGCTCACGTGCTTCTTAGAATCAAAGGCTCTTAGAACTGGAAAAATGTTAACTTAGACATCCACCAGCAACAGGTAAGAAAATGCAACAGGTAAGAAAATGGGACTCCAGACATATTAGTCTGTGATGGCTGTTGTAACAAATGCATTGACTGGGTGACCTCAAAAACAATTTGATTTCTCACAGATCTGGAGGCTCAAAGTCCAAGATCAAGGTGCTGGTAGGGTTGGTTTCTTCTGAGGGCTCTCTTCTTGGCTTGTAGATGGCTGCCTTCCTACTGTGTTTGCACATGGTCTTCCGTCTGTGAGCACAAACCCATGGTGTCTCCTTGGTTTCCAAGTCTCCCCTTCTTATAAGGACACCAGTCATATTGGATTAGGGCTCACTCTATACTAGCTTTGGAACAACTTAATCAGCTATTTGAAGATCCTACCTCCAAATAAAGTCGCATTCTGAGGAACCAGAGGACAGGGCTTTGACATATGAATGGCAGTAAGGGAAGGACACAATTTGGCCTATAACTCCCAGCCCCAGGTCACCCAGACCTTCCCATAGTTACCTTCTTCTCAACATCCAGGTCTCAGAGAAGCCTTCTCTGGCCATCAAATTGAACATCGTTCCTCTCAGTCACTTTGTCCCCAAGACTTTATTTCCTTTTCTTCATAATCTTGATCATTTTTCCCCATGAGAATAGCCACACAGAAGGCTCTAGAAGGAAATCCAAATTCTTTATCTTGGCTAACAAAGCTCTAATAGGATGTAGCCCCTGCCAGCCTCCCCAGTGTCACCTCCCTCGCCCTCCACACTCCAAACACCCTGGTCTTTTTTCTGTTCCCAAAAAGAACATCCCATCTTCCTTTCCATCTCAGAGCCTTTGTACCTGCTGTTCTCCAGGCCTGACCCATGCTTTCACTAGATGGCTTCTTGTCATTCATATTCAAACATTAATATGACTGCTTTAGAAAGGTTATCTGTGATGAGCCATCCTAATGCAACCCCCAAGTGACGCATAACTGTACCAAAGCATTGGAACTTTCCACACAGCACACCATGCCACCTGATATTTTCCTTGATACTAATTCATTTTCTTGTTAATGTCCTACTCCCCTTCCCCTCCACCCTTCACTCCACACCCAAATATAAATGACATGAGAACAGGGGCTTTTTCTGTCTTCTTCCCCATCATACTCTCCATGCTTAGAGTAGTGTCTGGTCCATTATAGGTACCCATGAAGTTTGTAGAGTGATAAAATTAATGAATAAATAAATAATGCACTGAAGCAGGATTTGTTAACCTCACCACTATTGACAGTTTAGGCCAGATAGCTCATTGCTCCATGTATTATATGATGCAGAGCAGCATCCCTGGCCTGTCCCCACCAAATGCCAGTCAGGACCACCAAAAATATCTTGCCAAATGTCCCCAATTCAGAGCCTTTCAGGGTGTGAACTCCCAGACGAAAGAAACTGTATCAAAAACTATCAGATACCCTTTATCTGCATAGTAGTTGATCAATAAATGTTTACTAATGAAAGATTAGTTTCACAAGTTGCCAAAACTAGATCAAGAACTCTTCCAGAACCCATCTCCAATAGAATCTGGCCACCTACTATTTATGCGATCTTAATTCATTTAAATTAGCCAAGCCTCTGCTTCCTCATCTGCTCAACAAAATATCAAAAGTTCCTATATTGTTAATGTGCTTTCTAAACCATAAAGGATGATACAAATATGCCATTATTTACTGATTCTGAGCTATGCATTTTTACTTCACCTCTTGCTAACTTTTGCCCAAAATAACTTCAAAAGATTATTTCCTTCTAATTGCCAAAACTTCGCTTTAGTATTTACCTGATCCCTTCCTTTTAACAGCAGGAAGATACACTTCCTGCATTCTGTAAAGCTCTATCCCTCCCTCTTACCTTGTCCAGGTCTGTTGAGACTCATCAAGTGAGGTCTTCATTCAACGAGATCTTAGGAAAAGGTCTGCCTTGGACACTCCTATCACTAGACAACCTGAGTTGTTTGGGATGCTCCTATGTCACAAACTTCAGAAAAAGTATGTTCTATCATAAATATTATCCTTTCTTTGGGCCCCATTGATGTCTCAATCTTCCCTCACGGAGCTTCCAAGCAGAATTAACCTCTTCCTCCATCATCCAATGATACTATTTTTTTTTTTAAATCTCAAAGTCTACCTTGTATCTGAACAGTGGATGGATCTTCACTTCTAGCTAGACTGTAACCTTCTTGGGTATAGGGGGAGATCCTGAGGTGTTTGAGAAGGGAGATCAGAACATGTGTCCTACCTCTTTTGTCACCACATCCCAAAAGAAAAAAATAAATTAACTGTCAGAAATATGGATATTTCTCTGGGAATCTTGAAAATACTTGAAATCTGCTTTTTAGATTAAGAAAGACAAGTCATATTTCCACGAATTCTAAAACAGGATATAATTTACAGTATGCATTTTTTTATCAAAGCCAAAAAAAAAAAAAAAAGGCACAGAGGCACCCAGAAAGACAAGCTATGAGCGCCATCTCATGGAGAAGCCAACCTCTGCCTCATCAGCATATGCCCTTCCATTCTCTGGCCTCACCTAAGGACAGGAGTAAGGGTTATCAATGTCACTGACACACTTCTCTGTCTCTCTCTCTCTCTCTCTCTCTCTCTCTCTCTCTCACACACACACACACACACACACACACACACAAACTTGTTGGTACTCCTCCTGTATGTCACAGTCAACAATGAGGGCCATGTCAGTTGGCTGCAAAGCCACAGCAACACCAGGCATCATGGTCAAAGGTGAATCTTGCTGCCTGTAACTGATTCAATGGTACTGGGATGAACCTGGGCTCACAATATGGCCCGTAGACCACAGAAGCTTAATGTCAGACCCTGTTGTATGTTCTGACCATTCCCTAGGTCCAGGTCTCCTCTCCATTTAACCCTTCTCTGACCCTGAGCCTTCTAAATGAAATCCCATACCAATGTAGCTCACATTGTCTCCACCCTGCTCATGCCCTCAGACCATGCTACCCAGAGCCCTGGAGTATTGCTAACCTCCTGGAACCTCCCACTGTGGCAAGGATATCTCACTTTCAGATTGGACCCCCCTGTCCAAACACATACCTGCACAAACAGACAAGAACTCACCACATCCACTGGAAATCCTAGGGTAGTTGCTCCTGCCAGTTAACTTTCCCCAGCACCCACCTGCTAAGTCAGGTTTTCCCTCCAGGCTATTACATTCCCAACAGGCCTCACACCCGAGTTCATATGAATCCCTGCACATCCATCCAAGTCTAAGACCTCAACCTACTTTATGTTTGTCCTCTAGCCAGTTCATGATAACAGAGGAGAGACTTGAGGCCAGGAAAGGAAGAATGGGCCCAGAAAGTCATTTGACTCCAGCAAATCAAATGGTTTCATAGTGCCTGATGAAAGTCTTATACATAATCATGAAGAGCAATACTGGAGTAAGGATCACAGACTTAAACACCTCCGAGTCAGGAAGATGAGTGAATGAATGGCATGGGTCAGATGTCAGACAGCTTAGGTCCGACACCCCTACAGTGACAGCTGAGTTTACGTGTCAACTTGGCTGGTCTATGGTGCCCAGATATTTGGTTAGACATTATTCTAGATGTTTTTGTGAAGGTGTTTTTGGATAAGATTTGCATGTAAGTAGGTGGACTACTTTGGGGTGCCTTGGTGGCCCAGTTGAGCCATCTGACTCTTGATGTCTGCTCAGGTCATGATCTCAGGGTCATGAGATAGAGCCTCATATCAGGATTGGGATTGAGACTCTCTCTCTCTCTCTCTCTCCCTCTGCCCTTCCTCATTCATGCACCCTCTCTAAATAAAGGAATGAATGAATGGATGAATGAATAGGTGGGCTTTGAAGAAAGCAGATTGCCCTCCATAATGTGAGGAGACCTCATCTAATCAGCTGAACAAAGACCAACCTCCCTCTAGCAAGAAGGCAGTCGCCAGAAGACAGTCTTTGGACTCAGACCGCAACTCTACACTGGATCTTCAACCTGTTGGCCTACCTTGTAGATTTTAGATTTGCCAAGGCACCACAATCACCAATTCCTTAAAATAAACCCACGCACAAACACATACACACATATCTTATTGGTTTTGTTCCTCTGTAGAACACTGACCTCAAGGGACCAGCCATTACTCAGATCCAGGTAATCCTGGAGGCCAAGTAAAAATATGTTTAGACCACTACCAATCAGCCTATGAGCCATCAGTTAGGATGTCTGAGCTAGAACTGAGACAGAACCAGCACTAATCTTAGGCAAATTTGCAGCATCTCTGCCCATCCAACTCAGAAACATCATACCCTCCTGCTCCCATACCTCCTACATGCCTACATCTTTCCCATTCTTTACTTCTAACCATAGTTCTCCCCTCTTCCCTCAGCACTGGTTCAGGAAAGAAAATAGATAGCATAATATTTATACAGGCTAGGAACATAAGCATCATGATTATCCTGTGTAGTAGACACAATTATCCTCCCCACTTGACAAATAAGGAACAGAGGGAAGTTCAGTAATTTGACCAAGGTCACACAGGAAGCAGAAGGGCAAACAATCAGATCCTGGACTGTCTGGGTCCAGAGCTCAAGGCCTACCAAGATGGCTTAGTGGAGACTTTCCTAAAAATATCCATTTTTCAGCAACTCAGGCTGGTTTGCTCATCCCCAATAAAGGTGATAACAGCCTTCTGCTGCAGGCCAGAGGTACCGTCAGTGTTCACCGCATAAAACAGGCAACACACATGTGAAACTCATTGGGTTTCTCCAGCAGAATGACAACTTTATCACCACCGTGTAACCTGAACATCCTCCACACAGCTGCAGCTAGAGCAGTAAATCTGAAACTGAAATATGATCCTGACACAGCCAGTTTAAACCCTTCCTGTGGCTGAAGGACCTCCTGCCTCTCATCGGCATTTGTGCCCTAGAGCCAGGATGGGACTGAATCTTCAGATGGAGATCAAAGTGGCCACACTAAAGGGGGTAGAGGTGATTCAGAGGCCGGGCCAGGAAACCATGGAATCCGGAGATTTGAAGGGCAGGTGACCATGTTCCTATGTTGTTCTTCTTGCTTAGTTATGAGGATGGACTGTGGCCTGGTCTCTGTTCTCTGTGCCTTTCCCAATCTTCCATATATAATGTTCCATCATTCCCTTTCCGGGAAGAGAAAGCCACTGAGCTTTTTACCCTGCATTCCCCAGAAACACAGGTAGGGAGAGGTCCTCTATCTCTACATTGATCTTGTTTTCCATTGTAAGTGAAAGAGTTACTTCCCACCCTATTCCCTTTCTCGGCCTGGCCTCATATGGGACATCACAAGGACTACAGGTTGGCTCCAGAGTGATTTTTGGCAAGAGAGGGACTAAAGGAGGCCAGGCATTCAGCCAAATTCTGTTCTTGTGAAAAATCAGTTAGCCCATTCTGACCAGACGTATAAAATAGTCTGTAATAAATGTTTCCTGAAAATGTCAAGGGAATGTTTCCATCTTTACATGCTAAGGTTATAAGAGAGTCACTGAAGCACAGAATTAGTCATGCAAGCTGTGGAAACCAGATATCTAATCAAGCCAAAAAATAACAACAACAACAAAGAAAATGCCCAAAAGCTCTGTTCCCCTTCATCTATGTTCCTTTCTAGTTGTTGCAAAGGTCAAAGATTAACTTCATAAATCTGTTTGATATGTTAAGATGAGACTGCCACAGAATCTAATTGCCTGGAAAACATGGTTTGATGGATATCTTTAGTAATACATGCAGCTTCAGTTAGACCATCACTTCAACCTCCAGAAGGATGCCTGGAAATCAGAAAAGGGGTACCAGAAGCACCTCAGTGTTCTCTGAACCAGGAGGAGATTGATTCCCTTGTGGTAAAGTAACTTATTTCGGGGAATATAGTCAGTTATGAGAAAAATGAGGTATCCTGATAGTAGGGTCATTTGTCTTTTCCAATTACCTGTGGTCTTCAAGTTGGGCTATATTTACATGATGACCTCACGAGGTATATATGGGCAGAAATAAACTAGTTTTAGAGGGGGCAAGTTGCAGATCCACAATCTTCAAGTGGGTATTCTTTTATAAAATTGAGCTATGTGAGAAAGCACTTTGAAGCAGCATGCCAATTCCTTCCTAGTCTCCCTCCACATTCTTCACCCCTTCTTGGGGGGGAAAAGGGCACGATTTTCAGCTATACAAAGGATGAAACAAACCCAAAGCACCAAACAAGGGACAATCCAACATTCTGACATTTGCAGAGCTGCCATGAATAGGGAAATATAACTCCCACCCCATATTTATCGTTAGGAGAAGCGTTTCCAATAATATTTTACTCTTACGACTATTATTTGTTAAAACGTACAGTATCCACACATATGTTACTTTGATCAATTGTGAACTCGTAATAATTATAATGATAACTCAATCCAAAAGCAATTTGTTTTGAAACTTAGAGCCTTGGAGTCTCAAGAAATAATTTTTGTTTCAATGTTTAAACATATTTTTGTTGTAGAAAAATGTTATAGGTTGATCAGTAAGAGACCTCCAAATATGAAAATATGTTACAATAAGAGAAAATTCTTACTGTGATGGAAGAAGAATAGAAATGTGATCTTTAAGGTAGAAAGATGTGATATAGAATTTCTTGCTATTAAGAAAAGTTTGTTCATGTGTGTGTTTGTTTTTTTAATTAAACGATAGTATCAGATGCCTGTGGTATCCAGGCCACTGAATTACTTTAAAGGAGTGATGCATTATTTTATATTCAATATGTATAATGTGCTCAGTATTTATAATGGATTAGAAATTTTGTCCTCTGTAATCATTTAAAATTATAAAGAAAAAAACTTAGTTAAGAATTAGGGCATAAAGGAGCAAAACACTTTGAAGGACATTGGTTTTTACTTTCTTGTTGGATAATCACTGGAATAGGAAGTGGAAAGAACTGTGGCCTTAGAAGCCTATCCTGCTATTGAGCCAATATCAGTTTGAGTAGAATGTTTGTCAGCAGAGACCAGCTAGATGCCCAGTAAACTTGCTTTTTCTTCCTAGAAACACTGTTAAACCATATTTCCAATATTCGACATCTGGGTTAAAAAAAAAGTCCTTTCTGCACATAGAAATTCATTTACTTGCTTAACAAATTAAATAGATACAGATTTGCCTTTTAAAAAAGGACCTTCTCAGCCATTAGAAACGACAAATACCCACCATTTGCTTCGACATGGATGGAACTGGAGGGTATTATGCTGAGTGAAATAAGTCAATCAGAGAAGGACAAACATTATATGGTCTCATTCATTTAGGGAATATAAAAAATAGTGAAAGAGAATAAAGGGGAAAGGAGAAAAAATAAGTGGGAAATATCAGAAAGGGAGACAGAACATGAGAGACTCCTAACTCTGGGAAACGAACTAGGGGTGGTGGAAGGGGAGGTGGGCAGGGGAGTGGGGGTGACTGGGTGGCGGGCACTGAGGTGGGCACTTGACGGGATGAGCACTGGGTGTTATTCTGTATGTTGACAAATTGAACACCAATAAAAAATAAATTTATTTAAAAAAATAAAAATAAATAAAAAAGGACCTTCTCAGAGCCTTCAATATGCTAATATTTAATTAAAACCCTAGCATTCCCCCCCCACCCCGTGCATCTGGGACCCTTTTTCCCAGAATATATATTTACATATTCAGATGACTGATTCCTCAGTAGCATCTGAAGATACCCCCAGCTGTCTTCTCTCCAGATACTTCCTGCTGCTGCTACTCCCTTCATAATGAATGCTCCTCTATCCTCCTAACCTCTGCCTTCATGCACCCAAAATTTCCCCATCCTTCAAGGCCTCTCTCTACTATTTCCCGCAGCTGCCCTTGGAGCCTACCTGCCAGCCCCAATCTGAACCCGCCCCACCCTCCTCTGTTTCCCCTCTTCTAGCAGAGAAGTGCTTCTCTGTTAGAGCCCTCCTCACACTCTACCTTGTCTAATTGTGCCATCACATCTTACCTCCTACACTAAGTGGCAAGGTCTCTAAAAGCCAAAAAATCATTTATCTTTGTAGCGACTCACCTGGCCCCAAACATTTATAACACGACATATGCTTAATAATTGTATTACTATAATGATTGACACTTCAAAGCATAAATCAACCCAGCTAACTTCTAATGGTCTACCTAACGCATATGGTCTGGCTTTTCCGTTTATTGGGTGACCCTAAAATTTTGCGATATTCGGTATATGCTGGTATGCCATGTCAAGGCCAAGTTTCCTTGAGCAATCACTGGCAAGTAATGCCTTGCAATATAGGTGGAGGGAAAAAAATTGCCTCATTACTTTAGTGTAATACGTTTCTGGCCAAGAAGCAATTTCATGAGTCACAAACCTCTTTCTTATGGCACCGGTAGCCACCTTACACAATGTACTAATGAAGAACTGTCATGTGAAGCAGCAACAAAGGAAAGATCAAGTTCTGACCCACGCTGAGTTTTTGGAACAGTTAGCCTTTCTGCAAGCCAGGCCCACGTTACTGGGAATGTTTGTTCTGGCCCCAACTACCCAAGTCTTCAAAAAGGAGGAACTCATATTTTCCCCCATCTTTCAATCAGTTTAATGGTTTAACAAATGTTCTAATTCAATGACCCAGTTGGCATTCTCTGAGCAGTTAACTACATGCCCATCACAATCACCTGTGCCTGCTAGCTGCTTTTTAAGAAGAGTAATTCTAACACAAGCAGTCCTATGAAGAGATATGCAAAGGCCCCTGTGGCAGAGGCTCTCACTTGTCCATAATAACCATTTTCCCCTTCCTCACTAGAACAATGGCCCAATTTTATTGGGGGAAGAAATATAATTCTTGCTATAATTCTGCTATAATTCTAAATTTCCTGACCTCCTTTTCAGTTATATGTGGCTATGAGACTAACTGTGGCCAAAGACAGTCAGCAGAAATATGGGGTCTTCCAGAAGAATTGCTTTATAGGAGCTGACGCAGCCAGGAAGCTCACCCCTTTTGTCCTTCCTGCCATCCTCTGGCCTGGCAGAACGTGGGACGCTGCTATAACAGCCAGTACTCCAATACCCATCTTGAACCTTGAGGTGACCTTGAGATGAGAACCTTGGAGCAGAAAGATAGAAGGAGGCTTTCTCATCCCAGATGATCCTATAAGGACACCATTACCAGCCCCATCATGCCTACCTTTCTTCTTCTTTAACATGAAGAAATAAAATCTTTAAGATAAGCTATTGCCTGATGATTTCTGTTACAAAGAGCCAAATTTAATTATTGGCCCTTGAACTTGGAAGGTTCATAGGCCGTTGTACCTCAACCTGAGTGCTAAAGCAAATTTCAGACCAACCTTGACTGCTCCAAGGGGTTGAGCCTGGGTTCACCAGCTGATTCCTGGTTCAGCCTCTTTCTCAATTCTTTACTCTACATGCTGCCTTGGTCTTGGAGTCCTCCAATGACTGAAGTGAGGAAAACTTTCCAATATAGCCTCCAGCTGCAAAAACTCCATCAAAAAAGTTAGATCTTTTGCCTAGACACCACTTCAAAGGGAGAAAATCTGGAAGTAGATGCCAGAGCCAGCACATACAGATTTGTTCAAATTGTACCCAGCACCATTTTGGGGGGTACCATTCATATCGTAGTCTGCCATGTGTCTATACATGGCCTATGCTGTATAGGTGGCCCTGTACTCACTGTTTAGTGGGAAAAAGCCAGAGTGGAGCTAACAATGTTGTTGGGTCCATGAGCTTGTCAGGCAAAGTGTCATTTCCTGCTTCTGTGAGTCCCTTACTGCTAATAATACTGTAACATCCAAAACAGCCAGGAAACTGCCACAAATGATATAGCTTTCTCTTACCTGTGCTGCTGTATATCAGGAAAATGGACTCATGTCATGCCCCCTGCAAATTGGAAAGAGTTACGTATGAACGGTTGTAACCGGAACTTTGAAGGAATTCATTATTGCCATTCTTAGTGATGACAATAAAGGCGTAATTATCATAGCACATTCATCTGTTTAATCCTTGAATAATTATAACCCCCTTGGAAGTAGACATTATAAATAGTATGATTTAGTAGATAGGAAAAGGAAACTCAGAGAAATAGGTGACTTTCCTAAAATTTGTTCACCTGGAAGAAGAGAACCACAGTTTAAACCCAGGACCTCCAGTTACAAAGCCAACATTCCTTCATTAATGTGTTCATGCATTAATGGTTTGGGAGCTAATCATTATTATCACCTCCATTTTATTATTAAAGGAAAGTTTTAAAATGTATAGCTTCATGACCGGAAAGGGAGAATCTAGACTTTGAGCCCAAATCTTCTCTGGATCCTAGACTCCTTCCGTCACCAGCGTGTTACATTTTTCAAATCACTCTTACTCACATGATCTCCAAACTAATTCATCCATCCCAATCCCATGGCTTCTTTTGTTGGATTATGGGAGGGCATCCCAAAAGGAGTTGAGCATAAAGAATGAGTCTGGTGCAGATGAGAAATGTCATTCAAGTGCATCTGTAGGGTTCACCAGCTCACCTTGTGCTTTCAGCAACTGGGCACTCAGCACAACACCAGGCAAGATCCCTGCGGCCGAGGGGACATACTCTACCAGAGAGACCAGAGCCAATCGGTGCAGACTGAGGCCAACCTGAATTCAACAGTAAACACTGAAGAGAAAAATCACATTGAAACCAACTTGTGAGACACTATCCAAGGCAGATGAAAAGGCAGCAGAGATCACCAATGTCTGCCATGGGGACACTGATCAAGCCTGGGAGGAGTGAGTACTATTACCATACAGGCTTGATGGCCCAGATACACAAGGATGGAGTGGTTCCTAATGCAGAGACACCTGAAATAGAGTACGAACCTCAGGACCATATCCAGAAAGGTTCTGGACCAGGGCCAGCTGGATTTTAACCTTAGAATACTCACCACCTGCCCTCTCTCTTCATGCTTCTCTGTATATCCTCCAAACACTCACAATTATGCACACACACACACACACACACACACATTTAAGTCCTATGAAGTCAGTCTAAGTGAGCAAACAAAAGTCAGGAAAATCTTAAGAGCAAACAATTCACACAATGATTATGTATAGAAGGAGGCAACCAGCTTTGCCTTTGTTCAGAGCTTATTAAAGAAAGAGAATTTTAGAAAGGAAACATTTTTATTGGACTTGACAGACATAAAATCCCAGGTAGGCACAGAGAGCAGGAGCAGACTTTGGGATCTGGGAGGCCCCTAAAGATTAAACCGCAGAGTCAGAGCTATCACTCACAAGCAGCACTAACATTGGCTCCAGCCCAAATCCCACACTGCAGACTGAAGTTAGGAACCAGAGAGTTATCTGAGCAAGAGCAAGAAACAAGGACAGGAGGGCTAAGAAAAAATTTGAGAAAATTTTCCTGCTAAATCAATTTGTATTGGTCCAAGTCTCTGTCTTTAATGGTTCTTATCCTGGAGACATGGCCTGTGTCACCACAGACCTTTTAAAGGTCATGGTCCGATTTCCTCCACCAACTAACTATCCCCAAGGGGAAGATGAGGTCCAAAAAGGTGATACAACTCATTCAAGGGTATATAGACAATTCATGGTAGGAGTCACGATCAGAAGTCAAAGTCTCAAATACTTGCAAGAAACCTGCCTCTTTACACTTGATAGTTGCTGCTTAGACACACCATCTAGCTTTTCATAACTGCTCAACAGTTAGAGACTCCTATAGGCCAAAGTATGAGACAGGATCGGGTTTGGCTGCATGTAACAGAGAAGCTACAAAGAAAAATGCATATTGCTCAGGGATGTCAAAAAAAAAAAAAGTCAAGAATAGATAGTCTAGGGACAACATGGAAGCCATGCAAAGTTGTCTGGGACTCAGGTAGGTGCCTACCAGCTCACCACGCCACCATCTCTGGAGTGTAGCTCTTGCTCTCATGGTCCAAGATGCTCGCTAGAGCTTATACTTTTGAAAACAGAATGAAGGAAAAGTAAGAAAAAAGATCTACGTGCTTCCTATAAGGACATTTCTTGAATTCACTCACAAAACTAGTATCATTGGTCAAAACTTCAATCAATCAAAAGTCTCCTTCCCAGTTACAAGGAGACTGGGGAAGACAGCCATGTAATCATTGACAATATGCCCATCTCCTTAATGATGAAGGGAAGACAGATATGGGGGACAACATGGTACTGTGCCATACCCAGGACCAGTCATTCAAGTCCCTAGCTGAAGGGAAATGCCTAAGAGAAGTCACATGCTTAAGTCAAAGAAAACTCATGCCCTAATGGCATCTGACATGAAAAGAACATGAATTAGCAGCAGGAAGGAAGCAGAGAGCTTTTCATGGAGAAAATCTCCCAGGCAAAGGCCCAGAGGAGGGGATATTAAAAGTTAATGCAGTAGGAGAAATACTTCTTAGATCAATGGCAATGAAGAATAATCTGAGGAACAAGGTAGGGAGGTAGGGTGGGGGGAGGTATTTGTTAACTTTTTAAGACCTAAATACTGATACCTAATGTTTAATCATCCACTCAACCAACATTTATTGAGTACAAACTGTGTGACAAGACCTCTGCCTACTCGAGTGAAAGAATGAAAAAGACACTAGACTCATGGATCTTATGCTCCAGAAGAAAAGAAAAACAAAGAGTTCATGACAGTACAGGCTGATGAAGACTGTGCTAGAGAAAGTTCTGAGCTATGCAAGCACTGAGAAGAGGCACCTAATGCAGGTGCTCCTTAGCAGAGGTACCATAGAAAGTCAAGAGATGCAGGTGCCACCTGGAGGAAACGCTTAAAAGGCCCAGTAGCACAGGGTTAAGGGTACAGGCTTTGCATCTGCTTTCTCAGGTTCAAATCCTGGATCTACCGTTTGTGAGCTGTATATCCTGGCAAGGCATTTATCTTTTCTGAACCCCAGACACCTGGTCTGTCAAATAGGCCTGCTAATGATAATAGTAGCACCTACTTGCTAGGATGGCTGAAAGGATCAAATGAGATATTCCCTGTGAAGCACACAGCATGGCATCTGGCATATAAATAAGTGCTCTGGTTAGAAGAGCTATTCAAATGACTATTACTGATGCTAACTGAAGACTTAAGGATGAGCAGGAGTTGGTGGAAAGAAGGAAATAGATGTCCAGAGCTAAGGAATAGGATCTTCAAAAGACCTGTATCCCAGAGCATCAGAAGGAAAGGGCATCAATGGGAAACATTAAGAGAGGAGAAAATCCAGGCCCTTGCAGGCCAGGTGAAGGCATTTGGACTTTACCCAAGAGCAGTAGGGAACCATCAGAGCAAGGGAGCTGATGTAATCAGGCTGTCACCTTAGAAAGATCACTCTGACTGCTGTGGGGTGAATGGATTGAGCAGACCCAACACTGAAGGCTCTGTGCCAATCAGGAGGTGGTAATCTTTGTGACAGATAGTGGTGGCTTGAACCAAGATATTAGCAATGAAGATAAAATGCATGGATTCAAACGATATTGAGGAAATGGGATCTGTACGACCTACTCATAGTTATATCCAACTTGACACATGCTCTTGGTACAGCCTCTTGAATAATCAAGATCCTAAATAAGCCTTGGAAGTTGTTCTAGTATGTGTTACCCTAGTCCTTGTCATCAGAAAGAAGAGTGTCACCTAGAGAGAGGATAAGTCTTCATCAGCAAAGGGCACATATAATTTCTGGCTGGTAGAACTGGATAATAACCAAGCAGATAAATATGATTCAGGAATTTTAGGGGGTGCCAGGGTGGTTCAGTCAGTTAAGCGTCCAACTCTTGAACTCAACTCAGGTCTTGATCTCAGGGTCATGAGTTCAGGCCCTGCATCAGGCTCCATGTTGGGCATGGAGCCTACTTAAAACCAAAAACAAAATTTTTTTAATGGTTCAGGAATTTAGAAATACACTGCTAGGAGCTGAATCACAACAAATCAAGAGAAAAACAATTCTGTAACAGTTCTCCATGCCTAGGGAAATGCCCCATTTCTGGCACTCAAGGCTTCAGGTGAATAATAGTGTCTATGTATATATGGGATGCTATTTAGTGGCCTCATAATTCATCCTCCAAATGAGGGCACTTTAAAGAATGGAGATGGTCTCTTTGATATCACATCACACAACAGGCAGAAAGTGGGGCTCTCTGCCAACCAAACCCAATCATACACAGGTTGGTTTTCCCCACTACCAAAGGGTGGAGCATTCCTAGGAAAACTTTGATAAATCAAAATGGCATAAAGCCAAGAAGCAGCTTCCATTAATTTATACAGAAACATTTTTGAGTATTCCCAGACCCAAAAAATAACCTCTGCCAGACTTCTCTGATACCTTAGGACACATCTTGCTAATGGATGCACAAAATAAATCGAGGTAAAGCACAGATGCTCACCAGACACATGTCCACACTCTGGCAGCTTGACACGGAGATGCTCCAGCCCCTCAGGGCTGCCTCAGTAACGGCTGTTGCAAAATCAATGCTGAATGCTATTTTTGTTTTTTGCCTTTTGTCGCAAAAGTGAAAATCTTCCGGTTTCTTTCTGTTAGCAAAAAGGTATACTATAATTATTATTTTTTAAAAAGATTTTATTTATTTATTCATGAGAGACACAGAAAGAGAGGCAGAGACATAGGCAGAGGGAGAAGCAGGCTCTTTATGGGGAACCCAATGCAGGACTAGATCCCAGGACCCCAGGATCACGACCCAAAGGCTGATACTCAACCACTGAGCCACCCAGGCATCCCCAAATATGGGTACTACTGTTGGTCCTTCCTAAAAGTGAAGTGACATAGCATGAACTTTCAAAAAGCAGAGGATACCAGTAATTGCTCTTCTTTTTGGCTACCTAATCTTCACCACCCCCCAACACCACACACACACACACACACACACACACACACACACACACACAGTTTTTGTGACAATAGTCTCTAATATCCTTCTAAGGAATCACTCATCTCCAATGGTAAAGTGGTTTTACTGGGACAGTTGCCAGGAGTGAGCCCATAATGCCGTGTTAAGCCAGCTTAACTCAGGACTTTGAACTTGATCAAAAATGGAACAAAACATAAAACACCAGAAAGGGCACAACCACATTCCTTCCATCAGCATTTCCTAGTAAGAACATTAAAACGTTCCTGGTTCCAGACCCCTGGTGCCCTGAATATCTGTCCATTTATGAACCTGTTCTCCATTCCTTCCCATTGATTCTGCGAGCTATCTGATGCCACTGCCACAAATTCCCTTTCTGCCGTTAAAAATCCTAATGAACAGAATTACCATGAACTTTAGAATACATAATTCTGACTCTAAATTTCACATCTGGGGGCAGCCCTGGTGGCTCAGCGGTTTGGCGCCACCTTCAGCCCAGGGCCTGATCCCGGAGACCTGGGATCGAGTCCCACGTCAGGCTCCCTGCTAGAGCCTGCTTCTCCCTCTGCCTGTGTTTCTGCCTCTCTCTCTCTCTCTCTCTCTCTCTCTCTCTCTCTCTCTCTCTGTGTGTGTGTCTCATGAATAGATAAATAAAATCTTTAAAAAAAATAATAAATACAAAAATAATAAATTTCACATCTGGCATTCACTAATTCTCTGTCTTTGGCCTTAGTTTTCTCACCTATAGAATAATAAGACACATACTTTATAAACTAGTTTTAGAAATAATGAGATATTATATGCTGAGCACCTGGCTTACTACCTGGTTCAGAAGCAAGCCATTGGCTAATATTAATTTCCTTCCGATCTTTCTTCCTCTCAGCTAATGTTATGGACTTGGGTTTGATATTTCATATTAATATTTAGAGGCAAGATAATCATTAAAAATGATTTTAAGTTCATTTAAGTCAAGGTGAATCATGATGTCCAACTGAGATTCAGCTGTGCTCCTAAAATAAGTATAAGAAAAAACACGTAGATGAATGGGACAAATTATACCTAATTTCCATATCAGGAGGGATAGGGTAGGTTATGCTGCAGCACCAAACAACCCCAAAATCTCAATGGCTTTTAATGCCAAAGTTTTATTTCATGCTCACTTTACATTTCCGTTATGAGCTGGCTGGGTTTCTGCTCCAGTTCATCCTCACCCAATGTATAGTCAGAGACAAACAAAAAAAACAGAACAAATAGGATACATACATAGAGATTTATTTTATCTTAAGGAATTGGCTCACATGATGCTGGGGCTGGCAGGTCCAACATCTGTAAAGCAGGCCAACAGGCTGGAAATTGAGATAAGAGTCAATGTTTGTAGTCTTGGGTCTGAATTCCACAAGACAACAGGCTGGAAACTCAAGCAGAGTCTCCATGTTATAGTCTGGAAGAGAATTCCTTCCTCTTTGAGAAACCTTAGTCTATTCTGAAAAGATTTCAAATGATTGGATGAGGCCCACCCACACTATGGAGGATAATCTGGTTTACTCAAAGTCTACTGATTCAAATGCTAATCACATCCAAAAAATAAAAAATAAAGCTCTCATAGCAACATCTAGACTGGTTGTTTGACAAAACAATGAACACCATAGCCTAGCCAGGTGGACATATAAAATTAACCATCACATCCAGTCTAAAAAAAATCATGCACTATCTCAAATGTTGCCTGTCACTGTGACAAAGGGAAAGAGAACATGGTGAATCACATTAGCTAGCTCTTAACATTTTCTACCAGAGCTGATACATACCACTTTCACTCACATTTTATTGCCCACAGCAAGTCACAGAGCCATGCCTAATTATAATGGGGTTGAGGAAGTAGAATCCTACAATGACCCAGAAGAGAAGCAAAATATCTATGAACAGCCTTAATGAACACCACAGCCTTATAATCTCACCCTCTTGATTCTTTATAAAGAATACCATTGCCCTTGGTCCTGACTATGCTGGATGAAGCTTTCTGCCTTCATAGTACACAGAGATCCTCTAAAGGAAGACAAAACAGGGAAAGTCATTAATATAAACACATCTCATTGGACTTCTTACCACAGAGTTCTCAGCCCTGAGAGTCTGGTCAGAAAAGGGTCCAGGAGGTTTTGAATTATCCGCTGTTAGAAGCAGTAATACCTCTTACTCTATATGCCATTCTGGAGTCTTCTAGTGCTTTGAAAATCCTGTAAGAAAGAGGGTCATATTTCTTGGCAGAAATGGGACAGATGGGAGAAGCATCTAACTTATGATTTCTGAACGGATTTTCAAACATCTTTATCCTGCTCTAGGACTTGTGCCAGATTTCCCTCCTGCATTCATCTAGAGGAATTTTCATAGACAATTTATATGAAACAAGGATCTGTCTCTTGGTGCACAGTCAGCTCAGAAGTAGCCTCTTTCCCACCTTCTGCTTCCAAAAAGTAGATTGGTTGATTTATTTTATCCTGCTGAGGCAGCCAAGCCTAATTAGCATTGTTGGTTTCAAATAATCTGTGCTTCTCTTTAAAAAGAAAAAGAAAAAGGTCATCTTGTTACAGAATGTATGCAAATGTTGGGCTAATCATTTCTTACTTGACCCCTTTGTTGGCGATAGGTGACACTGATAACCCACTGAGAAGAGTAGATAGAGCTGATGCTGGTGCCAATGATAATATGGCAATGACGTCTCCACACCATAGGGGTGCAGTAAGGATCGAATGAGCTAATGCTTGTGAAGGGCTTAGCACAGTGCCCAGCTGCAACTATGCTCAGTGGACAGCAGATGTTCTTATGGGCAGTTCTGCTGCTTTGCTGCAGGTGGCTGCTCAGGGCTCAGCCCCTAGGGGCAGATAATCTAGAGCTTGATTCCTGACTCAGCTGCTCAGTAGTCATGGGCCCCCAGGCATGTTACTTAAATCTGTGCTTCAGTTTTCGCCTCTCTAAAATAGAAATAAGCATAGAAAATACTGCATAAGATTATTGTGAGGATGAAAAATTGATATAAACAAAGCACTTAGCATAGGACTAGCTCAGACTATGTACATAATATGTGCTATTAGCCACAACTAACAAGAAAATCAGGGTCCCAGCTGGATTGTGGTCCCCCTGCTCAGTTCTTTTCTAAATAGCATTATCCTTTTAGGGGCAATGGTTTTAAACTCTGCCCAAGGAGCCTAGGTCTCCCAAAGGAAGAAGGGGAAAGAGAGACCATAGGGCTTCACTGCTCCTATAAACAAAAAAGTTCTGCTTTTATCTGTTCCAGAAATTGAGATGCTGCACACAATTTCATCACTGACAAGGTGCTGCTGTGGAAGAGTATTTGAAAATCTGTTCTTCTCTGTCACCTCTCACGCTCTCATCCTTAAGTCAGATCATCAGAAATGAGATAAACAGAAATAATCATTTATTCTTGATTCTTATATTTGTTCACTTATTCATTGTTTTCATTCATTAATTTGTGCTTTTTTTTTTTTTTTTTTTTAGTTGGCCAGGTCCTCAGCCAGGCCCCAGAGTCACAGCCACATGAACAAACAACACAGTCCCTGGGGTCATGCAGGCCACTTTCCAGTGGGAGAGACAGACAAAGAAACAGCCCATGATGCCCAGAGTTAGGAGAATCATAATGTAGACATGTTCATGGGTGGTACTGAAGGAAAAGAGAATCTAAACGTCTTTGGGGTCAAAGTCATCTCATTTAGGGGGAAGAAGCCTAAGGGTGTAGGGGAGAAGGAGAGGTAGTACATTTTCTAGGTAGAGACCCAAAGATGAGAAAGAACATGGTAAACTTAGGAAATGTAGGCTGAGCAGCTATTGGGAAGGCAAAAGGTAGGACAAAAGAGAAACAAAGTAGTTCCAAAAAATGAGCATCTAAAACCAAAGGCCAAAGCCCTCTCATCAGGATGGATGCTTCCTTCGCAGCAGATCAGGTTATAAATTCATTATAAATTCAACCAAAAACCTAGCATCCCAACATGTCTTCTCCATGGAGCAGTTTCCTGAAAGATTCTTAGTCTAATCTTTACCAAAAGCACACTCTTTGGCTGCTTGAATTTAAAGACACGTGCTGGGACCACACAAGGACAGGCACACTGGGAGACCCCTACCTGAGGAGAGACATGGCTGCAGCTGACACAGCCTTTTCCTCCTTTCACTAGAGTTCCCCCATCCCCCGCCCTATGGAGCCAGTTCCTAAGTGAAGTCACTGAGCCATTTCAAGGAGGCATTTGCAAGACTTTCAAAGCTGAGCTCTTCCCAGAGCACAGACCAAGGCTGGAGAAATCCAAAATCTGCTGGATGAATCCAAGCTTCTCCAAGCAGGTGCGACAAGTGTGAATGTTCTCAGATTGTGAATGAGGCCATGACTAATTCTCACTTCATATGCCCAGAATCCCAGCCAAGAGTCAAAAGGTTCACTTATTCCTGCATCTCAGTGACTAGCAAATACTAGGCCACCCCTCGAGAAGGAACCTAGGCATAATATCAAGGTGGAGAAGTGTTGTTATCCTAATGATGTTGAGGTAATAATAACTACAATAACCAACATTTACCAAGCACATACTCTGTGCCAGGTACTGTAATAAGCACTTAGTATAAATTAAATTAACTCATGTCAGGTACTCCATGGAGCATTAATACCACTACCCCAATTTTACGAAGAACAAAAAGATGTCCAGAAAAGGGAAGCATAGGTGGAGGTAGGAGGCAGAAAATTACAAAGAGTTTGCAAAAGCTCTAAAACAGAACAAATAATACCCAAACATAAAAATACTAGCATTTTTACCAAAATTGACTGCATAGGCCTCAGATTACCCATCACACAGGAAACTACCCAGAGGCACCTATAGCATATCAGGGCAACCTATACTAGCATGAGCAACTATAAAAGCCATGAGAGAAGTTCAAGAAAAACACTTTGGCTTTCAGAGTGAATCTCTCTATCCAGGGAGTATTGAGGATGGTTTTAGGAAAGAGGTGACCTCCAAGATCTTGAAGAACTGACAGGACGTCATTCCAGGTTAAGAAACTGGGAGGGGGGAAAACAGGGAGGGGGGAAGAGTGGACTTTGTTCCAGGAAGAGCAGAAAGTGGATTGTGGATAGAGGCACAGTTCCAGGGGATTCCAAGCACACCTGCAGAGCCACAGTAGGCTCCGAAGCCCTGTCCCACTTAATCTCAGCTTTTTATTATTATTTATTATTTATTTATTTATTTTTATTTATTTTGCACACTGAGCTTTTACACGCAATTGCATTTGAAGAAACAGTTCAGTTGATCTCCATTTTCAGACCATAGCACCAAAGGTTAGGGAAAGTATTGAGGAGGAAGGGAATGGTTGGTTGTTCAATTTGAACATCGAACCCACCACACACACACCACCCTCTCCATTCTCTGCCCTCAGCAGACGTCACTAGAGGAACACATAATTCTTTCCCACCATTCCCAGAGACTCAGAATCCTTCCATAACCAGCACCCCAGACATCAGAAGTGCCATATCATAGAGCTAAGCAAAGGAATGAATGCAGGCTTTTTCCTGGAGACAATAGAGAACCATATATTTTTTAATCATTGTCCCTAAAGATTCCTCCATTTTTAAACTGTGGTATTGTGATGGGGCCATGAATCTATGGCCAGGCCACACATGTAGGCAGACCTCATCTCAAAGAAACCTGCATAGGTGACTTCCTTGGTTCCTTGAGCTTCCCTCCCACAACAATATGCTCCAGATCCACAGCAATAAGTTCATCAGTGGAATAAGAAGTGAGAAGGGCTTTCACAGTGTCCCAAGACCCACCCGAGGGTGATTCTTTCCATTAGCACATGGTGTGAGGTATTCCTCAGTTTATTACACTGGTACCAGGAAGTTTGGGGATCCAGGAGAGGAAAGGAGTAAGAGAATCAGCCTCACAATCCAGAGATGGCAGGTGACGGAGTGATGGGACCCCTTTGGAGGAGAGGTAGGAACCAGAGTGACATGAGCACTGAAAAAGGAAAAGGGACTGCCATAAACACAAACTTCACCTACTCTTGGGGGCACCTGGGTGGCTCCATTGGTTAAGTGACCGACTCTTGATTTCAGCTCAGTTCTTGATCTCAGGGCTCAAGCTCCACATTGGGTTCCACGTTGGGTGTGGAGCCTACTTAAAAACAAAACAAAGCAAAACTTTACGTACTCTTTTTGGTAGAAAGAACAGGTTCTGGAAGTATAACTTTGCTCAGCTATATGTTTATAGCTGTGACCTTGGGCAAGTTCACTTCATCTCTCTGGGCCTCAACTTTCTAGTTTATATCATAGAGGTAATTGTTTCATTTACAGGGGACATTTGTTACTTATTCCCCTGTCTTTTGTCAAAAGCATTAGAATTTGCTTTGGATACAGCCTTCAAGGACCTACACATCAAGATGCCTCAATATTCCCCTAGTCGAGGAGTGTCATGTGCTCCAGGCTGGGCCATTCAGACACCTTCACTCTGGAATGGGTTTCCCAAGCAAAGTAACACCGTGAAAACATGCAAGACAAGGTAGAGTAGAGGCAGAGCCCCGAAGAGACTGCGCTTTCATTCCTACTCTCTTGTCCCAGAGCAGCTCTGGATCCTGTCACTGTGGGACCCTACAGGCTCCTTTCTAAAAATGTCCTCTCAACGACCAGATGAACCAGAATCACCAGGAACCCTGGCTGACACAGAAAGTGTCAAATGAGGGAAAGATATGTGGGAAAGTGCTTAGAGAATGTTAAGGATGTGGACAATACTAGATGGTGCTTTCTAGGACAATCCATAGTATCTACTACCTAACAGCTTCATTATATGATTATTGAACCAAGTTTGTTGAGTGTGCCCTCTGTCCTTGGACACAACCTTCCAGAGATTCTTCTGGCCTTTCGTGTTCTCCTGAACGGAGCTACTCATCATTTCCCCTTTGCATCATCTGCAAGGTCACAGGGCACTGAATCACCAGAATGTCTTTATCACACAATGGTCAAAACCCTCTATCTCTTCTCTCTCTGCATTATTTACTTTATTCCAGACACTTCCTTCGCAGGCTAATGTAAAATGAAAGGCCATGGGGAAAAAAAAAAATACTTTCACCCTCAGTTCACACCAAAAGTCTGTGGGATATTGGAAAGAGTGATGACCAGATACCTGTGGGGCTTTGTTACTAATCAGCTGTGTGATGAAGCAAGTCATTTGTCCCTCCAGACTTCAGTGTTCTCGTCTGTCAGATACAAGTTTTAATGAGAAAATCTCTAAAGATTCCTCTAGAGCTGAAGGTCATGAAATAATTTAGCCCCACCTGGCTTTCATGCCTCTTCATCTTATGTGCCTCATCTTTGGTGCAAGGAGACCAGGAACCCCTTCTCTGCCTGGGCCATTTGGGATGCATGCCAGCATTTCTAAAACCTCTTTAAGCCCTCAAATACTTAATATGTTTCCCTGAGAATATCTACCTCATTCTTCCTCAAGGAAAAGATCATATCTTAAAAGAAATGAAACCTAGGCAATAAAAACTTAATCAAATGATTTAATTAGAGATCATAGAAAAGAAATATAAAAAAATCAGATTTTATTACAGAAAACATATAACTGAGAATTTTTCCAAATGCTGGTAGCACATTTACAAGCTGTTCAAACTAAGAAAAAGTGCTCCACCGCACAGTGTTGAGAAATAATAATAAAAAGAAACTGTCCAACGTTTCACAAATACATCCATCCCCGTAAGATGCGTTGTCAAAATAGATCATTCTATCTGTCTCAACAAGTCAGTCTGCCCTAGTGATAACTGCATTTCCAGTTCCTGTAGCTGTAGAAAAGGAAGCACTACGCTTTGAATGGCCTCACACTGAACTATGGAAGTGGTTAGGGCCTCCTGATTTTTAGAGAGGGAAGGAAGGGAGTAGGAAAAGATGAAGTATCCTTCATTTACTAGCTCTGTATTTTGAGGCTTCACGTGTGAAACCAGAGAAGCCTCATCACCAGATTGTAGCCCCTCAAAGCCCATCGTCTCTGCTTCTAGGACAAGCCCATACATCAGGAATGACCAGGGTCCCAGGAGCTGAGCAGCCTTGGCCCCACAGGGGTGAACTGTACTCCCCACGCCCTGACTGTAAAAGTTGCCATCAGGCGAGGAGAAAGGAGAACCAGAGCTGTGCATGGATGGGAGCTTTGAGGTTGGCAGAGCCTGTGCTGACCCCTCCTTGAGGGCTGTGGGCCTGACTGCATTACCTTTGGAGGGCAAGAGAGGTTTTTCCTTTGCATTTGGGTCCCCCTAGTGGAACAGTGGCTGGGTCTCCTTAAAGGAGGCATGTGGGGAGATGGAACTGCCCAGGAAAGTTGAAACCAGCCACTAAAAACTTGTGGCTGCCTTTCCCACCACCTCTGGCATATGAGGCCAGCCAAATAACCAATCAAAACATAATTTGCTCCTGCTGTTTACCCAGCAATGGAGGACGGGGAAGTGCAGGAGGAATGGGGCCTCACCACCTTTCTCTCAAGGTACTCATAATGTCGAGGAAAGGGACAACAAGGCTAATAAACATACAATGACCAGCAAATACTATTACTCATAAGGGAAGATGTGTACAGGAGGTCACTTATAATGTAACAATTCAGAGGGAAAGCCTCAAAATCAGACTGCCTGAATTCCTGTGCTAGCTCCTCTGCTCAGTGATCTTGAGCTTGTTCATTCAACAAATACACACTGAGCACTTCGTATATACCAAGTACTGATCTAGGCACTAGACAAAAAACATTTTATTAAAAAAAAAAATCCCTGCCTTGTGGACCTTGCATTCTTCATCTGTTAAAAAAGGATGTTCAAAGCCCTATCCCATAATATTGTAAGGTTAAATAAAATAACCTTAACACTTAGACCTGGCCTAAGATGAAAGCTCAGTAATGCTTGCTTTTGTTAACATCCTACTGATAAATTCTGGAGTCTATATTCTGCTTCAAGATCCTTTCAAAGTCATAAGTCAAAAGGACAGACATCCTGGGCTGGAGTTGAAGCAGCTCAACTTCTAAGTAACCCTGAACCCCAAATATCTAAGGAAGCCTCCACTTCCTTATAAGTGGAATATGGGTGGTCAGAGAAAATGCTTTCAACAACTTGAGCAATGCTTCATCTCCAGAAGTGCTGACCTGGTGGGTCAAGCTGTCACACTTTTCTGGGCCACATTTAGTGGTTGAGGAGTTCCCTACGTGTAAATAGATTATACATCTGTCTATCTGTCCAGCTCACTAAATCCCAAAGTCCCCTCTGTCGGTATTGGTAATGGGTCCTAGTTATATCACTCTTCTCATCACATAAGCATACTGGTCATGGTTCTTGCTCCCATGAGGGTGGACATAATGAAATAAGATCCCACCTTATAGATTTGAACTTGTTCTAAGATAGGAAATCTGATAGGCCTAAAGCCTAATGTGTGAGGTGTAATAGAGCTTTACTGGGGAAGACTGTCCCAGGAATCATTATCCCAACTAATAACAAGGTCCTATCATTTGGATATCTCTTGCCTTCAGAACCTCATAAGGAAGAGGAGTAATTGAATTGGCAGAGCAAGATATGGCATTTCTGGGTCCTATACTCAAGCATCATTACATATATTTAAACCCCATCTTTAACCTTAAGAAAGGAATTGGTCTCTCTCAGATATCTTAAATTCCTTTGAGCATTTATACTCTAAGACCCAACATTAAGAGACAGAGTTCAGGACTATGTCAAGAGAAAGCAGAAGAAAAGGATAGAGAGCATGATTGTTTTTCAGGATAAACATTAGAAACTTAATAAAAATTAAAATGTGAGTCAAAGAAGCATATCTGGCTGGCTTAGTCAGTGGAACATGTGACTCTTGATCTCAGGGTCATGAGTTCAAGCCTCAAGTTGGGCATGGAACCTTCTTTAAAAAAAAATACATGAAAAAAAGAAAAAAATTAATTAATTAATTAAAAATAAATTTTTAAAATGTGAATCAAAGAGTAAAATGTGACCTGCGATTGGAATCAGAAGTCTAAATTCAAGACCTAATTCTACTTTTGTGGTAGATAATAGAGCTACTCACAAATGTTTCCATTTTTTCTTTCCCAGTACATTGGAGAGGTTACCCTTTCCTTCTCCCTTAAAGTTAGATGAGGTCTTGTGACTTATTTGACCAGTGAAATATGAGTGGAAGCAATGTGATTCATTACCTGGCAAAAGCATTGAAGAACCAGTGCATGATTTTCTAATGTTCTCTTTTCTCTTCTGCAGCAACTGTAAAGGCAGTGTTAATATACTTGAAAAGTCTGAAATTCTGAGCCATCACCTAGAGGACAGCTTCTCCAGCAGGTTTCCCAGAACCACAGTAGATTTTACAGAAGTAAGAAATAAATATTTATGTTGTAAAGCAACTGAGATTGTTAGTGTTATTTGTTACCAAGCATAACTTAATCTATTCTGATTGATAAAGCCTCTTACTAACTGTATGATTTCAAGAAAGTTACTTAACTTCTCTAAAGCTCAGTGTCCTCATTCATAAATGGGAGTAATAATAGTTTTCAGCATTCTTGTGAGGATTCAGTGTTAAATGTATCTTCCAGGACTTACTAACTATCAAGCATTATACACATTAAATAAATTAACTGAACACTTCCGGTTGTCCAGACACCATTCTAGACAAATAGAGAGATAAATGAGTGAGGTCTCTACCCTACAGGAATTCACAATTTTTGTGTAAATCACTGTGTTTGTTCTCCAAGTATCAAAGATAAAAATATGCTCTTGGGAAGCTTATGGTCTCAGAATAAAAAAAAAGATAAGAAGAATCATCTTTCTCACCAAAGAATCAAAGGAATAGAAGCGAATGGTGTCATTCTGTCTGTTTTAGTCAAACCTACAAAAGGATGCACAAATGACCTAGCAGCTGTCTGAAAAATATTCAATAGGTCCATTTCAATTAATACTTGAACTCCATTCTCTATTTTTACCTTAATCCCATTGCTTCTTTTTCTAAATGTGTATCTCTAATCTGAACCTCTTTTCAGGATTTGGATAGGCAATCCTAACTTCCAGTTTAATACTTCCACCTGGATGTTTAATACAATCTCTAGCTCAGCTAATCTAATACCAAGCTCAGCATTTTTCCCTGAAATTCCAACTCCTCTTCCTCCTCTGTCCCCATACACCTAGTCTCTGAGATTAGAAAATCCATTGTCATCTTTAATTTCCTGCTTTCCATATCCCAAGTCCAAATAATTTTCCAAGTCCTAAAAACACCATGTCCAAAATCTTTTGCTGAGAGTTTCTGCCTTTCTATGCCTACCACCAGACACATTTCTGTACTATTGCCAAAACCAGAGTCCCTTGGGGTGCCTGGCTGGCTCAGCCAGTGGAGCATGTGACTCTTGATCTTGGGGTTGTGAGTTTGAACCCCACATTGGGGGTAGAGATTACTTAAAAATAAAAACTTTAAGGGGATCCCTGCATGGCTTAGTGGTTTAGCGCCTGCCTTCAGCCCAGGGCCTGATCCTGGAGTCCTGGGATCGAGTCCCATGTTGGGCTCCCTGCATGGAGCCTGCTTCTCCCTCTGCCTGTGTCTCTGCCTCTCTCTCTCTCTCTCTCTCTCTCTCTCTCTCTCTCTCATGAATGAATAAATAAATAAATAAATAAATAAATAAATAAACTCTTTAAAATAAAAAAGAGTCTTATTTTAGTGCATTCTACATTCTTCTCTAAGTATAGCCCTGATTTCTGTTATAAAAATCTTTAATAATCTTCAACTTCCTGCTAAATTAATTCAAACAACTCATCAAACCCAAATCCCTCCACAATCCATTCCTGACAATGTTTCAGCAAATATTTATCAAGTGCCTTGTGCTCCGGATCCAGCCCTTGTCTAAGCCCCAAGGATACAGAGGAAGACCACTCCCTACCCTTAAAGAGCCTATAGTGTCCATGGCAACACACCGCTTAGATCCCCTTTGAGAAAACTTGTTGCAAGGAGCATAGTTGACAGCCCCCAGCTGCCCTCTCTATGGATATCATGAAATCCATGGGTGCTCCCATCTAGCTGAGCTGAGCAAGGGGGGGGGGGGTACCAAAAGCCAGCCCATTCCTACCCAGTGTGAGGTTCTTTTAATAGACAACTTTGGTTCAGCAGCTCTCCATTGGCCTGGCCAAAATTCTCTCAGAACCATGCTATGGTCTTTGGCTTTTTATCCCCATCCTTCCTTCCCTTTCTCCTTTCAACTTGTAGTGCTGGGTATAATGTGAGACAGACAGGCACAAAGTGGCATAGAAGCATAGAGGGGGAAAACCTCAAACTGAATCCAGGGAAGGGGAACTTCAAGGGACACTAGGACATGAGACCGGGCTGAATCATTAAGGATGTAAAGTTGATTTCATTTGCCTTCACTTTGTTAATAATACCCTACACTCAAATTTTGCATACAGAAGAGCCTGGATTTTCATTCCATATACCCACAAATTTCCTCTACCATCTTTGGCATTTTGAGGGAACAATAAATAGCTCCATGTTTCCACATTTGAATTCTAAATTGAAAAAATAGGAGTTCTAGGTGGGAGTTCAAAATATTCCATTACTAAAAAGATGGGAGGATGAGACTTCCTGTGAGAGCCAAATGGACCTGCTGGCTGGATTCTGCTCCTTTGGGAATCTCCTGAGACCACTGGTGTACAGTTTAGGTTTTGCTTCCAGAACTTTCTGAAATGGTTAGAAAAAAGGCATAGGTGGACTAAGTGAACTAAGTGGACTTATCCATCCTAATCCAGGCAGCTGGAATGGTCAGAGCAAACCTTCCCCCAGGAGAACCAAGAGAAACACCTGCTCCCTGAGGGAAGCTCATTCCCAAGGTGAAGAAAGGTGAATATGATCCAGACAAGCCCAGTTCATTCTTCCCACAGCTCCCGATCAGATAAGTCACCCTATCTCCCCAAAGCAGTAGAGAAATCAAGTTGAATTTCTTTAACACAGAAACATCAGAAGTTGAGGAAGAAATGTTCTTCCCTTCCTTGCTTTAGCTTTTTGCTCTCGATTCAGCCTGCTTCGTTGTTAAGTCCATGCTCAACTACAGTGTAGCTATGGCCCTCAGAAGGAGAGCACCATAACATGGAGGCTACGACACCAGGCTACTACACCTTCAGTATCGAACCCACTCCTGGGACCAGAGATGAGTGGTTTAGACATTGCTTCCAGAAGGCTCTGAAATGTATCAGAACAGAACCGAAATTCAATCAACGCCAGACCCAAGGCTAAAAATTCCCTCTCTGTTCCATTTTCCAAATCACAATATGTGCAGTCATGCTGTCCAACACAGCATATCCAAGATTCAACAATGAGATTAGATGACAACCTTATAATGCACCAATAACGAACTGCGTGAAGACACTCACAGAATGAATGATTACAACCCAGAGATGTCCCATTATCAAAGTCTTAGCATAAAATACACATTCAAAAATCAAATCTGCCTTTAAAAAAAATCAAATTCTCCTGAAAGTTGACTCCAAAGATGTTCAAATCCAAAGGAATTAATATCCAAAACCAAATTGCTTTGTCCTTGGGTATTAAAAGCTTCATCTTGCTTTCTATTATACAGGGAAATATGTGTTTCCAGCACCTGACATGCGTCTGTCACCAGGAAGACATTTAATAACATCTTGTTCCATAAGTGTATGAAATAAATAGGTATTCACTGCTAAAGAACCAACCTAGCTAACTTCCACAGCAAGGTAAGAGCAACCAACAGAATGGTAACCGAATGGTATTTCTGTTTATCCTTCTCTCATTAAATTTAATTATTTTAGGAACTGCTTCTTTGATTATAATCACTAGCAAATGAAGCCAGGCTGCTTAGCATAGCTCCTGGCATATATTAGATATGCAGTGTTATTTGGATTGGATTCTAATTTCACAAATCTTATATTAGGTAGGAGCAATGAGCATGATCAAAACCTTTTGCCATCTAGAAAGCTAAATTACTTGCTTTTCATTTTTGCAGCTCCAGGGGATGGGGGGGGGTACTGATTTTTTACATCAATAACCAAGAAAATAAAGTCAGAGGCTTTTGTTTCTGCCTGAACCTTTCCTCGGGCCACCCCTCAAGTTTTTGCTCTTCCCTGTGTCTCCCTTGCCCTCTGAGCAGCTTGCTCCTCACTGGCCTCATCCCTCTGCCCTGGCACCTGCCAGAGAAGGAGCAGATGCTCATCTTGGCCAGTCATGCTTGGCCACCGCAGGCATCCAGGTCCTCTCTCTACTCCCTGCAGCCTGTGCATGCCCAGGCATTACGTCAGGGAACCCCGGGAGCTAAACAAACCCTTCCCAAGTCAGTCAGATATAGGCAGTCCTCCAAAGAGTCAGTCACGACATTCTGGCACCTTCTGATCTTCTCCACCCAGGAATCCCCACTCATGTGTCACACCCCTTCCAGTGCCCTCAGATCCCTGATGGCACACCTGCTCTTCCCTCATTGCCGTGGGGAAACCCTGCCACCTCTGCAATGCCTGGTCAGGGCATCTGTTCCTCCATCTCTCCAGCTGGACTGCTTTCTTGGAGAGGACGGTGTAAACCGAGAGCAACAACCATAGGAAGCGTCTCTTCTCAGCAATACACAGTGCTCCCTCTGTCTCAGGAGCTCCACACTCCCATCTGTGCTCCAGCCACCTCTTCTCCCAAAACACATCCTTCCCTCTTTTTTCTAGCAAGGTCCCTTCATCCTTTGCCCAGTCTTTCCATTCTCTCCTCTGACCCCGGTACCATCTCCACTTCTCCAAATGCCTAGGGTTGACGAGAGAATTTCTCCCCTGTAATCCCATAATATGTCCCTGGAAACAGATTTTGAGATGGAAATTCACACTCAGAAAGTTTATTGGGGAATGCTCCCAGCATCAACACCTACAGGAGTCAAGACTAGGTAGGGGGAGAAGCTGAGCTGTGATGCAGTTGCATGAAAGCTTCCGTCCAACCCTACAAGGGCTCTGGAGCCGAGCTGGCCATTCAGAGCTGTCCAACTTCAAAACATGGAGGTCAAGCCTTTGTAGCTTGTATGTCTGGTCATTGGCTGCCCTTGGAGAGAGAACATGATCTTGAGTGAAGCTGCTTTCTTCCACCCAAGGCAATTCTTGGAGAGAGTCTCAACTGAGAGCCATGAGCAGCCGACACTCCAGGAGGGAGGAAAGAGTACCCAGGAGGGACCGGGCACTGGAGGAACCTGGGATGGAGGGATCTCCATAACACATCACTGCATCCACCGCACACTTACTATGTTAACGTGCAGAATCTTCATTCTTCCTTTCAATCCACAAATGTGTATCAAGCATGCAAGACCCTGGAGATGTATCAGCAGGAGCTCTCATGGACTGGCAGCCCATCAAGAACAAGAAGCTTCGTTTTCCTCTCTGTCTCTAGGGGGCACGTAATGATCACACAATAAATGGTTGCTGAATAAATGAATAATAATAGGATCACAGAGGGTTGGGTAAATAACCCTTCTTTCTCCACCTTCAAAATTATTTGAGAGCTGGACAAGATCAGACCTAGAGAAGCCGAAATATTACCTTCATTACTAACAACAGGCGCTGCTGGAGAATGGGGATTCTACATGTGGGAACATAGAAGAATTAGGAAATAAGTAATAAAATAAAAAAAACTCCAGAGTTAAGCAGACTTTTCCAACTAGTCCTGGGCGGTAATAGAAGATCACAGTCCTGCCTCCATGCACGTGGGAGGGACAGAGAAGGACAATCTTCAGTGATATTTAAAGAAGTGGGAAAAGCTGAGCTGGGAACAACACCCAGTCGGTTCTCCCACAATTTATGATAAGGAATAAGTCACCCTCCTTGCAAAGTGAAGGACAGGGAAAGGCCAAAGTATTAGCCTGCTGATACCACCTCCACAGGTAAGAACGCATCAAGATTAAGGAAGATTTTACCCCTAATATACAGGTACTGCTCAGACCAAGCACTGCAAGCTTATTAGTCCCTGAATCCAGTTATTATGGAAGCCAGGTTCAACCATGACCTTCGCATTTACCTGAGCCAGTAAACTCCCTTGCTGGGAAACAAATGCTAGCAGGGTTTACCTGCAACCTTGAGTTCTCATAAACATAAGAACTTTTTTTTTAAGATTTTATTTTATTTATTCATGAGAGACAGGGAAAGAGAAAGAGAGAGGCAGAGACACAGGCAGAGGGAGAAGCAGGCTCCATGCAGGGAGCCCGACATGGGACTGGATCCCAGGACGCCAGCATCACGCCCTGGGCTGAAGGTGGCGCTAAACAACTGAGCCACCCGGGCTGCCCAACATAAGAAATTTTAAAAACTTTTTAAAATGTAAACATCAGTTATAGGAATTCGCATTGTTAAATAGTTTAAGCTTAAATCCATGGATAGTGAATTTGGAGTCAATGACTGACCCATCCCTATGTGGTTACTATGGAAATGGTTCTCCTCTAACTTCCTGTACTGGATACTAGGAATAGTTTCTTTGTAATCCACATGAATCCCTGATGTGAGGCGTGCAGCCAAATGCCAAGGAAAGCCACCCTCATGGTAATGATAGTATAATCCTCTTGACGGGATTTCAAGATTGGGAATTGGCAATACTCAAATCTGAATTAAACAGACTGAATTCAGTCTGTGTGTCAGGAAAAACAAAATCAGATTTCTCCCCAGCACTGTACTGGCAACAAAAGGTACATAACTCAGTCCCAGAAGAACAAGGAAATTAAGTTTGCACAGGGACTGAGGCAGAGTGGGAAAGAAACATGGTTTCTAAGCAAGGTTCCAAGCCTGAGGAGAATCTCAATTTATGGACTCCTGACAATGGCCTCGCTGCTTACACAATTAAGGTTGGCAAAAATTAATGTTGGCTTGGCTTAATGTTTGGGGAAAGCAGGTAGTTTCACAGATTGTTCACTTAAATGGCAAGATAGAGCTTTCATTTCCCAGAGATTTGGTAGCATTCACATTCCTGTACTTTGAATAACAGCTTGAAGAGGAACTTCTAGGATTTAAATTGCTCCCTTGGCTCAAATTAAATCAAATCCAGGACTATGACACCTACCAGTTCAAAAGCTCCCAGTGGCACACAGCTTTCCAGAGAATTATAGACAGAGGGAAAGGCTACACCCTTGTAGTTTTGGGCAGTGGGCTGAGAGAATGAATATGAAATACATATTAATAAGATGCAAATTACAATGAGTCACATAGATCTGTCCTTGCAGTGAAAGACTGTACTGAGGTCGTCCCTCAGCACACTTGTGCCCTTCTGGAACCTGTGTCTATCCGTGACTCTGTCTTGAATTAGTTCCAAAACCTTTGGGTAGATTGCTCAACCTCTCTGGATTTCTCATTTCCATCATTTATATAATCTCTGACAATGATAGCCCAAGTCTTTCTCTTCTAAAATACTATGCCAATGAGATGGGGTGTCTACCACTGAGCATAACTACTCGTTAAATGAAGTAACCAATAGATGAGAGGAAGAATAATTAAATGAACAAATACCTAAATACATGGAAATTCAGTAACTTGAGAAGAGTATCTCTGCCCACATAGACATTCTCAATCAGGTTTCTGCAAGGGAATTAAGGTTTAATGTTGTAAGGCATCCACTGTAGGAATGAATTTTCTCGACCCATCTATAATGGTACTAGCTATATACCAACTTTGGAAGAATTGGAAAATAGTCACCCTAATCATTGTCTGTGTTCTGTAGTCCAGTTGGAAAGGTTGTACGGTTGTTTAATAGCCAACAGATTTGTCAAGGAATCAGAATTTGCCGATAAGCCCAGGAACATGCTAAAACTCCCCATCATAAAGTCTTGCACATGCTGCAAGACCTGGAGACTGGTCCACCCACCAGCTCTGCAGTGTGGTACGTAGAGAAGAATGCAGGCTCAGGACACAGAAAGTCTGGGATTCCTATCCTTGTCTTCCTCTCCTCCAAGCTCTGCAACCCCATCAAATCACTTTGTCTTTTGGAGCTTTAGCATCCCCCTTGTCTTAGCTTTAATATCCCCACATTGTCCTCCAAACAGAGACCCCAGACAAGGATTTTGGTGCAAGTAATTTATTTGGGAGCTAATCCAAAGAAGCGTGGCATAGCATGAGTTTCTCAGTTTTGGCACTATTGGCATTTGGAGCCAGATCATTCTTTATGGTAGAGGACAGTCTTGATGGAGCTCTATAGAATATTTAGCAGTGTCCCTGGTTTCTGCCTACTAGATGTCAGTAGCAAACACTCCCTCCAGTTGTAATAACCAAACTGTCTCCAAATAATGCTAAATGTCCCCTGGGAGACATAATCACCCTCAGTTGAGAAACACTGGTATAGCAGTTACTTTGGCCTATGGCCCAGATCCTTTCCTCAGGACTCATTCTCCCAGCAGCTGGGAATGTTGGGTTGCTGATTGCTCACAAAGGCACCCACCTCTAGAGATTGCCCTTGGTCAGAGAGACCTGCCATTATGTCCCCTCCTCAGGGGCAGCCTCTATCCTGTGACTGGTCAGTACAAGGAAACAAAGACCTGGGTCCCTTTCTCCAAAGCGGAAAGTCACAAAAAGCTACTGCATCTCCAGAGTTTGCTGTGTGATCAGCAGGTACTCTGGTGCAACTACATCATGGCGTACTCTCCCCCTCTGCCCACTTCTGCTCTCTAGCTTTTCTACAGGGGCTGCTCCCAAGTGCATTCTCCAGTAAAACTTCTACATGCAAATCTCCACCTCACAGTCTGTTTCTGTTTCATGACCTACAACTTGCTGGCAAGAGGTATCCTAGAAAGTCGATTCTCAAATGGAATATTGGGAGTTGGATTCCCTGCTTAGCTTGCTAATGAGTACCCCATCACCATCCATGGTGGTGGAATTGCAATTGTTAAAGGTGTCCTCTGTTCTCAGCTGGCTGGGATACCTCTGGAAGGAAAATATGCTGGCTGGTGAATAAATAAAGCATTCAAGAGGCCCAGGGCAAGAGAAGCAGTCACTATAAGTGAGTGGACTCAGATGGCTGCTGCTAGGTGCTACAAACACATTAAGGGAGGGACAGTGAAAGGCTGAGGTGATTCATCATCAAGAAAAAGTAAGGAGTGAGGGTCACTGGGCCTCTGTGGCAGCAAGTAAAGAGAATTTCATGTCTTACAGCCAGAGAGCAGGAAAAAAGAAAAAAACTGAGCATCAGGGCCAGGACTTAATTATAAGGTAGCAGAGCCCCCAGAGAAGGTTGGAATCCCAACTGTAGCAGGGCTTCTGTGTCCAGGTTAGAGCTCTGACTGGGAAGGAATGGGCCCCTGACATGTGGGTGGTGACAACTGGGCCAGTGCACCCAGAAAGCTTGAGTTTGAGCCATCGGAGCATCCTGAACCCTCTGGGGTTCCCTCCTTGTTATGTACACCCCAGGGCTCCCCCTCTTTGCTTCAAGGCAGCCTGAATGCTGAGGCCTTCGCCTCCCCAGACAACTTACGCCCTCCCTAGATCTCACTCCTGGCCGCCAGAACAAGAAGTGGCATCAAGTCACCACAGTCATCCCAGGAAAGTGCTCAGCGTGCTACAGGAGGCATGCATGCCAAAGGAAATGTGGAAAGCAGCCAAAATGCACCAACAGGAGCCAAGAAGGTATACAGAGGATTGGAATACTGAATATGTCCCAGGGGAACAGACTAGAAAGTTGGATAAGGAAGAGTTTATTGGCATGGAAGAATGATTTAACACCCTGGCAAGAACAGTAGGAGATGGTACAAAGATGCATCCTGGATGGCTCTCGTAAACTTAGGAGAAGTGAGGCAGCGAGGTGGAAATGCCAAAACTACTACAACGGACAGCAAAGGGAGGGATAAAAGGCTCGAAGAAGGGGTGCCTGGGTAGCTCAGTCAGGTAAGCCTCCGACTCTTGGTTTCAGCTCGGGTCATGATCTCAGGATCATGGGTTCGAGCCCTGAGATGGGTCCAGGCTCAGCGCAGAGTGGACCTTCCCTCTCCCTCCACCCCTCCCCCTCTCTCTTCCCCTCCTGCTCAGGCACTCTCTCTCTCTAAAATAAATTAACAAATCTTTAAAAAACCAAAAAACCAAAAAGGGCTCAGAGAAGCAGCCTTGCTAGAGTGGTTACATTGCTTATGCTGGGCTCACCCTAAGGCGATCCCAGTGAGTCACACCCTTGTATACTCCCCTCCCCTGAGTACAAGTGGAACATGTCACTTGCTCCTAGCCAGTGGTGAAGGGCAAAGGTAATGGGTCAGTCACCCTGGTGATTCTGTTACATTATATAATACTGTCTTAGGCTCCCCTAGGGAGAGATTCTCCTGCTGGCCTGACGCAGCTGCTGTGTTGTGAGAGGCCCATGCAGCAAAGAGCTACAGGCCACCTCCAAGAACAGAAAGCAGCCCCTGGGGGACGGCCAGCAAGAAAATCAGGATCCGAGTCCTACAGTGGCAAAGAACTGAATTCTCCCCACTACCATATGAACTTTGAAGAGGATCCCAGGCTCCAGATAGGAATGCAGCCTGGCCAACAGCTTGACTGTGGCCCTGGGAAATCTGAGAAAGGACTCAGTTAAGCCATATGCAGACTCCTAACCCTCACAAACGAGGGTGAGATAATAAATGTGGGTTGTCCTAAGCTATTCAGTTCGTGGTGTTGCTATGCAGCAGTATCCACTACCTAAGGCCAAAAAACCTGCAACCAATGAGGTTCCATAGGCGGACCCAGAAGACACCTCATTTACCAAAGCAATAAGCAGGATGTCCACAGGGCAGGGCACCAGCATTGCCGGCCAGCTCAGCAGTGGTTACCCTGTATGGGTCATGACTGACACTGCGACAGACCCCCTAAGAACAAAGGGGATGACCGATCCTTGAAAAACAGAGACCATGTGGCAATGTGGAAGCATTAAAAGCAAAGTGTTCACAATTGCCATAATGAGTGGCAAGGTTGAAATATCGTCCTATAAATATTCCCCTCGGCTGGTTGGTGTTTTGTTTTGTTTTTTTTTCTTCATGTAGGTAGGTAGGAAGGAGGGGAAAGATTTTTAAATCAAATAGCAAAAGGATATCATGGCCCATAAAAGGTAAAATTTCCCAGTCAGATATGTACATACAGAAAATGTTACCCTCCTCGCAAATATTAAGGAGGCCGGTAACAAATGGTTCTGTAAGGCGGCAATTCTAACTCCCCCAACATAAATAGCACTTGCCCTTGCCACCGAGCAATCAGCTCTTTGCAAGACTGTATCATAGCAACATTGAGCCAGAGAACTTTCAAGAGTATTGAAACGTCCTTCTGGTGGCTACAGTTGTTCTAGCAGCGAGATGCAACAGAAAGAAAATTCTCAGCTGAGTGGTCAGAGGGCCGGATCTCAGAGGCCTAAAGCCACCACTAACTGGATGCATGACCTTGACCAATCCCTTGATTTCTCTGAGCCTTGATTCCCTCGCCTGTAAACTGAGCACTTGAACTATATTCGCTCATTCATTTATTCATTGATTCAACAAATATTTGCTCAGCATGTGCTTAGGCATCAGGCTCAGAGCCTCTGTGCAGGGAAGGAGGGGTGAATTAGACAATGTCCAAGGTCTTTTTCAAATCTAACTGGGGACTTGGAATGGCACATCTATAGAGATAAGGACGCATTTCCCAAAATTAGCATCTCCCACATGGCATCCACATGCCATCTCATAGCCAGATCCTCGATCCTATTGTTAATGACCCTTTGGCACCTTCCCTCTCTTGGTTAAAAAAAAAAAAAAAAAAAAGAACTCAGTTCAGAGTCTTCCCCTCACCCCCTGAGAAGAGGTCACAGTGGCAAAGAATGAGGACGGAGGCGCATTTGAAGAGGCTCACTGAGTCAGCCCGACTCCTCCTGTCTTCCCTCCCTGCAGCCGGGGGTTCCCCACCCTCCTCTCTTCTCCAGAGAGGCACGCCCCCTCTGCCACTCTGCTGGCCACGAAGCTCATTACCATTTTGCACACTCTAGCAAACGGAGCTTTGGAATCTCACTTGTCCTCTCAGCAAAATATCAGATGAAAGTGGAGCAGATTTTAATGCAAAGGACAATTATATAATTTGTCTGAGTCCCAGCACAGAAATGCCACATGACTTCACTTCTTCCCTTTTGCGCTTCTCCCTCACAAGCCACAGAAAGTAATCCCACAGCCTAGAACCAAGCCCACACGTAACCTTTGGGCCACTGAGGATGCTTTCTTCTCATGCTGAGAGGCTGTAGCACGGCTCCAAAACAAAATTCCTTTTGCTTCTTGTCACTATATTGAAGAGTTTAAGGGGCGCCTGGATGACTCAGTCAGTTAAGCGTCTGACTCCATCTCAGCTCAGGTCTTGATCTCAGGGTTGTGAGTTCAAGCCCCATATTGGGCTCCATGCTGGACATGGAGCCTACTTAAGAAAAAGTAAAATAGGGACGCCTGAGTGGCTCAGTCGATTAACTGTCTGCCTTTGGCTCAGGTCATGATCTTGGGGTCCTGGGATTGAGTCCCGCATTGGGCTCTCTGCTCAGCAGGGAGTCTGCTTCCCCCTCTCCCTCTGTTCCTCCCCCCCTTTGCTTGTGCTCTCTATCTCTCTCTCTCTCAAATAAATAAAATATCTTTTAAAAAAATAAAATAAAATAGAGGGCTCAAGATTATAAGATATATATAAATATATACACATATGATTATACCACTGTATGTATATATAAATTATATATATGAATGTTAAATTATGACCCCCAAATGGCCACCATTTTATGTTCTATCCCTGACCTAAATGTATTCATAAGCCCCATTCCACAAGGGAGCAGGAACTCATGAGCTGAAGGCTTCTCGGCCCTCTCCAGCATCTTTCAAACTGAGTCCCTGGGAGGGGAATGCTGGTCTTGCATGCTTCCTCTGTGATGGACACTGGAAACAATTTTCATCTCATGGTGACCAGAGAGGAACATGCAAGTCTCCCCAGGGAGTGCCGCTGGGTGAGGCTGGGACCCTGGAGCCCAGCATGGACGTGTCCTCAGGCATAGGAGTCCCTTACCATCCTTTGAGGCATTGAACTGCTACTACATCCTGAAATCTGTAATCATGGCCCTGTGCCTCCAGTTAAGAAGGCTCTAGAACACCGGTCCAAAACCCAGGCCTCTGCTGGGCCCACAGGTATCTCAGGTTCCATGTCTCTCCTACTGTGTTAGTTTCCTAGGGCTGCCACAGTACATTATCACAAACCAGATGGCTTCAAACAACAGAAGTTTATGCCTCCATATTTCTGGAGGCCAGAAGTCTGAAATTAAGGACCACACTCATCCCAGAGCTCTGGGCTCAGAAAGAAGGAAGACTCTCTCCTTGCCTCTTCCAGCTTTGGGTACAAGTGGCCCCCTAGACCTGTGACTGCATCCTTCATTCCCTCCCTCCTCACATGGCCTTCTCTGTCTCTGTGTCTCAAACTCCGCTCTGCTCTCTCTTGTGAGAACACCAATTTCTGGGTAAAGGGCCCACCCTAAATCTGATATGATCTAATCTCTACATCCTTAACTTGATTATATCTGCAAAGACCCTGTTTCCAAATAAGGTCCCATTCACAGGTACAAAGGTTAGGTCTTGGTCATATCTTTGGGGAGAGGGTGCTCAATTCCACCCATTGTACTTTCTGAGGGCTACCTGGGAACCAGAGAATTCTTACTCCTTTGGCCCCCATTTATAGGTTCCAGAGAACCAGGAGTCCTGCCTCTTCTCATCTATGGAGACCCCTCCCTCATCTGTTTCCCAGCCATACCAGGTGCATGATGAGGCTGAGCTTCTCTGAAAGGCTGTGGTCTCTGAGAGCACATCCTGGGATGCCTCGACAAGAGTTGCTTCTGCTATGAGAAGACTAAAAAGCTGTCTGGAGTTTCTAGCAAACCCCCCCATACCTGCTTCTCTGTCCCTCTGCAGCTACCTTTCTTCGCTACTCTGAGGCTGAGACAGGGAATCCCGGAGGAAGCACCACTAAGCAGAGTTATGAAGTATAATCGGGAGTTGGGAGCGTTGAGGGGAAAGCATTTTCATTCAGAGAGCAGCCTATACAGACACAAAAGTGGAAGGAATTATGGCAGGAGGTTTGTGCAGCCAAAGTGGAAGCTGTGAGGCCACAAGCCTCCAATGATGATCACCAATAACTCCTTGCCTCTCTGTGCACATAAAATGTTCCCCCCACCTGCCACCCCCTTGCATCTTCCCACCTCATGATTTGCCTTTTCCTGTAGAATGTGACAGAAATAATCCCTTCCAGGTCTCGTGTTAAATCTGAAGATACCAGGCAGCTTCCTCTCTGGCTCTAAGAAGCCAGCTCTCACCTTTAAAGAAGCTCAGCTCCCTGAATGAGAAGATTCCTGGTGGGAAGAGAGAGGCCAGGTGGAGGAGCAGGGAGGTGCCAGACATGTATGTGAGGCCTTCCCGGACATTCCAGCCCAACCCAGGTGCCAGATTGGATGCAGCTGAGTGAGCAACTTCCAGCCCTTACCATGTGGAGCAGAAGGACCTCAAAGCCAAGAGCTGACTGGATTCTTGAGCCACCCCCCACCCTCCTCAATCCTGAGAAATAATAAATTACTGCTGTTTAAGCCACTAGGTTTGGATGATGGGATAGATAGCAATAGGTAATTAAAATGTATTTCATTTCATTTTCAAAATAACCACCGAAGGAAATACTTTCTCTCTCTCTCTCTCTCTCTCTCTTTCTCTCTCTCTCTCTCTCTCTCTCTCTCTCCATTTGAGGAAAATGAGACTCAGCAAAGTTTGAACCTGCTCAAAGACGGGGAGGTACGAGAGATTTTAAGAAACATCCAAGATTGAACTCAGCTTTTACTGGCTACGGGGTCCCTATTCTTTTCACCAGGTATTAAGAACAAGCCTAGTATTCAACTAAAATGTTGGGTACAGACAGCCCTTATCCTGATTGGTCTGGTGTCTGTTCTAATTAGTCAAGGCCTATTCTTGACTAGTTATTAAATGTTTGGAGTACTGCCCTTGACTGAGAGCAAGAAGGCAAGAATCACAACCAACTTTGAAAAAATGTTGGAAGTATTTCAAGTTTATATAAACACCCCTCGGCCCTGCTTTCCTGGCCTTACCAACAAACCTGGCTTGCTTTGGATGTATCAGTACCTGAGGCCAAGGCACAGAAGTGACATCTGATCTTCCCATGTGTCCATGGTGAATCTCCTGCACAACCAGAAGCAGTTTTCAGTGGGCATACCCCACAGGCTGAACAAAAAATGCACGAGGTAACAGGTGCACATTTCCTTTTCATGTCCATATCCTGCCTTTTTCTCCTTTGGTTTCATAGTTTTTGCTGTCGGGTTTATTACTTTGGAATGCCCCTTGGAGTATTGTTCTGGAGTAAAATCACCTCATTTAATTCAATGTATTGCTCTTGGAAGCAGATTTTATATCCTATACTTGATGCTGGACAGTAAACAAGATGCTTCTATTTTTCCCAATCCTACTTCCCTGCCTCCTCATGTGTCTCCATGGTTAAGGGGGCTAACAAATTTATAGCACGCCCCATCATTTATAAAGACTTGGCCTGGAGCCTGGATGGAGAGAAAAGAGAGATTTCTGCAAACATTTATTCCATAGACTCACAGAAGAGAAGGCAATGAGCCAGTTATGCTCGGATGGTTGATTCAAGTGTTTAGTGGATTGTTTCCCCATGCTAAGTGATCCAAAGAATAAGGTACAAATTATTTAATTCACTGACATTTTCAACAACTCCATTATGTACAAGAGAACCTTCCATTCTACACAGCAAACCAAGGGAGGACTGGACTTTGAATCAGAAGGACAAGTGTGCTCTTCTCAACCCATTTACAATAAGACTTTCACCCTAAGGTCACCAATGGCATGTCAAGGTCACCAGTGCCTGCACCTAGCCAAATTCAACAATGGATTTTAATTCTTACCTAAGCATCTCAGTCATACTGTGGATCCTTCTCCTTATGAAATACTTTTCCCCCTTGGCTTCTGGGTCATCCTACATACTTTGTTTCCCTCCTCCCAGTCTGGCTTTTCCCTCTTCCCTCTCTTTTATTGGGCTCTCCTCTTCTTCTGTCTTTTGTATGTTGGTATACCCCACAGCTCAATCCCAGCCTTCCAGTTTCCTCCGTGTGATATTATCCAGTCCCATGGCTTCAAAGGCAGCTTATATGCTGCTAACTCCCAAGTCTTACCTTCAACACCAACACTTCTCTAATTGGGAATCTCAAACCCAATGTGTCCAAAATGGAATTCCTAATTTTTCCCATTAAAGCTGCCCTACTTTTAGTCTTCTCCAGCTCAGCAAATGACACCACCATTGTGTTCAACCCAAAACCCTGAAATATATCTTAAATCTTCTTTCTTTCATACTTCACATTTACTAAACCAGCAAGTTCTCCAAACTCTATCCCAGATCTGAATTCTTGTTATCACCTCAACTGCTACCATTCTCACTAGCTTCATTTCTGCCTTAATTATTGCAATAACCTCCTGTAGTAGATTGTTCCACAGTTTCCAAGATTCCCCACTCCTCTTGGTGGAGGATTGTACTTCCCTACTCCACTGATACCAGGCTTAGCCATTTAACTTGATTTGGTCAATGAAATTTAAAGGAAGTGATGCGTGTCATTTTCAGGCAGAAGAGTTCACAATTAGTATGTGATTCACCATAATCTCTTTTGTCTCAGCCATAAGACCAGTAATATTCCAGATAGTGAAGATGATGTGTGGCAGAACAGAAAAACATGAAACATTTTACTACAGCATTACTTAGCCCATCCTGACTAATTTGACTAGCAGTTTGACTCCCTAGTTCCACACCACTGCCCTCTCTCACCACCTGCCCAATAAATTCTCCACATAGTAGATAGAAGCCATTTTGAGAAGGTAAATAAGATCATGTCATTTCCCTCCTCAAAGTCTTCCAATGGCTTCCCATTTCACTCAGAACAAACTTTTTTATTGTTCTCATCTTGTTCTATAAGCCCCTTTGTCGTTAAGTCCTAGCCCATCTGACAGCATCTTTTGCCCATCTTCCTCTTGCTCACTCTTCTTAGTCCACACTGGCTGAGATGATTGATGTTATATGTCAACTTGACTAGATAACAGGATGTCTGGATATTTGGCTAACATAATCTGAATGTGCCTGTGAAGATGTTCCTGGATCACCATTTGAATCAATAAACTAAGTAAAGGAGATGGTCCTCCCCAGTAATTGATTGAGAGGCTAAATAGAACAAAGAAAGTAGAAGAAGGGAGAATTTGCCCTTCTCTGCCTATTGAGCTGTAACATTGATCTTCTACCCTTCAATTGGGATTTACGCCATTGGCTTTCCTGAATCTCAGCCCTTTGGACTCAAACTGAATTACACCACAGGCTTTCCTCAGTCTCCAACTTGCAGAAAGAAGATTGTAGGACTTCTCAACCTCCAAAATCACATAAGCTGATTCTTGTAAAAAAAAAATGAACATGTATATACATATACATACATATGACACACACACAGGAGAGAGAGATCTGGTTGGTTCTATTTCTCTGGAGAATCTTTGTTTTTTCCCCCCTCTGGAGAATCTTAACTAGAAGGTTCTGTTCTACTGTTTCTTAAATATGCTGAAAACCACTCTACACACACACATACACACACACACACACACACACACACGTGCTGACATCATAATTCTCCTGAAGAATCAAACCAACCAAACCAACTTACCCTTTACAATTCATTCTAACGAAGTCCACAATTAACAAGTTCCACCCACACACAAAAAGCTTCCAGTTAGCTTTTAAGAGTCCCATTTTAAATGTGAGCATCAGCCAATGATCTCAAGGAAATTCTTTAACTTGAAAAATAGAGGTCAAAATATTAGGGTTAGGGAAAGCAACTGGTATAAAACTATGCAGGAAGATAACAGATTGAAAGGAAATTATCATTAACATCCTCAGAGAAGTAGGAGAAGTTATTGTATTTATTAATAAAAAAACAATTCTATCAAAAATAAAACAAGTATAAACCAAAAGAGAGTTCTTAGAAATTCAATGAAGTAGAATGAAAATTTCAACAGAGGAATCAGAAGATAAAGTTAGGAAAATTTCTTAGAAAGTAGAATGAAATGTAAAAGAGAAGGAAAATATGATAGAAAAGAAACTTTTAAAATCAGTTTAGGAGTCCTTCATCTGAATCAGTAAAGTTTCGGAAAAAGAGAATGAAAAAATAGAAGAAAGGAAAATACAAAAAAAAAAAAAATTCAAGAAATTTCCCAAAACTGGAGGGCATGAGTTTCTAGATGGAAAGAGTACGTTAAATAACCAGTACAATAGACAAAAACAAGTCCATACTAACATTTATCACCATGAATTTCCAGAAAAATTGGGACAAAGGAACAATATTAAAGGCTTCCAGAAAAGCTAAAAAGGTCACTCAAGAAATCAGGATGACCATGGATTTTCCAGTGGCCACACTAGAAGCAAAAAGATAATGGAGCAATAACTTCAAAGTTCTATAGAAAAATAATTTCTAGCCTAGAATTTCATACCAAACAAAGTTACCAGTTTAATGTTAGGGTGGAACACAAACATTTCAGACATGATAGGTCTCAAAATATTTACCTTTCATTCAGCCATTCTCAAGAAGCTATTGGGAAGTTCATCCAAAATTAGAAGGTAAACCAAGAGAAAGGAAGATATAGGGTCTGGGAAATATAAGAATCAATCCAAGAAAGAGCCAAAGGAATCTCAGGGATGAAGATGAAGGGAGATCCAAGAAGAACAGCTGCACATTGAGTTTAGAAAGAAAATAGTTCAGATTGTAATAGCTCAGAAGAGCATGGAAGACCAAACAGATGGCCGTATAGGAATACCTGATGTGAGTGAATGTGCTGAGAGGAGATTTAAACAACTGAGAAGAGAGTTTGGGATGAATTGGGGTTAGAAAACAAAGAAAGGGAGGGAAAAAAACAATACAACTGTTAACTCCAGGAAAACCTAATGGTCATACAAGAAAACAAAAATAATCATGTCCAGCTGTGAATAACATTTATATAGACAGGATAATATGCACATTAAATATTAACTTAAGCAAAATTATGAAATAACAGTAGCAAGAAAATGGGAAGGTGGAAGATCAGGATATGATAGAGCACAGTGTGGGTGGTTAAAGAGAGCTGACACAGTGGCAAGCCAATAGATAATGCCTGAAGCTGAAAGGAGAAAAATGAAAGTAGTAGTGTAATCATAATATAGAGATAAGGAGATAACATCAAAATAAGCATCTAAAGTAGCCAAACATGTTGATTCTAGAAAGCAGGGAAACGGTGGAGCAAGGAGGAGCTGCTATATTTTAGAGTACCTTGTGAAATTATTTGACCCCTGTTATGGACTGAATGTCTGTGTCCCCTCACATTAATGTGTTGAAGCTCTAATCTCCAATTCAATCTTATTTGGAGGTGGAGCCTTTGGCAAGCAATGGTTTAGATGAGGCCATGAGTGTCAGTCCCCATAATGGGATCAGTATCCTCATAAAAAGAGGAAGAAAGATTAGGTCTCTCTCTCTCTCTCTCTCTCTCTCTCTCTCTCTCTCTCTCTCTCTCTCTCTTTCTCTCTGCCATGTGAGGACACAGCAAGAAGGGAAGCCAGAAAGGAGCCATCATCAGAAACCAAATCTGCTGGCACCACGATCTTGAACTTCTCAGCCTCCATAACTGTGAGAAATAAATGTCTGTTGTTTAAACCACCCAGTCTACGGTATTTTGTTATGGTAGCCCAAGCAGACTAAGACAACTCCTAAAATTATGTAAGTGCATAACTTTGATGAAAATGAAAGCTACATTTTAAAATGATCATGCATCAACAGTGAATTAAAAGGATGGTTTTAATTTGGCTTCCCTTTGTTATGTGCACACATAGACACATAGCACCATTTGGGCAATACATTTTGCAAAGCATCTAAATGCATGAAAATATTTCAGGGAAGTGTTAATGATGGCCTGGGCCAATCTGTCTGTTGTAAATAGTTCTCAGGAAAGTATACTAATTAGAGCTAGGATAGGCAAATGATACAACAACCCATCAATCAACAGCACTTGCTGCTCAACTATTGAATATGTAGCAATAGATAGTCAACATTCTGTGGGGTAAACAACCTAGTGTAAGATAGAGTTTCTGGCACTAAAGCTTTTATTATTCAAGAAAAGACATGGGACATAAACTTCTGTAAAGTTAAATGGCAATACAAATTTATAAATAATGACTCATTAAAAAGGTAAAAAGATGCCACAAGATAATGCATGATTTTTGTTAAATATATGCGAGAAGCTATAGCTGCGTTACTGTTTAGAAGAGATTAGGATGCAGGGGAGGAATCTCAGAGGAAGGATATTAAAAGTAGGTCTTGAGGGAAGGGCTGGACTTGAATAGATAGGGAAAATGAGGAATTCAAAATGCGGACCCAGGAGAGCAAGATGTGGTTTTGGGGACTGTGCAGAAATTGTGGGATCTACAGCCAATGCATTTGAATGAGTCTGCTAACCAGAGTGGGCAAGCCAAGTTTTAGCCTTGGCCTAAGAAAACCCACATATTCAGAAAAAAATCATTCCATCATCCACGGTGAGGCCAAGAATGCAATCAGGTATTCTGTGAAGATGTGTATCCATCATGTCATGAGATCAAAAAAACCCCAGAGATAGTTTCTGATCCACATTACAGGCCCAAATTCCCTGTAAACAGAAATTGCATCTTATAAAAATCATTAATTAGGACATTGCCTCGATTCTATTGTGAACGATAAAAATATGTTCATGGACTTCTCTACTTGGATGAAAGCAGTAGCGATTTATTGGGAAGACTATTCTCCAAGGGTACATAAAAATGTAAGGCTTACATATTTATAAAGTTCAAATGTATTACCTCTTCAATGGTGAAATAAACTAAAGTAACCTCTGTTCAGACAAATAAATAGAAGAGGCATGTAAATTAGCAAAAAGTAGTGGTCTGCCATTTATGAGAGCCCTTGGAGCCCACAATGAAAAATAGCTAGAACAGTGGGAAGTCCGAAGTGTTTTCTATATGTCGCTCTTACCAGACAAACCTACACATATGGTTGTCACTCAAACAACAACAACAGCAACTTCCGCTTTGGTTTGTAAGTAATTAAGGGAGACCCGGGGGGGGGGGGGGGGGGAATATAAGAAGACAAGCCACATCATGAGGCTGTGACCTGTTTATATCCAGTTCCAAAGAGCAAGTAGCTGTAGCCACGAGTGCCCAGAAGAGGGCAGACAAGAGCTGCTCAGGTGGAAACTTCCTTAGAAGGACATCCAGTTGGTACCAGTCAGGGAAAACCATCCTTTCCACCTGCTCAGTGAAGACCAGAATCAGCCCAGAACTGACTGGTGAAAGGGGTGGGGTAGAGAGAAGCACTGGTGGGTAACATGGACCAAATTTGAGACCGATGAAGAGTCAGGCCAAGAAGAATCAGAGAAGCCAGAGAATGGAAAATAAAGACAGAGGCCAGGAGTCAAAAGGATCTAGACTTTGGCCATAGAAAATCTGATCATGCCACTCTGGCTTAGAAGCTTTCAGTAGCTCTCTATTTCCATAACACAAACCCAAACTCCTTAACCTAACATTCAAAGTTGCCCTACAATCTAGCCCTAACTCACCTTAGGATTTACTGGAATGTTGTTGTTGTTTTCTTTTCAAGATTTATTCATTTTAAAGATAGAGCATGTGTGTGAACAGGAGAAGGGGCAGCGGAAGAGGGAGAGAATCTACAGCAGACTCTGAGCACAAAGCCCAACACAGGGCTCAATCCCATGACCTATGACACATGATCTGAGCCGAAACCAAGGGTCAGATGCTCAACTGACTGAGCCACCCAGGCGCCCCAGGACTTACTGGGTTTTTTTAAATCACACACTCAAGATTCCAACCAAACCAGAAGTGACTTCCCTCTTCTGTGTCTTTGTTCCTGCTGTTCCTTCATTCACTCATCCACACACTCAGTGGCCACTACACACCAGTGAGGGGAGGGATACAGGATTGATAAGATGAAGTATCCACTTTGAGGAGCCACCAGGAAGAGACAGACAGTGATACACAGAGACAGGTGCTACAGTGAGAATAAGCAAGGGAGCTAATGGGGTGGAGAGAGGAGTGGCTAAATCAGGCCATCAGAAAAGACTTCCTAGGGGAGGGGACTATCTCCCTGAAATGCCTTTCTCTCTCCTCTCCACATGTCTAAACTTCAGTGCCTGCTAGAGAGCCATCTGTTGTTTTCATCTGTCCTCCCACCTTCCCACCCTCCTGGTAAAAGTATCCCCTCTCCTCCTTTGGAAACTGCTTCTCATTCTCTTTTCCAGATAAGCTTAGGTGGCACAGACCTGGTCAGCCATATTACTTCAACCCCTTGTCCATGGTCATTGGCCTAACGAGTATCCTCCACACCAATCACATTTCTTCTCTGGGTATTTTTTTCTTCCCTTTCGGCAACAGAGGGGTTAGCTCCCTCTTTCCCCTGGATCGGAAGCTTTCACAGTGCATTCCAGAGCTGCTGGTGTCATGTCCCTTGCCCCATTGAGGATTCTGGGAGAATGAACTAGAGAGATAGAGAAACCTGACACTATGAAATCCTAGACTCCAGATGCACAGAATCAGAGCTGGCCTGGGTTGAACTGCATGTAATAAGAGCCCAACTCCAGGACTGACCCAAAGGGAAGTTTATTTTTCTCAGGTGGCATCTAATTGAAAGGCTGGCAGGAGAGATCTGGTATGTAGGTTCCATGGTGACCGCAGAGACCCAGCCCTCTCCTGCCATTTTGACTTGACTTGACTCATCACTTGACTCTCCTTCTCATCTTCCAGGACGATTCCTGCATCTCTGGGTGTCATATCCACATTCCAGGCAAAAAGGACAAAAAAGCATATGCCAGCTAAGTGTGAGGATTCTCAGATGGGCCAACCTGTGCATGTCTACTTCCATCAGAGAAGGGTCACGTGACTACCCTAGCTGCAAGGGAGCCTCAAGAGCTGAGCGCTTTTAGTTGGGCACACCGAGAACATGGAGAGAATGTACATCGGGTAGGAAACTGGGTGTCTGCCACAACTCCCCAATCGCCTTGTTTGCCTGTGTAAGTCCACAAATCCTCCTTTTTGCTTAAGCCAGTTTGAGATTGGTATTTATAACTTTCAATAAAAAGCCATGACTAATACGCCTGCCAAACGCCACCGCCACCACCTGATCCAACTATATCAGAATAATCTTGACTTCGATTTCCAGTTGGAATACGTGCTTTTCCCACAGCAGCCTGAGGCAGGGCAATCACAGGGACAGGGTTAATCCCACAGGTGGCCAAAGCAGGCAGAAGGACGCTGCGACATGATTGCTGGAATGAAATGCCCCTCGCCCCCTTGCCTGGCCTGTGGAGGACTAAGGAGGGGCCATCTTTCAAGCCATCAGTAGGATGAACCTCTACCTAGGCACTGTTATCGACCCTGTCCCCTGAGCCCAGCGATGCCACCAGGGTGTCGCTGGTAGCAAAGAGGGTAGAGCAACAGCTCTAGGTGCCACTAAAACACTTCCATACAGAGTGGTACCTCTATGTGATGGGACACTACACCACAAAGAAGAGAAGGGGGGAGTTCTGTGTGTAGTGATGTGAAACACTTACCAAAAGGCATTAACGAGGGGGAAAAAGGCAATTTGCAAAATGGTGTATATATAGGAGATAATCATTTGTGTTGAAAGGAAGAAAAAAATATGTGTGTGTGTCAATATTTCCTCCTGCTTAAAATATCTCAAGAAGGATACACACTACAAGAGACTGGTGCCATTTGCCGCCTCCAAACTGAGGAACAGAGAGCCTCAAAAATAGGAGGGAGGTGGGCAACCAAGTAGCTCAGTTAATTAAGCACTTGCCTTGGGTCATGAGCCCAAGGGATCAAGTCCTTCATGGGGTTCCCTGCTCAGGGAGGAGTCCACTGGTCATTGGCCTAAGGAGTATCCTCCACACCAATCACATTTCTTCTCTGGATTTTTTTCTTCCCTTTTGTCAACAGAGGGGTCAAGTCCCTCATGGGGTTCCCTGCTCAGCGAGGAGTCCCCTTCTCCTTCTGCTCCTCCCTCCTGCTCATTCTCTCTCTCTCTCTCTCTCTCTCTCTCTCTCTCTCTCTCTCTCTCAAATAAATAAATAAAATCATTACAAGAAATAGGAGGGAGGCATTTCTTCCCACACCCTTTAAACCTTTTGAAGTCTGGACCTTGTGGAATCTATCTAAGCCTACTTGCACCTATTTGGATCTTGAAAAAGAATGAAAACACATTTCTTAAAGTAAACGCCTTTGTGGTCTGTGGTGGTAATGCCTAGTTTTTTGTTTGGTTTGGTTTGGTTTTCCAAGGCAGAACAACAGGAAGGAGGAATCTGGCAGCCAGGACTGCAAAGAAAAAAAAGAAAAAAAGAAAATTAGCATCCACTTAACAATGAAATAGAAATAATATCTTTTGATTAATGGATGCTTTTTTCATATTACTCTCAAAACATTTACAAACTTCGGCTCACTCATCCTCTCTCTTTCTCTTTCTACAAGGTGTGGAAAAAATGATTGAATTCCTTTCTGCTCAGGAGTAAGGAGAGGCTTGAAGAACCCGGGCTGGGAGCCTGGCCCGCTTCTCTGTCCTGGAATCAGGTCACCGGGCCTGTGGCCAGAATTCCCTTTCTTCAGCTCTTTATTCCCAGAAGCCGATCCGACATGCTTCTCTATTGAAAATAGCTGTCCCCTGCCTTAGACCAGGGGCCTGAAAACTTTTTCTCTCAAGGGCCAGATAGTATGTAGGTACTTGAGGCTTTGAGGGCCATTCACTCTCTGCAAGTACTCAGCTCTGCCGTTAGGGGGCAAAAGCAGACGCCGGCAACACAAACAAACCAGCCTGCTGAGGGGCCAGCCTTTTTCACTTACAAAATATGGGCCGTGGGCTGGATTTGGCCTGTGGGCTATTCTTTGCTGAACCCTCCTTTGGGCCCGAAGGAAATCTGCCATCAACTAGACATCATGCTCTGCATTACATTTTTATATGCATATTTTTTATTGGAGTTCGATGCCAACATATAGTATAACACCCAGTGCTCATGCCATCAACTGCCCCCCTCAGTACCTGTCACCCAGTCACCCCATCCCCCTGCCCACTACCCCTTGCAATTGCATTACATTTTTGATTAGCAGTTTACCCTCTGTCTTCCCCCTGGATGCAGATTCCTTGAGAGTGAAGACTTTTTCCATCTCCTTCAGCGCTCCTCCGCTAGCCTGGATATCCACTGGGTTGGCCGGAGGTCTTTCAACCCATTTGCTGAGAACGGAACCCAGCTCCTAGCTGAATTTTCCAGGGATGTGTCTGTCACACCTGACACCAGCTAGTAAAGTCTAGAGAAAAACAATTTTTGAGTTTGGAGACCAAAGAACTTTATTAAACTATCTTACTCGCCTGTTCTTTTTTTTTTTTTTTTTCAAGTAAGCTCTACATCCTACCTGGGGCTTGAACTCAGGACCCTGAGATCAGGAGCTGATGCTCTACGGACTGAGCCAGCCAGGTACCCATGTTACCTTTGTATTCTAAGATGCATTTCCGCACTAACATTTCTATGCTTCCAAAGTCAAGGCCTCTGTGTTCCGAGGCTTGATAACCCCAAAAAGATCCAGTCTTTCTTTGACCCCTGCCAACGGTCCTCCAGCCCACAGCATCACTGACTGCCTCCAGCATGTGAAGGGCAAGTCTACGAAAGGCAGCCTCAGCCCCTGTTACCTCTCTGGTGGCTGCAGCCAGGCAGGTCCTGTGGCTCTCGGTAGGGGGAGCAGCTGATCCCTCCGTCAGCTCCAGGGCCCTCCGCAGTGCCCTCACCCCTCTCAGTGGTGGGGGGAACCTAGGAGCCTCTCCCCAGAATTTCAGTCCTCCATGGCCCCCCAGCAGGACACCACCCTCCAAGTTTAATGATGCTGCAGAAAATGCAGACAAGTTTCACCCCACTGAAGACTGTCCTGGAAGTGAGCTGAGCCTCCCACCATGACTGCCATCTGCCTTCAGCCCCAAAAGCCTTAAGGAAAATGAGCGCAATGTATATTTGGAGAAGCTGCTGTATATTTGGCTTGAAGCTGCCACCACCCTTGAGAGCCACTGGGCTTTCTTCCCCTGATTCAGTCACGTCTTCTCTTCCCTCCCAGCCCTCCTTCTAGAAACTGCATGGGACTCAACGAGTACACTTGAGAAGTGGCCAGCGTGACTGAATTTGTATTTTATTTAAACTCATCTAAATTTAAAAACAGATACTTAATTCAGTTATTGGAAAACTTTATGTTTGGAAGGACGTGGGTGGATGGGTCTGTTTTTCTCAACGGCAAATTTTATAAAATTGAAATACACATCAAGTATTTTTGATGAAAATTGAGTGTCCAGATTGAGATGCACTGACTATAAAATACATATCAGGTTTTGAAGGCTGAGTACAGAAAAAAAGAACTATCTCATTCATAATGGTTTGTACTGATTGCATGTGAAAATGATATTTTGGATATCTTGGGTTAAATAAAATATATTATTAGATTTCACTGTTTCTTTGTCCTTTTTTTCACATTATTTTTCCATCAGTCAGCACTGTTCTAGACCTTCTTCTAGTTGTCCTTTGTACTGGAACACTGGCTAGAATCATGGCCACCCCGTCTTCCTCCACTCCCCAGCAGAGCTGCCCTCCTGGTGTTAAGAGGGTGGTGTTTTCAGAAGAAACTACTCAGTCTTCTGAGACTCACTGTGATGAAAGGGGAGAGAAGGATGGTGAGCAGGTAGAACCAGGTCTGAATTCCTACAGGAAACCCAGCTCTGATGCCAATGCAGCACCCACAGTGGGATGATAAATGCATGGGCCTGGCCCTCCAAAGACACGCTTGGCGGAGGGCTCCCACAGTCGAGGGCTCCGGTACACACAGGAGCATCTAACTCAGCCTGTGGAGCAGGGAACTCTCCCCAAGGGAGGTGGCAGTTGAGCAAAGTTGGAGCAGAATCAGAAGGCTTTCCAGCCGCCCTGTGTAGTAGCTCTGCAGGCCTGGTGGTGGCCATGCCTACTGCTAACCCAGATGCACCAACTTGGCCATCATTACCCCTCTCCCAGGGCCAGGCCTGTCCCTTGCTCCCACAGAGTAGAGCCACCCCAGGAGTCCATCAGCATGACCAGCGCCGAGCCCAGGCCTGCTGGAAACGCAGGCCAACCGCTCAGAGTAAAGAGACACAGAAGGGAGGGGGGCTGGGCCCTCCTCAGCAGGACCAGCGCTGGGACTGCAGCTTTCTGCAGCTGCCTGCCAGGTCTCTGGGGAGCACCTCCCTTCCAGGAGGCTCTGAGTTGGAAACACACAAAATGGATTTGGGCACACATCCCTAATCACAAATGCCAGGAGAGTTGGAATATCCAGCGAAGTGCTTTCCAGGCTTCTGGAAACACCTGGGAGGAGGGGCTGGAGAGCCAAAACCCAGGAACCCAGGGATGCCTGGGTGTCTCAGGGGTTGAGCATCTGCCTTTGGCTCAGGGTGTGATCCCCAGAGTCCTGGGATCAAGTCCCGCATCGAGCTCTCTGCATGGAGCCTGCTTCTCCTCCCTCTTCCTATATCTCTGTCTCTGTGTCTCTCATAAATAAATAAATAAAATCTTAAAAAAAAAAAAAGGAAAAAAAAAAAACAGGAATTCAGCCCTAATTCTGACCCAGCCAAAGGCTCACTGAGTGCCTGGGACATCATAATAACGTGTGTATATGTGTGTGTGTGTGTTACCTGCCATGGGCCAGGGCAAACAAGAGTAGAAACAAAATGCAATGGTGACGAGAGATGCCTTGTTTACCTCCAGCTACAGGGATAAGGAAGGACTTCCTGGCAGGGTGGCATTTGGGAGAACAAGTAAGTACAAAGCCTGAGAAGAGAGGCCATGGAGGCTTAGGTGGGGCGTGTCTCCCCTTGCTGACTGCCAAACTCAGTTTCCACCTACCTCTTCTCAGACACCCTCTGCAGCAGTGAGCTGACTCACCTCCATTCTCTAAGACATAAAGCTTGTCCTGTACACTCAGCACTTGGTTATTCACACTTAATGTTATTGCATTTATTACCATCAAGAACATTTTCAATGGTCTACTGCTATCATGCTTCATGTCTTGTCTCTCCAACATCACAGTCAGGGAACATAATCGATACTTTCTCGTATTCCCTGCCAGCCTGCCATACAATCTCTGTATTGGAAGGGACCCTGACAATCTTTCTATCCAGACCCCCATCCTCTCTCTCTGACGTGCCTCTGCAAGACTGACGTGCATGCTGGCTGCCTCTTTATTCTCTTTGTGCAAAACAGAATGTTGAGAACAGGTTCCTTCCATTTCAGTATCAGCTGATACTCCAAGACAAGAGCCAACTGCTTCCCATTTCAAAGTGAGAAGTAAGACCACCAGAACACAGGATAAGATGACTTGATTTAGTCAGGTTTTAAAATCCCAATCCCGGGGCACCTGATTGGCTCACTTGGTAAACATATGTCTCTTGATCTTGGGGTTTTGAGTTTGAGCCTCATGTTCGGGTTAGAGTTTACTTTAAAACAAAACAAAAAAAAAAGCCCAATCTACCCACCTCTAGAAACTTAAAGAAGTTGGAGAGGCAGAGATAGGGGTTGGTGTCGGGCAAGGATTTGAGAAGAGAACTGTCAGTGTCTAGATTCCCACCCTCCCTGTGGGGGCTCTGTCCAAGGCACAGGGGCTTCAGTGAGACCTCTTAGAAAAAGGCTCAATGCATAGTCCCTGGAACATGCAGAACTCAGTTGGCTGGTATTCCAATCATGTTGAGGGATCCAAAGGGCCAGTGACTGTGGCTGACTAGCAGCCCTGAGGGTGGAGTAAGGAGAGGTTATATTGAAGGTGGCTCACTTTCCCCAAGTCATCAGGGCAAAGGATGTATGAAGGTTTCCAAGAACCAGAACTGGCCAGATGCTGGGGCAGCAGGGGAGGGAGAAGTCGTGCAGCAGCCACCAGAAGAGACATAAGCTCCCAGTCAAGCAAACTGCAGGTGCCCACCAGGAACAGGAAGGGACCAGCTGCAAAGGACCCATGAAGGAAGGCACGAGAAAACCCAGGTGGCTAGAATAACACCAGTCGGGTGAGCCTTTTCCTGCCTCTTTCTTTCCCTCTCCCTCTTCCCAATTCTGGAGGAACCAGAGGAAGTGTTGGACGGAATGGGGGGAGAACCAAAGCACCCAGTGAAGAGAAAGAGACACAACAGCCCCACCCCCCTTCTCACTACAGGCGCCAGCCTGACACGGTTGAAGAAGGAAAAGGACGAAATATTCATTTTCAGCGAAGATTGGAGAATCTGAGCTGTTCCATGGAGCGGACATATTAATTAGTAGAGACTGGGTTTTTGTGACTGTAGTGAGTAGATGACTTTTTCTTGGATAAGAGTGACAAAAGAAGCCCTAGGACTTGCTCCAGTTTTCAGAACTGGGCACAGAACAGGTTTGGCAGAACAGCAGAAAACCAAGACTACAATTCATCTCTGCTAGATTCTATAAGTACCTCCTTGTTCAGGGTCGTGAGGACATACCGTACACAATTTCAAAAATTCGGAACATACTCTATATGGTATCCAAATATTTTTTCTTCAAAGAATAATATATCATGAAGGTTTTTCCCTTGGAGGAAAATATTCATCTATGAGTTGAACATTCCACCATATGGACATGCTGTAATTTATTTATCCAATATCTATCCAATGTTTGCTCTTGCAAATCATGCTAAAATCAAATATCTTATGCATAAATCTTCATACACATATTTGCTTCCTTCCTAAAGATAAATTCCAAGGAATGGAATTGCTAGACTAGCAGGTAGACATTTTTAAGGCTTTTTAACTCAATCGTCAAAGAGCACAGGGTCCGGAAATACATTTTTCCCTGGGTAGGATTGAGTGGTCCAGCCCAGCAGAGGTTGAGTACTTCCCACAATCTGTATAGCTTTTCTGACGTGACCAGGGAAACCAGGGAAACAATGTGACTATTGGAGGAAGTTCTTCTCATGCACAGATATGTAAGGGGAGTGAACATCACATCTGAACAAGCCTATCCTTTTTTTCCTTCTATGATGCACAGAGAATTCATTGCATGTACTTATATGGTGTCTCCCTTCCTGTCTCTTCTCAGAACCAATTTCTTGGGGACACAGTATGGAGTATGATCAAAAGCATAGATTCTAGAGTTGAACTTGCTCTTCTACCCAGTAAATGTGTTACTGAAGCAAGGGTTACCCCCAACTCTGTGTATCCTCCCTTGCAGGCTTTCTGTTATGGCTGAATTGTGTTTCCCACAAATTCATTTGTTGAACTCCTGACTGCCAGCACCTCAAAATGTGACTATATTTAGAGAACTGGTTTTTAAAGAGGTAATTAAGTTAAAATCAGATTGTTAGGGTAATTCAGTATCACCAGAGTCCTTAAAGAGGAGCTTAGGGTACAGACAACATACAGAGGAAAGACAATCTGAGGAGACAGCCATCTCCAAGCCAAAGAGAGAGATCTCAGAAGAAACTCACCCTGCTGACACCATGATCTCAAACTTCTAGCCTCCAGAACAATGAGACAATAAATTTCTGTTAAGTCACCCAGTCTGTGGTACTTTGGAATGGCAATACTAATACAAACTAATATACTTTCCAAATTGGCTCAATTGCTAAAAGTAACAAGAAGCCTCAAATTCAGTAAGTGTTCAATAAGTAATGTCATTAGTTATAAATTTCTGTTCTTACCTTACCAAAAAACTGAATCCAGGTCAGCTAAACTAATGGTTCCCAACAGGGAGTGATTTTGGACAATGCCTGGAGACATTTTTGGTGGTTGCAAACTGGAGAGAGGAGTGTCGCCAGCATCTAGTGGGTAAACTCCAGAGATGTTTCTAAACTTCTATGCAAGGGACAGCCTCCCCACAACAAAATGTCAGTATCATGGAGGTCGAGAAGTCCTGAGCTAAACCAACACTGGCAGTCACCTGGGTGTCAAGCTCTTCCATCCAGATGAGCCTCACACTCCTGGGTTGGGGAATACCCCTTTTGTGTGGTATTTCCCTCACATGTGCTATGAAGCTATCTAGTCTACCAAACAGGTAGGCTTGGCCAAACCCACCCATCTAGCAAGCACAGTGTGACATGATGGGAATCTAATCACCAGATATATTAGCAAGCTTCTACTGCAGTGCTCCTGCCTAACAATCACCAATCTGCGAGGCGAACAAAATAAGCATTTGTTTATTGCTTTATGAGGTGGCTGGGTTAGTTCTTTGTCAACTTGTGGATCAAGTGCAGGTCTGCCTCATACATCTCAGTCTGGAGCCCAAGCTGAAGGAACCCCAAGAACCGGGGCATATTCTTCCCATGGTGGAAGTTTCCAGAGGGGTGAGTAGAAACAATGGTGTCTCCTAAGGCTCAGAACTGACACACTTACCTCAGCCCACATTCCATTGGCCAAAACCCACTAGTGGGCTCCCTGTTACCTACAAGATAAAGTCCAAATGTCTTAGACTGCCTTCAGTTCTTCATTGAAATCAGACAGACTAGAATAGACAAGCATCTTTCCAAAGTCTTTAGCAGACACCAAAGGGCTTCATTGCCCATCTCTTTAGCTTTCTCTGGCTATGCTTGCAGCTCCCAAATGGGGCTGTCATACTATTTCACACCAATGGGACTTTACAGATGCCACCACACTTCTCAGTCCGCCCACCCAGAATGCCTTTTCTCCATCTGCACTTGGAGACTTCCTCATTCTCCAACTCCCCGTTCATGTGTCCTCTTCTCTGCAAGGCTCCTCAGCCCAACCAGAACTAAATTTTTTGCTTTGGCTATCACTGGACCTAGACCCATCTGTCCGGTCACTTCTCACATGTCATTGCCCTTATCTCTACACACTTAGGGAGTACTCTGCAGGCAAAAACAGTTCATTCTCAGGTCCCTAGCACCCAAATACTCAATATTTATTGAAGTAGTGTAGGAGGAAGCAAACAAATGATTCAATGAATGAATGAATGAATGCTGGGTCCCATTTCAGCTATGAGGACTTCTCACTAAGTTACTCAGACAATGAGTTGCCTCTCAAAAGTCACTCTCCTCCTCTTCCTTGGGAACCAAAACCCAAATTTTAAACTGAGAACATTATCACTCATTTCTCAACCACCCTTGCAGTGAGGTGTGCCTATGAAACTAAGTTCTAGCTGACAACACATAAGCAGAAATGTTGTATGTGATATGCTGAATGGCTTCTTAATAGGAAAAGAACAAGCCTTTTTCCATTCCTCCTTCCTGCTGCCTGGAATTTAGATGTGATGGCAGGAGCCTTAGCAGCGATCTTGAACTATAAGAATGGAAGGTACATGTGGCAGAGTAGAAAGACAGAAGGTGTGCGGGTGTCTGACAATTCATAGAGCTGTCTTAGCAGCGCCCACTACTTACCTCCAAAATTCTTTTACATAAGACAAAACATTCTTAGATGTTTTAGCCACTGTAGTCGAGCCTCTGATTACTAAATAAATTTAATTCAAAAGCACACTTTAAATATTTCTGCGTCTTCACTGGGTGAACACATCTTCACCTCAGTGCATATACACCCACTTTTCTATCAGTGGCTCTGGTTTCTCTACACAGTCGTTAAGGATTGGTGAAAAAAGAAATCTGCTCATTTCCAGCTCACTCTTTGCATTGCTGCTATTGGTCTCCCTTTCTACTGAACACTCAGTGGGGAGAAAGTAAGGTTTTACCACTGAGGTAGGGCCAGGAGATTTTTATAAATTCAGTTTCTAACCCCTCTGGCAACAGGTAAATTCTATCACTTTTCTCCTGGGTAATATTAATAGTTTACAAATGAAACCAAAGTCCTTGAGTACAGCCACCTCTCCAAACATCTCTCCATCTCACATGGAGGACAACCCTTTACGCCCCATGATCTCCACAGGCTTAGCACACACGGCAATCATTTGTCAGCCCGCCTCTGCCTACTTGATACAGGCCGGTCCTCTGGCTGCTGTCCAACTGCAGGGACTCCCTACTCCCTGCATCAGCCTCCAGCCAGCCAGCCCTTTAATCACTGACTCTAACTCCCCTTATCCACACCTGCCCTGTACTAATCCAGTATCTCTGCGGAACAATTAGCCTTCCAAATAGAGGTAGTTTCTTCTCCTACCTATTCTCTCCATGGACAATGGACTGATAGATAGAGGTATAAAATAGGGCAGAGATCACAGAGTTCATCTAGAGCAGTGATTTGCAGAGTATTTATATTTTAAACCCTGGAAGCCTTTGTTCGTCTGAAATCTTAGGGGAAGCCAAATATGGAAAGTAGATAAAGTTAGAGCCACTTGAAAGGCAAGAGAGTTTGAAGGGAATCCAGAGACTGGTTTGCCCTCCCTCCCCACCCAGCAGTTTTAGGGACTGCTCCTCTCAAAAACCCTTGTCTCTATGCCTCAACATATGCTCTTCTTCTTTCTGCCCAGATACACCTCTTCCGGGTGTCTGTGTGGGTCATCCTGCCTTCCAATCAAATTCCTAAACAAATGTCACCTCTTGTGAGAGTCTTTTCCTGCCACTTATCCAAAGTCACTCCAACCCCAAGTCACAGCCTCTTCTTTCAGGCTGCATTAGCATTAGCTCAGGTCCTCCAAGAAACAGATGCTGAGATGGAAGAACAAAATGCAAACTTTTATCAGAGCGAAGGTGTGAGACAGTAAAGAAGGGATGTGGGATGGGCTAGGAGAGCTGGTAAGCTGCCATGAAGAGGTGTGCCTGAAGGAAGGAGACTGTGCGGAGGCGGCAGGGCGGGGGGGGGGTGTGGGGGAGAAAGGAAGGAGAGGGTAAGAAGTCTTAGGCCACAGTACATTTCTAAGAAAAATTGAGCAAGACCACCAGAGAGTATCCAAACTCAAGGATTCCTTCACTGAGTCTTGTGCCATGCTCAGTTATTGCTGAGGAACAGCCCCTGAGAAGCATGGTCCTAGTCAAACACAGTGAGGGATTTCAGAATACAGAGTCTCTCTCGGTCACTTACACACCCTGCAGTCTGAGATCAGAGAGGCCCATTCTTATGGCTGCCACATTTTTCTTCACAGCACTTTCACCATCTGATGTTGTTACATTTAGTGTTTGTTAATATCATTCCCCAGATACAATGTAAACTCTGTGATAATAAGGACATGCCTGGCTTGTTAACCACTATATCCTCAGCTCCTAGAAAACTGCTGGCAAATAGAATGTGGTTAACAAATACTTGTTGGGTGGATGGATGGATGGATGGATGGATGGATGGATGGATGGATGAATGGATGGATGATGGATGGGTAAGTGGATGGGTGGGTAGATAGATAGTTGGATAAATGGATGGATGGAAGTTGAGTGGATGAAAAAAAAAGGAAGTTGAGTGGATGGGTACTTGTGGAGTAGATGGGTGCATGAATGGGTAGATGGGTGCATTGGTCAATGGATGGGTGTGTGTTTGGGTGGCTGGATGAGTGCGTGAATGGATGGATAAATGGATAGTCTGGGCCACAAAGGAGGTATAACATGAAAGGAACAGTGTAAAAATCTCAAAGTTGTGTTGTTGATCAAAGGAAAAACAAAAAGTATCATCACGTGTTACCAGGGATACAGGAGAACAGAATGTAACTGAGGGGCCTCCAAGAATGCTGTTTCCTTGAAGAAGAGAGATAGGATTCAGGGAAGCCATACAGGTGATGAGAGCTCAGCCAAGAGTTTCAGAACATAGGGTAGTTTTTTGGCCATGCGTTGCAATTCATCCAGGCTGAGAGACTTATATTTACTTTTCTGAAACTAAAGAGATGCAAACTCGTGGCCATGAAAAAATTAAAAGGTAATCTAACCTCCTTTCCTTTGAAAACACACACCCCACATATACTCAGACATTGGGCTTCTCTTGAGTATGACCATTAATGACTTAGGCATAATGTTATGCCTCTCCTTCCCACCCCACACACAAACCCACCACCCTAACACCACGTTGTAGAAGTCACTTTCCTGGCTACAAACGCTGAGACTCTAGATCACATGGAGATCTAACTCTACCATCTACATTTCAGTCAGGAAGATCTGAGGAGATTAGATTTAAGGTAGCAGGGATGTGAACATGCTAAAAGGGGAATGGCTTCTCCATGAGTCAATACTAAAATCTAAAGTGATCTTCCTCCCTTATTAATAAAAACAAAATAGCACAAGCCCCATATAAGAATGTCTGCTCTTAATTTATAGGGTTTTCCAAAATACATGGGCTTTCTCTGATATGACAAGTTCAACTGATTTGTGTAACAAACCATAAAATTAAATGTATGTACTTAAGGGACTGGGGTTGCCAAATGGATTCTCTAAAGTAACTGCCTTTTTGATTCGCTGCAACACTTTTAGCTAAAGCTGGTATAATGCTCTGAACACTTCAATAAAAAATGGAATCTCACAAACCTCCAAGAAGCTAAGGGCAACCTCCAACTTTTAATAATAGAGTTTAGGCAGCCACTAAGGACCAAGAGAAGTCTACAGTGTTTGATGGATTTGAGTTTATGAAAGCAGCTATCATTTTTGTCCCATTGACCCAGGGATGGGGTCAGAAAGGGGCCTCAGGGACCATAGCAGGAGATGAGAAGGCGTAGCATGACAGAGGGGGGCTGTAAGCACCCACTACCCCTTTCCTTCTCCAATCAATACACCACACTTTCATCTGACATACATGCTGGGCTTTGTAGTAAGCTTTCATAGGTCTGAATCAACAATGTGAATAGCACTAGTCACTGAGATGACATAACACTTGTATCAGAACCTTCCCATAAGTCCCCAGGGGGTTACCCATATAAGATTCACTGACATATTTCTCACTCCCCAACACCGAAGGCCAATCTCCTAAATAGAACAGACATTGTCTGGCACACACTGTTTACTGTAGCTCTTAATGGAAAAGTTATAAAAAAAAATAAACACTACTTCAATGAACATTTGTTGAGTTCTGACCCTGTGCTAGACATCAGGGATACAAAGGTGAGTATAAGATCATCCTTTCTCACAAATAACTTACAGAAAGAGGAGGCACAAAGGCAACATGAACATATGTTGAATCATTTAAAATGTATTCACCTGAAAGTAACAGAATATCTCCCCAAATGTGACTTAGGCAACAGGAGGTTATTACTATACCTCACATAACAAAAAGGATGAGGGAGAAAGCTCCTAATGTGGTTCAGCAGCTCTGGGATGGAAGGGATTTGCTTCACTCTCTCTGTGATTCTCTTGGCTTTCCCCTCATAGTTGCAAGATGGCTGCTAGGGCTCCAAACATCATTTCTCAGAGAATTACATTCAACAATAGAAATGGAAAGGCAGGGTGTTCTCTGCATTACTCTTTTATTGTCATGGAGGAAAATCTTTCCCAAGAATCCCTTAGTTGATTTTCTTTCTTTCTTTTTTTTTTCTTTTTTGTTTTTAAAGATTTTATTTATTTATTCATGAAAGACACAGAATGAGAGGTAGAGGCACAGGCAGAGAGAGGCAGGCTCCATGCAGGGAGATTGATGTGGGACTCAACCCTGGAACCCCAGGATCACGCCCTGAGCCGAAGGCTGGCGCTCAACAGCTGAGCCACCCAGGTATCCCCCCCTTGAGTTAGTTGATTTTCTATCCAATCTCTGTGAGCAGGAACAGATCACATCCCAGACCTTAGCTGCAAGGCAGGCTGAGAAAGAGAATGTCAGGTTTTCTCAGCCTCTGCAGGGAGAGACAGATTCTCCCAGCAAGTAAACAGGAGAAGGAACCATTGTGAGTAAGCAATCAACAAGATCTGTCAGGCGTAATGACAAGGAGGTGTAAGGCCAACTATGGGAGCTTAGAGGAAGCACACCTGTCCCACCAAGAGAAGAATCCCTGGAGCTGATAACACCTGAGGTGAATATTAAAGAATAAATAGGATTTAGCAAGATAAAGACGAAGAGATGATAAAAGGAGTGAGTGGACCAAGATTCCAGGTAAAGGAGTTACATTAGCAAAAGCACAGAATGGTAAAGAGCAAGAGGCCAGCACCAGTTTAGCAATCTTAGAGCATCTAGCAAGAAATGAGACTCAGCCAGTGTCAGAGGCATGGTCACGAAGGCCTCCTAGGCTGTCTGCAGGAGCTTGAACCCACAAAATAGGCCAGAAATTGCAGATTCCAGAGCCAGGAGGCCAAAACCAACCTCCAGATGTGTTCTGTTTGGTGAGCACAGTGTTTGCATTCTGAATATAATGGCTAGAGGCAAGGCACTTCTCACCCACTGAACCCCTTTCTATTGTCTTCCACCTGGCCTCCCTCCTTCATATAAACTGTCTCCCTGTTCTCTTAAGACTTTTGAGCTTGCCTCCTCTGAGTAGGCTCTGGGGAGCCATCAAAAGATCTTACATAGGGAAATGGTACTGCCATTTCTACATCTTATATTAACCTCTTAATTCCCCTAATGGGGAAGTTACAGTTACAAGAACATGGCTGGAGATAAGAAGGTAGTAGAAGGTATATTTTTCAGGACTCTTGATAGCAAGTGTCAAAATGCAGCTCAAAACCAGTATAAATTATTAAAAAGGATATATTTGTTTACATAACATTCTCTTTAAAGTAAGCTCTATGCCCAACATGGGGCTTGAACTCATGACCCCAAAATCAAGAGTCCCAAACTTAGGGGCCTAGGTGGCTCAGTTGGTTAAGCATCTGTTTTCAGCTCAGGTCATGATCCCAGGGATTAAGTCCAGCATTAAGGCTCCCTGCTCAGTGGGGAACCTGCTTCTCCCTTTGCCCTTCTCCTGCTTGTGACCTCTCTCTCTCTCTCATATAAATAAATAAAATGTTTAAAAAAAAAAAAAAAGAGTCCCATACTCTATGCACTTAGCCAGCCATGTGCCCTCAACTTCAAAAAAAAAAAAAAAAGGCAGGAAAAAATTAAATTGAATATGCATACAGAAAGGGAATCCACACCAACAAGGAATTCCAAAGACAATGAGGCAATATGAACCCTGCATGAGCTAAGGAAAAAGGTAGGGGCCTGAGGACACAAATGGAGAAAATTTGTTAGCAAGGAGGTAAAGGAGATGTTCGGAAAAACAAGATTGTTGTATCATCCAGATGAGTTCTTTTGGCAAAGGGGGCGGGTGCTACTTTATACTTGTCTTCCGGTTGCAGGCTCTCCTTCTCAATGTAAATTTAGGCAGTCAGGGAGGAAGCAGAGCACTTCTCTTGCATATGCTGGGTTTTTATTACTTTTAACTCAAAATAATCTTCATGCCAAAGGAGGACATTTTGGGGCAGCCTGCCCTGTGACCCTACAGAATTGGGCTCCTGCCTGGAACTTCCCTGGAAGTTCTACATATTAAAAGTTGAGCTGGAAAATTGTTCCATCTCGTGGAGCTAGTCTTTTTTTTTTTTTTTCTTTTAAGATTTTATTCATTTATTCATGAGAGACACAGAGAGAGAGGTACAGACATAGGCAGAAGAAGAAGCAGGCTCCATTCAAGGAGCCCAATGTGGGACTTGATCCCAGGACTCCAGGATCACACCCTGAGCCAAAGGCAGATCCTCAGCTGCTGAGCCACCCAGGCATCCCTCATGGAGCTAGTCTTAGTCCTGACCATAGGTTAGTTCAGTTAAACTCATTTCAGGATACTGATGTGTTCTCAAAGTTAGGCCTATGCTTCAAGAAATAAAGGATTGGGGGGATCCCTGGGTGGCTCAGCAGTTTAGTGCCTGCCATCGGCCCAGGGTGTGTTCCTGGAGTTCCAGGATCGAGTCCCACGTCAGGCTTCATACATGAAGCCTGCTTCTCCCTCTGCCTATGTCTGCACCTCTCCCACTCTCTGTGTATCTCATGAATAAAAAAATAAAATCTTTAAAAAAAAAAAAAAGAAATCAGGATTACACAAGAGGCATTTCTATGGGGAAAAAAAGAAAAACAATGGTTAATGATTAAGTCATAATATAAATCAGTTTTTAAGTCCTGAGGATAGCCAGTGGAGAAGAATTCTAGATGTCAAGCCCAAAGCATCATCAGATACAGTGAAAGTAGGCATGACAGTCAACAGATTTTCCTGGTTTGTAGTTCAAATATCTCAGGATCTTTGAAGATCCCACACAGCAATAGGCATGGGACTGTCTACACATGAGCTGTTGTGGTTTCTCTGAAGTTTATATCAAGTCGTTCATATTCAGTTTCCATGAATTCAGGAAAAAAGGGCAGTTTTAGTTCTTAAATGAATATGACTTACAGGCGGGAGGAAAATGAGACGTGTTCGTTTGGAGAGTGATAGGCACTAGAAGAAATCAGGATCTGGTCTAATTTATAATAAACAGTATTAGAATCTAATAATTACTAGGGTATGTTATCAAGACATTTTTATCTTTCTATAATCACCCTCATTTTTAACAAAGATAGGCAAATTAATGTATTCGCAAAGTAAATCTAGTTTTTAACACCTTGCCCTAATTATTTACATAAGCAAAGCAAGAATAGTGATTGGCCATAGAGGTTCCTTTATTTTTTTTTTTTAAGATTTTATTTACTGGGGCACCTGGGTAGCTCAGTTGTTGACCATGAGATCTAGCCCCACATAGGGCTCTGTGCCGGGCTTGGAATCTGCTTGAGATTCTCTCTCTCCCCCTGCCTCTTTCTCTCCACCCCTCCCCTGCATTCTCCAACTCTCTCTCTCTCTCTCTCTAAAATAAATAAATAAAAAATTTTAAGCAAGATTTTATTTATTTATTTATTTATTTGTTTGTTTGTTTGTTTATTTAAGAGAGTGTGTGAGCAAGCGAGCAGGGGGAGGGGTAGACAGAGAGAGAGAATCTTAAGCAGAATCCACACTAAGTGTAGACCCCCAAGTGGCTAGATCTCACAAGGCTCAGATCATGAGCTGAGCCAAAATTAAGTCGATCGTTTAACCAACTGAGTCACCCAGGTACCCCTATACTGAACTTTTAATAGCCCAACCAAAACTTGCACCAAATACTTGCCAGACTTTCCCTATAGTACCCATGGATTTGGGTGAATTCCTCTCTTCTCCACGTCCCTGGTATATCCTGAGATTCCTGCACCTGCCAAGAAGTGACCTTCTTTACTTACCTGATAAAGCTGCTAGAAACTGTATGCAAGGTATCAGGCCAACATCTCCATGGGGTTTATTGGTTCCATAAAGTCAACCTTAGTTCCTTAAATCTATCTGGTCATATCTGAGTCTGTACAGGTCTCAAATGGAACATTCAAGTCAAAGCCTTGATAATATAAGCAATGTTTCCAATGGTGTACGTGAAGAATGGATTCTTATTGAACTTCTGTAAATAAATACATTGCCATTAGAATATAAGAATAATATATATATATGAATATTCACTGAGTCTTTTAATTCTAGAGGGTTCAAGTAGAAAGAAAGGATAAATACTTCAATTCTGCTTATAATGATATAATTTACCAAATTGATGTAGGTCAGTTAGCTTAAGAGAAAATATTTACTTAGAACTAGAAAAAGACATTTTAAAAAGCCAGCAATGTTTTAAACAAAAAGTCAGGGATCCCTGGGTGGCTCAGCAGTTTGGTGCCTGCCTTTGGCCCAGGGTGCAATCCTGGAGTCCTGAGATCGAGTCCCACGTCATGCTCCCTGCATGGAGCCTGCTTCTCCCTCTGCCTGTGTCTCTTCCTCTCTCTCTCTCTCTCTCTCTCTCTCTCTCTCTCTCTCTCTCTCACATGAATAAAAAATTAAAAATTAAAAAAATTAATAATCTAAAAAAATCATAAAAATTACTATTCTCCTTTTGAGTTCATTCAGTCCCATATTATTAATTGTTGTATTGCTTGAATCCAGTTTTTCCATTAGTTTTGGAAATTCTTACCTACTTCAGTTTTATGATCATAAGGTTATCAGAAACCTGCACTCAAGAGGTTTTTTCAGGGCACCTGGGTGGCTCAGTGGTTGAGCGTCTGCCTTTGCCTCAGGGCGTGATCCCGGGGTCCTGGGATGGAGTCCTGCATTGGGCTCCCTGCAGGGAACCTGCTTCTCCCTCTGCCTGTGTCTCTGCCTCTCTCTGTGTGTCTCTCATGAATAAATAAATGAAATCTTTTTTTTTAAAAAAAAGTTTTTTCCTATGCATCTCACTGAAGAAGAAACACATTTGTAAGAGTATCAGTATAAATCCTAACGCAAAGGATAAGACTTAAAAATGGCCATGGTTAAAGATTTTATTAGAATTCATTATAATGCAATCAGCAAGGAAATTTTGCTATTTCTGTGACATACAACACTCAAGATAATAACAAATAAGGATATCAGATTTCTAGGAATTTTATACATTTTTTAAACTCTCGCTTTAAAAATGCCCACATAAATATAATCTTAACAAAGTTTAGTTCACTTATTTGACAAGGTTTCCTGTTTAACATACCAAATAAGTCTAATGTTTCATAAAATTCTTTAAGATTTCCAGGAGTCCCCTGGAACATCTCAGACTGTAGTCAAAAGATTTTATTTTATAGAAAAGGAAAGAAAACTTCCAAAATCATTTTATGAGGCCAGGATTACCCTCACACCAAAACCAAATAAAGGCATCACCAAAAAAGAGAACTACGCATCAATAAACCTGATGAACATAGATGCAAAAATTTTCAATAAAATACTAGCGACAGTACATAAAAAGATCATTTACTACAATCAAGTGGGATTTATTGCTGGGATGTAAAGGCGGTTCAATATTCACAAATCAACGAACGTGATACATCACATTAATAAAAGAAAGGATAAGAACCATATGATCATTTCAATAGATGCAGAAAAATCATTTGACAAAGTACAACATCCATTCATGATAAAAACCTTCAACAAAGTTGGTGTAGAGGGAATATACCTCAACATCATCAAGGCCATATATGAAAAATCCACAGCTAACATCATTCTAAATGGGGAAAAACAGCTTTACCTTTACAGTCAAGAATAAGACATGGATGTCCACTTTCACTACTGCTCCCTATAGTAGTACTGGAAGTCCTAGCCACAGCAATCAGACAACAAAAAGAAGTAAAAGGCATCCAAATTGGCATAGAAGAAGTGAAATTTTCACTATTTGCAGATGATGTGATACTATATATAGAAAATTCAAAAGACTACCAAAAAACTACTAGAACTGATGAACAAGTTATTAAAGTTGTGGGATCAACACGCAGAAATCTGTTGCATTTCTATATACTAATAATGAAGCAGCAGAAAGAGAAATTAAGGAATCAATCCCATTTACAACTGCACCAAAAACGGTAAAATACCTAAGAATAAACACCTAACCAAAGAGGTAAAAGACTTGTACTCTGAAAACAATAAAACACTGATGAAAGAAATTGAAGAGGACATAAATGGAAAGATATTCCATGCTCATGGATTTGAAGTACAAATGTTGTTAAAATGTCTATACTACCCAAAACAATCTATACATTTAATGCAATCTCTATCAAAATATCACCAGCATTTTTCACAGATCCAGAACAAACAATTCTAAAATTTGTATGTAAGCACAAAAGACCTTGATTGGACAAGTCAACTTTGAAAGAAAAACAAAGCTGGAAACGTCACAATTCCAGACTCTAAGTTATATTACAGTGCTGTAGTAAGCAAAACAGCATAGTACTGGCACACAAAAAAATCACATAGATCAATATAGAACAGAACAGAAAACTCAGAAATGAACCCACAATTATATGATCAATTAATTTTTGACAAAGCAAGAAAGAATATCCAATGGCAAAAAGACAGCCTTTTCAAATAAATGGTGTTGGGAAAACTGGACAGCAGCATGCAGAAGAATGAAACTGGACCACTTTCTTACACTATATGCAAAAATAACTTCAAAATCGATGAAAAACCTAAACGTGAGACCTGAAACCATAAAAATCCTAGGAGAGAACACAGGCAGTAACTTCTTTGACACCAACCCATAGCAACTTCTTTCTAGGAATGTCTTTCACAGCAAAGGAAACAAAATCAAGAATAAACTATTGGGACTACATCAAAATTAAAAGTTTTTGCACAGAGGAGGAAACAATCCACAAAACTAAAATGCAACCTGTGGAATGGGGGAAGATATTTGCAAATGACAAATCTGATAAAGGGTTCTTATCCAAAATATATAAAGAACTTATGAAACTCAGCGGTGCCTAATTGGCTCAATTGGTAGGGCATGTGACTCTTGATTTTGATGTCATGAGTTCAAGCCCCACATTGGGCATAGAGCTTACAAAAACAAAAACAAATTCATAAAACTCAATACCCCCCCAAAAAATTGATCCAGTTAAAAAATGGGCAGAAGGCATGATTTGACATTTTCTAAAGAAAACATGCAGATGGTCAATAGACATGTGAAAATATGCTCAGCATCACTCATTGTCAGGGAAATACGAATCAAAACTACAATGAGATATCATCCCACACCCATCAAAATGGCTAAAATCAACAACACAAGAAACAACACATATTGACAAGAATGTGAATAAACGAGAACCCTGCACTGTTGATGGGAATGCAAACTGGTGCAGCCACCCTGGAAAACAGTATGGAGCTTCCTCAGAAAGTACCCTGGGGCATCTAGCTGGCTCCGTTGGAAGAGCATGCAGCTTTTGATCTCAGGGTCATGAGTTTGAGCCCCATATTGGGGGTAGAGTTTACTTTAAAAAATTCATTAAATTAAATGTAGGAAAAGAATACAAAAATAATAATTTCAAAGGATACATACACCCCCATGTTTATACCAGCATTATCCATAATAGCTAAATTATGGAAACAGCCCAAATGTCCATTGATTGATGAAAGGATAAAGAAGATGAGGTGTATATATATATTATACCATACACCATATATCATACATACACCATAATATATACATACACAATAATATATATAATATATTATTATTTATATATTATTAATATATTATATATCATATAACATTATATATATACACAATAGAATATACAATAGAATATTACTCAACCATAAAAAAGAATGAAATCTTGCCTTTGCAATGGCATAAATGGAGCTAGAGAGTATTATGCAAAACTGAAATAAGTCAGTCAGAGAAAGACAAATACCATATGATTTCACCTATATGTGGAATTTAACAAAACAAATAAGCAAAGGGGGAAAAAGAAAGATTGGGAAAGAGAAGCAAACCAAGAAACAGACTCTTAATTATAGAGAACCACACTGTTGGTTTACCAGAAAGGAAGTAGGTGAGGTGGAGGGGAAGAAATAGACGATGAGGATTAAGAAGTGTATTTGTTGTAGATGATCACAGGGTGATGTATGGAAGTGCTGAATCATTATATTGTACACCTGAAACTAATATTACACTATATCTTAACTAACTGAAATTTAAATAAAAACTTTAAAGAAAATTTTATTTTAGAATTTGATTTTGGGAAGTATGCCCCCCCCAAAATCAAAATTTTTGACCAATTAAAATCACAGATCATTATAAAACATTTAATTACCCATTTAACAAAAGTGACAATAAAAGATACCAAAGACAAATACATAAAGTTACATAGCCAAGAGCAAAATCTAGTTGGTTTTTTGTTGTTGTTGTTATTTTGTTTTGTTTTTCAACTAAATCAAAGACTTGATAAACATAGGAAATTATTTTGGCAAAACAGATCCTTTGCTTTCTAGGCAGATAACTTTTAAAGATAAAACCATTTACAATTTATTATTAAGAGTAGATCAATAGTTTAAGAAAACTTTTTTCTTTTAAATAAGAGAAAACAAAAATTTTAACTTTTGCACCAGTGTATTTATTTAAAACTCACTTACTTACCTAAATTTATTCTAATCTTAACCAGTACTGACCAAACACAAAATTCCCTTCTAAAGACTCCTTCTCTATAAATCTTCTACAACTTTCCTGTTTACATTCAGAGTTTGTCCTGTTTTTCTTCTTTAATTAGTCTTATTTTAGAACAAAATTACTTTCCTTTCTCTCGACAAAAGTATATCCCCATTCCACATATTTTCCTTTCTTACTTTGCTTACATGCAAAGTTGTTTACCTTATTTCTAGTAGTCTTTTTTTTTAAGATTTTATATATTTATTCATGAGAGACCCAGAGAGAGAGAGAGAGAGGCAGAGACACAGGCAGAGAGAGAGAAGCAGACTCCATGCCAGGGAGCCTGATGTAGGACTCGATCCCGGGACTCCAGGAGATCCCAGGCTGAAGGTGGTGCTAAAGGGCTGAGCCACCTGGGCTGCCCTCTAGAAGTCTTATTGCATTTACTGGAATTCTTCATACTTACAAACCTTCATTTCTAGTGTAAACTAAATAGTGAGCAATTGAAAGATGGTTTGTTATACCAATATTTTTGGTTAGAAAATTTATGAAAATTTTTATAATTTCTAAACATGTATTTTTCATAGTACAGTTTTTAAATAAAGCACAAACCAAGTTTACTAATAAATTATATTCATTTTAGTTTCTCTACAGTAAGACAGAAGTAGACAAACTTGTTTAGTATTTAATATTTCATTATCTTATCTTACTTGGAAATGATCTAGATACTCAAACTTAGCTCACCATGTAATTTAGCAAAACTCCAAAATGTTTTGTAAGTTTACCCATAAATATAAACATTTTAATCTTATTTACATCTATTTAATATACTTGTTCTTAACAATTATGTTTAGATTACCTATAAAACTTCATGAGACATTTGACAAAGTCAACTATTATTCTAATTTTTTTGACAAATTTGCAACAAAGACAAGTACCCATCCGATCTTCATTAAGCACAGGTAAAATAATTTTTAACATTTAATGTATAACTCCAAAGAAAATTTTCTTTTAATGAAACCAACAATCTTAAATTAGCTTTAGTACTATCCCCGATTTACATGAACTTGATAAAACATTTGAGCTAGTTTCTGACTTTTGGAATGCCCACTTCTTACAAGTGCTTGCCTTCAACCAACTAAATAGAGCTCTTATACAAGTGAATTTCAGCAATATCATCCGGAGGTAGAAAAAAATAAAACACACATAGACATATACACAGAAAAGATGTAAACAATCTTTTAGCCTTTGTTCTTACTAATATTTGTGGGAAAGACATTAAAAGCCCAATTTACAAATTCCTCCCCCTCTCCCCCCCCCCTCTCTCTTTAAATGAAAACTGTTTCCTGGGGATCCCTGGGTGGCTCAGCAATTTAGCACCTGCCTTCAGCCCAGGGCGTGATCCTGGAGTCCTGGGATCGAGTCCCACGTCGTGCTCCCTGCATGGAGCCTGCTTCTCCCTCTGCTGTGTCTCTGCCTCTCTATATATATCTCTCCCTCTCTCTCTCTCTGTCTCTCATAAATAAATAAATAAAATCTTTAAAAAAAAAAAAAAGAAAGAAAAGAAAACTGTTTCCCTAAAGTTCCCAGTTGTTTCTACCTCAAAGAATTGCTCTGAGGTCCTAGAAAAGATGAGGGCAGAAAATTTACATCACCAAGGCAAAGAGAAAGCACCTATATTTTGTCTGAGGTGAAGAGTTGGAACATATGGGTCTAAGAGGTGCTAGAGTCTGGGCACAAAAGCCATTCATTCTAGCAGTTTGTATTTCTTTTAACCCCTTTTATTTCTTCAGTCTCAGGCAACTGTAGGCTGTATTTACATTATAAAGACAGAAGATTTATATTTCATGGTACAGAAAGATTGCAAAATAATGTTTTGGGGTTTTTTTTTTTCAGAGTTTCAGGGAAATTTTGATTTAAAATTCACCTTCCTCTCTCCTGAGTACAGGATAATTTTGTTCCAATCTTCATCTTTAAAATATCCACAAACATTTCAGAAGAATAGGCAAGGTTGGGGATTGGCAGATAGATGAGCCTTGACTTTTTTCTGGAGTTCCATTTCTGGTTTTATGGAGATTTGTAAGATAATGAGTTGTTTTTAATTCCCCCCAAAGAACTATATTACAGCCTAAATGTTATGCAATTGGCCTGACTTTTTAGCTAAATTTGCTTTGTTATACTAGGAAGATATTTAACTAAAATTGGAATAAAAAGATTTTTGTCTGTATAAAGGATTTCAATAAAAGCCCTCTAATTCTGTTAGTCCCTGAACATTGTTGTTTTTTTCTTTTCACAGATCATTTGTAGGAGGGACTAGGAGAAATTTTGGTCCCTTTTCCCTCTGAAGGGAAGGTAGCAAATAAGTCATTAGCCTTTTACATTTCTCTCTGAATTTTGTAGGATCTTTTAAAAGTAGAAGTAAGACAGCTTATACTTTAAAAGATTTTGCCACTAAGGGTGTCTGGGTGGCTCAGTCAGTTAAGTGCTGGCCTCTTGGTTTTAGCTCAGATCATGATCTTAGGGTCCTCGAAATCAAGTCCTACAGTCCTGCATCAGGGTCCTGGTTCAGTGCAGTCTGTTTGTCCCTCTCCCTCACCCTCTGCTCCTCCCTTCACTCATGCTGTCTTTCTCAAATACATATATACATACATACATACATACATATATACATACATACATAAAATCTTTAAAAGATTTTGCCACCATCCAAGAGGTACAAATTCTTTTGCAATGAGGTGGGGAGTTCTAATATACACATGCAAAGAACACTGCATAGGAATGCCTGAAGTTGGCAGAGCCCAATTCTCAATTCCTGGACTGTAGGAGCAAAACGACCCTTACTGCCAGTCTCATGTGCTTTTGTTAAATGTATTTCCTGGCTTTCAGCATCTATGTGAGCAACATGTACACTTTGAACCTAGAGATTAGAGCTGAGTGTTCCCTGTAAGTCTTATAGGGCTGATGAGGTCCTATATAGGTAAATGTGGCTAAATTTTAAGGGAAATTTACATCGGATATGGACATTTGTTTCTGAGCCTTGAGCCTAGTTTCTGTGATCTTATCTTATCAAGGAAGTCCCTAAGGCTAGCCATTATACTACTAAGAAAATTGAGAGCTCTCTATAAAGAATATTTTCTTTAAAGTACAGCCAATTGAAAGGATTCATCATCTGGCCATTGACAAGTAGAATCTAACAGCAAATCAAACCAATAAGCCTTAATGGCTTAGCCAAAGATGCAAGATGCATCTAAGGGCAGAGGTGGTACAGCCCGTGATCCAGAATTTTGCTCCCAAAATTAGTCTAAGAAAGTGAAACCTTCATTGTACAGGTGGAAAGAATGGTGTGGTGGAAATGATACGTCCAGTCTGCCACAAAATTGTGAAATGCCTCCAGTCATAGACCTGTTACTATGACACGTGTAGACAATACTGGAATGGGACTTTCCAGCACTAACAAGCAGCAAAGGCTTAGACAACAAAAGTTCCTATGAGCTGGAACCTCTCATGAGAACTGGCACAGCCAGACAGAAAGAGAGAGAGTCGGAGTCAGTTCCCTCATCTGCTTGGCCACCAAAATGCACCCCGCTAAGTGCACTCTCCAATAGTGGAAACCAAAGAGAATATTCTCATGGTCACAAAGCCAAGCTCTTAGGACAGAGGAGATGAAGGGAAAATATATGCACATCAACAGTCTTGGCCAAGCCTTAGGTCCCCTGGAACCACACTAATACCTAAGAGGGTTGTTCCAGGGGGTTGGAGACGGTATGATGTTTTACAACATACCTCAATCCACTGAAGTTTTCTCTTTTTAAAACTATATTTAAGGTTTTTTCTAAGTTTTAAAAAATTTTTAAAAATTTAAGTACAATCTACCCTCCAACATGGGGCTCAAGTTCATGACTCCAAGATCATGAGTTGATCTCGTGACCAACTCTAAATGAGCCAGCCAGGTGCCCACACAGAACTTTTCTTGAGGTTGGCAGATGACCTAGGGTCAGTATAACCTTTCCTATGACTTATCCTGTCAGGGGAGTCTTCTTAAGGCGGCGAGCACTCTAACAGCTTTTAAGTACTTGACCTGTGCCCACCAGTTTTGTGGCTTAGGCTTCCAGGATGGCCCTTAGCAACACACTTCACCTCGTGTACACATCACATGACACATACAAAGACCATGGGAGGCAACAGATTAGTAACAAGAGAACACTCTATCAAATTTAACCAAAGCATTACTAGGACCAAGGAACTAGTTCCACACATATTTTTCTCCTGCTAACCTAAATTTTGAAATAGAGAAAAAGACTCTCACCATTCTTGCTCCTTCGGACTCTGCAGACAGAGTCCAGGAGGCTGACACGGTAAGAAATCTCACCTTCTGCTAACTGCTTGTCAGATGTCCTAAGCACCTCTCAGATGTAGCAGAGTCCAGGGCAAGGAGTGTCCAGCCAGTTAAAGTGATCCTGCTGACTGCCAGCTGTTGGGGAGGAAGACCTTTCTCTGTGCTATGGTCCTTCTAGCAGGCCTTAGAATCAAATTGGCATGAGACAGATTAACAGAAGAAAATCAGGGGTGCCTGCCTGGCTTAGGAGAACACGTGACTCTCGATCCTGGGGTTGTGAAGTCAAGCCCCACATTGGGCATAGAGCTTACTTAATTTAAATACACACACACAAACACACACATACACACACAGGAGAAAATCAAATTTAATAGTCATGCATACAGGGAATCCACACAAACATGAAATTACTTTACCAGTTCACACAACTTTAGACTCAGGATTAATTTAAATCTCAGATATGGCTAAATCCAGGGGTACCATGATAACAACATGTCTCTCCACTCTGCTTTCCCATGTTCTGACTTTATTCTCAGGCAGATTCTCTGCTCCTAGAGAAGACAGTCTCTCACAGCTCCAGACTAATGTGAGAATTAAAGCCAACTGTCTCCAAAAAGAACTTTCCTTCTCCATAATTCTAACAAAATTTCCAGGAAAGACTTTGATTGGCCCGGCTAGATCATGTGACTATTCATGAGCTAAAACACAGGGTTCCTATAAGGAGGATGTGTGGAGCAAGATAGCTGGCAAACCAGTTACCCATTATCTAAGCAAGGAGAGAATACAGTCATTTCTATGTTATCACCCCACAAACTTTTTTATCTTCCTTGTAAAACCCAGAGGGGAACAGGGAAAAACAAAATTCCCTCCATCCTCAGCTGCCAGTAGAATTCCCAAGATAAGACAAACTTCTCCAAATGACTCACATAAAAAACACTCCACACTTCTGGGCCCCTGAGAAAAACAACCAGACTAGCTATTATTCTGGGCTACAGGTGGAGATTAAAGATGGACATCCAGCCTGACAGAGGCAGACACTGGGAAGGCTTGAAACCATGGACTCCAGAGTCAGACCATCTGGGTTCCAATCCAGGTGTTCCCACTTACCAGCTTTGACACCTTGAGCAAGTCACCCTGCCTGGGAAGAAGTCCTCCAATTGGCAAATGGTAATAACAATAATGATAGCACCTAAATCAAAGTGCTGTGCAAGGGCCATGTGGTCGTTCATTCAAGTGAGCACACAGGCTGAGGGCTGGGTGAGGTGTACCCACACATCAGAGTTGGGAGCTACAGCCAAAATGGAAAGACAATGAATGTCGCAGAAGCAAACATCCAAGTTCACTTACCAATTCTGTGAAATAGTCTTTATCTGATAGCTCGCCCTCCTCCAGAACCCACTCAGTCTGGACAGGAGAGACAGGAAGGATAAGATTTCTCTGTCTACTTCAAACACTGAGGTTGATACAATTTGTATTTAATTCTTCCTGCTGGGGCCAATCGGCTTATGTCATGTATTGAAAGAAAATCTATCTTCCTCTTCAAAAACATAACTTAGTGCAACCATTAGGTCAAAATTTCAGCTAAAGATTGGTTTCCTGCAAAATGTCAAGTCAAGTGTCTTACTATTTATGACAGGACAGCTGTTGCCTCTTTTTCCAAGAAGGAATTAAAGGATCTTATTACCTTAAATGAAAATGACTAGAGCATGATTATTTTTCCTTTTAATCTTTTTTCCCCCAGTGGAAATTTACATAAGACGGAGCTGTAATCCATTCCTTTCATGCCGGCAGTGTGTCAGAAAATCTCTACTCTTGTAGTCCCCATGGCAGCAACCCTTAACCTGAGTCAAGGCTGCATTTGCCTCATGGAGTGGATTTGACTTTTATCTGGTGAATGCAATCAATGTAGACAAGTGCATTGGATGACTCAAACTCGAGATTATTTCTGGTTTTGAATTCCATGTGTGTTTTGGCCCTCTTTTTTGGCTAAATTCACCCGGTGAATTCAAGTCTGTTTGTTACTTGATGTTGTGGTGAAACAGCCTGAGAACCCTCCGGGCATTTGGAATGCTGGCTTTCACGCCATCCTGGTGATGGTGCATTTTCCAGTTTTCTAAGAAGAGATGATGCTCCAGACTCACTTCCTGGATCAGTGAGGACTTGCCCTTCGAATTGTTCTCTCAGTGGTGGACGGCTCTTTGTCAGCTCATCTTTTTGTGATGTTCTGAAAAACACTGACCTGTAGCCACTGAATAGAGTTAACCCCTGGGGGGGTGAGCTATTTTAAAGCTGACTGAGCACATCCAAATGGGAATTAGACCCATGATCTGCCCTGATGAGTGGTAACCAATGGAGAGACCATGCCCAGCGCTCTCAAGTACAGGTCAGGCTTTTCTAAATGGGAATTTAAAACCTCCATTTGTTTTCTGCTGTGAAAGACCCCATTTAAAGGATGAACAAACAAGCTACAGACTAGGAGAAAATATTTGCAAGTCATATATCTGACAAACGCCTTGTATGAAGACTATATAAAGGCCTCTCAAAACTCAACAAACAGTACAAAAACAAATAAAGAATCCAATTAAGGGGTACCTGGCTGGCTCAGTGGGTAGAGTTTGTGACTCTTGATCTCAGAGTTGTGAGTTCAAGCCCCATGTTGAGTATAGAGATTACTTTTTTAAAAATCTTTTTTTTTAAAAAGAATCCAATTAGAAAATGGCCCAAAGACATGAACAAATATCTCAAAAAAGAGGAGACACAGATGGTAAGGAAGCACAAGAAAAGTTAGTGAACATCAGTAGTTATTAAGAAAATGCAAATTAAAACCACAATGATGTATCCCTACACACCTATTCAAATAGCTCAGTAAAAAATAAGGATAATATCAAGAGTGCCTGGGTGGCACAGTCAGTTAATCATCTGACTCTTGGTTTCAGCTCAGGTCATGATCTCAGGGCTGTGAGACTGAGCCCCACATCAGGCTCCATGCTTAGTGCAGAGTCTGCTTAAGATTCTCTCTCTCCCTCTTCCTCTGTCCCTCCCCACCTCAAATAAATAAAAATAAATCTTAAAAAAATAGGGATAATACCAAATACTCATGTGAATACAGAGAAACTAGGTCTCTCAGACATTGCTAGCGGCAATGTAAAATGGTACAACCACTATGGGAAACAGTTTGGCAATTTCATATAAAACTAAACATGCACTTACCATAGAACCCAGCAACCACAGTCCTTGGGCATTTATCCCAGAACAACGGAAACTTATATTCACAAATGACATGTACACAAATGTTCACAGCAGCCTTATTTATAATAGCAAAATACTGAAAACAATTGCAATGTCCTTTAATAGGTGAGTAGTGGAACAAACTCGTATATCCATGATGAAACACTCGCCACCAACGAAAATGAACCATTGGCACACGCAAGAACCTGAATGGTCCTTGGGGGCATGATGTTAATGAAAAAAAGTCAGCCTGTAAAGGTCACATGCCTTTTGAAGTATGATTCTACTTCTGTAACATGATAATAAATGACAAAACCATAGAAATAGAGAATAGCTTCATGGTTGCCAGGGATGGGAGAAGATAGGGAAGTGGGAATGCAAGAGGTAGTGTGAAGGAGTTCTTCCTTGGAACAGTTGTGCATCTTGATTGTGATGGTAGTTCTAGGAATCTACACATGAATACAATTACATAGACGCAAACACACTCACTTCAAAAATGATAAGAACAAAATGAGATCTGTAGTCTAGTTAATAGTAACATACCAATGTCAGTTTCCTGGTTTTGATATTGTACTACAGCTTGATACCACCACTGGGGAAGCTAGGTGAAGAGTATATGTGACTCTGCTATTTTTGCGACTTCCCATGAATCTATAATTATTTCAAAATTAAAAGTTACAAAAAACCCTTTATTCAGCATTCTCCTTTATTTATTTGCTAAATCATTTATTCATGGTATTAATTCTACTGGTAACCATCGAGTCAAAAAAACCCCACAAAACCCAAAAAACCAAACCCTCAAATACACAGCAGATCTCCTCGCTTATTGTCAAATCATTGTTGAGAGCTGTCCTCGGCCTGCACATGATCCATCTGGACACTTGTCTTACACTCCATCTCTGACAGAAGAATTGAGGGTGGATGTGATTGTCCTTTGTGGGCAGGGCTGCATCTGGAGCATCCTCCAGGCTCTGAAGACTCACTCTTGGTCTGTCATCCATGAATTTATCCAAATTCTCAAAGGACTTTATCTTTTCAAACATTGCTACGTCAAAAGTCATGGAATTCTGAGTGTTTATCCCCATTGTTTGAAAACACACTCAGGATTTGTGATTCTTTTAGCCTTTTGAAACTTCATGGGTGCCCCTCTTATTTGAGTCTTGAAATTTGGTGAACAAGTTCATTTACAGACATATTTTCTATGTCTTTCGTGAATTCATAGCATTTGCTTATTTCTTCAAAGCTTTGGTCTTTCCATCCTTGAATTCATAGACTTTGAGCTCTTGCTCAAATGTAGGTTCCTCTTAATAACTTAGTTTACCTCTTCTGATGCATCCTCTGCATGTCCTTCCTTGAATGGTGGAATGAAAACACACATATTCCTGCAAGTGCTGAACTATCTAGATGCTGTACAAGATACATGAAACCAGACTTTGAGTATCCAAAACCAATGAAAGGCTCTTTTACATGCTAGTTTTAGAGGTATAAATTTTTCCTCTAGACTTTTTTCTTGCCTTCTACTTTTTTACCAATTGAAATACACATAAAAGGAACACTAAGGGCAGCCTGTATCAAAGGAACTGAGAAGCTGTGCCTAAGAACCTCAGGCACTGGGGAGAAATGTTTCCTACTTGCCCATTGCAGGCAGAGAGAGTGAAAGAGGAAAGATGAAGGTAGCAGACATTTACATAATGACATCAACATATTTAGCTGCCAGCTGTAAGCCCTCTTCATCTCTTCTTTCACCTGCTCCTCAAAGTATGAGTCCCAGAGCGATCCCTGGGTTTGGTGGCCCAAGGACAACTCGGAAAGTAACCACAGTTTTCCTTTTGTTTCTAATGCTCCCCAGAATAACGAGCAGGATTTTCTTATCCTGATAAGAAACACACAGTGCAAATATTTTTAGGAAATAATCTACAATTAATATTATATCTGTTTTCTGATTGGCAGCTGATAGCCATCCTTTTATGGTTTGATTTGTTTACCTCTGTCCACATTTAAAGTGTTTTTATACATTTGCCTATCACACACTTTCTCTCCTCTGCTTACTCAGTTGTTCACTCCTTTCATGTTATTTCTCATTTGCTTACTACTGACAAGTCCCTGAGTTATACCCCAGGGCACATCACAAATAGAACTATGACTAGTCCCTGCACTCAGAAAGAAAGGACATTTCCTAAGTGGGACACATGACCCAGCCCAAGCCAATTAACACATCCCATACTCCTGGCTACAGTGATTGGTTCACAGCTGGCAGGTGTCCAAAGACATCCAATCAGAGCCCTCAAGGGCTTTCCTGTGAAAGCCCCATGACAAGAGGAAGCTTTTCTCTTTCTCTCTGTATTCCTAGCATGTGGAAGAGCCTGTGACATACAGTGAGCCCTCAATAAATTTTTTTTAAAGATTTATTTGAGAGAGAGAACATCTGAGGTGGAGGAGGGGCAGAGAGACAGGAGGAGCAGAGGGAGATGGAGAGAGAGATTCCCCAAGGTGACTCCCTGCTGAGCAGTGAGCCTGATGGGGGGATGGATACCAGGACCCTGAGATCATGGCCCGAGCTCAAACCAAGAACTGGACACTAAGCCAACTGAACCCCCCCAGGCACCCTTCAATAAATATTTTTGAATTATTTAATTCTATTATTTTCTTTTCCATTATACAAGAAATCTGAGAGGACAAGGCTAGTGCTGCCATCTTGCCACCACAGGGAACCTGAGACTCAGCCAAGAGAGCACAAGCCACACAGAAAGGCAAGACACATTATTATATCTGAGCCCTGAATCTGGCCATGCCTGAAATCAGAGTTGCCCTTGCTCTTCTCTGAGCCAAGAAGTTTCCGTTTTGCTTATTCCATGTCTGGTTGGGTTTATGTCACTGTTTACTGACCAAGTCCTAAATGAAAAAATTAAAAGAAAGATTATGCCCCAGCCTTAAACTGGAACACTTCAGCCTCTTGGAAAGGGAAATATGGAGCACAGGCACAGGGATTTGAGTTTGATGGAGTTGCTTTTCATGATAAAATGCTGATGCCAGTGCAGGAGGAGTGATGGCAGCAGGCATAGAGAGAACACTGGCAATGGTGATGGTGCTTATAATAATGGTGGTGAACCTGGTGATGTTGGTGATGTTGCTAATGATGGTAATGGTGGTAGGGCTGGGATGCTGCAGTGGTGGCCATGAGCACATTAAAAGTGACTCTCTCCCTGTCTCTTCCAACACTCACCACCACCATAAACTGACCTTACCACTGCTTCCAGAATAAGAAATCTTAGAACTGAAAGAAACCTCAAAAAATATCCAGTCCGGCCTCCTGCTTGAAGGCAGGCCAAGCTATTGTCTTCACTTCACAGAGGAAACCACTAATGCACAACATCTTTGAATGATCTTCCCAAAGCCATCCTGGTGAGCCAGGTACACGGCTTTCACCAGCAGAAATCTACCCACTTATTCCTCAGTTTTCATTCCCAATCACCTGCAGCGTAGACCCCACAGCAGTGGTTGTTATTCCTGGGCATACATTAAAATGGAGTTTCCCATATCAAAGTCTCAGCCCCATTCCTGATTGCCTGAATCAGCCTCTGGGGATGGAGTCTGTTATATACTGAACTGTGTCCCCCCAGTATTGCTACGTTGAAGTCCTAACCCTCAGTATCTCAGAATGTGATTATATTCAGAGATGAATCTTTAAAGAGGTAAAGTTAAAATGAGGTCTTTAGGATGGACCCTAATCCAATCTGATTGGTATCCTTATAAGAAGAGGAAATTTGACATAGCTACAGAGGGAAGAGCATGTGAAGACACAAGGAAAGATGATTAACTACAAGCCAAGAAGAGGTCTCAGATGGAATCAATGCTGTTGACAATTTGATCTTGAACTTCTAGCCTCCAAAACCATGAGAAAATAAATTTTTGTTTACATAGTCTGTGGTACTTGGTCATGGCAACCCTAGCAAACTGATATAGGGTCGGTGCATTTCTTAATTCTCCCCAGTTTACTCTAATGCTTACTCAGTGTCAAGAATAATTGCCTTATAATGTAAACTTACGTTCCCCAGCCCTCATCAAGACACTGGCCCACACTTTACCAGTCCAACCACAGCTCCAACTCCCCTATAAAAGCCCCGCACCTGTCAGAACCTTCACCACACCATCTCTTAAAAAGGCCATGCTAGTTCTTAGCACCTCTCACTTGCTCCTTTAGTTATTCCCCAACCCCAAAGTCTTCACTTCTCTCTTCCCCCAAACCATATGCAATTCAAACTTTTACCAAGCATTTGCTAGACAATGTATTACGATGCTTAACCAAGTAACATATTTTTAAAGAAAAGACTTTCAGGGACCTTTGCTCCTAAACAAGGTGGGGAGGAGTAGAGGTGAGAGTTCAACTTCATACTACACCTCTCAAGTTACACCAACTGGGAGCCTACTTTAACCACTTATTTAAAAGCTTGACTCTAAGTTCTCAGAAAGCTAGAGCGGGAATTTCTCTTTTTTAAGATTTTATTTATTTATTTATTTATTATTTATTTATTTATTTATGAGAGAGAGAGAGAGAGAGAATGTGAACAGAGGTAGGAGGGGAGGAGAAAGACAAGCAGACTCCATGCTCAGCATAGAACCCAATCCCATGACCCTGAAGTCATAACCTACACTGTAACCAAGAGTCAGACCAGATGTTTAACCAACGGAGCCACCCAGGCACCCCTAAAGATTTTATTTTTAACTAATCTCTATACCCAATGTGGGCTTGAACTTACAACCTCGATATCAAGAGCTGTATGCTCTACCAACTGAGCCAGCCAGTTGCCTCTAAGTAGGAACTTCCACCATTGGCCAGGAAGGGAGAAAGTCCTGTGTTCAGGGGAAGCACCATGAAAGAATTGGTAAATTCACCTTGACAGTCTTTGGGCTATGTTCTCAGTTCCCATGCACAATTTGCTTTGTCCCAGACTGCCTTGCTACTCTACCAACTGATGCTAGTGAGAAGGTAAGCCCTGCACTTGGAAAAACCCTGCTCAAATCCCAGCTCCTCCACTTCCTAGCTATCTAGAAGAGTGTCCTAAACTTGAGAATATCCAGAAGGGACTACTGGGTGTTCTTTTGGTGCAGTGTTGGACTTGACTTTGTACTGACCAGGCAATTTTCATCTCTGCAGGGGCAGAGGTTAACTTGTAAATTTAGGTCCAGTAAAGATGCAAATCGTTTAACTCTGGTGGAAGAATTAGCTCCAAGGGTTATGGTTTATGGCCCTGTTGGACATTAACCAGCTTTCCATCTAATCCAGTAATCTTTCTGTATTAATTTCCTCCTGCTGCTATAACAATGTACCACATCTTCGGGCTTAAAACAATATAAATTCATCTTAGTTCTAGAAGCCAGAAGTCCAAAATCAGTTTCACTGGGCTAAAATCAAGTGTCAGCAGGGTTGGTTTCTCCTGGGGGCTCTAAAAGATGTGTAGCCCTGCTTTTTCCAGCCTCTAGGGTCACCTACATTCTATAGCTTGTGGCCTCTTCCTCCTCCACCTGCAAAGCACATCACTCTAGCCTCTGCTCTTCTGTCTCTCGCTCTGATATTCCTGCTCTCCCCCTCATATAAGGACACTTATGAATATATTGGACTACCTAGATAATCCAGGATAATCTACCCATCTCAAAATTCACAACATAATTACACCTGCAAAGTGCTTTTTACCTTTAAGGTAATGTACTCATAAATTCCAGCATTGGAACATAGACATCTTCGGAGGATGGAGGAGCATTTTCCAGGCTACCACACCATCCTTATATTTCTTTGTTAAATCACCTGCATATACCCAAATTCTCTAATGCTCTTTGGGTAAGCTTTAACATCTTACTGGTTCTTGCACTAATTAATGACTCAAATAAAATATTTGATATGATACAATTTGTACTTTAATTTGATTAATTTAATACCTACCTGAGGATTATAATGTGTATTTTTAAAAATTACACTTAGCATAGCTCTGTGACCCCAGGCAAGTCACTTAACCTCTCCAAGTTTTAGACCTCTGTAAGAAGGAAGAAATAAATAATACTATTACTTAACTTTGGGGGTTGCTGTGATAGGGAATAAATGAGACAATGTATGTAAAGCAATTGGTTTAGGGCCTCGTGCATCCTAAGACCTCAATAAATGTTAGATGCTGACATTGATAAGAACAAGTGCTCTGGCTCTCTGTATCTCCACCTCCCTAAAACCCAAATGCTGTGCTCAGCACTCCCTGTTTTTCTCTGCAGCTCTCTAGCTTTAGGACCAGTCACCAAACAACAGCTACTTTTATTCAGTTTGCAAAAAGGCACCCTCTCTAGGTGAAAAAGGCAATGCAACTCCAGCCAGAACACCTGGCTTGGCAAAGGGGTGTTGGCTGGTTTTCAGTCTCTGCCTGCCTTTCCCCAGCGGGGTCCCTCTATGGGGCACACAAAATGTACCCACCGTGTAGGGAGTCTCTACGATTTTAAAACTAATTGATTCTGGTGATTATCATAAGAAACACTCCATATTGTTCTCTAGACCGAAGCAGAGTGATGTAATAATCATCTGAGCGGAAAGGCAGGACTTGTCTTTGTATTGATTTCCTGCCAAAACATGGCACATTGCATCAGACAATTGCTAGGAAACTTATTAGCCTCAATAATGTTATTCTTGCACACACACACACACACACACACACACCGAAACTAAACTGAACTAAATCTGCCCAGACAATGGACAGTCATCATTCAACAGACTACCAACTTTTCGTCCCCGGGCGTATATAACACTGGATGAAACTCTGCACAAACTTAGTAAACTACAGTTACAAACACATTGAACATAGAACTGCTTAAACTCAGTGTCATGTTTACACAGTTAATATGTAAATGCACTATGTAAATATGTATACTCACTCTATTCCTTAAGAAAAAAAAAAAAAAAGACCAATGCTTAAGATGACCAAAGCAGCCTTGCCACTCAATGTGCGGTCTGGATCACCAGCATCTATAGGACCTGGTTGCTGGTTAGAAATGCAGAGTCTCAGGCCCCCAGACCTGCTGAATCAGAAACTGCATTTTAACAAGAGCCCCCAGGCAATTCAAATGCACATCAAAGTTTGAGAAGCTCTGTGCTAAGAACTTCTGAGTGAAAGCGGTGGGTGGTAATATCTTTCTGAATAGCTCTCTCTCTTTGTAAGGAAAAATCACACCGTTGCTACAAACCAGCAGGGATGTCAGGGAAGGGAAGTCACTGAATCATTCTTTCTACAAACATTCATTAGGGCCTGTTGTGTGCCAGATACTATTCTAGGTGCTGAGATACAGCAATGAAAAAAAGAAAAAGAAAAAGAAAAATCCCTGCCCTGGAGGGTCAAATGAATAGTCCATATGTGTCAAGAGGTGATAAATACTACAAAGTAAAATTAAAATGGGATGGGGAGGGTGACATTTTTGCACTTTTTAAAAATTTTTAAATCTTTGTTTTCACATTTTTCTTTCTTGTTGCTTCCAAAAGGAAAGGAGAGCATAGTTCTGCGATTTTTGCACTTTTAAACAGCATGGTCAGATGATATTTGTGCAAAGAGCCAAAGGAAACAAAGAGACAAGCTTTGCAAATATTTACTGGAATAGCATGGCAGGTAAAGGGAACAGTACATGCAAGCCCCGGGGAGGAGAAATAACAGCATGTGTGTATGTGGATAAAAGTGATCCACTGATGAGTGCTGGAGAGGAAGAATTGCTGATGAAATTCTCGAAGGTGGAGGATGAGATGGAGCACACCAGGGAGTCCAGCCTGATAAAGGAGCATGGAGAGTCTGACCAGTAATGCCTGAAAAGGTCGAACTTATGTGTCCAACGTGAGTAACCTGGTAAATAAAGTAACAGAGCTCCCAGAGGTTTCCTTCAGTGTCTGTGATTTTTACCTGAAATAGGAATCAAGTTAATGGGTTGAGAGAGAGAAGAAATAAATGCTACAAGTATAAGATAAGGTCTGAAATGGCACGATAGAAGACAGAGTGAACAGACCAGGGAAGTGCAGGCTTGTTGAGCAACACTAATTCTTCCTGGTGACACATTGACATCTTCTTGACACTATCCTTCAGGTCTGGAGATGAGAAGAGCGTTGGGGGTTGGCAGGGAAGGAAGGGGTGGCCTTCCCCAGAAGACAGGGAGCTCCTTCTTGACTCATTGAACCTGCAACTGGAAATGCCTAGCCTAGCATTGGAATTTCCCTGGAGAAGGGGGCTGCTGGAAGCAGGAGCCAAGCTTCAGGGCCCCATCCTGGAACCTTCCCTGAGTTGAGATTCTAGACACTGTCACTTACTACTTTGTATCCTAGGGAACGTCTTCTAATTCTCTGAGTCGTACCCCTTTGTCTTCAGGCTTTCCTAGTGCTATTACCTCTGCTGAGACGTTTCCTCTTCCTTTTCCAAGCCAAGGAAATGGTCCTGGTCTGCTGCTCGAAGATATATACTTTAAATATTCCAATAACTGGCTGTGTCCATCATTCATTCATTTATCCCATCATTCATTCACGAAATACTAGTAAGGAGCATTAGGAGAACAAATGGGATAAACCCAAGTTGAAATACAAGTTCTGCCGCTTACCAGTTGGGTGAAATAGACAAAAACAGCTGTACCAGAAAGTTTCTGACTACTCCAAGGCTGTTTTCTCTTCTGCAAAACAGAACCATTAACAATCTTCCTCATAGGGCTGTGTGAGAAGTGAACTAATCAAGTTAACCCACAAAGATACTTAATGCAGTGCCTGGCACATAGTAAAAACTCAGTAAATACTAGACATTATCAGTCCCAAAGACATTTTGCTAGGTACTGTGTTAAGTGCTGGGGATACAGAGATAAAGTGGGTCACTTGTGTTTCACACATCTCACGTTGTGATGAGGGAAACGGCATCTAAACCGATACACTACATTGTGATGCGGTTAGGTAAGAGCTATGCCAAAGAAATGCATACAGTTACTACTGACGTGTAATGAAGCAAAAGATTTCATTGTATCTTGGGAAGATGAGAAGTCTTCCTGGGGTGATATTTGGAACAGTCATCCAATGACTAGATGTTTGCCAGATGGAGAAGGGGAAGGGCATCCCAAGTTGAAAGAACAACATGGCATCTTGAAAGGGCAGTGTGCCCATGAAGCTGTGAGAAGCCACAGTCATTGGAATCGAGGGGACATGGAAAAGAAGAACAGGAGGTGAAGCTTAAGAGGCAAAGGTTCTCATGTGGGGAGGACCAAGTTTGCCACGCTAGCCCTTCTAATGTGATCTTACAAGCAAAGGGCAACTGTGCTGAGATTTTCAGGCAAAAGAACAAGATCAGGATCTTGGCATTAGAATGGAATGTAGATAAGAGGAGGAGCAAGACTGAGGAGAGACCATCTAGGAAGCTGTTGTTATAATGCAGGTGAGACATGGTAAGAACCTGAACAGGGCATTGGCAGAGGACATAGGAAGGAAGCTAAGGATGGGAGAGACCATTCTGAAATAAAATCCATAGGACTCAGGAGTGTGCTGGGCTGATATGGGGTAAGAAGATGAGGGAGTCATTCACCATCAGCCTATTAAATTCACACAGCTATGGGTGTCTGAAGCAGAGCCTCAAAATGTTTTAGCCAGTGACGGCCCCAAGTTTAGGGCAGCTCGACAGTTACTTTGGAGCATAGCTTCTTTGACTTTGATGAACACTTGAGCATTTCCTCATAATCATGTAATAGTAAAGCAAATAGCACTCACTGCCCTCAGAAAAGACCATACAGCCATGTGTCTATAATGCAAATGTAATATTGCTATAATATTAACCATTATGCAATGTGTGTCCTGCAGGAGATGTGAAACAAAGAATATAAGACTTAGCAGAGAGAAAGATCTACTTCATGGAAGTGCTTGTCCATGAGTACATTTTCAAAGGCTAGAGATGGGCACTTTAAGAGGTAGGAAACACCTGAGCTGAGCAGGTGAGCAGAAAGGCACTTCTCAGGTGTGTTCTGAGAGCCCCTCATTCTGGGAGATGCTCTAGAACAAAAAGACTCATGGTCAAAAAAAAAAAAATCTGGACATGCAACCCCTGATCATAGCACCTCTCCTTGGACATTCACAACCCTCTCAACATATTAAAGATCCTGAGAAACCCCACAGTTAAAAATAATTTCTCTAGGGGCCCCTGGGTGGTCAATTTGTTAAGCATCTAACTCTTGGTTTTCAGCTCAGGTCATGATCTTGTTCTCCAGGGATCGAGCCCCACGTCAGGCTCTGGGCTCAGCACCGAGTCTACTTGAGATACTCATTGCCCTCTCATTCTGCTCCTTCCCCTACTTAAAAAAAAAAAAAGAAAGAAAGAAAATCTTTAAAAAAAAATACTTTGTCTAGTGGGAAAAAAAGCAAGTCAGTGGTTACCTGGGGTGAGTTGTGGGGATCGGAAGGGGCCTAAGGGAACATTCTGGAGTAATGGACATGTTCTATATCTTGACTGGGATGCTAGATTACGATGTATGTATATGTCAAACTCATTGATCTGTACACATAAAATGCATACACTTTGATACATATTTTGTGTGTAAATTATACCTCATTTAACTTGATTAAAAACTATAATAATCTATTAGTTTTGTTTGTTTTATGTTGGAGAACTTTTTAATTATTTTCATTAATATTCCCTTGAAAGGCCTATTTCTTTTATCACCATCTGGAGAAACACCAGTGTGTGAATTTCCTATGGCTGCTGTTACAAATTACCACAAACTTGGTGTTTAAAACAACACAAATTTATTACCTTATAGTTCTAGAGGTCATAAGTCTGAAATGGGTCTCAATGGGCTAAAGTCACTGTGTTCCCAGGGATCTCTTGGTTCTGGAGGCTCTGGGGAAGGGAGGATCTGTTTCCTTGACTTTTCCAGCTTCCAGAGGCTGCCCAAATTCCCTGCCTCAGGGCATCTCTTCTTTCATCTTCAAAGTCAGCAACCACATCACTCCAACCTCTAACTTCCACAGCTCTCCTTCCCTGACTTCTATTTCCCTCTCTCACTCACAAGGACCCTTGGGATTACCCTGGGCCCTCCTACATCATCCAGGATTATGTCTTCATCTCAAACTACTTAATTAGATCACATCTGCAAAGTCCCTCTTGCAGGTTCCAGGCATTAGGACATCTTGGAGAGGGGCCGTTATTCTTCTTAACACAACCAGTTTTTAATGTAAAATCATAGGAGTAAATAATAAGCCTAGAAATGAAGGTTGAGGCCAGATCAGGCTAAAGGATTTGGTAAGCAACAGGCATAATTTCTTTTTTTTTCCAGGCAGAATTTCTTTACCATTAAACTGGCACATTTATGTGTTTTAAAATATGAACGCTATCATAGAGTAAAAAAAATTTTCCTCAGATCCCCAGCCATGCAGTCTCCCTCTCTGGTACCAACAAAAGTTCCTTACCACTTTCTTATATATTATTCCAGAAACGATCCGTACCTACATAATTCTTTTACACAAATGGTAGCACAGTATAAAATTGTTGGGCAGCCGGGGTGGCTCAGTGGTTTAGTGGCGCCTTTGGCCCAGGGCCTAATCCTAGAGACCTGAGATAGAGTCCCACGTCGGGCTCCCTGCATGGAGCCTGCTTCTCCCTCTGCCTGTATCTCTGCCTGCCTCTCTCTCTCTCTCTCTCAAGAATAAATAAATTTAAAAAAATAATAATAAAAAAAGAATAAATAAATAAAATCTTTAAAAAAAATAAAAATTGTTCCAGTAACTTTCTAATTACCCCTTGACAATATAAGTTAGGTATCATACCAGAGCAGAACAAAGCGAGCTTTTTTTCTAAAGTTTTTTTCTAAAGTTAATTTGCTTTTTTTTTTTTTTTTTTAGTAATCTCAAACTCACAGCTTTGAGATCAAGAGTCACATGCTCCACTGACTGAGCCAATCCAGGTGACCCCAAAGAGAACTTCTTTATTCACTTCAAATGGATAGATAGCATTTAATTGTATGGACCAGTGATTCTCAGCATGGTTGTTCATTAGAATGGCCTGGGAAGATTTTAAAAGATCCCCAGGAGTTCCAGTTATCTGTTCTCTGCAATAAACCACCTCAAAAGCTAAGAATCATAAAACAATGACCAGTTTGTTATGTTCACAATTCGGAGGGCCAAGAATTCGGGCAGGGTATAGTAGGGATGGCTTGTCTATGCTCCACAGCAACTGGGGGTGGATGGCACACTCTGGTGGGGTGGTTTGAATGGATGGGAGATAGCAGGCATGGTTTGATTGGAGCCACGGATCTGGGGCTTTGATTCTGACATCAGCTGGAAGCCTTGGTTACTGTCTACTTCATATTTCTAGAGGCTGAAATATACAAAAATGCTTCCTTACTCACATGCTTAGGGCCTGGGCTGGGGCCGAATAGAGCCCCCCCTTTTCTCTCTCTCTCTTTTCCCCCAACCCACCCTGCTTCATGCAGCTAACTTGGGCCTCCTCACAGTATAGTGGTCTGAGGATAGTCAGACTTCTCACCTAGCAGTTGGCTCATCCCAGAACTTAAGTTCCAAGAGGCCAATGCAGAAGCTACAAAGCTTCTTATAACTTAGCCTTGGAGGTCTCAGACTATCTATTTGACACCCTTCTATTACTTAAGCAAGTCCCTAAACAAGAAAAAGGGCATTAGACTCTATTTCTCAATAAGATAAATAGCAGAGAAATTGAGACCATTCTAATATACCACACCCAGGTGACCTGAATGTGCAACCAGGCTTAAAAACCACAGTTACAAATGTACCAGATCTTATTAACCAAGCCTTTATTTTTTAAAAAAATTTTTTTTATTTTTTTTAAACATTTTTTTATTTATTTATGATAGTCACAGAGAGAGAGAGAGAGAGAGAGAGAGAGAGCAGAGACATAGGCAGAGGGAGAAGCAGGCTCCATGCACCGGGAGCCCGATGTGGGATTCGATCCTGGGTCTCCAGGATCGCGCCCTGGGCCAAAGGCAGGTGCCAAACCGCTGCGCCACCCAGGGATCCCTAACCAAGCCTTTATTGATGAATGTGCAAGTTGCTTCAGGTCTGCTGCTACTACCAGTGATCCAGCACTCGGTATGTATGGCAGCCATCATTTCACACATGGGCAAATATGCCTGAGATAAATTGCTGGAAGTGAAATTGGTGCAGATTAAGGACACCTGGCTGGCTTGGTCAGTAGAGTGTGTGACTATTGATCTCAAGATCATGAGTTCAAGCCCCATATTGCATGTAGATATCACTAAAAAAAGAAAAAGAAAAAGAAAAAGAAAAATTGGTGTGGATTAAACATTAGGCACTGGAAGTTTTTGAGGGGTCAAGTGACACAATCGAGACTGAACTTTAGAAAATCCAATCTGTTCACAATACCCAGGATGGAGCAGAGGGAGGCAAGAATTGCAGGAAGAGAGACCAGGGTTATTGTGGTCAGACTGATTGGGGATAGATAGAGTATAAGGTAGAAGAGCGGCTAGAAAGGGACAGGTGAGTCAGAGCACCAAAATGCTATGGTTCTTGTTATAAGTGATGGAAGATAGAGGCTGATGGGGTGATAAACTTGGTAGTAGGGATGATATGCCCTGGGGTGCTCATGGCCAGTTTCTTAAAAGAGGTAGGACTTGAGGTGGAGCATGCAGGATGAGGAAGGTTTTAATAGGCAGCAAGGAAAGGCACAGATAATCTTTCTACCAGAATTTCATGTGTTAGAAGACATGGAGGAAGCTTCTTTTTTTTAATAAAGATTTTATTTATTTATGAGAGAGAATGGGGGGAGGGGCGGGGGGGAAAGTAGACTCCACGCTGAGCAGGGGACTCTGGGATCATGACCTGAGCTGAAGGCAGACGCTTAGCCTACTGAGCTACCCAGGTGCCTGAGAAGCTTCTTCTTGGGATAGATAATCCATCTAAGCACTTAGGGCTTAGCCAGTGCCTGTCATACAACAAATGTTCACAACTATAATGCATTATTCTCAAAAACAGCAAGTAATGCCTCCTAAAAGCTTAACAAATTGGGACATGACTTTGGATGGCACTGTCAATGTTCTCGTTATTTCTAAACAGATCTGTATGGAATGGGAAAAGCTTTTGTTGGGCCATAGATTATTCAACTATAGGCCCACTCTGAACCAGATAGTGGGTTTCTCATTCTATCCATCAGTTTCTCTTCCTTCCAAGGGAGAACCAGTGGGAATTGACACTAGCTGGACAGAGAATCCCTAGAAGCCCATTCCTGACCTGCCATCTCCCTCTCACCCTAGTACTCATCTCCTTATCATCTTGTAAAACTTGAGTCCAGGAGCTGATTTTCTTTGGGGTCCATTAACAAAGAAAAGATCCCAGAACAAATATGGAATGGGTCTCACTGTAAGTGCTTGAAAGACCCTATCTGAAGATGTGTTCCAATTCTGGGTGGCACACAGTCATGAGAAGAAGTAGCATCTGGATAAAATCCTATGACATGGCTAACCCTGATCATCCTTTGTGTCTCAGTCTGAAAAATCCTTCTTCCAAGAAGTCCTGACAACCCTGAAACTGTTTGAGTGTCCCAATCTAGGCCTTCTTACACTCTGAATCTCCTCATCATAGCAACTATCACACTACTGTTATTCTTGTGGTTACGTGTCCCTTATGTATATACTCTCTTATACACAAGCTCTTGTTTGTATGTCCCTGTGGTGGAGAGACTCCAAAGTGACCCCCCAATGATCCCAGTGACCCCGTGTTGTCCATGCCTTCATATAATCCCCTCCCCCTGAATATACGTAGGACCTATGACTTGCTTCTAATCAATAGAATACAGCAAGGTGAAGGGATGTCACCCCCATGGATATGTTAGGTTACATAATACTCCGTTTCAGCAGACTGGAGCAGGAGACTCTGCTTTCTGACTTGATGAAGTAACTGGCCTTGTTGAAGAAGCCCATATGGCCAGGGAGCTACAAGAAGCCTCTAGTTGTCATGGGCAGTTTCTATGGGTAGCTTCTAGAAGTGGTAACCAGGAAAGAAAAGTTAAGAAAAGAGATGGGGGTTGGGGGTGCAGGGAGACAATGTTCTATGGCCTAATGGAATCCAGCTGACAGTCAGCCAAAACCAAGGCCTACAGTCTTACCATGGAAAGAAAGTAAACTCTTCCAGCAACCTAAATGAGCTTGGAAGTGGATTTTTCCTCAGTCAAGCTTCCAGATCAGAACAGAACAACTCAGTGGATGTCTTGAGTTTAACCTTATAAGACCTTGAGCTGAGGGGCCAGCTAAGCTGTGCCCAGACCCCCGACACATAGAACGTGTGATATAAAAATGTATATTGTTTAAAGCTTCTAAATGTGTGGTAATTGGTTACAGCATTAGAAAACAAATATATCCCCCCCACACTGGACAATAAGCTCGTGTGGGCAGGAATCATGTCCATAATGTACCACCCCATTGTACCTCCAGCACCTCCCATGGTGCTCAACAAATATTTGTTGAACGAATGTACATCATCCCTACAATACTTACAACCACTTGATAAGAAGGATTATTTTTACTTAAGGTTTACTAAGACTGAAAGGAGGTAAGTGACGTATCCAAGAGAAGAGATAGGACTCGAACTAGTACCTCTCCAGGCCAAACCCTAAGCTCATTCACTAACATCACAGCTGTAGGAACAGTGCAGGCTTTCCATCTTGGCAGAGCCAGTGGAAGCTTACACAAATTATTGTCCCTAGCCCACGCTCATTGCAGACATCACTAATAAATCCCTATATACTTTTGGGCTGCGTCCATTGCAAACCCTCTCAACTCAGCATTTCAGTAGCCACGAGCAATTGATCAGAGCTGGCCAGGGAGAAGAAACCTATTCATCATCTGAGCTCTGAGCTCCAAGTTCTAGCTATATCTCCATGCACCCAGATTTGGGATCCATTCCTAGGAATGTATGGGAAATAATATGAAAGAAATGAAAGTCTGAGTATAGGTAGAAGTGGTACCCAGGAAAGAAAAGCCAAGAAAAGGAGGTGCAGGGAGACCATGTTTCTAGAACCTTCCCCTCAGAGGAAAGCCTTACAACATTTCCGGGCAGGAATTCCCCTAATGATGCACACTACAGCTGGGTTCTCTCATGGCTGAATTCCCCAAGCTAACTGATGGTTTCTTCCTTGCACAGAAATCAGGCTCAGCAATTAGAATCCTTTTTTAATTATTGTCATTGCCATGCCATCCCGGCTGATGACTTTACCAGGGGTGCAATGGATTGAACATTGGCCATGGCTGATATTTTTGTTGTTTTGACAATTAAGGTGTTATGATTGCCTGAGGGGTTCCAGTTTTGATATTTTAAACATTAATCTCCAGGAAGGAAAGCTAACTGCTCAAGCAAGGAATACCTAGGCTGCCATAAACATGATGGAGCCTTGAAGAAAGAAAACAGACTGAAAAGTGAGGCAAACGGTCAATGAATTAGTTGTTTGGTTTTGTCTTTATTGTTAATAAATTGATTAAATCCACTTCGCCCTGGGCATTAAATAGACAAGAGTTACCAAATACATTGTGCTGACAATACCAGCTCTCATGCCGTGGCAGGCATTACTAATTAATCACATCACTCTCTCCTCCCTGAGTCCCAGCTTGGTCTTGGAACTCTTCCCAACACAGAGCTCCAAGCAGCCAATAACAATCTATCATTTTGGATCTGCAGGCAAAACTACTTGCCATCCAAGAGTAGAGGCACAGCCCCAACTCACAAGTTACCAAACAAAAAACAGTAGAGTAAAGCTTTTGGATTAAGAGCACAGACACTGGGCTGAGAGTCCTTGGACTTGAAGCCCACCTCTGCTCTCCATTAGCCATTCCATGCCTCAGTTTTGTCACCCATAAAATGGGAATAATAGCATCTACCTTGTTAAGCTACAAGATGATTACATAAGTTCAAATATGTACAAATCCCAGAAGAGTACCCGGCAAACATAAGCACTATTCTTCTTATATTCTTATACTTTGAATAAGAATATTCTTATACTTTGATTCTCTTTGTTCCATGTACAAAATCTAGCTCTCCTACTGGACTGTAGGCTCTTCAAAGGTAGGCACCATGCTTTTCCTTCTTTTGTGTTCCCGGCGCTTAATATACATAGGAGCTGAGTCAGTACTTGTTAAATAAACTGTTGAGTCAAACTCTTCCAGTGAGACTGGCAGACTCACTATTCCTCCCCCAGCGCCTTGCGCATTTCTGCCTCCTGTCTCTCCCATTGTTTCCCACCCCCACCCCCCCATACCTCCTACCAGCCTCTATCTTTTTTTTTTCAGCCTCTATCTCTTTAAGGCTCCAATTCCTCTTCACCCTTCTACGCTCCCCACCAAACCCACCTGGCCAATATTCACCTGATTCCTACCCATCCTTCAGAGCCTGCCCAGCTGGAGTAGTTATTCATCTGCTCACCAAATATTTCCAGCTTTCTGCCTTCTGGGCACATAGTGGAATTTTACTTTCTGCTCTGCCCCCCTGTGGTTGGGTGCAACCATATTAAAAGTCTGGCCCATGACTGAAGAATTTGATTGCTGGTGTGAGACCCTCCCAGTTTCAGATCTGTTTCCTCTACTACCACAACCGGCAATGTTCCAACCTCCGGCTGCTCCACTTGTCTGGTTCAGAGTGAAATTGGGGGGGGGGGGGGCAGAGCCACTAGCTGACCCATGATGGACCAATAGCATGAATGAGAAATAAATCTTCATTTCTTTAAGTCCCAGAAATTTGTTGTTGCTATTTCTACACCATCACCTGATTTATCCTGACAGATACATTACCTTAAGGTCAGCATCCTCCTGCAAGCCTGCTCTAGCTACCCTGACCCACAATAATTTCTTCAAAAGGGCAGGGGGAAAAACCCCTCTTACTCATTTTTATCCCCAAATCTAGCATAGTGTCTTGGACACAGTAAGTGCCCATTAAATGACTGTTGAATAAATGAGCAGTCATTAATCTCTGGGCCTCTAGTTTCTCAATCTGTAAAACAGGATAATAAATTTCTCATTCCTCTTACTTTGCAAGGGTGTTGCGGGGCTAGAGTGGAATTATGTGTAAGAAAGTGCTTTGTGGGCTATAAAATGATGAACACATCTCAAGCATTATTATTAGATAATAAACTACTGAGAAAAGTTCTCAGAATTCATTAATTCATCTTATCCTTGATACTATTCCAGTTTGATAATTAACTACCCCCTCCCACCCCCCCCACCCCCCCCACCCCCCCACACACAATTCTTAAGTTCTGTTGCTGTTCTTAAACTCAAGAATAATGACAGCGGTCAATATCTACTGAGTGTCGATACATGCCAGGCACTGTGCTGGATGCTTTTCATGCCCTTGTCATTATAATCCTCAAAGAGTCAGAGAACTTGGGTACCATTCGCTTATGTTACAGATGGCAAAACTGAGCTTCCAGAGAGTTAAGTAGTTGACCCAAGGTCAAATGGCAAGAAAATTGCAGTCTCCGATTATTTGATCAATAATCCCAAGTATTTGGAGTCCTTGGAGGGAAGCTATTAGCCACAGCACTATTCTCCCTCCCAAGGAAGATGTGAACTAAACCCTCTTTGAACTGGGCAGGGAGGAGCATTGCACACTCAGGTGTCTTCAGTGTGGCCACTGAACCAACAGCAGAGACTCCATGTATGCAGATAACCAGACACTGCACTCATTTTCCCAGAGTCACACTGGTTGAGTTGCTGCTGGATGTTTTAATATACACACATCCATGTAGATGAGTCCACTCCCAATTTAGGAAACCCAATACACAGCAAGACAGACAGACACAGACACACACACACACACACACACACACACTTCTTACTTTAGAAAAGTTCATGCCATAAAAAGCATTATGGGTCAGTTTTGTGACTGTTTGCCCAGTGCAGTCACACAGGCCCAGCCCTCAAGGGGTCACCCATGCCTGGGTTTTGACGCTCAGTAATCACCATCTTAAATTTCTCCAATTTTACCTTTGAGTGTGTATTTTGCAAGTGAAGTTGGATGGAACAATGCAGATGCTTCAGAGGTCCAGAGCCTTAGCTCACGCACAGTCCCAGCCCCTGCCACCTCCCGGCTTCCCAGGTGAGGACTCTCAGCTGTCCAAGACCCCACCCCACATGCTCCAGAAGCCCCCGTCCCTGTCCCCACCAGACCATCCACATGGAGAAGGTTGGGTCAGGCAGTGTGTGGAGCAGAGCACTAGAATCTACATCTGGGCATAGTATTTAACCTCCCTAAGCCTCCATTTCTTCACCTGTAAAACGCAGATAAAACCAATACCTTCCTCGTGAGGTTGTTAGAGGAATTAAATTTGAAACCCCCTGGAAAGTAGTGAGGTCTGTGGCACACAGCAGTAGCTCAGTAAAGGGCAGGTGTCACATTCTCACCATGAGCTTCAAGAAGTGGTGTTATGACCCCAGATGTCAGCCGAGAAAGCGGGGCCTACCCAGATCAGGCTCTGCAGCCAGAGGACCCCTTGTGGAGGAGCCCAGATGCAAACACCCTATGGCTGCCAGATGCCAACACCTATGTCCTTGACCCCCATACCACACTGCTCCATCCCGAAACAGGGCCTCATTTGATGGCCTGAGTCCCACCCCAGGCCTAAATCTGAGGTCCTCAAGCCACACGGCCCCCTGAACTTGGGGATCCAACAGAACCCTGCGGCTCTTAAAGTCCTGGTGGTGATCAAGATAGCTACCAGGTAGCAACCACCACCATCATGCGTGGGAGCCCCAAGAGACCTCCAATTCGGACGTCCCTTCCGCAAAGCCCCATACAGTGCCTGCCCAAACAGGTACCCAGTAAGCTTCTTTGACAAACTATGCAGCTGATAAGGCTGCACCGTACCTACCTACCATTTGATGCCAACACTGAGCAGTGGGAGGCGCGCAACAAGAATAACCAGCAGCAGCTCAATTGAAATGAAAGGCAAAGGAGAAAAAGTGAACCAGACAGACCAGGCGCACACGTCCCAAACCAAGGCCTTCATGCCTTTGAAACGGAATCCAGAGAGATAGTAGGAGCCCCCCTGAGAGCCGGAGGGCCTCTCGCCTCCCCTGGATTGCCTCACTCTTCGGGAGTCTCCAATTTCTGATCTCTGAAGCCTCTGTGCAGGGGTGTGTGTGAGTCAGCCCTGGAGCTGGCAGCGCCCGGGCCTCGCGTGGAGTCCAAGCCCGTCTCTGACACATGGGGGGGCAGCGGAGGCAGGAGTGGGTGTTTGCTGACAAGCAGCTTCATGGGAACGCTTGCCTTGGCATTTCTCAGTGCTGAATCAGGGAGAAAAGTTGGGCAGAGTGCTGCGGGGTTCAACTAAGGGGGAGGGAGACCAGAGCCCGGGGTGCAGGAGCAGTAGTAGAAGGAGCAAGAGGACTACCTCCAGAAGGCCTCCTGGGTGCATTCCCTGCATTCTCCTGGGCGCCCTCAGCACAGCCCTCGCAGGCCAGGAAACCCTTCCAAGACCTGTTTTTCTCTCCTGCACACAGAGAAACCCAGGCTAAGAAAGAACAAGAGCTACACAGCTAGCCAGTGGCTAAGATGGCATTGTAGGTCAAGTCTAACAAAGGCCCGAGGTTCTCTCATGTCTAACCCATCACTTGACGCCACCAACCACCCCAACTTCTGATAAAGCCCGTCTCACCTTGCCCTCACCTGCTTCTCCTCCAAAGCCTCGCAAAAGCCAGACAGGAAATGAAGCAGCTGTGGAAAGAGGCGTTCACCTCTCAGACAGACTGGGAGGGGGGTGAGAGGCCCCCAAATGCTGTCTTGTTCAGCCCTGGGTGCATCCTGTTCAGCCCTGAGGAGGTGAGGAGGGCAATCCTGCACCTGCGGATCCAGATGAAGAGCGAAAAATCCAGACCTCCCCATTCCTCCCTGACTGTGTCATCCAGAGCAGCTGTCTAATAAAAATACAACCCAAGCTACCTATTGTAGTGATAGCCTTCAAGTAACCACATTTTTTAAAGTAAAAAGAAAGAGGTGAAATTAATCAATAATATGTTTTATTTGACCAAATCTATCCCAAATAGTACTGTTTCAATATAAATATTCAATTCAATATAAAATAGTACTATTTCAGGATTAAAAAATTATTGAGATATTGCATGTCATTTTTTTTGTACTAAGTCTTCAAAACCTGATGTGCACTTGATACTTACTCCACACCTCAGCTGGGACTAGCATAAGTGACCAGTGGCTACTGTATTGGTTGGGGTAGATCTACAGGACACAAAAATATCCTAATGAACACAATCTCACTCTACATGATGAAAAGGGATTTTTAACTATCATACAGGAAGGTTTTTTTGTGGGGTTTTTTTGGATTTACAGTCCTCTGAATTTTAACACATGTATAGATTCATGTAACCACCACCATCATCAGGATATAGAGCAGTTCCATCACCCCCAAAGAACTCCTTGGTGCTATCTCTTTACTGCCAAACCTTCCACCCTCCCCTAATCCCTGTACAAATGAAATCATACAGTGGGTAACCTTTTGAGACTGGCTTCTTTTACTCAACATGACCTCTCTGAGATTATTCCTTTCTATTACTGTGTTTTAGCACACTGAATGGATAGACCACAGTTTGTATACTCATTTAGCTGTTGAATGACATTGGAATTGTTTCCAAGTCGGGATAATTATGATCAGGGCTGCTGTAAAAATGTGGACAGGTTTTGTGTGAACCTAAGTTTTCATTTCATTTCTCAGGAGTGGGATTGTTGGGCCATGTGGCAAGTGTATGTTTAACTTTATAAGAAACCACCAAGTCATCTTCCAGAGTAGTTGAGCCATAGTTTATTCCCATCAGTAATGTGGGAGAGTTCCCGTTGCTCTGCATCCTTTTCAACGCTTGATATTGTCAGTACTTTTATTGTAGCCAGTATGATAGGTATGTAGTTGCATCTCATTATGGCTTTAATTCACTTTTCCTTAATGCCTAATGATGCTGAACATCTTTTAAAGTGCTTCTCTGCCCTCCGTATGTCCTCTTGTGTGATATGTCTGTTCAAGTCTTTCACCCACTTTTAGATTAGGTTGTATGTTTTTAAGGTCTTATGTATCCTCAAAATGGGTCCTTGGTTGATTATGTGATTTGTATAAGATTTTTTTCCTAGTCTCTAGGCTGTCTTTTTACTTTCTTGACATTGTCTTTCACAGAGCAGAAGTTTTCAATTTTGATAATGTTTGATTTATCCAATTTTTTTCTTTTATGGAGTTTGCTTTTGTTGTCCTTAGTAAGAATTATTTTGCCTAACCCCAGGTCATGGAGATTTTTTCATATTAAGTTTTTGAACAACAAATCACACGTTTAATACCCAAGGTGTTGTAACTCCTTAAAGAAATTCAGCTATGGGTTTTAGTTGTGAAAATCTATCTTGTCACATGGATTCATTCATCCACTCTACAGATATTCAATAAGTGGAAAATCATGACTACTCAGGGAGAGATGATTAAAATTTGGCTCACAATAGTAGCTGCCATTAATTGAAGGTCTAGGGTCAAGTGCCATATAAACATCCTCTATATCCTCCAATCTGGCATTCCTATCCTCATTTTACAAGAGAGGAACCTGAAGCTTAGAGAAGTCATTTTCCAGCCACTCAGGCAAGTGACAGTAGAGTTAGGCTCAGCTAATTCCAAAGTCCTCAGGTATGGGAGAGTTCTTTGGTCTCTAGCAACAGAAGATAGCTCTACCTACCTACAGGGTAAAAAAGAAAAGAAAAGAAAGAAAAAAGGAGGGAGGGAGGAAGAAGGAAGGAAGGAAGGAAGGAAGGAAGGAAGGAAGGAAGGAAGGAAGGAAGGAAGGAAGGAAAGAAGGAAAGAAGTTCACAGGTATTTCACAGAACCAACCCAATGGCTCAACAACCAAATTTTAGAAGGGAATAAAAGTTAAGGAAGTTCAAAGATCTAGGTTTCAGGAAACATATAGATATGAACATCCAGACATCCATGCCCTTTGAGTGAAGCATCTTTAATGATTTTTAGCCCTTTCATGTGTCCTCTCTAGATTCAAGTTCCCTGGAACAATAATCTGACTGAGCTGTCATGGGTCATGAGACCATCTTTTGACCAAGGAGTGATGCAACACTTTGATTGTCCCACCAAGACTAGGTCTAATTAGGGGCACTGTCCTCTTTCCTTGTTGAGAGGAATACTGAAGTGCTATTACTTCAGGAAGATGGAAAATGGATCTTGGGAAGACAAAAACCACAGAGGCCCACCATGGCAATGTTTTCAATTTTTTTGTTTGTTTGTTTTCAAAATTTTTGACCATGATCCATGTTGAGAAATATATTTCACCAGCATGTGAGTATATTCACATGTGACTGAAATGAAATTTTCATATAACAGTGTGTGCCCTCACAACATGTAGCACACTCTGCTGTGTCACATTCATTCCCTTTCATTTTTTAGAAATGGACGTCACGGGCACCTGCCTGGCTCAGTAGGCTCCCTTCAGCTCAGGTCATGATCCCAGGGTGCTGGGATTGAGCCCCATAACAGGCTTCTTGTTCAGCAGGAAGTCTGCTTCTCCCTCTGCCCCTGCCCCTCACCCCTGCCCCTTTCCCTGCTCTTTCTCTTGCTCTCCCTCTCTCTCAAATAAATAAATTAAAATTAAATTAAATAATTTTTTAAAAAAGAAATGGATGCAAAACTCCCTCATGGGTCAAAACTCGCAGATTGGAAAACACTACACTTACCATGATTTCCTTCCTCTATCCATGAAGACTTCAGAAGGAAAGCGAGACAGGGAAGGGAGGAAAGCCAGCAAAAGGTTCACGATGAGGGTGTTGTCACTGTGGCATCTGGGACTCTGTCACGCAGGAGACCATCTAAGAAACCGTGCAGAACATGGCTCAGGACTGTCCCACCAAAGGGCAGGGAAGCTGGGGGCGTTCATCCACCAACTGACATTCCTCCATGTGAAGGTGGCACCCAAGCAATTAATTTCCCAATACTTCCAGCCTGCCACCCAGTGAGGGCCAAGCTCCCAAGGCCAGAGAACACCCCCAAGCTGAGAGATGCAGGACTTTGGGCTGTATGGAAATTATCTCTAGATGACCTTGGGGAGGGGGGGAGGTCAAGAGTATACAGTTTGTTAAAGATTTTATCCATTCATTCATTCATGAAAGATACAGAGAGAGAGGCAGAGAGGCAGAGGGAGAAGAGGCTCCCTGTGGGGAGCCTGACGAGGGATTCGATCCCAGGGTCCCAGGATCACGACCTGAGTCAAAGGCAGACGCTTAACCTCTAAGCCACCCAGGAGCCTGAGAGTATACAGTTTGAAGGTCTCCTGCAAGATGTAACTGGGAGAAAGAAGGACTAACTCAGAAAGCCACCGTCAGTCATAAACACCTGCCTCCCTTCCCGGGCCACACCACACAGTCAGGCACATCCTGACCCAACCCCCTGAGTTCTAAATTCTTGAAGTTTGTCCTAGCCTGGCTGCTAGGTTTCCTGCTTCAGCACTGCTGAATGAAAACAGGAAATCTGCCCAGCTGCTTCACCAGTCCTACTGGGCCCCTCTGATTCTCAGCTAATGTCCCAGAGAATGTCTTGTCTGCAGCCTATCATCTCTGCCACAACATTTCAGTAAATCTTTATCCACCCGTTCCCTCCCCTTAGTGCCAGAAGAGAATATGGCCCTACTCCTGTCAAGGTGCCAATGAAAATAAATACCCAGGACTCAGGGAGGGATCTAGCACACAAACCTTGATTAATCACCTGCCGTTTGTCAGATTAAAACACACAAGGCAAACTGACTTTAGGAGTCAGATCCAATGGGGATGGGAATAGAAGCAGCAGAGGCATGGAGCAGCACACCCTTGATCAGCAATGCCTGAGGGCAGCGGGTCTTAACTCAGGCTGCAACAGCCACCTGAGGAGCTTTTAAAGAGCACTGATTCCCACCAGGAGATAGGGTGGATCTGAGGCATCCATATATTTTTTAAATTACCCAGAATCTCATGCTCAGGAAGTATAAGATGGGACAAGAAGGAAGAAATGGCATTTCTAGTGGTGGTTTTCTTTTTGAGGCAACCTTTGTATCTCATCTAATTCAATAATGCTACAGTAGCCCCTTTATTGGTGAGGGATACATTCCAAGACCCCTGGCAGATGCCTGAAATCACAGTTAGTACCAAGCTCTGTGCTATGTTTATTCTGTACATACTGAGCCATGACAAAGTTTAATTTATAAATTAGGCACAGTAGGGGCCCTGGGTCACTCAGTCGGTTAAGCATCCCACTCTAGATTTCAACTCAGGTCATGATCTCAAGGTCATGAGATTGAGCCCTGCATTGGGCTCAGCAGGGAATCTGCTTGAGATTCTCCTCTCCCTCTGCCCCTCCCCCCATGCTCATGCTCTCTCTCTCAAATAAATAAATCTTTAAAAAAATAAAAAATAAGTTGGGCACAGTAAGAGTTGAGCAAAAATAATATAATAGAATAACTGTAACAATACACTGTAACAAAAGTTACGTGAATATAGTCTCTCTATCAAAATACCTTATTAGAGATCCCTGGGTGGCGCAGCGGTTTGGCGCCTGCCTTTGGCCCAGGGCGCGATCCTGGAGACCCGGGATCGAATCCCACATTGGGCTCCCGGTGCATGGAGCCTGCTTCTCCCTCTGCCTGCTTCTCCCTCTGCCTGTGTCTCTGCCCCTCTCTCTTTCTCTCTCTGTGACTATCATAAATAAATAAATAAAAATTAAAAAAAAATCTTATCTTTCGCTCACCTCTCTTGTGATGATGTGAGATGATTAAATGCCTGTTTGATGAGATGAAGTGAGGTGAATAACACAGGCCTTTCGACCTAGTGGTAGACGACTTTTGACTTTCTGATAATCCATCAGGAGGATCACCTGCTTCTATACCGCGGTCGGTTGCTGGTAACTGAAACTGCAGAAAACAAAACCAAGGATGAGGGGGAACTACTATTTATGTTGTGTATGACTGTACCCATCTCAAAGGTGAGAAAACCGAGGCTAAGGGAATTCAAGTAATTCACCCAAGTCCCCATGACTATGAGCAAAAAGACCACAACCAATCATCACCCAAGACTGAGTCCAAAGGCCATGGACTCCTTCTACCCCACCATGCTCCACCCGCCCCCACTAAAATTTTAATAAGATTAATGGTCTAAGGAAGGGAGTAGGAAAACATATGAAATCAAGAGTGTCACTGGATAAATCAAGACTGGCCTAGGTGGGGCACATGGGAAGCTCTCTGGAGAATCCTGGATACATAAAGCTGTTCACAGCACCAAGAAAAATGAGGCAAAGCCACTAAAGGGGGAGGGATGTCGAGTGCCAGCTCACCCTGCCGTGTCCTAAGGTCTCCTGAGACTGGCTCTGCTCTCAAGAAGGTCTTGCATCCAAAGTTAGCTCACTGGGCCATTGTCTCATCTGATTAGAACTGTGACTTAGAACATCCCAGCCCACCAGCCCGGGTTAATCTCCCTCTTCTCCCCAGCCTCCAGCCTGACTATATTCAGCTGCGAGAATAAGCCGACATCACAGCAGACAGCCTTTCCTCATCTCTGTCACTGATTTCTCTATTTTCTGTGACTGCCTGGCTCTCCAGGCTCAGAGGCCCATCTGGTTGAAGGGATGCCCTGCTGTTTGCAGCCTCCTCTGGGACTGCTCAAAGAGAGGAGAAACCCTATCCATTTCTACTCCTCTGTATCTGCTCCAGGAAACTGCATTTTATTTAAGCATCACATTTGGAGAAGGGAAAAGGAACTTCAGTCTGTTCTTTCTTGATTATATGTTTCAGCAACAAGATGCTCAAAACACAAAGGCAATCCTCGAAAGGAAAACTTGAAAACCAACATCTCCCGAGCACGCTGCATTTCCAAAGTCCAAAGGCATCTTTTGGAAAATCCTGGAAAACTGCAGAGCTGGGTGGGCCCTACGGATCATCTCATAGAAGGGGAAGCTGAAGGCCCAACTGGAGGGTCTCTTGCCCAATATCATGTCTTGAGGCGAGAGCAGAGGAAGGACGGGGATCCAGTGCTTTGACCTCTTGTCTCCAGGTGGCATTTTCCTGGCAGTGACTGAGGACACACAGAAAAGCAGCACATGGAAAATGGTCTTCCTTGGGCCCACCGTGATCCATATTGAGAAATATATCTCACAAACATGTGAGCGTATACACTCATGACTGCAATGTGTGTGTATAGGAAGGAGAGCTGGTGCCAAGGAAAATACTGGATGAGAAACATGAAGGCTCAGCCCCAACTGTGAAGTGATCTTCACTATTTACCAACCCATCCCTCCCAAGTTGACTAATCGGAGGGCCACCATATGACACCACTCCAGGGGGCATAGCTCACACTGTACTGTTAATCTGTATTTTCGAAAGGCAGGAGAGTAAGAGCTGAAATATTAGCTATTATTTTTTCTTGCTCTGCATTAACAGCAGGAACCGAGGCATTAATTGATAACTCCAGGATTCATTAAAAACAAATAGTAACTTAAGAACAACCCCCAGGAGACTTGGCTTTCAAGATTCCAAAGAAAGAATCTATAAAAGCAAGTTAATCATAAAGATGTCTGGAGGAGAGGACAGTCGGAAGGAGCTGACTTAAGCACGCACCAATGTTGGCTATGGTAGGCATGGTCCTCAGTGCTTTGTGTGTGCAGAGCCTCATAACAACCCTACGACAGGTACTGTTAACCTCCCATTTCACAGATGGGGAAACTGAGCTGTACGGCAATCAACTCGCAAGTCACGTAGCCAGGAACTGGCCAGGTGTGATCCAAAGGCTCCCGACACTGTGTGCTTGACTATTTACAACGTAGCCCCTTTGTAGGGGCCAGCTAATCAGTGTTACCTGCTATCGAGAGCTGGGGGCAAACGACTCCTGTTCTCCTTCTCTCCCATCCCTGCAAATGCCCAGCATGAAGTTTGGGTGGGGCAACAGTGAGGAAGTGATCCTGCTCCCTGCTCCAAGGAGGAACCTGCCACCACTCTGTTGCAGGAAATCTGGGAAGGAATGATGATGTCCTCAGGGAAGACCAGGTCTGGACAAGAATCCCAGCACCCACAAACATGGACATAAGAGCCTCTGGGAATCCTCTCTTACCCGCAAGCCCAACCTTCTTCAGGGTGAGGAGTGAAAAGAAGAGAGAGGGACACTTCGGTGGCTCACTGGCTGAGCATCTGCCTTTGGCTCAGGGGGTGATCCTGGGGTCCTGGGATCGAGCTCTGCATTTGGGTCCCCGCAGGGAGCCTGCTTCTCCCTCTGCCTATGTCTCTGTGTCTCTCATGAATAAATAAATAACATCTTTAGAAGGAAAGAAGGGAGAGAATGCTCTAACCCCTCCCCTGGAGGCCAACAGAAACTATTCAGAGTAACCAGAGACCTCATCCAGCCCTCCTGAAGTCAATAGAAAAAGGAGATACTTTTGAATTCATTCCTCTCTGCTACCTTGAGGAATTTTCTCAATGCTTCCAAGACTGGGTTTCTTCATCTCTCCACTAGAGTTCCTGTCTGCCACACATAGATTAATTTACCTGAGTTGACCAGTGGAAGGACTTAACACAATGCTCACTGCCAGCTAAAAGACCAAGTGAACCAATAAGCAATGGTCTCCTTCTGCCCCTTTGGGATAAAAAGGAGTTTTAGGACAGTTAAATTGCTACCCCACACTCATTATTTTTCTTTACTGACAGACCCCTATTTTGATTCAGGGCTTTAATATGCCCAAATAAAAGGATCATCTTCCCAGGTTCTTTTGTGAGTAGAGGTGGCCATATTTCAGTTCTGGCAAACAAGATGTAACGAGAAGACTATTTGGGAGGGGGGTGCTTCTTGACTCCTAATTCTTGACTCCCTGCCTCTTGATCTGTCACATTAGAAAAATAAACAACCCCCTCCCAAAAAAAAGAAAGAAAAATTAACCCTGGGACACCTGGGTAGCTCAGCAGTTGAGTGTTTGCCTTCGGCTCAGGTCATGACCCCAGGTCTGGGGATCGAGTCCTGCACTGGAGTCCCCATAGGGAGCCTGCTTCTCCCTCTGCCTATATATCTCTGCCTCTCTCTCTGTGTCTCTCATGAATAAATAAAATCTTTAAAAAAAAAAAAAAAAGGAAAGGAAGGAAAAATAAACCCCTTTCAGGTTTTCCCTGATTTGTAGCTAAACACATTCCTAACTGATATTTACCAATTTTAGTTTGATATATTGAAACAAACAAAATAAATATGAGCATGTTCGCTCAAGGTCGTATCATGAATTGAATGGTGGCAAATCCAGGCCTGGTGAGTATCTTGAGTCTTAAATTCCCACCCCAAATACTCTCCCAATAGACTACATGCTCATGAAAATCATATTTATGTTAAGAATTGGAATGAGCAGTTATAAAATATTTATATGGAAGCTGGTTGTGCCCATCTATAAGAAACTCCCATCTAGAAATTTAAGTAGCCAAACTTATTTTTGAAAACCATGGATTTCATGGAATCTGTGCAAGTGGCCTTTTCAGTTTTAAGGGCAAAGCACATATGAAGCTCAGAAGAGGAGCTGATCACCTACAGAGCCAGCCTGGCTTCACCCCTCAGTAAATGCAAGGAGGCACCTTTGCACGTCACACCGTGAACTCAGCCAAAAAGAGCCGTCTGCCCTAGAACCTATCCTAGAGATGATACTGAATTTGCAAAAGCAAGGCTTTTGAACCACTAATAAATATTTTATAACCCAATCACTTAGGAAGTCAGGATTGAAAAGCACTCAAATATAAATAAATCTTTGCAAGGCAAAATTGTTTGAGCTTAAGGATATCATCCGCCTTGGATTGTTATAAGTTAATGAAAACTATTTGCTAGACTCGGAAAAAAAGTCAATTAATAAAATCACATTCGTATGCTCTTGCTGAGAATTCATATCTGCAATAAAGCCGCGGGTGAGAGTTTGGTCAGAAGCTCTAGAACTTTTGGATCCCTGGGAGAAGAAAGCCTTTTCCTTTCCTTGAGAAAAGATATGTCTTTGGAACTGTCTGGGTGGATGTAAGTAGGGGTGCTTAGCGCTCATGCTGCTGCCAAGCAGTAGACACCAAGCAGGATGGCTTCATAGTGATTTCCCCCAGTGACCTTGGCTGTGCTCATGTCCCTGTTTCCTGGGACAGATACAGGTTGTCCAATGTAAAAACATGTCACCCAAATTGTGCCAGATTCTCTCCCACAGGAAGCCAAGATGTAAACATAAGTCATAGTGATTGAAAGTCTTTAGACCCAAGTCATGGGACTGGCAGCAAATGAAAAGTGAGCCCAGCAACTGGTGCTTCTGAGGTCCCAGGGCCTTGTGCAGCCCTTACCCTTCCTAGGACGATCTGATTCTGTGAGCTCTCCCAGCACTTTCCTAAGAAATACATCATTTTAGAGGTGGCTGGCTGGACAGTCGGTGGAACATGGGACTCTTGATCTCGGGGTCATGAGTCTGAGCCCCATAGCAGGTGTGGAACTTATTTAAAAATAAATAAATAAAATAAAAATGTTTAAAAAAGAAAAATACTTCATTTTAAACTTGAGCTGGATGGAATCAGTTTCTGTTGCTTAAGGAAAAAGTATCTTAGTGAATACGCTTGATACTATTGTGCTCTTGTTTGTAAGGGTCACAGAGTCAGAAAGCCCAGCTTCTTCCCACATCCAAACAAAAACAAGCAGCCTTAGTCTTGGGCGAATAGGAGGTGACAGGGAATCTCTACCCCAGTGTCTCTAGGCCCCTCAGGAAAGTAGTTCTGACATCCTCCCTCCTACTGTACACCCGAACTCCTCTTTCTCATGTCCTTTCTCCTACCTGTTGTGGTGCCAGCAGGGTGGTAAGTGAGGGTGGGGCTTTATATCTGGACCCCCTGACTTGGGCCCCTGACACTGTTGCTTCTAGCTGTGAGACTTGGAATATTGTTTGACCTCTCCATCATTTTCCCCATCTAGAAACAGGGGAGGTAACCATACTGCTTGCTTCATGGGGTTATTGGGATGATGGAGTTAACCCAGATGAAGTGCTTGGAATAACACCCCGTCCCTAACTCCTCCAAATTTCCCCTCCTATATTCCAGGCACCCCAACCGACTTTTCAGAAATACGTGCTCTATCCTGACTAGAAGAAGTCTTCGGGGGCCTTTGAATATACTGTTCTTTCCACCAGGGAATCCTACTCCACCCCGACCTGTTCCCAGACCTGTTCCTGGTACCCACCTAGAGATACATTGTCAAAATGGCCCCACTTCTCCAACCCTCCCTGTATCAACACTCACTCTTGGCTCTGTGATTTCACAGCCCTTCCCATCAGGAGTCTATATTACCTGTCCGTGGATCCTAGGCTTGCTCTGGCCAATCAAATTCAGTAGAAGTGACCTCGTACCAGTTTTGAGCCCGGGGCCTCAAGAGGCCTTGCATGTCTCCAGGCTCCCTCTCAGGCCCCCTGCCCAGTTCACGGGCAGGCTAGCCAGTTGGGTGGGGAGGCACACATGCACCCACCTCCACCCTTACCGCAGCCTCTGACCAACTGATCCCCTGAAGCAGAGCTCCCTCGCTGGCCAGCATCTGACCACAGATGCATGATGCTCTCCCTGGACCAGCTGAGACTAGAACTGCCCAGGGGAACCCAGCCCAAATTGTCCCCTCCCTGCGCTAAAAAATGAGGGATTTCTGTCTCAAGCCACTAACTTTGGGGGTGGCTTGCTACATTTTAAATGCTTACAACTGATACACACCCTCTCTAAGCCTCTGCTTCCTCAATGATATAATGGAAATAAGGAATAATAAAATGAATATAAGCATGAAGATTCTGTGAGATAATGCTTGTAATGTGCCTGTGTTACATTAAGTATTACCCAACTATTAACTACCACAGACATGGTAATGATGAACTGGGGTTCTTTGCCTCTTGTCTGTAAATGGGGAAATAATGATATCTAATGAATAGGATTGCTGTGAGGAATTGAGAAAATACGTGTCATGTGCTCAGCACCATTGCAGACACAGATCAGCAGTAAATGGTTATTATTGACTTGGTAAATATGATTGCAGAGGATGGGCTCCTTGGTTCCCTTCCCTGGCCCTTGGAGGCCATCCACTGCCACCACCACCACCACCACTACCTACCCTACCCCTGGCCTTCAGTTTTCTCTCCTTGATGATTAGACCTGACCTCCCAGCCTCCAGCCTCACCCTGGGGCACCCCTCAGCCCGCACTGCCCCTGTGGAGGGAGGAGGTGTAGGTGTCAGAACCCAGGGCAGGAAGGAGGTCACAGGTCCCTGGGACCCCTTGAACTTCAGGGCCCCCCCTTTGTGGACCTTTGCCACTAGGGGGCAGCCTCACCCTCTGGCCGCACAGAAAACTGGGATCATCCCTTGGGTCTTGGGATCCCGCTGCCCAGCTCGTCGCGGGGCTCCTGCTGGTGGCGCTGCATGCGGGCCACATCCGCACCTGCTCGCGCACCTGTCCTGGACCATCCCTGCTGGGGGGGGGGGGGCGACCCTACCCGCAGCCAGCCTGCGGGGACACTGGTGGCGACACTTCCCCAGCCCCGGGCAACCTCTCAACCTACGTGAGTGGTTTCATAATTCATGTCTGCCCATCAGCGGACAGATTTAGCCTGCTGCCTGCTGAGTCTGGAAATACTGAATATTAAAATATCCCAGCTCGCCCTTCTGACGCCCTCGCCTCTCTCAGATTCACATGCAGCCGGTTGCACAAACAATTCCAGAGACACACATCAATTTGTCAATTAAGTAGATTTGGAGGGCTCACATGTGTAATTTTCATGAAAACAGGGGAAGGAGTTTTCAGGGCCTGGGATTTAGGTGCCTGACCTTGGAGAAATCCTAGTCCTCTGGCTTCAGAGCCAGGGTATTTTCTCCTGCCCCACATTGCGGTCCAAACTCCTTGGCCCTTCTCGTAGCACTCGGCAATGAAGGAATTAAAGGATTTTACTGAGCAAAGCAAAGCAAAATACCTCTCCATCCACCCAGGACAGCAACAGAGAAATTCCCAGGAATTAAAACTGACCATCATTTGAGTATGGAGGAGGCAAAGAGAATCTTTCATATTTGGTAGAAATGTGTGTGTGTGTGGGTGAGAGAGAGAGAGAGAGAGAGACCCTAACAAAACTCTAGAGGACTTCCCTCATGCATATCAAAGCATTCCCCACCTTCAATGTTGAGTTTTTAAAACTTCTACTAAAAGAATTTCTTCCAGGCTCATACACACACACCTTTGTTATAATACCCAGTGACAACTACTTGCAGAAGTGGGTTTAGGTTTTCAGGGAAAGGGGGTGGGAATTCCCCGCAGATCGAAAGAAGAGGAAGGGATGGGGTGCCTGGGTGGCTCATTCGGTTAAGTGTCGGACTCTTGGTTTCAGCTCAGGTCACAATCTCAGGGGCCTGAGACTGAGCCCAGCGTCGGGCTCTGTGCTGGGCATGGAGCCTGCTTGGCATCCTCTCCCTCTGCCCCTCCCTGCTCATTCTCTCTCTCTCTCCCTGGAATAAACTTATAAATCTTTTTTTTTTTTAAGGAAATGAAGAAAAAGAAAATATCAGAGGAAGGGGTTTCTCCCGCTCTCCTGGTAGATTTCTTTCCTCCTGGAGGAATTCGGTGAGCCCCTAAAGCAGGCTCCAGGCACCGAGCAGAATTCAGAAGGAGCCAGTGCTGCCTCCCAGAGTGTGTGATCTAATTAAGAGGACAAGACCTCCGTGGGGGCAATGAAGGATGATGTCCAAGCCACACAGAGAGAGCACATGTGGTAACTTAGCATGTCTGTAGTGGGCGGCAGAGAAGGAGTCTCCACAGAGGGACTCTGAAATTCCTCTTTAACATTGAGCGAGGAGGCAGTTGAGGCTGGAGTGTGTAGTATGGAGAAGAGCCAGCCCAGGCAAACCTGAATTCAAGCTGCCATTCCCCATGGGACTTTGAACAGCGTACTGATTCCCTCTTGAGCCTCAGTTTCGTTGTCCATGAAATGGGTACAATACCCACTTCAGAGGCTTGTTGTCAGAAGGGTTCATGTAAGGCTCCCTTTATTTCCTCCAGTGCTTCACTAGGAGTATTCCCTGATCCTGGCCTAAAAGTGATTTAATCATAGCTGATGGATAAATTACTAATTGGATCAGCAAACAATTAAACTAAGCATGATGACTAATTGTAAAGAGGTGGGCTTTGTCCACATCCTCCCCTCACTGAGGGAGGTCACAATGCTCTTGTCAGAGGTGCCCAGCCAGGAATCCAGGAGTATCTGTTGTATGAATTTCCCATTGCTGCTCTAACATATTACGACAAACTCAATTGCTCAAAACAACACAAGTTTATTACCTTGTAGTTCTAGCAGTCAAAAGTCCAAATTGAATCTCAGTGAACTAAGAATCAAAGTGTTGGCAGGGCTACATTCTTTCTAGAGGCTCTGGGGGAAAATCCATTTCCTTGCATTTTCCAGCTTCTAGAGCATTCTTTGGCTCATGGTCCTTCCTCCGTCTTCAACACCAGCAACACTGAACTGTGTCTTTCCTATGCTGATATCTCTAGTTCTCTCCTGCTGTCCTCTTCCACTTAAAGGACTTGTGACAGCGCTGGACCAGCTGGGTAATTCCAATGAATGAACCTATCTCCAGGTAGATGGATTAGCAACCTTAAGTCCACATGATCTTACACATTTATGAGTTCTAGGGACTGGAAGATAGACATCCTTGGGGGCCCCTTGGGGGGCATTATTCTGCCTATGACACTCATTGTTCCAGGGACAGGGTGGAATCTGGATGAGTGGGGAGGAGCTGATCCCCTTCCCATCGGTGGTGGTGATGAACAGTGCTGTGAGGACTGGAAAGGCACTGGCAGGAGATGTGAGATGTGGCCTGACCTGGTTATTAATCGCTGGAAACTTTAGGCAAATCACCCTTTTCTAGGCGTCAGATCTTCATTTTTAAAATAAAACAACTATCCCCTGCCTACTGTCCCTCTATTACTATTCCAAGGCTTGAATAAAATCCTCCACTGAAAGCCTCTTCTGGACCAGGCAGTGTGGAGGACTCTGAGGTATAGAGGATGCCACACCTGCCTCCAAAGAGTTCACATTCCAAGGTGTCATCACCTGACCAATATTCATTATTCTTGTCTCCACACTTCTCAGATTTGCTTACAAACCACAGCTCCCTTGTCAACAGGAACTCTGAGATAGAGATCCATAGCTACAGATAAAAATACTTTTACTCAAATATTTTATTGGAATTTTTCTCTGATTTGCCTTCATTTTCAAACATTTTGGTATTAATAAAGAATCCTTAAAGCCTTCCAAACCCATTTTATTTTTTAAAAATATTTTATTTATTCACAAGAGACACACACACAGAGAGGCAGAGACTCAGGCAGAGACTCAGGCAGAGGGAGAAGCAGGCTCCCTGAGGGGAGCCTGATGAGGAACTCGATCCCAAGACCCCAGGATCATGTCCTGAGCCAAAGGCAGATGCTCAACCACCGAGCCACCCAGGTGTCCCCAAAACCCATTTTATGAAGACAACATTACCCTGATACCAAAACTAAACAGGGACACAACAATCAATCAGTACATAAATAAATAAAAATACAGACCAATATCTTTGATAAACATAGATGCAAAAATCTTCAACAAAATTTTAGCAAGTTATATTTAATACTTTAAAAGAATCATAACCATGAACAAGTAGGATTTATGTCAAGGATACAAGAATGTCTTGACATCCACAAATCAATAAATGTGATACACCACATTAACAAAATGAAGGATAAAAATCATAAGCATCTCAATAGATACAGAAAAAGCATTTGACAAAAGTCAACATCCATTTATGATAAAAACTCCCAACAAAGTGGATATAAAGGAAATGTGCCTCAACATAATAAAGGTCATACATGACAGCCCACAGCTAACATCATGCTCAACAGTGAGAAGCTAAAATGTTTTCCTCTAAGATCAAGAATGAGACAAGGAGGCCTAAACTCACCACTTTTATTCAGCATAATATATAAGTCCTAGTCAGAGCATTTAGAAAAAAAAAATTAGAAGATATCCAAATTGGAAAGGAAGACATAAAATTGCCACTGTTTGCAGATGACATGACTTTATATATAGGAAACCTACGGACTACACACATGCAAAAAAAATTTAACCTATTAGAAACAATAAGTGAATTCGGTAAACTTGCAGGATACAACAAAATCAATATACAAAGATCAGTTGCATTTCTACATACAAACAACAAATTATCAGAAAGAGAAATGAAGAAAACAACCCATTTACAATTGCACACACACAAAAAATTACCTGAGAATAAATTTAACCAAGTTGGTGAAAGATCTGTATACTACAAATTATACAACATTAATGAAAGAAATTGAAAATAACACAAAGAAATGTAAAGATATTCCATGCTCATGGAGTGGAAGGATTAATTCGATTGAAATGTCCATATTAAAAAAAAAACAAAAAAAAAATGAAATGTCCATATTGCCCAAAGCAATCTATAGATTCAATGCAATCCCTATCAAAATTCCAATCGTACTTTTCATAGAAAAAAATTTTTGTATGGAACCATAAAAGACCCTAAATAGCCAAAGCTATCTTAAGAAAGAACAAAGCTGGAGGCATCAGGCTTCTTGATTTCAAGCTATATTGCAAAACTATAGTAATTAAAACTGTATGGTACTGGCATAAAAACAGATGCATTAACTGATGAATAGAGTAGAAACCCCAAAAATAAACCTATGCATACGTAGTCAATTTATGTTTTATAAAGGAGGCAAGAATATACAATGGGGAAAAGATAGTCTCTTCAATAAATGGAGTTGGGAAAACAGGACAATAAAATGCAAAAGAATGAAACTAGACACTATCTTACAGCACACACAAAAATTAACTCAAAATAGATCAGACTTGAATGCAAAACCTGAAACTATAAAACCCCTATAAGGACACATAGGAAGTAGGCACTTTGACATTAGTCTTAATGATGATTTTCTTGGATCTGACTCCAACAGTAAAGTCAACAAAAGATAAATAAGTGGAACTACATCAAAATAAAAAGCTTTTGCACAGCAGAGGAAACCATCAACAAAATGAAAAGGCAACCTACCAAATGGGAAAAATATTTGCAAATCATATATATGATAGGGGATTAAGCCAAAATATGTAAAGAACTCATATAACTCAATAGCAAAAATTAAAAAATCACTTAAAAATTGGCTACAGGATCTGAATAGACATTTTTCCAGAGAAGACATACAGTGGCCAACAGGCACATGAAAAGATGCTCAACATCACTACCTATTAGGGTAATGCAAAGTAAAACCACAATGAGCTATCACCTCACACCTGTTAGAATGGCTAAAATTAAAAATACAAGAAATAATGAGTGTTCACGAGGATGTAGAGAAAAGGGAATCCCTGTGCACTGTTGGTGGGTTGGTAAATTGGTGCAGTCACTGTGAAAAACAATATGAGAGTCCTCAAAAAATTAAAAATGGAATTATCATATGATCCAGGGATTCCACTTCTGGGTATTTATCCAAAGAAGACAAAAACCCTAAATCAAAAAGATTTATCCACTCAAATGTTCATGCAGCACTATTTACAATAGCCAAGATATGGAAAGAACCTAAATGTCTATCAATGGATGAATGAATAAAGAAGATGTGGTGTGTGTGTATATACAAAGGAATGTTACTCAGGCATAAAAAAGAATGAAATCTTAAAAAAAAAAAAAAAGAATGAAATCTTGCCATTCACAACAACATGGATAGACCTTGAGTGCATTATCCTAAGTAAAATAAGTCAAACAGAGAAAGACAAACACTGTATGATTTCACTTATATATGGAATTTAAAAAACAAAAACAAAAGCAAACGAACAAACAAAACAAAACTCATAAATATGGAGGAAAGATGATGGTTGCCAGAAGAGAGATGGGTTGGAGGATGGACAAAATGAGGGAAGGAGGTCAATAATTGCAAATTTCAGTTATAAAATAAATAAATCATGAGGATGTAATGCTCATTGGGAAGGTGAGATTTTAAGCAAAGGCTTGAGGAGGAGAGGTGCATTCTAAGGGACTCTCTAGGGAAAGAACATTTGTAGGCAACAGAAATAGCAAAAGCAAAGGGCTTAGGGTGGAGCCATGTAACTGAATGGGAGTCAGGAGACCCAGGCTCCCATCTTTGGGCCTCAGTCTCCCTTTCCTCAAGATCCTGTGCAGCTCAACATGCACAACTCCACTGACTGCATCCCTTGGAACTGCCTGGTTGTCTGAATTCTAGAAAAGGCTTTGCCAGGAGCATTGGAGGAGGGGGTGAATGCTGACAGATAAGGCTTATTTATAGATCAGGACAGTCTGTGGGCTGCTCTATAAAACTGGCTCCTCTATAGGAAGAGCAGCCAGTTGCTGAAAGGGTCATCCCAGGGGACCTGCTCAATTCCTCTGCCAGACCAGACCTGTCTCCCAAAAAGGGAGTTGGGAGAATGACAAGATCGAAGCAAATCAGATTGCAATTGTTCCTTAATTGGTTTCCAGCCACCTCTCCCAACCCTGTCCCTTACTCTGCTGTGCTACACGAGTCTGAGTACAGTATACTGTGCTGACAAATGTCCCGTGCAACCACTCTAAGCCCAAAGATCTCAGTAGGGTGAGTGAAGTCTACCACAGCCTGAGTAGCTTGCACTTATTTTTCTCTGGCGACCCTTCCCAACCATCCCACGCTTCCTGTGAGCCCCTCTGCAAGACTCACTATGCCCCAGCATGCCTTTGCTCCTGCTGTTCCCTTGCCCAGCTGGCAGGACCCCACCCACTCCTCCTTAAAGAACCAGACCAGGTGTCCCCTTCTCTGAGGACACAGGTCCTAGGGTCCAGCCTTGAATCCCAGGTCTGCCACTTCCAACCAGGTGTCCAGAGCAAGCTCCCTGACCACCCTAAGCTTTGGTTTTCTTGCCCACCACCTGGGATAACAAATAGCACATGTTTATGCAGTTTGAAGATTGAGGGGACCAATGCACATGAAAAGCTTATCACAGTGTCTGGCACACACACTAAGTACACAATAAGCCCTGCATCATTACCATGTTTTAATATTATTTTCATTATTACTTATCAACAACTACCTCTACTACCTGTGCTCACTAGTGCTATGGCCCAAATAGTTGCACCCCCCTAAATTTCATACATTAAATCCTAAAACCTGGTGGGATAGTATTAGGACGTGGGACCTTGGGGAAATTGTTAAGTCATGGGGGTGGAGCCCTCATGAGTAGGATTAGTGCCCTTACCAAAGGGGCCCAAAGAGCTCACTATTCCTTTCCGCCATGTCAGGACACAGCCAGAAATCACCATCTGTGTGGAAATCAGCCCTCACCAGACTCCAGATATGCCAATGCCTTGCTCTGGGACTTCTAGCCTGGAACTGGAAGAAGTAAATTCCTGTTGTTTTTAAGGCACCCAGTTTGTGGTAGTCTGTTAAGAGTAGCCCAAAAGGACTAAGTCAGGCAGAATGGACCCTTGCTCCAGGCATTGCTACACACCTGAGGTAGGGGTTGCTAAAACTGATGCTGGTTCCCTCAAAATCAGACTCTGAGATAAGGACTTGGATGCAAGGAATTTTTTAAAGATTTTTTTTATTTATTCATGAGAGACACACACACAGAGAGAGAGAGAGAGAGGCAGAGACACAGGCAGAGGGAGAAGCAGGTTCTATGCAGGAAGCCTGATGTGGGACTCGATCCCAGGACTCCGAGATCACAACCTGAGCCGAAGGCAAACACCCAACCCAGGCATCCTGGATGCAAGGCATTTAATTGAAAGTGATCCCAGAGTAAGACAAAGGAAGAGATGGGGCTATGAGACATGGAGAGCGAAGAGCCAATAAAGAATATGTGAACAAGATTTGCCTTTGTGGGAAGTGAAGCTCAGCCTCATGAGAGAGCCCCTCAGAAAGTGTCACATCCATTGATTAGACAATGGTGTGCTGAAGACCCAATACTGCCCATAGAATGTTCCTAAGAGACTGGACCGTTGCTGCAGGACGCTAGTACCACGTGATGTCAAACAACTGTCCAAAAAGCCTCAAAAGTTTGCAAACTCTTTGACCCAGCAATTCCACTTCAAAGAATTTATCCTAAGTGAATGATCAGAGATGTACACAAAAATACAGCTAAAACCATTTTAATTTCCCAAATTGTTTGTAATAGTGAAAAACTGGACACAATCCAACGTCCAGTAGGAGAGTGGATAATTAACCCATGGCTTATCCTCATATTGAAATCGCCAGCAGCCACTGAAAATGTTTTATACAAAAATATTTAATGTCACAGAATTATGAACTATTATGATATAGTTCAGCTATTTTTTAAAAGCAGATCTATACGCACATAAACTAATATGTATGATGTGACCTGATATGAGCTGTAATGAGCACACAACACACATGTGCATGCACACACATACACACAAAGACCTAGAAAGATAATGACTAAAATTGATGACAGTGATAATAACTGAGTGGTTGAATTGTATTTTAATTTCCTTTTTTTTTCCTTATCTGTCTTTTTAAAATGTTCTACTGTATTCATGTGTTACACGGCTGCTCTGACAGCACCAGGCTGCCAACACAGAAGGGCTGCAAGAAGGTGGAGCACCACTCAGCTTGCTGCCTGTCCAAATAGGCTTGTATTTTTCTCTCACATAAAATGTCCCGAGATCAGATACCCTGGAAGACGAGCTTGCCTCCAGCCCCTAAGCAGTCCATTTGAGACGTGTGCTTTTCTGAAAACACACAGGATTCTCCAATGAGAAGATATAGACTACAACCAGAAAAGGAAATTAAATGCTTTTTCCAGTAAATTTCTCCATCCCCAGTGACGCCTGAGTGGCTCAGTGGTTGAGCATCTGCCTTTGGCTCAGGGCATGATCCCGGGGTCCAAGGATCATATCCTGCATCGGGCTCCCTGCAGGGAACCTGCTTCCCCCTCTGTCTTTGTCTCTGCCTCTCTGTCTGTGTCTCTCATGAATAAACAAATAAATAAAATCTTTAAAAAAATTTTTTACCATCTCCAAATTTTAATCATTGAAATAAGGCTACCTGCTGGTTTTTGTTGCTTGAGGACTGATTAAAATAGGTTGATTCCATGAAGTTACCAGTAGATTTTATCAGGGGGGGAAATGCAGTATTTACACTGGGCTTTCTAATCTCTGATCTTTAGGTCCTTTTGATATCATTTCATGTTCTTCAACTACCCTTTGAGGTGGAATTCTGGATATAAGTAAGGAAAGGAGGAGACTATATGGAGAATCTTTACTTCACTCAAAATATATTTTCTGATTTTTAGAGGAGGAGGAAAGCCTCCTGCCTTTCTCTGGCTTTTCTCTCTCACAATAGGATTAGAGGAATTGTCATCCCTTTTATCACTTCTAGTGCCTCAGCCTACTCTCTCCTGTAATAGCTTTCCCCAAAGAGAAGGACAAGCTCCTGTCACTGATCAGAGCCTGGGGTGATCATTGGATCATGTTTTATGAGCATGTGGACCTACTACACCCTTCACATCCTGCATCCAGCAGCACAGACCTCTTCCCAATTCTTGTGTCAATTCACTCTCTCTATGCCTGGCTCTGTGCCCACTCCTGAGCATGTGGTGCAAGCTGGCCATCCTTGCCCACACAGCTGCTCGGGTAAATGGGCTTAGTGCTGGCTCTATAGACCCAGCCATTCTAGATTGGAGAAAACAGGCAGAAGAGAGCACTTTCTGCCCGGAAGTCCTAATCTCCTCCATCTTTTATCAAAAGAGGCCTTCTTTGGGGGGTTTTATGGTGCTTGCAAGTCATTAAGCAAGCTCATAGTTTGTTCCCCATTTCACTACTGTTCCATATATATGACTTGGCCAAGAACCCATGGGGCAGCAGGGATGAGTGGGAGTATTTATTCTCATCCTAAGGGCTGAAATATGAATACCAGCTATGTTCCAGGTACTGTGTCAGGTCCTGAAGACACAGAGTAGACTCCATCGTTGCCCCCAAGGGGCTCTTAGTCTGTGGGAGAAGGTGAATATGTAAGCAAATACGTGTAATAGTAAGTACAATCCAAGAGGATGGATAGTTTAAGCCCAGGATATACAAAGTGCAGGTGAACACAGAGAAGAGAGAGAGGATGGGAAAGAGACTGGAAGTCTCCACGGAAGAAATGACATTTAAGCTGTGCCTTGAAGAATGAGAAAAGCAAAAGGGAGAAGATTCTGGGCAGAGGGAACAGTGTGTATAAGAAAATAGTATCACTTTCAGGTACAGTAAGGCATAGACTTTTGGGGTCATAGTGATTTTCCTATCAGTTTGTCAAAGTTCTCTATAAATTAAGGCTGACATTCCTTTGTCTAGTAATGTTGTAAATTAGAGACATAAACTGTCATAGTGTATGGAGCAGGTTATCGTGGAGAAAAGCCGAAGATAAGGCATAAGTTAGGAAGTAGTTTGTCTACTTAAAAGCAATGCAGACTCAAGGGTGAGATGCAAGAAGAAAGCATCCCAAGTGAGCTGTCCAAAGTCACACATTGGCTTATGGCAAATGTGCAAGTCAAACCAGAAGGCTAATTCACTGCATTCTGGTGCAGTGCTCTTGGTCCTCTTGGTCCTACCATATAGACAGTACAGCCTGAAAGGGTCTCGGGTGATGAAAGGGAGCTTTTAAAAGGAAAAATGGGGGAGAAATGAAAAAGAAATATATTCTTTACAGCTTACACTAAAGTCCTAGTCTTCTGGTGGAATTTCATATACTCACATTTCAACTAAGAAAGCCCTTGGTAACCAGGAAATCAGAGTTGGCTTTTAAACATGTGCAATGTGCTGGGCTGTTAACAAGGGCTTCATGAGGAAGATGGAACTTAATCTGGTCTTGAAGAATAAAATTTGAGTGGGTGGGTGGGTGCTATGGCCTAAATGTTTATGTTTCACCCAAATTCATATGTTGTAATCCAAAGATGATGGTATTAGTAGGTAGGGCATTTGAGAAGTGCTTAATTCCTGAGGGTGTAGCCCTCCTAAATGGGATTAATGCCTAATAAAAGGGGCGCCAGAGGTGCCTGGTTGGCTCAGCTGGTTAAGGGGTCTGCCTTTAGCTCTGATCATGATCCCAGGGTCCTGGGATCGAGCCCCATGTTGGGCTCCCTGCTCAGTGGGAGTCTGCTTCTCTTTCTTCCTCTGCTGCTCCTCCTGCCTGTGCTCTCTCTCTGTCTCTCTCTCTCTCTCTGTTTCTCTCTCTGTGTCAAATAAATAAATATATATTTTTTTTTAAAAAAGGAGGAAGGTCTCCAGAGAAACCCCAGCTCCTTCCACCATGTGAGAATACAACAAAAAGTGTGCAACCTGAATGAAGACCCTATCCAAACATTCTGGCACCCTGGCCCTGGACTTCCAACCTCCAGAACTGTATGATATAAATTTCTATTGTTTATAAGCTACCTAGTCTGTGACATTTCGTTACAGCAGCCCAAATGGACTAGGACAGTGGGAGACAGGTTGGCATAGCAATTCCAGGAGAGGATTTCTTCATGCTGCTACTAAACTTGGTCGGGCATGACTATCCTTTTTCAGGTAAGTCCTCTTTGGTTTCAAGTAACAAAAATCAAGTCAGCATAGCTTACTAAAAAGGGGGAAATTTGTGGAAGAGATAGTGGCGTATCCCACAGGCCATCACCTCATCATAAAACTACCTGGAGCTCTCTGAATCCCAACCCTTAGAAACAGATCTGTTTGACCCAACTTGTCTCACATAATCAATTTCAGTCAATCAACTCTTGCTGAGAGTCTGGATCCCACAGTATAAACATGGCTGCCTTGAGCAACTCTCAAAAAAGACAGTCAACATTGGGTGGCCTGACTGGCTCAGTTGGGTAGAGCATGCAACTCTTGATCTTGGGGTCATGAGTTTGAGCCCCAAACTGGACACAGAGTTTCCTATTAAAAAAAGACAGTCCAGGATCCCTGGGTGGCTCAGAGGTTTAGCGCCGGCCTTTGGCCCAGGGCATTATCCTGGAGTCCTGGGATCAAGTCCCACATCAGGCTCCTTGCATGGAGCCTGCTTCTCCCTCTGCCTGTGTCTCTGCCTGTCTCTCTCTCTCTCTCTCTCTCTCTCTTTCTCTCTCTCTGTGTGTCTCATGAATAAATAAAATATTTTTAAAAAATAAATAAAAATTTAAAAAGTGCAAGCTGAACTAGAAAAAAATTCTTTTTTTTTTTTTAAGATTTTAAACACAAGAGAGAGAAACAGAGCACAAGCAGGGGGAGGGGCAGAGGGAGAAGACTCCCTATGGAGCAGGAAACCTGATGTGGGACTCAATCCTAGGACCCTGGGATCATGACCTGAGCTGAAGACAGATGTTTAATCAACTGAGCCCCAGGCACCCCAATATTCCCCAAATTCAAGGTCCTTTCATATGCTCAAGATTCCTTCTGTTTTAGATCTAAAGATTCAGCTGAAATCTGTGAACAATGAGAAGTCTTAATTCAGTGTGGAAACTACATTTGCCAGACTTAGCAAATAAAAATGTAAAATGCCTAATAAAATTTGAATATTTAACTAAAAAATAATATGTCCCATGTGATATTTGGGACCTACTTATACTGAAATATGCTTTATTGTTTGTATGAAATTCAAATTTAACTGGGCCTTCTGTATTTTACCTGCCAACCCTAGTGGAAAGGTAGTACTTTTGCAGGACTCTGAAATCTTGACATTTCCAAAATAATGATCACATCTCTGGGAATTTAAATGCCCAAGACATATGTAAGGGTTTTCAATATGCCAAATCGAGGACACCGTGAGTGAAGCTAGCATCCAGAGAGCGAGAGGTGGACCTGCATAATTATCAGTGAGTTAAATTGCTTTGTTGCAGAGAGTCGGCTATTAAATATGCATTTCAATTTTGGAGTGGTTGCCTGAAAAACTTGAGTATCAACAGATGGGAAATCCCTCACTGTAGCCATGACCTTTACCTGTCATGCTAGCACACAGGAGCACATGCAAGAAGACATCATTATACGTCCAGATGCCGTCCTCCAGAGCCTTTGGACAGAGAGCACTGGGCTCCCCAAGGCTAGGTTGGGCAGGTAGACAGCCCCCATGGCTATCTAGATGCAGAGGTGGACTCTTTGGCTTATATGGGTATTTTCAAAACTTCATTCTTCTCTCTGCATGAAGAAGACACTGTTCTTAGTGTTAAATAAGCTGGGGACCCAGTCCTGTTGTCACTTCTTACAAGCTACCTCTTTATAGGCTAGAGCAAATCATAAAACCACTCTAATCCTCGATTTAGTCATCTCTTAATTAGAGATAATCATGTTACCTATCTTACAAGGTCATTGGGAAGCTCGATGACCTCCTGCCTATTTATGTGTCAGATTCCGTGGACCCCAGTCCCTCTAACTTGTCCTAGTCTCCCTCCTTCTTATTATCTGAGGGTCCAAGTTCAGTTGCTAATAATATTTTCCCAGCTACCTCAAACTGTGTGCCTTGTCCATAGTCCTACTCTGCTCATCACCAGCTTTAAAGATGTGTTATCCCACTGTCTACCTCTGAGCTCCCCAGCAAAAATCATAAATCATGGTATCAGATCAGCAAATCGAGCCGTCTGTCCCCAGGTGGGCTCTCCCTGTGTTCAGTAATAATACCCTTTTACTCTTCTCCAATGGCTCAGAGGTTCCATGACTAGAGCAGAAGCTGGTGCTTTGTTTTCATATTGCACACGTGACAGGGATGAGGAACAGAGAAGACAGGATCTAACACTTGGGGTCTTGTCTAATCCCTAAGGAGAGAGATGCTTTGAGAAGGGCTGGGAAGACCGTTTTCATGAAGTATTTTCTGCAGTATGGAGGCCCACACTGAACTGCTTCAAGACCTAGGTAGCACAGTAGGACCAAGTGTATGGTCGACAGGAGTATAGTACTGCAGATTCCAGGTCTTAGTCCCCTTGCCCTGGAGTGGAGCCACGTGACTATTCTGACCAACAGAGTGAGCAGAGATGATGTGTGTCATTCCCACACCCAACCATTTAATTGCCCCTTGGAGCCCCTCCAGAACCTTCTACTCCTGGCACATCTAAGTAGAGGCTGAATGTTCTAGATGGTGCGGCTCCAGGCCAGAGGACATTCTGTGAGCCTAGATTGCAGAGTCGCCACTAAATTATTCTGGATCCATAGCAGACACTGCAAGCCACGCACATGTATGAGTCCTGTGGGTGTCATCAGAACAAAATTTTCCAAAAAAAAAAATTTTTTTTTGCACAGCTTACCTTTTGCTACATCCATCATGCTTTAAGATTTTTCATTTCACTTCATTTCTTTAAATTCAGGTCAACCTCACTAAATAGATTTCCTGCTATGTACTCTGATCTCAGACTTCTCACTCTAAATTCAGCTCCCTATCATCTCTCTCCCAGGCAGCACTGGCTCCCTTCACTCTGCCGTCACAGTCTATGATTCCAGATCTGTTTATGTTTGCTCAGTGCCCATTTGTCCACTAGACTGTGATTTCCATGAGGGCAAGGACTGGGTCTGTGTTATTCACTCCCTCATGCCTAGCACCTGGCAGTGAATGAACTCTCCTGAAACCTTCCTTGACAGGTGAAAGAAAGAAAGAAAGAAAGAAAGAAAGAAAGAAAGAAAGAAAGAAAGAAAGAAAGAAAGAAGGAAGGAAGGAAAGAAAGAAAGAAAAGAAAAGAAAAGAAAAGAAAAGAAAAGAAAAGAAAAGAAAAGAAAAGAAAAGAAAAGAAAAGAAAAGAAAAGAAAAAGGAAATTGCAGCATTATTCACAATGACCAATGTATGGAAACAGCCTAAGCGTCTGTCAGCAGATGAATGGATAAAGAAGATAACATTTTGGTGGTGCCTGGGTGGCTCAATGGTTAAGTGTCTGCTTTCAGCTCATGTCCTGATCCCAGGGTCCTGGGATCTAGCACCACATCAGGCTCCCTGTTCAGTGGGGAGACTGTTTCTTCTTCTCCTTCTGCCTTTCCCCCCACCCATGCACTCTCTCTCTCAAAAGAAATAAATAAAAATATTTTTAAAAAAGAAAATAACACTTCTATTATATTTATAATAGGGTTTGGTACTATCCATGGTTTCAGGCATCTCCTGGGGGTCTTGGAACATATCCCCTGTAGATAAGGGTGGGGGTTACGGTATAATACTTCGCCTACTTCCTCCAACGGGTTGTTTTAGTCATTAAATAAAACCTGGAAAAGCATACTTTCTTTAACTGCGAAGCCCTATACAAATATAAGGATGAATTTTAAGTTCCTACTAGTTATTTGTGCTTTTCTTTTTCCTTAATTAGTATCAACACTTTTACATTCATATGAAACAGATCGAGTTGTCCATTCAGGATAATTAAGAAGTAAGATTTATTTTAGAAAGACTGTGGGATGTTGTTGGAGGGATGGTATGTCTTTTCTTTCCTTCCTTCTTTTAGGAAATCATATGCAAATGCCTTTATCTTGCTAAGGTTCCTCCACACAAACTGGACGGGGAAAATATCTTGCACCTGAACAATATGGATATGTTTAAATTGTAAATAATAACCAAGGGGAAAGAATAACTAATGTGAGCAGGGAAGAGACAACCCATGATTACGACTGGAATTTCATGGGGTGAGGATCCAAAGCAGGCAGAGTATATGTATATGTGATGTGTTTGGTGCCCCTCCTCACCGCCCCATCTCTCCCTGTTTAAACCAAATCCTGCCTTTTTTTGAGTAACAAGGTGGGATGTGTGTGTGCACCTGCATGGTATGTGTACACATGTGTATGTATGTGAGTGTTGATGTGGACATACTTTTTCCTAGTTTTTGGCTTGGTCATTGTCTGGGGTGGTGGTATTTTTTTTAATTAATTAATTTATTTAGAGTAGGAGGCAATGCAGAGGGAGAGGGAGAGAGAAGTTCAAGCAGACTCCTCCCGGAGTATGGAGCCTGGTGTGGGGTTCGATCTCATGAGAATAAGATCATGACTGAGCTGAAATCAGGGGTCGGATGCATAACTGACTCAGTAGAATGGAAGTGTTTTGTTTTATTCTTGACAGAGTAGCACATGCACGTGGTATTAAAATCTAATAGACACTCAGTTCTATGGAAGGCTGCTCCACAGCCCTATGGGGTTATGCTAGAGAGGATACAGACTGGCTCTAGATGGCATTTCCAGAAGTGGCAAAGCTGGCAAAGGAGACAATTGTTTCCTTGAGGTGGAAGTGTTCTTGAGATGGAAGGAATCCTTTTTTTTTTTTTTTTAAGATTTTACTTATTTATTCATGAGAGACACAGAGAGAGGAGCAGAGACATAGGCAGAGAGAGAAGCAGGCTCCCTGCAGGGACCCTGATGCAGGACTCAATCCCAGGACCCCGGGATAACAATCTGAGCTGAAGACAGATGCTCCACCACTGAGCCACCCACGCATCCCAAGGTGGAAGGAATCTTAAAGATCATCTTATCCAAGTCCGTGCACCTCTTTGTTTCACAGATAAGGACATGGAGGACAACCAGAGCGGGAAAGTGACTTGCCTAAGATGACAGAACTTTGACAAGCCTTTCCTAAGCATCTCCCATAGGCAAGCCTTTATTCTATCACTTGAGACGGTTCCAAGATGAACAAAGCATGATCTCCATAAACAAGGAGGTGACAGCCTAATGGAGGGGCATCAGAGGTCCTATAGTACAAGATAGAGTGAAGGAAGATGAAAGAGAAGTGCTTAAGAATACTGGAAGAACTGAAAAGAGTTTCTTTTTATTTTATTTTTAATTTGAGAGAGAGAGAGCAGGAGAGAAAGCATGGGAGTGGGGAGGGGCAGAGGCAGAGGGAGACGCAGGCTCTCTGCTGAGCAGGAAGCCTTATTTGGGGCTTGATCCCAGGATGCTGGGATTAGGACCTGAGCCAAAGGCAGATGCTTAACCAACTGAGCCCCCAAGCGCCCCTGAAAAGAATTTCTGATTGGGAAATTAGAAAGGGGTTTACAGAGGTTGTGGCATCTGAGCTGGGCATCAAAGACAGAAGGATCCGGGACACATAGTACCCACACTGGTCTATTTCTCACGTCACCTGCTGTCTGACGCATCCATTTTGGAAAAAAACATCAAAATATCAGCCAATAAAAAAAATAACAATAATAAGGCAGAAAGGGAAACTGAGAAGAACCACAGGCTGGGAAAGGACGCGCGGAATGAAGTCTGAAGGTGATGGGGGGAAAAACATGGAGCGCCTGCTGGTATATTGCTTCAATTTAAAACCTAAAAGCAAATCAAAGGCCAAGTATTTTCTGATCATGCTAAGAAGGTAAAACAATTCTGTAAGATTATTAAGCATGATTAGGGTGCACTGACTTCATGTATATAAGCTATAGGTGAGATGCTTGCTTAACTTGAGGAAAGGCAAGGGAGACCAACCAAAGGGGAGAAGTGCAAAGAAAAACAATTTTGAATTAAATTCCAAAATGAAGTGTGGTTGAAATGCCTCTGTGAGTGTGGGGACACTAAATCCTGCCTCGGGGGTGGAGGCGGGGTCAGTCTAGGAATAATAATCTGAGAAATCAACCAACCTTGAGTGATTATTGAAGCCCCACGGTTGGGGTGAGATGACCCAGCAACAGTGAGGTTGAGTGCAGCGTGAGAAGGGAGACTGCACCCGGACTCTGGAAAACTCTCAAGGGCGGGAGGTAGCAAGGAAGAGCCAGTGGTGACATGGCTGGCTGCAATTTCTTGCTGTGGAAGGAGTGGAGGGCAGCTCTGTGGTTTGGAGTAGATGCTGAACAGGGAATTGTTCTTAAACCTATACTCCAGGTAGCTCTAAAAGGGACTGAAGCCGCTGTACCCTACTGCAAGCAGAAATGGGTACAGAATGATTTGATTTGGGGTCAAACCCTGCAGAGCAGGATATTCCAAAGGCCAAAGGGGCAAATCTCTCAGGCAGCTCTGGGAAGGCAGTTTGCCCTAGGCTGGCTAAAGAGCTTCATTAAAAGCTTCACTCCCTACCGCACCCCCAGCCACACACACACACACACACACACACACACACACACACACACACTTCCACCAGCACCACCACCTGGAAATAAAATATTTAATTAGGGGACCAAACATCACAGTTTACACCTGCTGTCTTAGCATAATAATTGATGGAATCCCCTTTCAGTCCCTAAAGTATGCCAGTTTGGAAAACAGATGAGTGGTAGCCAGGGTTAGGGGTGGTGGGGACAGGGAGTAGGCGTGACTATGAAGGGGAAGCAAGAGGGAGATCAGATCTTTGTGGTGATGGGCTAGTTCTATATCTTAATTTTGGTGGTGGTTACACAAACCTGCACATGTGATGAATGACATAGAATGATATACACACATTGTATAACGTCAAGCTCCTGGTCACTCTAGTTGCATAAGATGTCATCATTGATGAAAACTGGGTAAAGGGTGCAAGGGTCCTCTCTGTAGCATCTTTGCAACTTCCTATGAGTCTATAATTATTTCAAAATTAAAGGGTGTTTTTTTTAAAAAAAAATGCTCTAGCAGCATCCACTAAGTGACAGAGCAGGCACTTTGCAGAACTGAGATTTGTGCACCCCAGCATTTGCTTGGATCTGTACAGTTGCTAATAGGAACATAAATCGCAGTTGCTACAGGCACGGTGCTGGGGGAGACTCAGTTCTTTGAAGTTGGGAATTACAAGGAGACCAAGAATTCTCAGTAACTCTCCCATTAGCTGTTACAAGAAAGTAACTGTTCCAGCATGAATCAGCAGAGATAGATATAACATGTGGAAATGGATCAGGGGATGACCCAGAACTAGCAGACAACAGAGGAGATCAAGAAGACCCAGGGCAACAGCGTTTCTGTTGGAATCCCCGGGCTAGGAGCTTCATCGTTGTCCAGAAAAGCAGAGAATTAATAGTTAAGCCTAGACCCGGATAGCTGTAAACACAGTTCAGTAAACTGTTTTTAGTTTACTCCATATCTTGACTTTTCGTTGTTCTCAACTGCTCAGTTTTTTTTTTTTTTCAGGGCCACAAGTTAAAGGAATCCCATGAAACGTCTGTTGTTGGACTTTTTTTTTTTAATAAATCACTTCCACTTATTAAATGCCATATGTCTATACCATTCACATGTCATTTCAATCTTCCCACAAACTTACCAAGTGGCTATCATGATTACCCCCACTTTGTGTATGAGAAAACTGAGACCCCCCCCCAAGAGGTTAAGTAACTGATCCAATATCACATGGATAATGAGGTGCAGGGCCAGGATTCAAGACCAGGTGACTTCAACTCTAGACCAGGGTCATCCCTCTCCTGGGATGAGCGAGGCAGGGGTAGAGAAAGTTCCAGGGTCACCTGAGCTAAGTAGAGCCAACTGCCATAAGGCACAATCTCAACACTATGGTGGACAGACCAGGAAATGCACCCCCTGGAGAACAGCACCAGAGCCTGCCCTGTGTTCCATCTACCCCCTTCTCCCCCAGAGTCAGAGGGAGTGAGGAGACCCTCAGTTCCTTCCATCCTTCCCTTTTCTCCCTGGAGGTCTGAGTGAAGCAGAGAACCCTCCACTTCCACCAGGAGCCATGAGTTAACACTTGGCCCAGAGAGCCCATTCTGTCTCCCCACCCCCAGACTGCAGGTACATCGGGTGCCACACATTTAAACTCGACCCTCGTGGGATGGCCAGATGTCCTCAGCAGCCTTGAATACAGATCAGAACCTGGGAAACTCAACCATGGCATCTCTTTCACTGTGTCCTTTATGTAAATGGCATCATCACGTTAGAGAAGGGAAGAGAAGAGAAGGAAAAATTTTCCTGGCCTGAGAACATTTCCAGCAAGGGCCCCACTGGGAAGATCCTGCAAAGTCCACTCTCGCAGGGAAATCTGAGGACACCCGGCCAAGCCATTGGATTGCAAATTCTGAAGCCAAGAAAAGGGAGAAAGCAGCCCAGACGGCTGACATCTTGACCATTTGGCTCTGCAAACACAGCCAAGGATTGTGTCTGTTCACGTGACTCCCAGAGGCAAATCCGGCCTCCGAGTCACACCAGGAGAGGGTTGGGGTGAGGTTAAACAGCTCTGAGATCTCTCTGCCTTTCTCCGAAGACATGGTCACAGAAGGAAGAGAAGGACTAGGAACAATTCATGGCCTAATAAGATAGACTGAGAAACCAGCAGCTGCAATCTCTCCGTGTTTACCTGCATGCCTGGGACGGCACGTACGTCATTGCAACCTCAGGACAGCCACACTGATCAGTATAATGATATCCCTATTTTCCAAGTGAGTAAACTGAGGCTCAGAGACACCAAACAATGTGTCCCACTGACAGCACACAAGCCAGGATTTGAACCCAGGCAAACAAAGTCCAGCCAGATCTGGGCCTTGCCTTGGCCTCCCTGACCCGACCTCCTCTGTGGCAGTGTGATCTTGGAAAAGTTATGACCACAACACTCAAAATCAAGAAGTAGGGGATCCCTGGGTGGCTTAGCGGTTTAGCACCCGCCTTCGGCCAAGGGCGTGATCTTGGAGACCCGGGATCGAGTCCCACATCAGGCTCCCTGCATGGAGCCTGCTTCTCCCTCTGCCTGTGTCTCTGCCTCTCTGTGTGTCTCTCATGAATAAATAAAAACTTAAAAAAAAAAAAAAGAAGTGGTCAGTTTTTCCAGTCAGGTGCCTTGTAAGTTCTGTAGGACCTAGTCTTGGAACAACTGAGGCAAAACCATCACTGAAATACAAACCTTGGGTCTTGTTTGTAAAAAATCAAATTCTAAGAAGAGCAGGGGGTATGGTAGGTAATGCGGATGACAGAAAGGAGAAGGCAAGAGTCTTGGAGAAAGGAGCTGGTGAGAGGAGAGATGCCCCAGGTGGGAGGAAACCACACAGGGAGGGGGACGCTGGGAAGAGCAACCCAGAAAGGAACCAGTCATGAACGCCAAATCTGCCCAAGCTGGCAGCTGGGAGCCGGCCTTCATGGGGTTCAGGTCATGGTGTCATCGTAGGACCCTGTGCAAAGGTTTCTTAAGCAAACAGGAAAGTTGCTCAGCCCAAACATGAGTTTCAAGGGTATAGTGTCTTTGGGTCTAAACCCTGAGCTCCTCAGCAGTAGCCTGAGAGGCAGCAGCATATGGGTCACCTTGCAAGGACCACGCCGCTTTTAGCCTTGGAGTCTGGGGAGTGAGTTTTGACCCAGATCCCAGTGACTTTGTATGGGGTCTGATCTGCGAAATATTAAGATAGTAGTAGTATGGTAGTAGTAGCAGTAGCAGCAGCAGTAGTAGTAGTAGTAGTAGTAGTAATCAAGTATAATCACAATAAACAAAGACCCTTTGGAAGCTTAGAATGGGCCAGTCACTTCTCTGAATACACATACCCTAACTCATTGGATACATCTACTAAATGGAGATCATGTACTCATGATGCTCATCACATTAGGAATATTTTCAAGATGATACATGTGAAACTGATGATAAGGATCATAATGCTAGTAACAATACCAGTGGTGGCGGTGGCAGCTGGAGGTGACGATGGAGGTGATGCTGATGGAGAGATGGTGCTCCTAGTGGTCACGTTATGTGCATTATAGAGCAGTGGGTAAGGTACAGACTTCTAGTTTCACGGAGACCTGGATGCAAATTCCAGCTCTGCACTTACTCATATAGTACGGTCTTAGGCAATTAACGTCAATGAGCCTCAGTTTTCTTCATCTGTGAAATGGGAATAATATTTCCCTCATGGTGTTAATGAGAAGAGGAAAATGCACATCTGTTTCTTAGCACAGTCCCTGGCACAGAGGCCACTACGGAGGAGAGACGGTGGCAGGAGCAGCAGAAACAATGGCAAAGATACCCCAGTAGCTATCAAGAGCTTCTCCCCAGTGGAGGGGGGCCGGCTCCTGAACACACTCTCCGCAGCTCTTCCAGCAGAGACAACCTTAGCAGCCTTTACTCCCAGAAGCTGTTTGGAATTTGGCTTCATATGGCCCCAAGAAGATCTTCCACACTCACTACATTGCAGGCGCCACTCACTTAACCATTAACCGAGCCAGCTCTGGCTAAGCTGGGAAACAAAGGTTATCTCTGGAGTTCTTACGTCTCCTTCTCACCCCACCCGCGTGGCCTGAGGCTGACCCCTAGTCTGCTGGGACCACAACTACCTTGTCCCATTTCCTTCCCCCTCCCAGACCCACAGACTCCCAGGCTGCTGCTTTAACCCTTCCTTGTCTAGCCAACATCTGTCATTTGAGGTTCTATGACCTCAAAGTTCTTGATAATAGCAATAACAAATCACTTGCATGTATTGTGGGCTTGCTGTGATGAGTGGATTGGCTTACTCACTCCTCACAACCACCCTGCGATCAGGGTAGAATCATTGCCCCCATTTTATAGGTGGGGAGACTGAGGCTCAAAGGGCCAAGTAACTATTCCTGGGTCACACAGCTTATAAATTGCAGACCAGGTTACTTATTTGAGGTGTGTTTGATCTTGGATCCCAGGCTGACACCACCATATGATGCTGCCTGCCTTTCAAAGACTAAATCTACAGGAGTGAGAGTTAATTGAAGAGCCAGGGTCGGGGGGTAGTGTCGGGCTGGGGGGACGAATGCCCTTGGCTGATTCTCAGATCCCCTTAGGAAGGGAGCTCTCCTCCACCAACTTCTCTCTAGACATTGACCCAGCATAACCATGGTCCAATTGTCACGGTCAGTGTGAATCTTAGAAATGATGTGTCATGCTTTCTGAAAAGACAGACGTTAGAGGAAAAAAAAAATGTGGCATGCCCTTTATCTCAGCAGTTCCACTTCTAGAATTTTATCCTTCAGACATACTTGCACATGTGTGAATTGACATATTTACAAAGTTACTCATTGTTTGTAACAGCAAAAAATTTGGAAGCAGCCCAAATGTCTGTCATTGGGGAATGGCTAAATAAATTGTGGAATGCGCATATGATGAAACACTCCGCTGCCATAAAAAAATGTAAGAATAAAGCTCTATCTGCAGAGATATGTCAGACTACATAGGATATGAATCTCTACAACATATTGCTAAGTAAAAAAAAAAAAAAGTAGTCGCAGCATGTATGTTATGCTGCCACTATGTCAAATATGAGGAGGGAGAAGGATAAATACAGATGTTTTCCTGGATATGCATAGGCAGCCTCCAAAAGGGTATATAAGAAACTGGTGCCATTGGCTGCTTTCAGAAAGGGATCTTGGTGGGACACGGACTCTCTGCTCCGGCCCGTAATGTACCTTCTGAATTTAGGCACCTTCGCCAAAATTAATTTGTCTGTAGAGTGCCTGGCTGGCTCAGTTGTTAGGGCATGAGACTCTTGATCTCAGGGTTATGAGTTCAAGCCCCATGTTGGGTGTGGAGCCTACTTTAAAAAAATTATCTATATAAATATACGCACACATATGAATAATCATGATAGAATATTCACGGCACATTAATAACGTCGGTGGACATGACATCAGAGACCTTGGATTTGACTATTGTTTCTATCACCTTGGAAAAGCGACTTGATGTTTGTGAATCCAGGTTTCCTCAATTATAAGGCTGAGGGTGAGGGTAGCGATAACTACCTCCCAGGGACAGTGGGGAGGATTAAGAGGCACGGTGTATTCGGTTATTATTATTCACTGTCCAGATATTTGGAGAGCACTTACACTGGGTCAGTCCCTGAGCTCACACTACATAGTAACAAGGTGTGTCCAGCAGCGAGGCTCTTCCATCCCGCATCCAGGGGTTATGGTCTAGCGGGGGAGAAGGACATGAAATCAATACAGAGCTATGCAGTCGCCTGCTGTCATAAAGACTGCGGCAGTGGAGAACGGGCTCCGCGAGGCAGATTCCCGCTGGGGTTACAGAGGCAGGGACACTTAAGCTCAGACCCATAGGCATCTGCTTGGCCAACAGAGGAGGGAGGGGCATTGCAGGTGAGAGGTCTGAGCCAGAAATAAACTTGGAGAGTTCAAGGAACCAAAAGACAATCAAAATGAGTGGTGGCAGCGAGCTGGAGGGGGGAGCTGGAGGCATAAAGGGGATGAAAACATCCTGAGCCTCCAGGAACCACAGGCAGGGCCATGGGGCATGTTCTAGGCACAGGGGGAAGCCAGTGCGGTCCTACCCAAGGTGGTGTGGCATGGCATGGCAGAGAAGGGCACAGGCTCAGACAGCCAGCTTCAAGTCCTGGCTCTCCCACTCTCTGGCTGGGTGCCCTGGGGCAGCCCTAAGCTTCTCAATAAGGAGGCAAATAGTGCCTCCGGTACTGTGTACGAGGTTCAAGTGCATCCCAGGGGAGCGCTTAGCTCGGTGCCTGGTGCCTCATACACACTCAGCAGATGGCTGCGCAGAAGCAGCAGCCATAATAGCAGTTGTAGTGCATTTCTGAAAAATCCTTCTAGAGTGAGGCTGGGCACACAATGGCCCCTGGACCAAATCCAGCCTGCCTCCTATTTTTGTGCTGTCCACAAGCTAAGAATGGTTTTAACATGTTTAGGGGGCGCCTGGGTGGCTCAAAAAACCACGTGCCTCTTGATCTTGGAGTTTGTGAATTTGAGCCCCACAGTGGGTGTAGAGATTACTTAAGTAAATAAGTAAACTTAAAAAAAAAGAATGGTTTTAACAGTTTTGAATATCCTTTTTAAAAAAGGGAGAATATTTCCTGATGTGTGAAAATTTTGTGAAACTTACATTTCAGCAGCCATAAATAAAGTTTTATTGAGACAGAGCCACCCACACTCATTTATGTATCATCGAAGGCTGTTTCTATGCTGTAATAGGAAAATTCAGCAGTTGAAACAGAGACTTGTGGCCTGCCAAGCATAGGGTATTTGCTATCTGGCCCTCTACAGAGAAATTTTGCCAACCCCCGCTCTAGAGAATAGATTGGCGATGCCCAAAGATACAAGAAGGAAGACTGATTAAGAGACCCTCATAGAGTCTGAGCAACAGACAACAATGAAAAGGGAAGGACGGAGTCTGTAGACATGTTTTTGGAGTCTAGCAAAGGCTCCTAAATATTGGGCTTTTCCGTATTTCCTACATTGGATATGTTTATGACTACATCTCTCTTTAAGATTGAGAGGTTATTGAAGTTTGGATATCAGCTCCAACACGCTGTGATTGATGACAGCAGAAGATGATTCCAGACTCCGAGTGACTGACAAGCTGATGGCGTCACAGATATGTACTGTGGGCATCTTCTGAGCAAGCCCAGTGCTGGGCTGTATAAATAGAAGCCAGCGGTCATCAAGAAGTATTCCCAGGGCTGAGGTCATCCTCCCTTTACGCTGTCATGGCAGACCCCAGGCTAGGGCTGAGTCCACACCTGTGCCCCACAGCCAGCTTGTGTTAGGGGAACACTGCGGCGTTGAGAGGGGAGTCAGGGCATTGCCTGGAAGATGACACTCGTGAAAAAATAAAAAGCAACTGGGATTATTCAATAATGGTAGATACCATGTATTAGGCATCACCATGCCCCCATCCACCATGGCTGCAAGCTCTTTATATGGGTTGGTTCATTTCACTCTCATGATCACCATTAGTGACACTGGTCACTACCACCATGTGTCCATTTCACAGATGAGGACAAAGAAACAGAAGGGTAACTGGCCCAAGAGGCAGTATAGCTAGTAAGTGGAGGAGTCAGGATGCCATTCCCAGAGATCTGGGATCAAGAGCTCCTGTTCTTAACCACTAGGCTTCATTATGTCTCTGCTCTGGCCCTCAGGGAAATGTGAAGACTTCCAGGTCATTTAGGAGCAATATTTAGGTTATTACCCCTCACAACTCCCAGGAATTGAAATATATTGTCTACCAAACAGGATTTATTACGTAACGATCACTTCTTTGTTTTCTTGAAGTCAGGTGTGGCTGTCAATCCTTGCTTATCAGCATGCAATGCCAACCCTCCCCCACCAACACACACACACACACACACACACAAAATGCAGTCTCATCAAGGATGGATTAGGATTTCCAATGGGCTTTTTTACAACCTGCAGGTTGACTCTCAAAGTACCCACATCACCGTCCATGGGCTCTAGACAAAGGATTACTGCCTGGATACACCACTCAGACCCTGTCCAGCTCTCCCTGGCATATTGCCATTTAAAACCCAAATGAGTGGTATGGGCATGATTACCTGCATAAGAAACAGAGATTAAACATACCACCATCAACAATAGTACTTATAACTGCCATTCAGTGCTATGTACCTTCAATTTAACCCTCTTAACCTGGAGATTGAAAATAACTTGGTGAGTATTCTTAGGCCTATCTTTCACAAAGAATACAGAGGAAAAGAGAGTTGTTCTTGCCATTCGAACCTCAGAGAGATGTCTGAGACAGTATTCACACTCAGAACTGCCTAACTCTGAACGCTGCTCCTAACCATGAGGCCATAGCAACTCTTCTAAGGAATTAAGGAATATCCCAGAAGCATCTCAGTTCAGTAGAGATTTATTGATCACATACTATGTGCTTCTAAGCCTTAGAGATCCAATATGACAGAAATGGTCTCTAATAAAATTTAGAGTTCAATTAATACAACTATGGTGTTTATTCATTCAACAAACATTTGTTGAGAATCTATATGTCAAATAATGCCAAGTGTTTGAAGGTGCAGCTGTGAACAAAAAAAAAAAAAAAAGGCAATGATGGTGTCCTCATAATGTCAGGACATTTCAAAACAATGTAATTGGGGATTTTCAGCAGGCAGTAGGTTAATTGAAAGGTGAAACTAGAGTCCTACACTTGGCTCTTGTTAGGATATGCCTTCCCAGTCTGCCTGGTAGCCATCCAGCTGTTGGTGGAAAGTCTGGCTGCTGTGGGGGGCAGTCACTCACCGTGGCACTTATCAGAGTCACATCCCAGGAGCAGGTCAGAGAAGGGCTGGCTGCTTTATACCCAATGGTGCTGAATCCCTGTAGTTCTCCAGTTATCATAAGGGGTGTCAGGAAGTTCTCCTCACAAGTACTCCAAAGGAGATGAGTTTTGATCCACTTTCTTTTAAAGAGTATTCTTTCATTAAAGAGTAACTTTGTCCATATGGTGAGCATAGAATAAGGTATCCAGTAGTTGAATCACTATGTTGTATGCCTGGAATTAATGTAACATTGTGTGTCAATTATATTTCAATTAAAAAAACACCACCACCACCACTCCCTCACAGGGAAGGGGCAACAAAAGATTCCAACCACAATGGAATCAAACTAGAAATTAATTACAGTGAAACAACGGAAAAATCTCCAAATACTTGAAAAATAAAAAAAAATTAAACATAGAACTTCAACAAAATTAAATTTTTTGCTCTGTGAGAGACCATGTCAAATGTATGAAAAACCAAGCTACAGAGTCAAAGAAAATATTTGCAAATCATATATCCCACAAAGGAGTGCTATTCATAATATATAAAGATTTCTCCAAACTCAATTGTATAATAACAAACAATCTAATTAGAAGATGGGCAAGAGACACAATGAGACATTTCACCAAAGAGGAGATACAGATGGCAAATAAGCACATCAAAAGATGTTCAATATCATTAGCCATTAGGGAAATGCAAATTATAGCCACAATGAGATACCACTACACACCTATCAGAAATGCTAAAATAAAAAAATGTCTACAATCCCAAATGCTGACGAAGATGCAGAGAAACTGGATTACTCAGACATTGCTGGTGGAATTATAAAATGGTACAGCCACTTGGGGAAACTGTTTGGCAGTTTCTAACAAAACAAAAAGTGCATTGATCATATGGCCTGCAGTTGCACTCCTGGGCATTTATCCCAGATGAATGAAGTCTTTAGGTTTACAGCAAAACCTGTCTACAAAGGTTTATAGCATCTTTATTCAGAATAGCCAGAAATTAGAAAAGACCCAGATGTCCTTCTAACATGTAAATGGTTAAAAAAAAAAACTGTAACACATTCATATCAAAGAATATTACTCAAGAATAAAAACAAATTGGGACACCTGGGTGGTTCAGTGGTTGAGCATCTGCCTTTGGCTCAGGTCGCAATCCTGGGGTCCTAGGATCAAGTTCTGCATTAGTCTCCCCGCAGGGAAGTCTGCTTCTCCCTCTACCTACATCTCTGCCTCTCTCTCTGTGTCTCTTGTAAATAAATAAATAAAATCTTTAAAAAAAGAATAAAAACAAATCATTGATACATGCACCAACCTGTTGGAATCTCCAGATAATTATTCCAAGCAGAAAAACCCCAGTCCTAAAGTTACGTACTGTATGCTTCCATTTATGTAAGATCCTGAAATGACAGAATTTTAGGAATGGTGAGCAGATTGGTGGTGGCCAAGGAAGAAAAGTGGGTATCTATACAAAAGGACAACATGAGGGATCCTCTGCTTGTGAATCTATAATTATCTCAAAATTTAAAAATCTTAAAGAAATAACTACAGCATAAAAAAATAAACTTTAAATTTCATAGAACAACAAAAAAAGTTTTTTAAAGACTGCAGGAAAACAACTAGTGAAATCCAAATAAGGCCTGTACCAGTATTGTACCAATATCAACTTTTTCATTTTGAAAAATATACTAGGGCCATTGGGGGAAGCTGGGTGAAGAGTACATGAGATCTTCCTAATACTAGCTTTGTAACTTCTTGGGAACCTCAAATGACTTCAAAATACAAAGGTGTAATTTTTTAAAAACCACTTAATGTTCTAATTTTTCTTATCTTCAATCAATTCTTAAAGGACCGCAGACCAGCACAGGTTCTGGTATCTGTATGTCCATGTGACCACTACATAGATACACCCACTACCCTGGAAAGAACACAGTCTATGAGGATCAGTTTTGGGGGGGGGGGGTTGTTTGTATTTTGGGGTTTTTTTTTTTTTTTTTTTTTTTGCACATTAGTTCTAAATCAGAAATCTCAACTCAGGCATAAAAGACTCACAAGTTTCTTTCATTTCTATAATGCAATTTCATCTGTATTTTGAGTTGCTGTTCAGCCAATGTGGTGGAAATAATCTCAGGCAATTTGGCTCCTGGGAGATGGCCCAAGTTTTGGGAGATTTACATGACTTCTGATATCAATGTGGGATTTGGGGGGTGGGGGCAGGGGTAGGGGAGAAACACCTTCTTATCTTCAGTATCTTCAGTCCACAGGGCCATCTTCTGGGGATCCATCAACCATCATCTCTGAGTTCTTGGTCCACATAGGTCACAACCCCTGGACTCCACCTGTAAGGCTTCTTGTACCCATCAACACCATCTCTACCACTTGTGTTTGCCTCCTATGGCTGCTGTAACAGATGACCACAAATGTAGTGGCTTAAAACAACACAAAGGTGCTAAGTTACAGGTGTGGAGGTCGGGAGTCTGGAAAGGGGGTGATGGGGCTAAAATCAAGCTATGGCAGGGCTACATTCCTTTGTGGAGGCTCCAGAGGAGAATCCATTTTCTTGTTTCTTCCTCCTTCTACAGGCTGCCTGCATTCCCTGGTTTGTGGCTCAGACTCTGACCTTTAGCTTCTATCATCCCATCTCCTCTGACTCCAACCCCTTAACTCCCTTTTATAAAGACCCTCGCAATGCTGTCAGGCCCACTCCAAAGTATCCGCACAGAGAATAGGTCATGTGAGCACACAGTGAGGTGACAGCTGCCCATGAGCCAAGGGAAGAGACCTCAGAATGAAATCCACATCTAGGGCACTTTAGTCTTGGGCTCCTAGTCTCCAGAACTAGGACAAATGAACATCTGTTGTTGAAGGCCCTCACCCCCCAGTCTGTGGTGTTCAGTCATGACAGCTAACAGACTAAGGGAGCCTGTTGGTCATGTGAGCTGTCTATCCAGAACCCAGAATGAGGCTGACATACCCACAAAGATGAAGGCAGTGTAGTGAGGGGTGCCCCCACCCATGCTGAAACTAGAACTAAGGAGACTCGGGCCCTCAGGAGCCATGCCCCTGAGAGGAAGTGTGGAGCTGGGCCACACATGTCCAGAGACTCAGAAGCAGAAGCAGAAGGCAGGGAAGGTTTTACTGAAAACCCCTCCTTGTGGAAACTAGGAGTAAAGAGAGGCCTTCCCTCCACTGTCATATGTGACCATCAAAAGTGCATGTTCCCATCCATTTATTCATTCAACATTTACTCAGCATCTGTTATCTTTCTTCTATTGCTGTGTAAGAAATTACCACAAACTGAAGAGCGTAAAACAACACAAATTCATTATCACACAACTTACAGGTCAGAAGTCTGGACATCGCACCGTTGGCTTTTCTGCTCAGGGTACTCACTAGGTGAAAACAAAGTGTGGGCCAGAACTGCCGTTCTGGTCTGGGGCCTCAGGGTGTTCTTCCAAGCCCTGTGGTAATTGACAGAATTCATTTCCTTGTGGTTGTAGGACTGAGGTCTCTGTTGTCTTGTTATGGGTCAGCCAGGGGCTGCTCTCAGCTCCTACAGGTGGCTCTCAGGTCCTTGCCACACGGAACCCTCCATCTCAGCAACAGAGAACCTCTCTTGTATAGAATCCCTCTCCTGCTTTGAATGTCTCTGACTTCTTCTTCAACCAGCCAGAAAAGCCTGTCTGCTTCTAAAGGGCTCATATGATTAGATCAGGCCTATCCAGATAATCTTCATAATCTCCAGATTTTAAGGTCAACTGAGTTGAGACTTTAATTACATTTGCAATATCCTTTCACAGCAGGTACCTAGCTTAGTGTTTGAACACCCACAGGGGCTGTGGATCCTGGGGCCATCTCAGAGTTCTACTTACCACAAACCCCGTTTTAGGCAAGACAGGAGGACAGAGATGCCTGGGAAAACACCCATCCATGGGGGACTTACAGTCAAGTGGACACAGCAAATACAAAGAAGGGACTAGATTTCAAGGCAAAAGGAAAAGGCAACAACATTCTGTAGGACTTCGGAAGAGGCTGGTATCACTCCCTCAGGAAGAGTAGAAGGTTTCCCAAAGAAGTCTGAGTCTTAAAGCATAGGAAGGGAGAAGGCATTCCAGGTGGAATTTACATTTACAAAGGTGGAAAAGACCATAACAAATTTGGGGAGTGACAAGCAACCCAGTGATGCTGAGTCTTCAGAGGGCAAGGTTAGAAGAGGTGGAAGACTGGGCTGGTTGAGACCAGTTTGTGCCAGATGTCCCATGCCATCCTAGAGAAAAGGGAAGCAACCAAAAGGTTGGAAGCAGGGAAAGAATATAGCAAGATCTGTGTTTTTGGTGACAGCTGGGATAATGAAGGCAGAAACTGGAGCCAGGAAAATGAGTTAGTTGGTGTCTACAGCATTTCGAGTTCCTCCAACTAGCCCTATGTTTTCAGAGGGAACGATATTATAACTGATTGATCCATAAGAGGCAGACAGGTGTCAGCAGCACGAGACATGTGCCGCTGGTAGCATGTGTGGGATACGAGATGGTTTTAAATGATGCATGGACACAGCAGTAAATAGCTCTGACTCAGAGAGAAAGTTACTCCTTTCCGATGCTCTTTCCATCCTTTTAATTAGCTCAAGGAAAAGTTTTCAGTTTGGAGGTAGTCTGTCTTTGACACCTTTCTAACACTGTTCTCCCAGGTTCCACCTTCTGCAAATAACAGTATCTAGCTAGATTAATAACACGATTTCTTTCTGTAGATTATTTTTGCTGTTCCTTGCATTTGCTCCAATCAGTACTGGATTTTTTCAATTGTGATAAAAAGCTTTATTATTATTATTATTATTATTATTATTATTATCATATAAGTACATTTATATTTTCAAATGTGAATCAATACAACTTAAAAATGTTAAGTAATCCTGCAGATGGTACTTATGCTGTTGGGGCAAATACTGTAAATGTGGTTTATACATGAGTCAATTTGGGACACACAGGTGGAACGGAAAGCAGGGAGGATTTGCAGTCAAACTTGAGTACAAGTCCCACTTCTAACTTGTTAGCTGGACGGCCCATGAATAATTCACAAGCCTCTTTGTGCCTCAGTTTCCTCCTACAAATTAAAGGGATGATATACTTATTCAGAAGCTGGTGACGATTAAATGAAACAAAATGAGAGAAGCTTCTAGGTGTCTCATACATAGTAGGTACCTGGAATTCACAGCGTGTATCTCTGAAGAAGGATACCTTGGTTTTTGGCAGCACCAAACAGGGACTTAATTCCAGCATCCACAGAGCTTGGTAAAAATTACCAAAGAGCGATCATCTGCTTAGTATTTGGGATTTATGGGCAGTGGTGATTCTCAGGCTGAATCTAGCTGTTTGGTGAGAAACAACTTATATTAGGAAAAGCATTCAACTCAAGGTGGCCAGCCCAGGCGTCATGGACCGGGCCCTCAGTGCCTTATCCTGGCCTTCTCTAAGATCTCAGGATGTTACATCCTGCAGAGATCAGTTGGATGTGGGTCTGGAATATTCAGATATATGTGCAAATGAAGTTGTAGAAAATACTTCCAATTTTAGTTATCTACTGCTGTGTAATAAACCACCCCCAAACTTGGTAGTGCTTAACAATTACCATTCTATTATCATCTCTCACAATTCTGTGGGTTGACTGGATTACACTGGGTAGTTCTGCTCTATGTGACGTCAACTAGGGCTGCCATCACTTGGAGGGGCAATTAGCCTACAGCATTCAAAGTGGCTCGCTCATATGGCTGTAGCCTGACTGGATGTTAGTGCATGGTGAATGATCACTAAATTTGAATTGCCATTATTATTTGCAGTCAGTAGTGCTATGGGGTTTTAGTACAAATATTTCCAATCACCCCATTTCCAGACACATTACACTTCCATGGCTCCATGTGAGTAACTATGTGACTAGTTCTGACCAATGAGTACTAAGTAAAAGTGATATATTACCATCTGGCTGAACATTTCATTGTCTGTACGAGATCTTTTTTCTCTTGCTCAATAATTGGCAGAGTCTGATGAATGTGTTGACTGCTTTGTTAGCCTGAGTTCCTGAGTGACTGTGATGGTCAGAGCCTCCTTGCTGACCCCTTATGGACATGTAGCAAAAGCAAGAAATAAAGTAGTCTTAAGTTACTGAGATCGGGGAGTTATTTGTTACTGCAACATATTTTAGCCCATTCATACCAGTGCAATGCCATTTTTGTTGTTGTTCAATCTTGCAATGAACAATATTATTATGGTCTCATTAAAGGTGGTACATAATAAAAGCATTCAAATTCTTACGGACAAGAAAAAATAGCCATCATATAAGGACCAACTTCACTACTGAGGGTTCACGATACACAGGGCCATTTAAAATATGTTTGTACTTCCCACTGGGTTCCTTTCATTACTCATAAATATCCGCACAACAAAGAGGCCATTTCTTTCTATCCCTTTACCAAGCTTTACTCATGCTCTTGGAATTTATCACTACCTGATATATTTCATATTTACTTATTGATATATTTTATTCTTACTTATTATCTAGTTCTAAAATAAGCTGTGTATCCCAGGCCCTAAAACGGTGTATGAAACAAAGTAGACAATTTTTTTAATTTAATGCAGGTATACATATACATATATATAATAAAATGTTCACTGCGCTTTCTTCTGGGTGGTAAACTGAACACTATCTATCCATTTATCTAATGTATTTATTTTTGCTTATCCATCCTCTCAACAAATATGTTTTATTTATGGGAATTTTCATTTTCAATGATTAATATGTATTATTTTCATATGAGAAATGATAATAATAGGTAACATTTACTGAGCGCTCACCGTGGGTCAAGCACTAAAGCTCAATACTTTACATGAATTATCTCAACCTCCCTGGGAGATAGGTCTAATCATTATCCCCATTTAGTATTCATAGATAAGGATACTAACATTTAGAGAAGTTAAATGAGCACAGGGGCTGGAATCCAAACCCCAGATCTCTGTGCAATGGCCAAATAACTAACCAGACAATGTATACCTCAGGATGCATACATAAGCTCATTATAAAGAATAAATAGGCACATTCACACATGTTGTCTCATTGGAGGCTCACAAAAATCTTAGGAAGGTAAGCCAGCAGGCATTATTATCCCCACTTCAAAGACCAAGCCTTGGGCCCATATGACTGCATCTTGCCATCTGCCTCGTACCACATCTTTGCAACAGGTGCTTCCTCTCCCCTCCTCATAAGCCTTTTCCCCCACAATACTTGGCTATGCACATCTTTCCTTTGCATACCGAATGAAGACACAGCTCTGTTTCTCCACGGCAGCTTGAGGCTTTGCTGCTTATAAGCAAATCTGCATGGGGGTTAATATAAGCCAGAAGTTAAGAGACTTTGGGTTCTGGTCTTGGCACGGCCACCAACTGAGAGCCTCAGTTTTCCCACCTGTAAAATGAGCCTGTTGGAGAAACAGATTCAAAGGACCAGTGCAGAGCTAACGCTGTTCATGCTGGGAATCCAAAAGAGGACTGACCGGTGACGCTCTTCCTCACCAGATCAAAGCCCACGCACCAGAGAAATAGAAGCCTGGAGCACAGGAAATGAAGCTCTTAGCAAAGATCATTCTAGGTAAACAGAAAATGTACGCAGTCTTGAACAGCATTGGTGCCCTATTACTGGATGAACCCTGACAAGAATGTACTTCATTCATTCACTCAATCAGCAATCACTTATTGGGCACCTATGTATAATACACCAGGCAGGTTTAAGCACATGAATACAGCAGGAAAGGAAACAAACTACACACTTACAGGAACCTTACATTATAGTGGAAAGACAACAAATAAATGAATAAGCACATTGCACAGTATACGGTAACAAAGACCTTGCCAGGTGATAATTCTCTTCCGGGACATTGCAAAAGAGAGGGGCAAAGTCTGATAGGGCCCCTTTCAGATATGGCTTTGGGCCTCTTCTGGTATAATAACAAATGATGAAAAAGGGCACAGAAATAGCACTGGCCTTGCAGTTATGAGACCTGGAGTTAAATCATGGTTCTGGATGTAGACTGAGAACTTGGAAACTACTACACACTGTATACAGTAGCTACAACCTGCACAAGCTTCAGGAACCCGCTCTGTACAATGGGGGTAGTAGTACCCACCCTGCTTACCTTACAGGAATGAGGCAAGGATCAAACTAGACAACAAAATCAAATAACAAGCTCTGGGGTTTCCCCACTCTGTAAACTTTCTGTTCTGAACAGATGTGAAGTCCAGCTCCTGCTATAGACTCCTATAGACTCGAACACATCAGGTCCCAGCGTCCAAACTACCAAAGGCATGGGATTCCAGCTCAAAGCAGGAGACATTTTGTATCAAACCATGAGGTGAGGGGTCATAGACGTGGAAGGAAACAGCGTCTGTCTAGCAAGCTTCCTTTTGTCCTTCTACTTGCAGGTATTCGGCAAAGCGATCTGAATGTTCCAAAAGGTCACACTCTGCCTTGCTTTCTTATATGTTTTGTCAGTAGGGGCTGTTCTAGGCTACAGTTGGTAAATTGATATTTAATAGCTTTCATTTCTCTTATCAGTCTTATAATGGAAAAATTAAATAAATGTAACATGTGGAAGGATATATACTGAAATTACAAACAGTACCTGGTTGGACTGCTGATAATCATTTTCTTTTTCTTGTTTGCTTCTCTGTATTTTGTGCTTTCTTTTCTCATTCATATAAAAAATATTTATCTAGGGATCAGACAGCTGGAAGGGGCCATCCTGCAATTCACATCTTAATTCCAAATCTTTCTGCTCTGCCACCTTTCCTTTGGGTTTATAAACCAGTGTGGATTTGTTGTCATTCGATTAGGGACTCCTCAGGGATAATGCTGTGTTTTTTATTCCTTCTCCTCCTGCAATTGCTAAATTTGCAAGACTTCCTAGACAGGCCTGGTTCTCATCCAGTTATGAACAGAAGCTGCTTTCTCCTTGCTAGGCATCTATAAAACACCATGATAGACTCTGGTCCTTCTTTGGTTTCAAAGCCTCTAGACAAAGATTTGAATCCAGGTTCTACTAATTACTGGCTGGGTGAGTTTAGAGAAGCTTCTTAACCTCTCTGAACTGCAGTTTTGTCATTTATAAGATGAGGGAGACAATACTCACAGAGTAGGTATTTGTAAGGATTTGGCAAGATAATGCATATGAGGGATGCTTGGGTGGCTCAGCGGTTGAGTGTCTGCTTTAGGCTCAGGGTGAGATCCCAGAGTCCCAGGATCAAGTCCTGCATCTGGCTCCCTGTGAGGAGTCTGCTTTTCCCTCTATGTCTCTCTCTCTCTCTCTCTCTCTCTCTCTCTCTCTCTCTCTGTCTGTCTCTCATGAATAAATAAATAAAATCTTAAAAAAAAAAAAAGAACTCTGGCTCAGGCCTCTGATGAACCCAGCTTAAATCCTTGTTCCCTGCATGCCTCAGGCAAGTGATGACATTTCTCTGAGCCTCAATTTCCTCACCTGTAAAACAGGAATAATAGTATGACTTACCTTAACAGTGATTCTCAAAATTGGATCCAAGGACCCTGGAGGTCCCCAAGACCTTTTTGGGGCTCCTCAAACTCAATTTCATAATAGGGCATATTACTTGCCCTTTTCTCTCTCACACCCTCACAAGTATATTGTCGTTTATAGAGGCTGTAGGACCTGTAACATCTCACAAGAGACCCCTCCCGGGACCTGGACCTGGTTTTATGCGCCGTTAAAACAAAACAAAACAAGAAAACAAAAACAAAATCATCTTCATAATAGGGCACATTACTTGCCCTTTTCTCTTTCACACCCTCACAAGTATGTTGTCGTTTATAGAGGCTGTAGGACCTGTAATGGTGTCACTGTTCTGATGGCTAATGGAAAGTGTGCCTGCAAATTTCTGTGTTTTAATTTTTTCAATTTCATTTCTAATTTGGCAAATATCAATAGGCATGTAACTCACATAAACGAAAGCTTTTTGGGGTCCTCAGTAATTATAAGAGTTTAAAGGGGCCTGAAACAAAACATTTTGAGAATCACTGCCAGGCCAGGTAACATTGCTGTAAAGGTTATATGGCAACTGGCATATGCCTACAAAGCACTTAATAAACATTATTCTTATAATTATTGATTCCAAAGCTCCTGAATCATATTAGGGTCTATCTACTCCACCTATACGTAAAGCAAACAAATCATACCACTTAATGCAAGGTCACCCTGGTTTTATTCACTGCTGTTTATGTAGTGAAAGTTTAGTCCGTGCTAAACTTTGAACAATTCACAGGCACTGCAACACATCAGAAACCTCCATGGTGTCCATGACATAGAAGACATGGGAACCCAAAGGACAGTGAGAGGACTACCCTGCTAGGCTCAACCCTGACCCTTCCCACCCTGTTAACCTCTCACCCAGCTGGACACAAATGGGAACAAGGTGGAGGCACGAGGAACCTCACTTACAGAAAATCCTAAGTGATTGGCCATCAAGAGGAGGCGCAGCCTCAAAATGGGAATAGTTTCCTTAAGGTTTTGGTAATTTCCATGGAAACAAACTGAGAACTATACTTACTTTTAAGGGGGATGACCTAGAAGAGTGAAGGGCAAGTGAGAGCAAGACCTGAAAGAGCAGAGAATAAGCAATATAAAGTTATTAGAGTTGGTGGGGGATAACCCGCCCCCCCTTTTTTTCTTTTACTCTTCTGGCACACCCTTGAGGGAAGAGATCTAAAACAGTCTTCCAAGATTCTCATGTTGACAGCAAATACATTGGGATCTTAGAAGTCATCAAATGGGGATCCCTGGGTGGCGCAGCGGTTTGGCGCCTGCCTTTGGCCCAGGGTGCGATCCTGGAGACCTGGGATCGAATCCCACGTCGGGCTCCCGGTGCATGGAGCCTGCTTCTCCCTCTGCCTATGCCTCTTGCCTATGTCTCTGCCCCCCCCCTCTCTCTCTCATAAATAAATAAAAATTAAAAATAAAACATTAAAAAAAAAGAAGTCATCAAATGAGTCTGAGAAAGATGCGAGGCGATCTGGGTCACGGCCATCAAGGAAGTTGTTAATGAATCCGTTAAGAGCTGCATCATCAGTTCGTCTCTGGGGTCCGTGAACACCTCACAAGAGACCTGGACCTGGTTTTATGCGCTGTTATTAAAAAAAAAAAACAAAAACACAAAAACAAAACAAAAACGAACCGACAGACCCTACATGAGCAATAAGCGAACAAACAGGTGCAGACCAGTAAGAAAATTTTGCATATGAGCTATTTTTATTGTCAAAACTTCTGGAGACCCAACGGGGCTACGTTAGAGAAACCGGAGCCCCTGGGGGAGCCCCTCGGAAAGCCTCCCGCCCGGTGTCCTCTCCCCAGCCTAAGACACGAAAGTGTCAGAAGGTCAGCCGATGCGTGGGCCACGCGGCCACCGCCACGGCAGCCGTCCCCACCCCAGGGCCCCCGCCCGCCTCCGGCCACTCCGCCGCGCACCGCCACCTGTTGCTGCCCCGGCGCCCGGAGCCGAGTCGCAAACCGCCGCTAGAGTTCGTTCTAATTCCCCGGAGCAGAGGCTGGCCGGGAAGCCCCGACGCTCCGCGCCTGCTAATCCTCGGGGCGGGCGGGGACTCCGCAGAGCCTCCCAGCCCCCGGCTCCCTTTGTGTCCTCGCCGCGCTCAGACTGTCAGGAGGGACCCCGGCCCCATCCCTTGGCCCCGGCCCCGCTCGCGCGCGCTCGCGCCCAACTCCCGCCGGGAAAGGCAAAGGCTGCCGCAGCGAGCGGCCCCTGCAGGGGCAACGGGTCCGTCCGGGCAGGAATGCGAGGCGCAGACAGGTTGCCCCGTGAGATCCCGAAGCGTCCCCCGGATCCCGAATTCCTCAGGGCTCCTTAGCGCAGCGCTGGGGCAGGGACGCCGCGCCCAGAGCGCAAGTTCGCGGCATCGCGGCACCGAGGCCGCGGGCGAAGGGCGGCGAGATCCGGGCCCGCCTTTACTCCAAGACGCCCGCGGGGAGCCGTGCTGGGGCCGGGGCTGGGGCTGGGCCTGGGGGGGTGGGGGTGGGGGGGCGCTTAGAGACCTGTCCCCTCCGGGAACGCCAAGGTCCCAGCTCCGCAAGCGACCCGCCCTGCTTCCGAGGGACTTCCTCCCCGGGCGAGCGCCGCAGGGGCGTGCATCTCTGCGAGTCTGAGAATCCCAGCGAACGCCGGCCCGACAGGAGTTTAAGTCCGCTCCCGAGGCGTCTGTTTGTTTATTGGCTCTTAAGGGGAAAAAAGTTTGAGGATCTTTAACCAACCCTCAGACCTGGCGCAAGCGCAAACCTCCGAATCTCCCCAGCAAAAGTCCTCTCGTTTCAAGTCGTTATATAAGTGGGGGGGCCCCCCTCGGTCACCCTCCCTACCCGAAACCCTCTTATTACTATTCCAGGAGCAAAACGTATCTCGCTTTAAATTTTTTTTTTAGATTTTTTAAAAATTTTTATTTTATTTCGTTTTTTTAATTGTTATCTCCCGGAGCCCAAAGACGGGAGAAAGCGCAGGCGGCGCCCTGGGCGCGCGGGGCGGCCCCACCCGCGCGCGGCCCCCGGCGCCGGGAGAGGGACGCGGGGTCTGGGGTGCCAGCCGGCTCGGGGCCAGCAGCCGCGCCCCGCGGTCCCTCTGTCTGCCACTCCACGTGGTCAGGATCAACAGTTTGTTGAGCTCATCAGTGACACCTTGAACTTTTCATAAAGAAAATGGGTATTGCACCGGGAGGGTTTGGCCGCGGCCGCCGGGCCGGGTCATGCTTAATATTCAATGATCTCGCTCGCGCCTCCCCCTCCTCCCCTCGCAGAAATTCCACCGAGTCCGTTACTGGGCTCAGACTTTTAAGTTAATTTACTGCCCCCCCCCCAACCACCACCACCAACCTCGGCTAGTAACCAGCGCCTTCGGGGCCAGCCTCCCCCCCACCCCCCACCCCCAGCTCCCGCCTGAAAATGACATTTCGCCGGCGTCTCCGGAGGGGGCTGAATTTCACTTTGTAACTTTCTGCGGAACCCGAGCCCGGGTGGCAGCTCGGGTGGTGGTATCGTATGCAAATACGCATGCTGACGTTACAGATCATGTGGGTTTTGGCGTAGATTCCCCACTGATCGAGACATTTTTTTTCCCCTTTTTTTTTCCCTTCTTTTTTTTTTTTTTTTCCCTTTTTAAAATTTTTTGGCCACTGTTCCCCGTCTCCGGGGGCTTCTCCTGTCCGTCTGTCTGGCAGGCCGGCCGTGCCCCTCTTTCCCACGGAGCCCGGCGCCCGGTGGGGAGTGGGGAGTGGGTGGGGGGAGCCAGCAGAGTTCCATTTTGGAACGCCCGTGCCGCGTCTCCGCGCTCCCAGCCCGGGTCCCCGCGTCCCCAGCCCCGGCGCAGGTAAGAAACTTCGCCTCGGCGCCCGGCACCCCCCGCCCGGCGCCGCCAGCCCCGAGCCCCGCACGCCGGGCGCCGGCCACTCCAGCGCAACTTTCCCACCGCCGCCGCCGCCGCCGCCGCGGCTCCCGAAAATGTGTTGTTAATGGGACTTGGCCGGGGTTTGTGATTGGAAAGGGGTGGGGGTGGCGCGGGGGGAGGAGGTGCGGAGGGGTGGGGGGGAGGGTGCGAGCCCTTTTTGCAGGGTGGGAGGAAATAAGAGGATCCGGAGGTGGTGGTGGGGGGGTGGGGGTAGCGTGGGGGGGGCGGGGGGAGATTTTTTTTTTTTTTCAAGAGTTTTGATGACAAGTTTGGATAAACGGGAGCCGGAGCGAGGAGGAGGAGGAGGAGGAGGAAAAACATGTCTACGTTTCCCTATGTCGACATAAGCCACAAAAAAATATGGCGTCCGCTTTCGACAGGGCGTTACGTAGACCCGACTCTGTTTTTATTTATTTATTTATTTCGTGGCCGTCTGCCTCCCTCCGGGGCCCGGGCGCGGCGCTTTGTGCAAACGGGGCAGGTCCCGCGGGGACTCCGGCGGGACGAGGCCGGGCCCGGCGGGTTTGGCAGGCAGGGGGCTGCGTGTGCGAGCCGCCCGCCCGCCCTCCCCCGCGCTCCCCTCTTCTCCCCTCTCCCGGTGACGATTCGCCGTCCTGTGGTGGCAGGAAGCATGACGCCGTGGGTTGAGGCTGCCTCTGCTCTCGGCGCCGCCGGTGGCTGCGGGCGGCCGCGCGAGCTACCTGCCGGGGGCAGGGCGGGAGCGGCCGGCTCAGGTGGCGGGGCGCCCGCGAGTGGGGGAGGGGAGGGAGCGGAGGGCAGGGGAGGGGACGGGAGGGGAGGGCCGGGGGGGGGGGTGGCCCCGCGGTCCGCCGCCGCCGCCGCCGGCCGGCCCACGCCCGCCTCTGCCCGCCGATGCGCCCACGCTCGCCCCCGGAGCGGCAGCTGGCGCTGGCGTCCGCCCCACGAGAGAGCGGTTCATCTTTGTTGGTGTCGCGGCGTCTTTGTGGCCTCCCCGGGACTTGGTGTCCTCGCCCCTGCAAACTTGCCCTCTCCCCCAGCCCTCCCTCTGCAGGAGGCTGCGGAGACGGAGAGGAGCGGAAAGTTGGGAGCCAGTGAGCATCCCAGGACGGTCCCCTCGGCCCCGGAGCCGTGCGGAGCGCTCTCTCTCTCTCTCTCTCTCTCTCTCTCTCTCTCTCTCTCTCTCCTCTCTCTCGGTGCTCGTGAAGGCTGGGGAGAAAACTTGGGGAAGCCAAGTTGTGATTTGCTCCGGCTTCCACCTGATTGATCGGCTTCAAAGCCAGTGGGGTCTCTGCCTTGCAGTTTGGGGGCTGCCTTTTGTTTGTCCGGGCGGTGGGGAGCAGAAGTGGGGGGACGCTGACTTTCCCTGGACCCATCCCCTGGGAGAGAGGCATTGGCCTGCGGACCCCTGGGGTCCTCTGAGTCTTGCCAGGCCCTAGAGTTCTTCCTCTACCTGATGCATCTTGGGTCAAGTCAGCAGCAGGCCCCGTTGGGCAGGATTTGGAGGGGCAGGAATCCCTCCCCTTAATCCCTTGGGTAGCTCAGACCTCCCACACTTACCCTGTTAACCCCCCCCCCACACACACACATACACACACACACACTCCTTTATGTAGAGCAGAAATTAATGCCTGTTGAAGTGAAGGGGTGAGCTTCTGAGAGCTCTTCAAGATTTCAGTCAAAAGGTGATTTTCTATTTATGAGGGCCCTGAGTTTAAGCAGTTCAGTCCCAGGGCAGCAATGTCAAGACGCATTTGGATGAAAACCAAGTGGAATAAATATCTTGTAAAATGGCATGTTTAAAAGTAAAAATAGATTAATGGAGCCCTCAAGTGCTTGAATGGAACTAACATAAAGGTTTTGATTCAACTTTAAAGGGAAAATTATATAAAGCTGTATATACACACTTCTTCTTTTGGGGGGGGGGGAGGAGGAGGAGCACTCGACAACATGGAAATGCACCTGACAGTAACTGGACCGGTGATCTGTGGGAATCTTGTTGGTGTTGAAAAGCCATGCTTTGATTGTTCTTGTGTGCACATGTGCCTTCTGGCTAGGTTTGATGTCAGTGAGGTTCCACCTGAAGTTAACAGCTTCTTAAGGGGAAATTCAGAAGCCAAGGATTCAGGGTAAATGTGATACATGAACCAATCCCCATTGAGAGGAAAAGATCAAAATGACAGGGTTTGTTGGTACTCGAGAAAGGTATTCTCCTGATGTAAATGCGGTGCGTCTTGAGCTGCAGAAAGGGAACCCCTCTCAACTGTCTCCTCTACACCAGGGCCGTGTGATTGAGTGGGATGCCACGCGTTTGACAAAAAGGATAAGGACAATGTTTGATAATGGTTGCTAACATTTACTGTTTTAGTACGCCAGCACGATGCTTTATATTCTACGGGCTTTATCAGTTAATTCCCACCAAAAGCCTGTGAGATAAGTACTGTGATTATCCGCAGTTTACAGTTGAAGAAACTGGAGGCTCAGAAGGGTGAAGAAATTTGTCCCAAGCTGCAGAGTAAAAAAAAATGAAGTCAGTGTGCCAAGCCAGGCCTTATTTCAATACCCTCCATATGGCAGCTCCGGGGTATAGGGAGTCCTCATACGAAAAAGTAAAGGGATGAAAAAGTGCAGGTATGAAAAAGAAGGAACAGTGACCACTGCCCGGGGGTTCGAATTCCAGAACTTTCCTGGGCTTCACTCCTTTACTCGTTTATTTAGCAGCTATGTGTTGATTTATTTGTTCATTCAGCCGCTATAATAATCATCCTAATAAGAGTACAGTCATTAAACATGTTTATATGCCAAGACCCCTTGTAAGTGCTTATGATTATTTTGTCTTCCTGACAACCCTGTGGGGTAAGTACTGTCACCCTGTCCCTTTTATAGATGAGGAAGCAGAGGCACAGAGAGGTTAGTAAACGGAGCGCCAGACCCCGAAATGCGCACACTTTGCGCCCCAGTGCACTGCTCTAGACATTATCGAAATACTGGTGGCGTAAAGCTCCCCCAACCTCAATGCAAAACACTGCTCCAGGCCCTAGGAGAGGCTGGCAGGATCCGGACCCCCTACCCCCTAGGAATCTGAGCTGCAGGACAGGCCAAATCAAGCAGGATTAACTAAGTGCTGTAATTGAGAAAAGTAACTGCTGTGGGAGCGTCATTACTGTGCTCCGAGGGAATCGTGGAGGATTTCCTAAAGGGGGTAGCATCTCAACTGACCCATGGAATGAGAAGGAACAATGTCTGGAGGTGTGTCGGATATGATTGCATTCAGCTGGTAGCAGCAGAAATCCTAACTACTGGCCACTTAACGGGAGGGGGGCTTACTTGTTTGGGACAAGGAGAAAGGAGAGTGGGGGTGATGCCTCCGCTGTTCTGGGGACCCAGGCTCTGCCTCTCCACTATGCCATCCTCCTTAGGTATAGGCCTTTGGCCCCAGGTCTGTGTTCTTGAGGGGAGAAGGTGGTTGCTGTGACTCCAGGCTTCACATCTCCATCCCAGGGAAGAGAAAGCAGGATGAGTGAGTCTTAGAACATTTACCTGGTATGGCTTCACTGTTTCATCTGGGAAGAGCTGCCTCTCCGGGACTTGTGTCCCTAGGTCATCGACCAGAGCCGTGCCACCCGGCCACCCAGGGAGGGACAATCATGCATTTGGGGGGTAGGCACATTGCTGCCATGAGCAAATTGGGGTGAACGGTGGAATGGTTGTTGAGTTGGTGCATAAAGAATGGCCTAAGAGGAGAAGAGGAAGACAGGTGTTCCTGGTGAAGGCAAAACTGTGTCCTGGGAGCTGTGCATATTCTGAGGAGGTGAAGAAGGGGATGCAGGGAAGGTTGTGGGAAGAGATGATGCCAGACTTGGGGATGGATGTGGAGGAGGTTGGCTTTTAATCCATAGGTACTGGGGAGCTATGGCTGGTTTCTAAGAAGGGACAGTAGTGTGTCTTGTGCCGACTAATCAGCTTGGTTCTTACTTCAAATGAGTTCTGGAAAGTTTTGGACAGGGGCCCAGTTTTACCTTAGGGCGGAAAGAAGAGAGTACAATAAGAAAGGGAGGGAGATGGGGAGATTTCTTTTAGGTCCTGCCAATAGGAATCCAAAGTTAACCTGATGTTAGTCAACTATTACTAGCTCTCCCTTGTCGTATCTCAGCAGAACTGAAAACTGTGGAGGTAGGTACCATTATTCCCCCGAGCACCCACTTGGCCTCTCTCCTGACCATCGGATACCTGGGTCCTACCTGCATCAGCAGAATAACTTTGGCCATGACCCTTCACTTTTGCTTTATTTTTTTAAGGATTTATTAGAGAGAGAGAGAGAGCTTCAGCGTGTAAGCTGAGGTGGGGGTGAGGAGAGGGGGGAGAGAATCCCAAGCAGACCCCCTACTGAGCACAGAGTCCAAAGCAGGGTTCGATCCCCTGATCCTGAGATCAGACCTGAGCTGAACTCGAGAGTCAGACCCCTAACGGATAGAGCCACCCAGGCCCCCTGCTTCACTTTTGCTTTAAATCAAGGGGATGACATCAGAGGCCCTTCTGTCAGGTTTTCCCCACTCTGGATCCTCCAGCAAGGACTGACATCCCTGATTCTCTGCTCAGTTTATTAGCTTTATGACTTTGAGCTGTTACTTATCTCTTGAGACCTCAATTTCCTCATCCCGAAAATGGAGATTGTTCTAATAGCTGGGTGTTAGAACCCCCACCAGTATTAGGGGTTATTGTGCAGCTTGAGAAGAAATTTATGAAAGAAAGGGCTTAGCACAGCACCTAACACTGTGTTCAGGACACACCTCCTATTGTCACCATCATCACCACCAGCATCATCATGGTCATGCCCCATGACCTCTGGCATGTGACCTTATTGTATCCTTGAGGTGCGAAGTGATTAACATACATGGATCTTTATCATTGATTCCAAGACCAGACTGTCCCCATCTCATTGTGTCCTCCTCCCTCCCCTGCCATGTGCATACGCACTGGTTGGTGGCAGGTCTGAGCAACCACTGAAATGGAAAGCCTTCCCGGAATATCGCAGTGAGACCCTGGTGCAGTATTCAGGTACTGTAATGTGCTGTGTCATGGTCAAATCCAGACAGCGCAGTTCTAAAAGGATGCTTGGCTACTCACATGCTCCTGTGGTAGCAATCAAGTAGACTTTGCTTTTAGTATTGACAAGGTAGTTTCATTTTTTAACTGAAAAAGAAAAATCCCCCCTGATTCCCCTCCCCCACCATTCTGGAAGGCCCCCACCCTACATGGAACAGGTTGTGATTTTAAGAGCATCCACCCACAATCTATTTCCTGTTCCTATGCTTATAGTCATGAGTTTTTGAGAGGGCTTGGTTGGCAATGGTGTGAGTGTACCTGTGCGAGTGTAGACCCCTGAGGAGAAAGATGATCCTGACAACAGTATGTTGTCTTTAAAAATTTAAAGTGGAATATAAAAAGGCCCCCAAACACTGGTTCTGGCTGACACCTGTCCCTCCCCTCCCCCCCATGAACAATTTACCATTTAAAAGCCACAGTTGCCACACATTCTTCCTCCTTGCCCCCCCCCCAGCCCACTAGTACTAGAAACACTTAGTGGAGATTAAATCTTATTACACAGTGTTTCACTGCAATAGTAGTTACCACAGAGAATCTGCAGTGAATGAAGTGCCTGTACGATTGATCCACGGGGGGATCGATGTTAAGGAGTATGATCTGGGCATTCACTCTGGTATAAGAGATTTGTGGTATGTTTTGGGGGCACACAGGCTTGGTCTGGGACAGAAAAGTGAGAACCATATGATGGGTTCACTTCCGGGTTTAAAGCCATGCTGGGTTTACCCTACAGGGGAAAACCAGCAAAATCCTGGGAACCATTTGCTGTCAACTTTTTCTGTGTGGGGAGTAGATTCATGTCTCCCCAGGGCCTCAGAGAGTAGCCAAGTCAAGTTAGCTCCTCCTTTGGGAGGGAACTGTCCCTGTTGGGGGCCCAGGACAGACTCTGGGAGAGAGAAGCCCACTGTTGAGAAGGGAATAGGGAAGGCATGAACAAGACTTCCTGGGCTATAGGTTCTCGGTGGCCTGGTTGGGTGGCTGCAACTGCAGCTTTGGACTCCAGAACACCTGCAGAAGACCGAGAAAGGGCCAGAAGTCTAAAGCGAGGAAGCAGCATGCACTCATACATTCATGGGCTGTGCAAACACGATGCTGTACATCAGCGCTGCAGAAAGACTCAAGAAAAACTCTCCTTGGTGGGGCTGACATTCATCCCCGCCCCCCCAGCTGTCTTGCCCCTCACCCCCTGCCTCGTCTACCCTGACTGGTGAGATGGCACTAAGCTCCCTGTGCACCCAGACAACACCGCAAACACATGGTGTTGCCACCCGAGGAACAGCAACACTCCCCCAAACTGAATGCCTGCTATGTACCGGGCACTCTGCTAAACACTTCCCTTTCACTGTGTCGCTCAGTGTGACCATGAGGGGTGCTGCCAGAGAAGGAGGGTAGCCCCATTGCAAAGACAGGAAACCAAAGCTCCGAAAGGTTAGGTGCTTGCTGGAGGCCACAGAGAGGAGGGAGCCAAGTCAGGATTAGAACTCAGATCAGTCTGGTCCCAAGGCTGATGTTCGTCCTTGTCCCCAGGTCTTTCTGAAGTCTTCTGGAGGTGCCCTGCCCCAGGATGGAAGTATGGTGAGAAGGGGCAGTTTTAGAACCGTGTTTCTGGGCAGTCTGATTGCTTTTTTGCTAGAGGGGTGTAAGGGTGTGGGTGTGCATGCGTGCATGAGAATGTGTGTGTGTGTAAGTTTAGTCAAAACAGAAGAGCTTTCCAAAATCCATGCTTCTAATCCCTAGTCCTCCAACTACCCTCCACCACCACCCGCCCCAAGAGAGACAACTCTAAAGCCTCCATCAGTGTCTAAGAGAACATTCTTCAGAGGGCACTGCACCCTTTCCACCCTCTCCTTGGCTGTAGGGAGAAGGAGTCACGTGGGGGCTGCACTCCTGGGGACCAAGGAGAATCTGGGTGCTACTTTCGGGATGCTGAATGACCTTGCCAGCCAATGGGGGAAGGAGATGGAGGGAGCGGGCGTTGGGAGGGTGGAGATGGCTGTGTTGCTGTTTTTATACAATAAAAGAGGATCATTGTAATTGGGAGCCCTTGAATCATAACACGTCTGCCTATGGCTCTCTCCAGCTGCAGAGCCATTTAGTTAAATAGCGCACAGAAAACTCCTTTCAGCTGATAATACTTTCCCGCTGTTCTTAAAATACAAGACTGAGCCGAATTGCTGTAACGACAAAGCCATCTCAGGCTCCCCCAGCCCCCGGGTGTACCCAGAGCCCCCACGGAATCTCCCGAGCCTGCGGAGGAGGACATTTAGAAATTATTTTCATTTGTGCTGCACCCTTGCCTTTTTGGAAACAGCTCCTTTAAGATATTTGCACACAGTCTGGTCGGAGCTGGATGTCATAGCCAAGTTATTGGGGGGGGGGGGGTTTGGCCCGGAAGGGGCAGAGAGAGGCCAGAATGCCAGTGCTGGTAGGGATAAGGGGTGTGTCTTTGCTTTTTTGTGGAGGGCACTGGGAAATGGGGAGATATGCACTGCCCCCCTGGCCAAGAAATTTAGGGGAAGGGACGGGGGTGGCTCCAGGCAGCAGCGGAGAGAAGCACAGACTCTCAGGGAACCTCCCCTAGCAGAGCTGCTGAGGGTTGGCCGTCCTGTAGAAAGGCCTGTTACCCTCTTCTGGGGAACTTTGTGTCACAGGATTAATTGCGAGCACAGGGAACGGCTGCCAGAGCCACACAGCTTAGGAGAGCTGAAGAGTTCACATTTTCTCCAAGAGCAAGGGCTCTTGGACACACAGAGCCACAGGGTAGAGACCATTTGGATCACGCTGTGGGCTAATGGTAGGCATCCCAAAGACGGAGGGCTGTACTCGGCACTGTGAAATCGAACAGGGCCTGACTTCAGCACTTTCGGAAATGGGATTTATGAGTCTTCTGGTGCAAAGTCTAATGCCCTCTGGGATCTCTGGAGGAGGAGGTCGGGGAGCAGGGGATGAGTCTCATAGCAGCATGTGCAATAGCAGGATCAAGGGATGTTCTAGCTGGAAGGAACCTCAGGGAGCACCTAGCCCAATGTAGGGAAACTGAGGCCCAGAGAGGTAAGCGAATTTGCCCAAGATTACATGATCACATGGCAATATATCACTCTTCCTCGTCTATACAGTCTAGCTTGCAGCTCTTACTTCCTTGGGCCTTCCCTAACCACTTCTTTGCCCATTTCTTTCTCTCCGTCCAATCAGCACACACTTAGCACCTGCCAGAGGAGGAAAGTGGCGTCCCTGTCCCTGCACACTGGATATCCTCCGTCATTGGCACTTAGCAACCACAGTGGTCATCATGCTGACACTGTAGGCAGCACAGTGCTGAGCACTGTTTGTGGGTTAGTTCATGAAAGTCCCAGAGATAGAAGAAGTCTTAACTCTTTAACAGGTGCAGAAGAGTGGAGCGGGAAGCCCCTTGCCCAGGGTTTCTGGGAGCCAGGCAGCCTTCCCCGGCACCTGGTGTTCTCCATGCTGGGCCACAGGCAGCCTCTCCCGCCCTGCGTGCACCTGTGGCCCCCCTGGCCCTGATGACGACGAATGGCCCAGTGGCCAGCCGCCGCCGAGGGTGACACAAGGATGCACGTGCATTTGGGGCCTGGCATAGGGCTTTCTTGTGCGTTCCTCCCTCCCACACACACCAATTTATGGAATACTGGAATACCAACTGTGTGTAGGTGCCTCACACCATCACATCGTCACAGCAGAGCCCAGATGAGTGACCCTGCGGAGCGGGTAGTGTGAGGACAGAGGCAGGACACAATGCAGGTCTATGGAATCCAAGAGTGGAGCAGTTTTATCCACCTCAGGCATGCTGCAGCCATCACTGGCTGATTGGGAGTCCTCTGTGGACAGGGACAGGTCACTTAGGGACACAGGATCACCAGGGGCTGCCCAGGTTAGTTTCCCTGAAGTCCCCCTAACATTAAAGGAATTTGAGGCACTTCAGGCAACTTTCAACTGAGCAGCAGGTACTTGAGCATATATAGAAGTACTGATTATAATATATAGGGTACTGGGTGCCAGGCCCTGTGCAGCTCTGGACGTGGTGTTAGCATTAGCCTATATTTGAAATGAACCGAAGGTGTGACGGGCACACCTTAAAACTCACCCATTTATAAAGTGTACGATTAATTGATTTTTAGTGTATTTACATTTGTATAGCCATCACAACAATCTAATTTTAGAACATTTCCATCATCTCAAAAAGAGATACTGTGCCATTAGCCGTCATGGCCCTGCCCTCTCTGCAGCCCCCTTCCCCAAGCCTAGGCCATCTGTTCTACTTTCTGCCTCTACAGATCTCCCATATTGGAGAAACCATATAATATGTGGTCTTTCCTATTTAATGTCTTTCGCTTAGCATAGGGTCCTGGAGGCTCATCTGTGTTACAGTGCATCAGTACTTCATTGTTTTCATGGCTTAATCGTATTCCGTTGTGTGGCTGTGTCTGCAAGGGCTGCCGTAACAGAGTGCCACAGATGGGGGGGCTTCAACAACAGACATTTATTTTCCCATAGTTCTGGAGGCTGGACATTCAAGATCAAAGTGTAAGCACATTCGATTGCTTCTGAGGCCACTCTCCTTGGCTTGCGGATGGCTGCCTTCTCACATGGCCTCACGTGGCCTTCCCTGGTGTCCCTCCATGTGTCCAAATTTCCTCTGATGAGGACACCTGTCAGATTGGGTTAGGGCCCACATTAATGGCTTCATTCTAACTTTATTGCCTTCTAAAGACCCTGTCTCCAAATATAGTCACATTTGAGGGCACTAGGGATAGACCTTCAATGTATGAATTAGGGAGGGAATACAGTTCAGCCCCTATTTCGTTTATCCGTTCACCTGTCAGCAGTTGGGTTTCCACATCCGGGGCATTGTAATGCTGCTGTGAACATTTGTGTGTTTTCACTTCCCGTGGGAAGACCCCTAGGAGCGGAATTGCCAGGTTAGATGGTCACTGCATGTTTCACTTTCTGAGAAGCTGCCACACTGTTCTCCACTGTGGCAGCACCATTTCACATTCCCACCAGCAGGGTACAAGGGTTCTGATTTCTTGACATCTTTGCCAACCCTTGGCATGGTCATAAGCCCTATTTTACAGGAAAGGAAACTGACCACAGCGTGGGGAAGGACAGTCACGTGGCTAGAGGGCAGAGGAGCAGGATTCACACGCCAGCCTGACCAGCACACTACCCAGGACCTGGACCAGGGGGAAGCAAGTGAGGTGTTGAGTGTGCAAAATTTAAGATGATGCTGGCTGTCAGGCTGTGGCAAGTGTGAGGTCTGCACCTGAGAGGGAGTGCCCCCTTCAACTTTGTGTCCTGGGGAGAGTGTGTACATTTGTTGCTCTACACACCTGCCCTAGCTGGACTTGCAAGGGTGGAACCCCTGCTCTCAGGGTCACTGTGTGAATTACAAGAGATAACACCTGTGAAATACTTAGCACAGCACCTGACACTTAGGCAGTGCCCTAGAAATGCTGGCTCATACTGTTTTGTTATCACTGACATATCTCTGACCTTCTGTACTGTGAGGCTGCCTCTGAGTCACTATAGTTTGAGGGATATCCTCATGCCTTGGATCTATGACTAGGTGCCACACCCCTACCCCACAGAAGGGGCCATCACCCAGTGAACACAAAGTGGCCTGGGATGAAGGAACTGACCATCCAGGCTCTCCTCAGACCTGCTGAGCCGGTCCTGGGGGTAGTGGGTCCTGTCCACAGAGCCCAGCACCAGCTCTGCTGGAGCTTCTGGTCTCCCCTGGCTGGGCTGTAGACACGCTGTGTCTGGCTCTGCTACCTCCAAAGCCAGGGTGTGATTCTTGTGCTCCCAGATGTGTGAAAATACCTGATGGATAACGCTTGAGGCCAAGGTGAGCCAGAGAAGGGTGGCTTCGGGTCCTTTCTGCTGAATTGACAGTCCTCTGGTTTTCCCCAGCTGGGAGAAAGGGCCCTGGTTATAACCAGATCAGCCTACTGCTCTTTCAGGGTTGGGAGGGGGTGTACTGACTGACCCTGGTAGGCGATTCGTGGAATCAACGTCAAGGTTTCCAGATATAGAAAATACGTGCCAGTTACAGAAATGATAGAAATGTGTGCTTCTGAAACACCAATTTCATGTTGTTTCATTATCCTCCTAAAAACCTCCCCATGTCACTGGTTGTCCAGGAGTCACAAACCAGAATGCTTTCGGGGGCTTTGCAGGTTGTATACAAGAGTGAAGGGGTGAAGTATAGGGCGGTAGGAAGTGGTGAGGAGGTCAAAGTGGAAAGCATCAGCCCAGTGGAAAGTGGGATGAATATGCCCAGTCTAAAGGCATTCAAAAACAATTTTATTCTCCACATACTTTTCTAAGTCCATTCTAATGAGGACTGCCACTTAATAACTTCGAACTTGTAGGATCAAGTTCACACATCCCTGACCCTAGCGTGGTGGCTCTTTGAGAGCTGGCCTCCACCTATCAGGCACATTCCTGCTGTAACCAGTTGCCCCCCTGTCAAATGCCCCACACTTCAGCCCCACAAGACTGACCCCTAAACCTCATGTGCCATCCTCTCTTCTTTTCCTTTCCACACATAGATCCTTTTCTCCGGAAAGACTCATCCCCCAAACTTAGCAAGAACTACTCATTCCTGCTAGAGAGATAACTTGTTCCCTCCTCCAAGAGGCTAGTGTGCCATGGAAATAACGTCTTAGAAATCTTAGTACATGGAATTTTATATGTTTGCATGTCTGTCTCCCTAAAAACTATGAGTCACCCCTGCACCCCAAAGGAGAGTTTACTATTTGTCTCTGTGTTCCCAGCACCAGCACAAGGCTAGCCCACTTCATAGGTTCAAAATGAATGTCATGTTATTGGATTGTTATATGGATGAGTAAAGGACCTTTTCACCCGAGACTGTTTTGGGAGCCTGTGCTCCAGGTCAGAACAAGTTAGCAAAATGCTTTGCTGCCCGCTGCTGCCCCTGGTGGCAGGTCCCAGGCCGTCCCTGGACCATTTTGTCACAGGAAGCGGTGGAGGAAGCTTCCGTCCCCGTCCCAAGTTGGTTGTGTCCCAGATTCAGGATCTTTTGGCCAAACTCCCTGCCTCACTGGCTCAGCCCCACTGCTTTGTCTGGACCTCAGGCCTGTGTGTGCAGGCTGGACCCACTTCCTCCCTCTGGCTGGTCTGTACCCTCTGTATCCTCTTGGGAACACTGTCTTCACCTTCCCATATGGCATCTATGGCAATATCACAGGTGGTGGTGCATGGTCTTTCCACTACTTCCAATATTAAACTGCCTTTTTTTTTTTTTTGCCAAGTCTGAACTTGAGATCAAACTCTATTGTAAAACGGGTAATAGAAAGGAAACAAACTGAATGCCTGCTACATGCCAACCATTGAACCAAGCATGTTATATACTCTACCTTGTTTTAAATTATTTAATTCTCCCAAAGACCCCACGTGGTAGGCGTTTTTATACCTATTTTATGGATGAGGAAATGGAAGTTTCAAGAAATTAACTTGCCTGAGTTATACAGGAAATGGCCAAGCTGCAATTGAAAGCTGGGTCTGAGTGACATCAGACCCCAGGGACTTGCCACATCACAATGCTGGAGTGTTAAGAGCTGGTGTTGGGACGCCTGGCTGGCTCAGTTGGAAGTGTGCAACTCTTGATCTCAGAGTCGTGGGTTTGAGCCACATGTTGGGTACAGAAATTACAAAAAAAAAAAAAATCTCTTTGTTAAGTGCCTTAGCAAATAGGATACCAGGGACACTAGTTCTGCATTTCCTTCCAGAGTTGAAGATTTTGCTTATGAAAAGCTGCACAGGTAAAATTACTAACAGGAGCATTTTTTTTTCCTTTCCAAGGTGCTTCTTGGCATGAATGCAGCTTTTCATTCTTAAGATACTTGCCCTCTTGCAGTTTTGTCGCCAAATCCCATCCCCCTCCCTGAGGGAAGAAAAAAATACCTGTCACAGAGATGGCCACATTTGCTAAATCTTCATAATCTTGCTGGGCCATCTTATCTCACGGGAAAATAGTCTCACTGAGATTTCAGTCTGTTGTGTGTGTGGTGGAGAATAACTGGCTATTCTGTGACAAACATGCATGATCTGTCTGGAATGGCACTGAGTAAAGATACATGAGTAGTCAAGGTAGGCTAACCTATGATGCCGTGACAAGCAAACCCCAATATCCTACTGCCTTAATAAAGCAAGGTTTATCTCTTGCTCTTAGGAAGCTCACTGAAGGCCAGCAGCTCATCAGGGTGGCTTTCTTCCAAACTGGGACTTGGGATCCAGGCGGCTTTGATTTGGTAGCCACATCATTTGAAACAATTGGCTTTCAGGCTGCAGAAGCATAGGAAAAGAAAATTAAAGGGCCACAAATGCACTCTTTAAAGGTATCCCCTCTACTCACAGGACCTCACCTAAGTCTAGGATGCTGGAAAGCCAGGGGATTGGGGGCATCAAGGGGTAGGGAGCAGTATGTGAATGTTTGGTGGAGTATTACATGTCTATCCCATGAAGCCCAGGACTGGCTGTGATACTTCAGCAAATCATTGTTCCTCTCAGCCTTGCCAAGTATCAGGGAGTAAAGAGGATCGGTGGCAAAGCCCAGACTTGAACAGAGCTTCCTGACACGTATGCCATTTGGGGCTCTAAGGACAGTGCTCAGTTGTCTCACCCGGTGGGATGTGGAGTGCTCCTGATGCACGGAAAGACCACCAAACATTAAAAAGAAGAAATTTTTGCAAAATATTTACCTTTCTTATATTTCGTACAGTACAATTTGGTTTTACATTGAACATCCAGTGCGGCATAAAGAAAATGAACATGAGTGAGCCCATAGTTACGGCCATGTGCTCACCATGATGCCGAGCCCAAGAGTCACTCTGACGGCCCTCATTTACTTCAGACATGCAATGTGCCAGGCAGATTCTCAGCTGTATGTGGATTAATGTACGTACCCCACCCAACTCCCCTAGGAGGTCCTTACTCTTACTTTCCTCCTGAGAGAGGCCTGATTATCTGCATGTAACAGATAAGGAAACTCTGAGGCTCTGGAAAGTGACACAGCTAGGAAAGGACAGAGGCCAGCTTCACAGGCAGATCTAGCTGATTCTCCACCCAACACTCAATTTGCAAGGTTGGGAGTACATTGAGGGATGCAGGAAAGGCCAGGGATTAAGTGGCGGTGCCATTCACGCAGGTCGTTGAATGCTCTGGGGGTATTCAGCAATGCCTTTCCATTCCAAGGTGCACCGGAAGTGTTATGGATGCTGGACACTCTGTTTATCTATACAGGAAATAGTCAAGTACCTACTTTGCATCAGACACCATGCTAAATACTGGGGATACTACAGTGGTGGATGACATACTGCTTCAATCTGGACCTATTCATTTCTCTGTGGGACTTTCCAGATTTAAAAAAAAAAAAAATCTTTGAAAGAGAACCTTCAGAACCTTGATCATTCCTGCCCAGGAATGACCATGTATTTAAGTTTTGGCTTCAAAAACATGGCATGTGTCACCTGGGCTCCACTTGGAAAGTGAAACCCTCTTCAACCAGTTGATCCTTTGATTAACCAGCCCAGCGGCTGCTCTAGATCCTGTCTTCAGTCAGCCAACCAAAAATAAAGCCAACATTTGAGATTACCTAGTCCAAGCCTCTGAGGGTTTGTAGTAGAGGAAGCCTCTGCTCTCTCTAGGTTGTGAAATGTTCCAGGCCCCTCTCCTTCTTTAAAATGTTTCAATATCAAAGCTTGCTCCAGAACAACAGATTTTACCAATGATACAAAAAGTGTTGCTCCCTCTTCTGCACTTCCATTCAGGAAGTGTTAAGGATACAGTGTTTTACTCTCATAGGCACTTAACACCTCTGACCATTATGCCTTTTCACTACCCCAGGTGCTCAGGGCAAGAGACCTGACAGCCTCATCTCCCCCAAAACCCCCAGATTTGAGGGAGTGGTTAAAGCAGCAGCCATTCTTCCCTCCATCACAGAGAAGGTAAAGGACACGTACAACATCAGATTACTAGCAGTGAAACCTGGGCTACAACCCTGTGCTTTTTGCTTGTGTTTCACTGTGTGTGTGTGTGTGTGTGTGTGTGTGTGTGTGTGTGTGTGTGTGTGTGATTTTCTTCCTTGTTTTTCAGTATTTTTTCCCAAGTTCTCTGGCAAAGCTAATCATTTTAGACTTCCAGGGTTGGGTGGTGGTGGTGGGAGAGATAGATACCTATGTATGTCTATCTATTAAGTGGTTCTGAGAACTTCACATTTTTTCACTCAGGGTTTAAATTATGGAGTTTGGTCCCCAGAAAGTCATAGTGTGACTCGGTTACCTCCTGGGAGGGGAAGACTTGGTTTTAGTGACCCTGGTAACCCAGTGAGGGAGCCTGCGGGGCTCAATGTTCCAGACTGACTGTGAGAAGCTTTCTGTCTAGGTGACCGGGCTGGATCCCGAGGTGTGGGCAGCCTCCCTCATTCTGAAATCCTGGAGGAATCTTGTCCTCCTGCCGCCCACCAACCTTTGCTTTGCATGAATAACAGGCATTTGAATTTACTTATGGGAAAAACAAAATGCCTTTGACTCCTCTAGCTCATCCAGTGTAGCTAAGAGTCCGTGTGTCTTGCAGGTCAGATGACCTTGACCACAGAAGACACCAGCCAGCATTATGCCTCTCATCCTGGCTCCATGCCATCCCACCCTCCTCTCCTGTCTTAGGTTCACATGGTCATGGTACCCGGGATGATGGTGGCCTCTAGCTTTCCTGCTCTGCTAGGCACCCTCCAAGAGAAGCTGGTGCCAAGCCTACAACCCCTCCTGGGAAGGGTGGTAAGTGTGTCCCGGACAGCACAGTGGAGCTCCAAGCTGTAGTGGCCACCCCTCGTGCAGAGTAGTTGCTCAGTAAATATTTGTGGAATTTCTGAAGCAGGCAGCACCAGTGAACCCACAGTGACCTGTATCCAGGACACAAGCTGTTGGAGATTTGGCACATGGGTCATTTGTTCTGGCAACTAATGAAACATCTTTGCACCATGTGCTATCAGTAACCCTAAGTGCAGGTTAACAGCAAAAGCTTGCATGAGTCATGAGAATAGCTAGTGGTCACTTAAGAGCCAAGTCTTCTCCCAAAGGAGCAGAGAGAGCAGTGGCGGCTGGGGAGGCAAAGTGGGAGGGACAGAGGAAGAAAACATATTAAACTGGGAAAGCAAAAGAACAAAGAATACAGGTTTCCTCCCCCCCAGGTGAAGACCAGGTGAGAGGCTTGCCTGAAAGACTTGTAAAAACAAAAGAAAAACCTGCCACTGGAAGTCCTATCATGTGTAGACAGGTGTTCACACACACACACACACACACACACACACACAGCTGAACCATAGTACAGCTAAAAAGTTTAGTATTTTTGAATCTTTTGCTTGACAGGACATGGGTATTGTGAGCAACTTTAGTAGAAAATATGCATTGAATTAATAGTTTTGTAAGTTCTGAGTTATACTCAACTCTGCAAATCCAGACATTCAATGAATGAAGAGACTATGTTGTGTTTGTTCAAAATTACAATCCATGAGAAAATTCTTAATCCTAGGTTTGCAGAGAGGCACTGTTTATGGCTAATTACCTACTTCATTATGGGTACCTATAATAAAACTCTCAGGGTATAGTGGGCAAAGTATCGTTTTTAACAAAAATAATTACTTGAGTTAAATATATTCCTGCAAATTTCCCATAATACCCCTTTTTGTGAAATGAGTTTTATAGGTTGGGACTTGACGTCTTTCCTCTCAGGCAGGATTTTGACACGGAGCTTATATTTGGGGACTCTGGGAACACAGGGGAATGTTTCCATTTCAGAAGAGAACTCTAGAAACTAAGGAAGCAGAGATGTTTGGTGTCCTCCCCCCACCCCTCAAACGCAGCTTTGGAGGAAGATGGCTGTCAGTTCTGGACAGTCGTTGTCTTTCCCTTCAGATGAGTCGACATGGAATTTTTCCACTATTCTGGAATGAACGTGTGGCCTGAAATTCCATGCACAGATGCAGATCAGGAGGCCTGGAGTCACCCAGCTCAGCCACCCACACTACCTGCTGACTTAGGGCAAGTCATTCTTTCCCTCATGAGCCTCAGTTTCCCTGCTTGTAAAGTGGGGGTGGCCTAACAACCTTCAAGTCACTTTTCTCCTCCGCAGTCTGCAGGGTAGGGTCTGTCCGCTCCAGGTTGCCAGGACTTGTGCAGGTAGGGCTACCTGTCAGAAGCCAGCTGCCACCCTGGCTCCCTTGCCGCAGCCTGTTGACTCAGACCTTTCTGGAAGCCTTGTACAAAAGAACTCGACTTTCCACCGAAATTGCCCATGGAACTATGGTGACGTCTCCTTGGAAAACCCACGTGGTGTTGAGCAAGCAGCCTGCTCCACGCAGCTGCTGATAGTCCAAACTCCCAAGGCAGTGGGTCTGCAACTGATTTACAGGGAAGCATCGAGAAGGGGCGGCTATGGGGGGGGGAGGGTGCTGGCAGGTTCTCAGGTCCTGGGTGCCTGGCTGGAAAAATTAATGGGCCTTCTCCGTGAGGGGGGCAAAGCTGGCCCGGCCTGCCCTTCCACCCCTCCTCCCCTGGAATGCCGTGTTTATTTACGGCTCTGTGGATCCCTGTTTCTCTTGGGAAATCACTTCTCCCAGGGCTGGGGGAAGCTGGCAGGATGTGTCCAAAGAAGGCTCCCTTCCCCCGCAGCTAGAGCTTTTGGGAGACCAGGGGGTGGCAGCGGGAGATGCTTTAGGAGGAGAGGAGGAAGTGGGCCTGCAGGTGGTGTTGGGGACTTCTGAGTGGTCAGAGGGAATGGATACCCTCTCCTTCCCCCCCTTTTCCGTTCTGAGCATCGAAGGAGGGTGGGGACTTAAAAGTGAAAGCAGCCAAGCAAAAGCAGCAGGATTTCCCTCTCCCTTCCCCCACCCCACCCAGCAAAAAACCCCAAAACATGACGCCAGGAGCAGAGGTGCGAGGGCTCTTAGGTTAGTAGGTGGTATGAGCCAGACTTGGTGGTTTTTACCATCTGGCGTCTTTCTATTCAAGGCTGTGATGGTGGCTCTGGGCCCACCTTACATTCAGTGCTTCTAGTCACTTCCTCCAGAGACTCCCTTCTCGGCTCTGCTGTTCCCTCCACCGGGAAGCCTTCCCTGAACTGGCCTCCACCCCCTGCCCCTCTAGGCCAGGGTTGCTCTATCTCAGCACTGCCGACCTTTGGGGTCAGATTTTTCTTTGTCACAGGGGCTGTTTTGTGCCTGGAAAGGTGTGTAGTGGCTTCCCTGGTCTTCGTCTACCAGACGCCAATGGCACCTTTCCTCCAGCTCCGGGGACCCAAAGCACCCCCAGATGCTGCCAAATGCCCCCTGCGGGACAAGACGGCGCCCTCCCTCTGAGAGCCACGGAGGGCCAAACCACATTCTTGGTTCTGTTTTCTTCACAACCCTCTTCATTCTCTGACGTGATCTTGTTTTTCTCTCTTGATCCCACTGGTGCTCCACCCTAGCAGCACATTATATTCACCTGAGAAGCTTTTTTAAGAAAAATCCCAAAGCCAGGCCCCACCCCAAGTAATTCAATCAGGATCTTGGGAGAGACTCTGTAAAAGCTTCCCCAGGTGAGTCTGCTGGCAGCCTGGGCTGAGGATCCCTGCTCTCTCCCTCTGTAAGCCACCCCATGACGGAGGCCTGAAGGTGGACCACAGTTTTAAGCACGGAGGACGATGCCTAGCACATAGTAGGACTCAGCCCTGAGATCCCACAAGTGAGCAAATGCTCCAGAGGCCCCACCCTCCCTGGTGGGTGCTCTTTACTCTTTCACTATTGTCACATATGCATTCAACAAACATTCACTGAATGCTTGCTACATGCCAGGTGTGGTGCTAAATGCTGGGGATGCCAGGCTGAGTAAAACTCTAACCCCTCTTCTTGGCGCCTCCAATCTCCTAGGAGGCAAATATGCAAAATCCGAGGCCCATAGAATGAGATCATTGCTAGACTGGCGGTATATAGAAAGCAACTAGAACATAAACCAGGGAGTTCCTAAAAAGACACCACCGGAGAGGAACCTTGGTTCGCTTAGCGAGGTATTTTGCTTACATTTTGACACTCAGACATCACAGCAGCCCAGCAAGCTGAGGTGCAGGGAGGCCGCATGACTTCCCATAGGGGTCACCTGCCTGCATATGGTGCCGTCTGGCCTCACACCCAGATCCGCCTCCTTGAAGGCCCATGTGCCTGAGAGCATATGCTGCTGCATCCAGAGCCAGGACTGGAGCACAGGATCTGGAGCTCCTGCGTGTGCACGGACCCCTTGCAAGCAGGTGACCACGGTGGGCATCTGGGGCTTAATCCACGGTCACCTCTGGGCCAGTGGAGGCTGGGGGCCCCTTGGCTGAGGACTCACTGGTGCCCATCAGTCACTGCTCTGGGCTGCCCCACAAGTGGCTGTCATCCTTCAGGCCTGCCACTCAGGAAGCAAAGTGGGCCTGGAAACCAGAGAGAGACCCCAAGCAGGGGAACACAGGTGTCACTGTTAGAAGTGAGGCTGAAGGGCACTGGAGGGGGAAGGGAAGCATCTGCTCAGACCCTAAGGAGGGCCTCTCAGTGCCATCCTTCTTTTTTTTTTTTTTTTTTTGGAGTTGTCAGTCTCATTTCTTGAGCACCTGTTGCAGATGGAGCACCAAGCTAGGTGTGCAGGTTTGAGATTGGCATCCTGTCCTAAAGGAGGTGACTGTCAGGCAGGTGACCAGTGCGCGCTCTGTGAAAGCCTTGCCAGTGCAAACGCCGGCATGACAGTGTGCAAGGCCCAGCTGCTCAGCGCAGGGGTCCCAGCCCCCTCCCATCATAACCTCCACCCCCCTCACCCCCCCCCCCCGCCAAGTCTCTGCTCCCAGAGTTCTGAACTGTCTGCAGCTCTTGAAAAAGCTGCTCCTCTTCTTCTCCCTCTGGACTTTTACACATTCCAGTCGGTCTTCCTCATCTCCCAGAATAACTCCCCATTGTTTAGGAGGAGGGTTACTATCACCTCCTCCGGGAAGCCTTCCCTGACTAACACACCCACCCAGATGCCCTTGGCTATATTGTCACGGCCACTGTTCTTCTTATCAGAGTAGTCGTCACACGAGATTGTTGTCACATCTTTAAGCTTTGGGGAAACCGTGGATGCATGTCTCTTTTTCACTGGGCATTCAACTCAGCCTGGGTGTGAAAACTAGGTATGAAATTTGAAACTCAGCTTCATGGCTACCTCACTGGGGCCCAGGTTAGACTTTAAGCCTCAGTTTTCCAATCCTTAGAGATGGGCACAATAATGCTTCTCCCTCAGGGCTGGTATAAGCATTAGAGAAACTTATGAAAACCGCCTAGAACACAGGAGCAAGAGGAGGGGTGGCCACTGGAGCTTAAGACAAGCTGTGTTATGTGCTAATAGTAAGAACCAACATTTACCACCATGTGCCTACTATGACCGGCCACTCTTCTAAACCATTTAAGCCGCATCTCTGGGGGTATTCCTACTTGTCCCATTTAGCAGATGGGAGATTGAAGGCACAGATTCATTGGCTCCGAGTCCCAGAGTGGATGTAGGACCTCACTGTCCTTTGATCTGTGCTGGTTCTTCCCACCGGTAGAACTCACTTGGAAGCGCTGGGGTGAGGATACCTGCTAAACAGCCCACCAGGGCCACCGAGCAGAGTGGAGAGGGATGGAGAGGGGGTCCGTGGGGTGAAGGGAGGCAGCAAACACAATAGGCATTGGTGAGTGGGAGCTGCTGCTGTGTCTGCGGCCACCCTGCTCACTGCAGTTGGGACACCAAAGTATGGGGCTATGCTGGCTCCTCTGCCGGCTCAGATATTTCCACTGACTGATTAACTACCAATTGAAGCCATAACACCTGGACCCTAAATGGGCATATTTACTGAGTAGTGAAATTGAAAATCTCATCCATTTAAGCTTCTGGTAATGTAGGAAATAGTTCACTCCTAAGAGTTTTAATATTATTACATATTTGTTGACTCAGTGAATTCTTTTTGACATTTATTCAGGATTTCCAGACTCTATGGGAAGGAAAGCAAAACACCATCGTCAAGGTTATAGGTGGAGATAGAAAAACTGGGTTTTCCATTCAGATTGAAATGTTAGGCACTTGCAGATGGTGCAAGTGCCTAACATTTTTTTTTTTAAGATTTTATTTATTTGACAGAGAGAGCATGTGCATGCAAGCAGGGGAAGCGGCAGGCAGAAGGAGAAGCAGGCTTCCCATTGAGCAGGGAGCCCGATGTGGGGCTTGATCCCAGGACCTTGGGATCGTGACCTGAGCCAAAGGCAGATGCTTCGCTGACTGAGCCACCAAGGTGCCCCTGGTCTTTGAATTTAGATTGAAAGATTAACACTCCGGTCTGAGACTACCCAACCTGGATGCCACAGGTGACGTCCTGCCCCGTGGGTGCCCCACAGTCAAGAGAGAGCTCACAGCACTGACACATGGGGCTTAGGGCAGACCAGGGTGTAGGAAGCTGGCCTGGCCATGGAAGGCTCAGTAGTAATAGCTGATGTTTGCTGTGCTCTTCATGTGCCCAGCCCTGTCCCCAGACGTTAACACAGGTTTAGTCATTCAATTCTCATAACTGCCTTGTAGGGTAGGTTCTATTAGTAACCCTATTTTGTAAATGAGGAAACTGAGGCACCAGGAAATTAAGTAATTTGCCTGAAGTCACCCAGGTGATACGTGGAAGACCCCTAATTCAAGTCCAGAGTCTGACTCAGAATACCATCTCTTAACTGCAGCGTTATTGCCTTTCTGTAAAATGAGGCCCTCTTATTTTACGAGTGAGGCTCAGAGAGGTATAGTGACTTGTCCAAAGTCACCCAGCCTTGTTAGCAGGAGAGTTCGAATGGATCTTAGTGACTGCTTCTGACTCTGAGCCAGCCTGTCACCTTGCACGCCTCACTTACCTTTTTTTTTTTCAGTTTACTTACTCATCTGCAAAACGGGGTGAATAGTAATACCTTTGAATCCTTTTAAGAGACTAATAATCATTTCTGTCCTGACTCCTTTTAGATACCAGGATCACATACAATGCATGTGGACACCTCGGGTAAACTGCAGGGTGTTGGAACGGGGTTCTAATAAGTAATAACAGCATGTAGAAAGAACTGGCCCTGGTCAGCAGAGTTCAGAGCACTTGGGTTAACCCACACGATTCATCATCCATAACCCATAATCATCAGCACACTCCTTCCAGATTTACAGCCGAATTATCAGTTATAGCGAGGGGAGTAGCTTGCCAGGGTATCAGAGCTGGTAAGCGCGCTTACTTGAGATTTGAACCTGACTAGTCTGGGGTGGAGCTCCTAACGAGTCGCTGTATTATTAACAAAGCTGTCGATGTTACGTGTTGCACAGCACACACATTTTCGCAAGCACCAGCTATAACCATAAAATAAAGGAAAAGCCTTTCTTTATGAAACCTGAATCTGGAAGGGACTGGTCTTTTTTTCATTTCGTTTTGTTTTGTTTTGGTTTGGTTTTTTTGCAACATCCTAGCAGAGAGGAAGGATAAATGCCTTTTGTACCATCTTCTAGGATGAGAGTGAGGAAGCTGTGAGAGGGCTCTGGGCCTCAGAGACCTGCCCTCAGAAGTCACATCAGCAGCTGTCTCGTCACAGAGAGGGTAGAGATGGCTGACGCGGCCAGAAGAGGGAAAACACCCGATGAGACTAGATAGAAGTGCTGAAAACAAACCTCCCCAGGGCGAAGAAAGCTCGCTTAGGTGTAATCCCAGGGTGTTAGCTATGTCCACCGTGAGGGATTTTAGATCATAGGTGATCTCAGAAGCCATTGTGGGCCTAGGTGCCTGATGTGACCTGAGCTACGTCCTTTACCAGGCCCCAGACAGGTCAGCTGTGGAGGGTGAAGTGTAAGAGCAGGACTGGTGGGGGGTAGGGGGGCAGACCAGTTTGAATTCAGACTTTACCCTTTCCCCACTGGGTGACCTGAGGCCACAGTGTGCCACCATTTCTTCATCTGTAAAGAGGAGCAATCATTCTATCTGCATCAGCCAATATTTTTGCTGATTAGGGGGATCCTATCCTTCGAGAAGTAGTCACCAAAACAACCAGAAACGGAAAGAGTTAGAAAAGGTTGCCTTCGGGGACTATGTTGGAGGGGATTAATTTTTATCATAAGCTGGTGGTTTTCATTATAAGCCTCTGTAGTATTTCATTTCTTAATTATGAGCATGTATTTCTTGGCTAAAAATAGTTTTAAAGCATTTTACGAGATCATGTAAACCCAGCCCTGTGCAGAAGGCTTGGCAAATAGTAAGAGTTTAATAAATGCAGGCTGTTAATTTCTGGGTACCCGGTCGCTCCCTGTCACTAGTTCCTGAGTGCTTCAGGAAGGCAGTCCAGGCGTGCTGTTTGAGCTGAGAGCAGCGGAGCGTTCCAGAATTACAGTGGGCAAGGGGGACAGGTGTGGTTCGGACAGATCTCTTCCCACCAAATGAGTCGTTTTGCTTCCTTATCTTTATGTCAACTCACCCCCCTGCCACTGGCTTGCTGGAGAAGCAGGCAAGACCTCACTACAGGAATAGCCTTGCCCCTGGACTCAGCTAGTGATGGTTCCCCAGACCATGTCTAAAGTCATTTGGCCAGAGCTGTGAGAGGGAAGAATGGTGGTCAGTAGAACCTAGCATGGGCTCACCAAGATCAGACTGAACCAGATTTGCTTCATTTTTTTCGACAATGGCTTTGGGGCTGGTAGGTGAGGAGAATGCCAGGAGTCAAGCCTCTCTCGTTTTCATCAAGGTATTTGAGAAAGCCACGCATGAGCTCCCGGAGAATGCGATGGAGAAACGCTGGATGATGCCATTGGATAAGTTTGCAGGTTAAATGGCCTCGCCCAAAGGTGTCGACAGATCTGAGTGAGGTTGTCCGGATTGAGGTTCCTGGTGGCGAGCCTGGGTGTCTGGGTTCATCCCTACTCCAGCCTCAGTGCTGGCTGTAGAAGCCATCCAGTGTTCTTTTGAGCCACGATGATACATGAAGACCCTTCACCTCTAAAAACCTCAGTTTCCTCATTTGTAAAACAGGAGATGGTCACACCTGCCTCTCTGGCTTATTCTAAGGATGGCTTGTTGGAGGGCCAAGGCCAGGGGAATACCTGGCTGTACTGTGCCTGACACCTTGCAGATCTTCAGTCTCTGGGCACTTGCGTTTCACTGTGGTCAGAGATAACACGAAGCGGGGAGCGATGGTGAGTCTGCTGGATGATAGACACAGCCTCCTAGAAGATCTCGAGATGAATGAGCCAAATCTAGTGACTTGTAGAACAACCTTAAGTCCCACATGAGTGAGAGACAGCCCGGAGGCACCCCAGATCCTAGGTGGGAAAGGCTTTAGGGACTGCAGGCCCAGGAGGCACTGGCAGCAGGAAGAGGGGTGGATAGATCTCCCTTACCAGCATTGGTAGCAGAGTGTGTCCAGAGTGACTGAGCTGGTAACGGTGCCTCTCTTCTGGGTCACAAGGCTCATTGCAGAATTGTGCTCTGTTTGGAGTGTTGTCTGCAAAGTGGGACATCCACAAACTAATATGTGGAAGGAGAGTGACCGGGATTGTAGACAGTCTGGAACCAAGGAATGTAAGGCTTCTCTTGTCAAACTTTGGAATATTTGCTTGGAGTTTTCACGGTCAGTAAGTGTCATAACCCTGTTACCTGACCAGTTTCAGGACCAATCAAGAGAAACACGAGAGTCAGACAAGTGGAGACAAGATCCACCTTGTTCCCCAAGAACCAGACTAGTGAGCATGCCTTACATACATCTGCTAGCTAGAAGGTCTTTCTAACACCCCCTGTCCTGCACTCCACACCGTAAAGAAACGAGGGAACTGTGAGCCTTCAAAGCAGACGCACCTACTTGGGCAGTGCTGCTCTGTTATGGGGAGCCAGAACAGGCAGAGAAACTGCATTTGTGACACTTGCAGGTTAACTTTACTGAGTCGAGAAATGGACCAGTGACCCATCTGCTAACCAGATGCTTTACTCCATTTCCAGGTGAACGTGGATGGAAGAGGGGGGTGGAAACAGGTCCAGGGTGTCTGGGCGAGGATCCTTCCTCATGGAAAGAAGACAAATGAGGAGCAAGAATCCCACATTCACATTTAGGAAGGCTGTCCAAGATTCAGTCAAGCACCTTCTCGGTATATCAATTTTCTTTACAGCTATTCATTCATTCATTCATTCGTTCATTCATTCAGTGAATCAGCAAATATTTGCTGATCACCTCTAATGTGCCAGGTGGTCTTCTAGGCTCTTGGGGAACAGAACCAAAAGAGAATCTTGCCCTCATGGAACTTACATTCTTGGCCTGGGAGGAGACAAGACAATAAGTGCTATAAGTGATAATCATAAGTAAGGAAATCATGTGCTATGCTAGAAAGGGATAGTTGCTGTAGGAAAAAAAAAATAGTAATCCAATATTTGAAAATGGTGAGGGAGTGAGCCATGGGGCTACGTGAGGAAAGAGCATTCCAGGCAGAGGGACAAAGCAGGGGCAAAGGCCATGTGGCAGGAGTGTGCCCGAGGTGTGGGAGAAAAGCCAGGAGACCAGTGTATATAAGCAGAACACATGGAGGGAGAGCTGTGGGCCAGGAGACATGGGAACTGGATGGCCTAGGGCCTTTAGGGCTTGGGTCCATCTTCACGTGGGATGCATCATTTGGTTCACAGCACACGAGGTGGAGTGATGTGATAGTTCTGTGTGACAGTTCTTCCTCTTATCCCTTTTATAAATGAATAAACTGAGATTCACAGCCAAAATCCCTCTATATGTTACAAGTGAGAAAATTATTACCCAGAGAGGAGTTACTTGCTCAAGGCCACAGAGTGGGCAAAATGGCACTGGGCTGGGACTTGGGCCTCCTGATTCTCAGTCCAGAGCCCTTTCTCCCACATTTCTGCCCCAGAAATGAACTTCCTTTGAAAGGGGTGACTCCAGGCCTCTCTTGCAGATTCAGAGATAGATCATGGAGTTCTTGACACTGTGCTTTGTTGCCAGATCTTCCACATGGACCACCAAATTTCCTTCCCAGTAAGGGGTTTGGCATGGAAAAGCTGTTAAACACGCATGTCGCTAAATACTGGATGAGGGGCACCTGGGAGGCTCAGCTGGGTCATGATCTCAGCACCGTAAGATCAAGCCCCACGTCGGGCTCCATGCTGGGTGGGGTGTCTGCTTGAGATTGTCTCTCTTTCCTCTCCCTGTGTCCTTCCCCCATCAAATAAACATATAAATCTTTTTTAAAAAGAAGAAACAACACTGGATGCGGGAAAGTCCGTTGCCTGTAATATGACCATTGTAGCCATTCTAGTAAATTCTGACATGTGCTGATTGCCTCCTATGTACCTGGTCCTATTATGCACTTTTGACATATATTCATTCATTTATTCCTCACCATCCGCCTAAGGGATAAGTACTGGCCCTCATGTTACAGTTGAGGAACTGAGGCACAGAACGATAAATTGCCCAAGGTCAGACCACAAGTGAAAAACTGAGCTAGACTTTAAGTTCAGGCCTTGTGGCTTCAGAGTCTGTGCTCTTAGCCCCTCTGCTCACACAAATGGACCAGACCCAAAAGAGGTTACACCAGCTGCAGGATTCGGGTCCCCAAAAGCACGTGTCCATTTCCTGTGGGCAGCTGGGAGGTGAATGAGAGCCACCTTTCACTGTCCCGCATCCTTACCTGGAAGATGCTCCTTTCTCGAAGCTTCCCATCAGACACAGGGAGGGACTTTCAGAGCTTAATTGACGAGATGACTTTCAAACACCTGCCTATTAAAGAAGTCCCGAGTAGATCCAATCTCTTATCCCCTCTGTCGCTGAAATCATGATTGTCTGTGCTTGGAGTTATTTTAGGAGAGAAAGAAGCCATCCCCATGGTTTGAAAACAGGTCTCAGTATATGCTGATCTGTTCATCATAATGATGATGAGCATTTATGTGGTGCTCACACTTTCCAACAGGCTGTCACACTTAGTCATTATATCATTCGGTCTCATGAGGGTTCTGGATTGTCACCATTTTATAGATAAGGAAGCTAAGATGAATTGGGGAAGGTTACATGATTTGCTTAGTCACGCTAGTGATAAGTGAAGAGAGACTTATACCCAAGTCCATATCCAAAGTTCGAGCTACCACTCTATGCTGGCTGAAGAGCCACACTCAATTTATACACTATATTTATAGCCACTAAGACCGCAGGTTTCCCTGCTATCCGGGAGCAGAGCATTCCTATGAAACCTCTCAGAAGCAGGCTGAAATGGCATAAAGCAAAGAAGCAATTACCATTAACTTATATGGGAATTTTTTTAGCACTCCCAGAACCCCAAAATAACCTCTCTCAGGCTTTTCTGATACCTTAGGACACATCTTGCTAATGGATGCACAAAATAAGTCAACATAAAGCACAGATGCTCACAGACACAGGTCAGAGTTCTGGTGGCTTGATGCCCTTGATGCCAAGGGGCTGAGTGTAGGTCCCAGGGAAGGAGCTGGTGGGGAGGGTTCCCTCTCCCTCCTCGGGGTCCAGCTGCCTCTATAACTACTGCTGCAAAACCAGTACGGGATGCTGTCTTCACTTTTTGTCTTTTATCCATAAACGCAAAAGTCCTCTTTGGATTTCTTTCCATTAGCGAAATCGGGTACTAATGCAGGTCTTAAAGTGAAGTGGCATAACACAAACTTCCACAAAGGGGCTACCTGTATATTCTTGAATGATGTGAGCCCCTCGACCCATTTTTTTTTTCTGAAAAAAAAAAAAAAAAGCATAAAGAGCCATGGAAAATTCCAGGGTGGGTATTTACTTAAAGTCAAAAGATATTGAAGAAACCAATTTCTAGGATTGGGTCTCCACTAAAAAAGATTGCCCCCCCCCCCCAGGATCTGGCTGGCTGTTTGTTTTTACTAAATTAGGTTGCCAATGGATTGACACCCATTGGCCATGTTCAGGAGTTTGTGTTGATATTACTGTTGTGAAAAAGCACATATTGGTCCCCACCATCTATATGCCTGTGACTCATTTTTTTTTTCTCTCTTCCATTTCGTGCAACTTTTGCTTACAGACTACTTGGCATAATTGACACATTGGCTCAGGCCTCCAAGATTGCCAACTTGGAGCCTTGGATCAGTTAAATCAGTTATGACAGATGTGATTATTTACAAGAAAATAGAAGTCACTATAATTAGACCTTCTAAGGAGTACATTTGGGTGGAGAATAAGAAAGCACAAGTCTAATCTGGCATGATGTGTTTGGATTTCAGCTCTGAGCAGGTTCTTTTCTGCTCTGTGAAAGAAGGTGTTGGGGTGTCTCACACCCTCTGCAGACGCTGCCATTTATCAATTCTCATGACAGAGCTATTGATAGATGGAAAGGCGAGGTGGTAGAGTGAGCATTAGATTTGGCACCAGAAGTGGTTTCGGTTTTCAGCTCAGCCACTTGTCCTTACATCAATATCTTTTTTTTTTTCAGTCATACAATGGAGACAAAAAAAAAAAAAAAAGAAGCAGCTCTATCTCATCATAGTGTTGAGAAAATTAAAAGTGATAAAGTAAGACAGGTGTCTAGCATTGAGCCTGATATAAGGCACCATGCACAAAGTTCTTACCCCCCTTGAGCATAACCCTCAATCTCCTTGAGCTTCACCTTTTTCATTGGAAAATATAAGTGAGAACCAGCTCCTACAATGGATGTGAGAGTTGAAGGAAATGAAGTATATGAAAGGGGCGTCATAACCTTTTGTTGCTATTTCATGCTTCCATCTTCCTATTATTATTATTTTTAAATCCATAATAGTTTCAATTTATTGCATGCATCATGGGCCAAGCACTATAGTAAGCGGGGTCGGCTTCTTTGTTAGGTAAAGAGGCATAGTGCCTAGCACTCACAATACTTTTAGGGCCCCAGAAAAAGTTTAATTTCCCTGAAAATCAAAAGGAAAAAATGAATATAACAATAATGAATATAAAACCAAATATAAAAATAATAAACATAATGATTTGTCTGGCCTGGATTATAGTCATCTTCATACCAGTGTAATATCAAAACCTATTTTTTGTTTTTATTTTCAAATTTTATTATTTTTTTCAATGCCAGAAGGGATCCACAAAGGCAAAATGTCTATAGCTCACAAAAGTCATAGTGCACCAGTTGGTTGTAGGATCTTTACAAATGTTAGCCCAGTCATTCTCAGGAAAGCTTTTTTAAAATTCTCACTTCGCAGATGAGGAAATTGAAGCTGCAAGAGGTTAAGAAACTTACCCAAAGCCACATGGCCAGTAAGAGGCTGCATTAGTCAGGTTGGGCTAACAGCTATAACCACCCCCAAATTTTAGTCACTTAACACTTTTGGAGTTTATTTCCTGCAAACACAACTCAGTGTGTGTGTCTGGCAGACAGTCGTCCACGCAGTGATTCAGGGACCCAGGCTCCCTCCCTCTGCGGCTCAGGCTCCCCATTTGGTTGGCAGAGAAAGAACCGCCAAATGGGAGGGGTTGGGGGGTAGCCAGGGCAGGAATTGGTCTACACCGCTTCTGCTTGCATTCCATTGGCTGGCGCCTGGTCACGTGGCCACTCCCAACTGCAGGGGAGCCTGGGAAATGGAGTCCAGCCGCACGCCTGGCAGTAAAAGCTTATGCGTATAGGGGAGCACTCTCAGTCCTGGACACAGTGACAGTGCTGGATGCCAGCCCACGTCTTTTGTACACAAAGTCCATGCTCTTTCCACTCTATATAGCTGATTCTTGTCACGAAGCTCCTTCATGGGCCCTTTGCTCCAGCCAGACTTCCCCACTTGCTGTGCCCAGCACCAGACCTTGGCCTGCGCAGCCCCTGTTGCTGTGGTAGGTGCTGGAAGAGAAGCGCATGGTGAAGGAGCCCCTCTGACCCAGGAATCGCGCTCAGACTGGCTGGAGGAGGCTGCTGCCTGGTGCTACATTCTCTGCATTTCCCAGGCCTGAGCCCACTGGGTGCTTCTGGGCATGCACTAAAACCAGGGCATCCCTCCCTGTGAGCAGAGGAGGGTTTCGGAGAGCAGGAGAAAAGAGGTTTGAGCCAGTGTCTTGGCTCGACCATGAGCCGTGGGCAAGGCATCAGCAGGAAGGGGGTGGTACCAGGTGATCTTACGGTACTCAGCTGCCACAGTCCTGGTATTGCTGGTTATTGGCCAAAAGTGAATCGTGTGGCCTGCCCTTAATCGGTTATCCTAAAGGACAAAACTCCCGGAACCGCTGGAGCCAGCTGGAGGCCAGATGCCCTGTGGATGTTTCTGTAACTGTTGGGCTAGCCCAGTGACCCTGGCAATGTTCCAACAGCACTGGTGTTGGTGGGCACCCAGGTTGTGCAGGACCAGACCAACACCATCTGTTCGGAGACCCCTGGGTGGAATCAGAATAACTCCCTCCTCCCAAAGGCCTCAGCAGTCCCTACCTGTTCATAACTCAAGGCACTTGTTGCCATTCCACCTTCAGGTCCTGCATCGCCTCCTA